>NC_046219.1:14853758-15487720 GCF_011004875.1 Balearica regulorum gibbericeps
TTCCTTTTTTATTCAATTGTGTTATCTTTCTGGAGATCATAGGTCAGGATCTTTCTCACACTTTTCCAGTTTTGATAGTTTAATTGAAGAGATTAAGTCTATAGGAAGGCTGCTTAAAACCAGACAGGAAACAATTGTTTCCCTTATAATTTTGTCTCGGAGTAAAGGGGAAAATTATTCTCTCAGTGTCTTTTTGAAGTGGAAGACTTCACTGATCAATTGATATTGCAAATTCAAGCGTTTAATGCTTTGACAATAATCTTGTTCTAGATTTGGGCAGTCCTTTAAGTTTGTCAGCAAGGAAGGTAGATTGTTTTTCTAATAATGCAGACTATCGCAATTCTATATTGTGACAGACATGTCACCTAGGAGTGTTTCTTCTTTTCTTAAGCTAACAGTATCTCTCTAATGATAAATATCGTGGGCCTTATTCTTCTCCCAGTAATCTCATTCTAAGTATAGTTCTTCAGAAATATGCTGGAAATAACACTAGGCTTTGTTCCTGGATCAATTTAATGAATCCATACTCACCATCATTTCTCAAACAAAACACTGATTCAGGCTGATCTAGGTTTTGGGTGTAGGGGTTTTTTTGGTTGTGGTTTTGTTTTTTGTTTTTTCCCCATTTGCTTTATAGTGCATTTGATGCTGTAAATTATCAGGGAGCCAGACCAACATTGCTATTTGTCTTTGAACCACTTAATTACTATGGCTTGGATCCTCCTGGATGATTCTATTTCTAAATGATCAGGAGTTTGACTTCAGCTGAGGACTCTGGATCAGTATTTTCATATAACAACTTTTATGTTTGGAAAAGTATCGTACTGACACTAAATATTCAAGTTGGAGGAGGAGAGAGGAGGAAGGAGATATTACTCTTGTAGATGATACTGTTCCCCATCTAGCTTATCATCGAATTTATAGGCTGAGATGGAAAAGAGACCAAGGTACAAAAGCAGTAGCTTTTAGTAATTTATGTTGCATTTGAAATGCTTGCCAAGGAGTAGTAAGATTTTCATGTTACCCAGACGTCACTAAATGTCTGACCTAAGCTTCACATTTAAATATATTTGGAACATCATCTTGTTATAATTCCATAAAAAGTTACTGTTCATAGGACTTCCTTGAAAGATGCAACAAAGGACATAAATATAGAGATTTCTGTAAACTAGTTCACATGAGTAAAACAGCAGAGTAATCCAGCAAATATTGCTTGTAAATATTTCTGAAACTTAGAAATGTTCATGAAGAATTAGACAAAAACTTGTGTTTAAATAAGTTGGAATAGTTCAGAAAATGAAAGGAACCAGAAATCAAGAAAACAAAATATAACAATTATATTATATTATATTATAATATAATATAATATAATATATTATATTATATTATATTATATTATATTATATTATATTACATTTAGGCAGCAGCCTCAAAGAGGGGAGTGAATGGAAACAAGTCCACACGCAGCACGGCAGGCGAACCTTCTCCTCCTCACCCACCTCGCCTTCCCACGTACCCCTGTGCAACAGGTACCAGGCTCTGGCTGTGGAAGGCCACTCGAGCGAGGATATGGATGACAGTCAAGCTACTCCAGAGGTAGCACCTAGGCCCAAAAGGCCCATGCCTTGGGTCGTGACCACCCCAACAAAGAAGAAAAGGAGAGTTATAGTCGTAGGGGACTCCCTTCTGAAAGGTACAGAGGGCCCGATATGCAGGGCAGACCCTCCTCTCAGAGAAGTCTGCTGTCTCCCCGGGGCCCATGTCAAGGACATCGCTAGGAAACTCCCCAGCCTGGTACAGCCCTCTGACTACTACCCACTGCTGCTCCTCCATGTGGGTGGGGATGAAGCAGAGACACATACCACAAAAGCGATCAAAAGGGACTTCAGGCTCTTGAGACAGTCACTGAAGGATTCGGGAGCACAGATAATATTCTCCTCCCTCCTTCCAGTTGAGGGCAGCAATGGTGGGTGGAACAGGCGGACACAGTCCATAAATGCATGGCTCCGTGGCTGGTGTCAATGCCACAACTTTGGGTTCTTTGACAATGGGGCGGCCTACATGGCACCAGGCCTGATGAACCCTGATGGGATTCACCTCTCTCAAAGGGGGAAGAGGATCTTTGCCCAGGAACTAGTGGGGCTCATCGACAGAGCTTTAAACTAGGCTCAAAGGGGGAGGGGGATAACATCAGGCTTGCCAGCGACGTGTTGTGGGATGATGTGCCCAGCTTGGAGGGACAGGGCGCTGGCGAGGGCCCTCGGCCTACTGCTCAGAGATGTGCTGGATGCACTACAGCACTCTTGAAGCCTAGAGGAGATGAGCCAGGGGCTCCGGATGCAACAGGAACCAACAGGGTAACACTGGGAAGATACATCAAAAGAATCCCAGCCACCCCAGCCAATAAGTCAGCCTCATCGGGGGCACAACTGAAATGCCTCTATGCGAACGCACGGAGCATGGGGAACAAACAAGAGGAGCTGGAGATGTGTGTGCGCATGCAAGGCTATGGCCTTATTGGCATTACAGAGACATGGTGGGATAGCTCCTATGACTGGAGTGTTGGGATGGAAGGGTACAGGCTCTTTAGGAAGGACAGGCAGGGCAGATGAGGAGGGGGTGTTGCCCTCTATGTCAGTGACCAGCTGGAGTGCATGGAGCTCCACCTGGGGATGGATGAGGAGCTGACCAAGAGCCTCACAAGCCCTGGTCCTTATGGGGGACTTGAACAACCCTGATATCTGTTGGAGGGACAACGCAGCTGAGCGCAAGCAATCCAGGAAGTTCCTGGAATGTGTCAATGACAACTTTCTCCTCCAAGTGATAGAGGAGCCCACGAGGAGAGGTGCCATGCTAGACCTTATTCTCACCAGTAAGGAGGGCCTGGTAGGGGATGTCAAGCTCAAGGGCAGCCTTGGCTGCAGTCACCATGAAATGGTGGAATTCAGGATCCTCAGGGCAGTGAGGAGGGTGCACAGCAAGCTCACTACCCTGGACTTCAGGAGAGCAGACTTTGGCCTCTTCAGGGACCTGCTTGGTAGAATACCATGGGACAAAGCCCTGGAAGGAAGAGGGGCCCAAGAGAGCTGGCTAATATTCAAGGGTCACCTCCTCCAAGCTCAGGAGCGATGCATCCCAACAAAGAGGAAGTCAGGCAAAAACACCAAGAGGCCCCCGAGGATGAACAAGGAGCTCCTGGGCAAAGTCAAACAAAAAAAGGAAGCCTACAGAGGGTAGAAGCAAGGGCAGGTAGCCTGGGAGGAATACAGAGAAACTGTCCGAGCAGCCAGGGATCAGGTTAGGAAAGCCAAAGCCCTGACAGGAATTAGTCTGGCCAGGGATGTCAAGGACAACAAGAAAAGCTTCTATAGGTATGTTAGTGAGAAAAGGAGGACGAGGGAAAATGTGGGTCCCCTCCGGAATGAAACGGGCGACCTGGTTACCCAGGATATGGAGAAGGCTGAGGTACTCAATGCCTTCTTTGCCTCAGTCTTCACTGGCAAATGCTTGAGCCACACTGCCCAAGTCACAGAAGGCAGGGAATGGGAGAATGCAGAACCGCGCACTGTAGGAGAAGATCAGGTTCGAGAATATCTAAGGAACCTGAAGGTGCACAAGTCCATGGGACCTGATGAGATGCATCCGCGGGTCTTGAGGGAACTTCTGGATGAAGTGGCCAGGCCACTCTCCATCATATTTGAGAAGTCCTGGCAGTCTGGTGAAGTTCCCACTGACTGGAAGAGGGGGAATCTAACCCCCATTTTTAAGAAGGGTAAAAAGGAAGACCCAGGGAAATACAGGCCGGTCAGTCTCACCTCTGTGCTTGGCAAGATTATGGAGCAGACCCTCCTGGAGACTATGCTCAGGCACATGGAAAATAAGGAGGTGATTGGTGACAGCCAACATGGCTTCACTAAGGGCAAATCGTGCCTGACAAACATGGTGGCCTTCTATGATGGGGTTACAGCGTTGGTGGATAAGGGAAGGGCAGCTGACATCATCTACCTGGCCTTGTGCAAGGCATTTGACACTGTCCCGCACGACATCCTTGTCTCTAAATTGGAGAGACATGGATTCAATGGATGGACCACTCGGTGGATAAGGAATTGGCTGGATGGTCGCACTCAAAGAGTTGTGGTCAATGGCTCAATGTCCAAGTGGAGAACGGTGATGAGTGGTGTTCCTCAGGGGTCAGTACTGGGACCGGCACTGTTTAACATCTTTGTCGGCAACATGGACAATGGGATCGAGTGCACCCTCAGCAAGTTTGCCGACGACACTAAGCTGTGTGGTGCGGTCGACACCCTGGAGGGAAGGGATGCCATCCAGAGGGACCTTGACAGGCTGGAGAGGTGGGCCCGTGCAAACCGCATGAAGTTCAACAAGGCCAAGTGCAAGGTCCTGCACGAGGGTTGAGGCAATCCCAAGCACGACTATAGGCTGGGCGAGGAATGGATTGAAAGCAGCCCTGAGAAGAAGGACTTGGGGGTATTGATTGATGAGAAGCTCAACATGAGCTGGCACTGTGCGCTTGCAGCCCAGAAAGCCAACCGTGTCTTGGGCTGCATCAAAAGAGGTGTGACCAGCAGGTCGAGGGAGGTGATCCTGCCCCTCTACTTGGCTCTTGTGAGACCCCACCTGGAGTACTGCATCCAGCTCTGGGGGGCCCCAGTACAACAAGGACATGGAGCTGTTGGAGCGAGTCCAGAGGAGGGCCACGAAGCTGATCAGAGGGCTGGAGCACCTCTCCTGTGAGGACAGGCTGAGAGAGTTGGGGTTGTTCAGCCTTGAGAAAAGAAGGCGGCTCCGGGGAGATCTAATTGTGTCTTTCCAGTACCTGAAGGGGGCCTGCAGGAGAGATGGTGAGGGACTGTTTATCAGGGAGTGTAGTGATAGGACAAGGGGTAATGGGTTTAAGCTGAAGGAGGGTCGATTTAGATGAGATGTTAGAAAGAAATTCTTTACTGTGAGGGTGGTGAGGCGCTGGAACAGGTTGCCCAGAGAGGTTGTGGAGGCCCCATCCCTGGAAGTGTTTAAGGCCAGGTTGGATGAGGCTTTGGGCAACGTGGTCTAGTGGAGGGTGTCCCTGCCTGCAGCAGGGGGGGTTGGAACTAGATGATCTTTGAGGTCCCTTCCAGCCCAAACCTTTGTATGAATCTATGATTCTATGAATTAAATATAGCTACTCAGAAGTGAGGGGAAAAAGAAAATTTACAGCAGTTTGTAAAAATGCAGGTGCCAAAAATGCTTTTATTTCACCTTAGCATTGTGTGGCTGTGTTGAAAATATCCTAGTTAATCAGTGAATCTACCCTTTCATTACCTTTATACGCTGTTTGCATATGTCAGTTGTCTCACCAGAGATGTCTTCTACATGAGAATGGGTGCTGGCTCTGGTACTTAACAGACCCCTCATTTCAGCTCTATGAACTGGCAGAAAACTTTTCACCCTTTTGTACCAGTTACTGAGAGGTGCTAATGTTTTTGGTGGCAGCAGTAGTCCTTTGTTCTGAAAAACCTTATTATGAGATGTTCTATACTATTGTGTCATACTGATGTTGGGAAATATTTCTGACTAATATTTTTGAATGTGTATATGGAAGGTCCTGTCATTTTCTCCTCTAAATATCTCTTTAAAACCACTGGAATTCAAGGCGTTTATTTCCTGTACATCTGTCTTTAGTTACTGGCTCCTCATACTGCAGCTACTGGCACACTTACAAACCTGAATGCATGCATTTATCCTCATCATGTCACACTATATAGATGAAGAATCTATTTCAAGAGATTCCAGGATTCCCAGAGAGAACTGGGTCCTCCATAAGGGAGCACTTCAGTACCTGACTTATTTGCCCATTGACCTGATTTAGAAGTCTAGGCAGAATAGGATTAGTGAATAGGCACATGTATAAATTATAAGAACTGTGAGGTCAAGGCAGAATCAGAAGCCAGGACACTACCTTTTGACTGTGTGTTGGATTTGCGTGGCAAGGTTTTGGTAGCAGGGGGGCTACAGGGGTGGCTTCTGTGAGAAGCTGCTAGAAGCTTCCCCTGTGTCTGATTGAGACAATGCCAGCCGGCTCCAAGACGGACCCGCCGCTGGCCAAGGCCAAGCCAATCAGCGCCTCTGGGATAACATATTTAAGAAGGAAAAAACCGGTTAGAGAGAGCGCTTTTGCAGCCAGAGAGAGGAGTGAGAAGATGTAAGAACATCTGCAGACACCAAGGTCAGTGCAGAAGGAGGGGGAGGAGGTGCTCCAGGCTCCAGAGCAGAGATCCCCCTGCAGCCCATGGTGAAGACCACGGTGAAGCAGTCTGTCCCCCTGCAGCCCATGGAGGAAGGATGAGGGGGTGTAGAGATTCTACCTGCAGCCCATGGAGGACCCCACGCCAGAGCAGGTGGAGGCACCTGAAGGAGGCTGTGACCCCATGGGAAGCCCAGGCTGGAGCAAGCTTCTGGCAGGACCTGTGGACCCATGGAGAGAGGACCCCATGCCAGAGCAGGTTTGCTGGCAGGACTTGTGACCTCGTGGGGGACCCATGCTGGAGCAGTCTGCTCCTGAAGGTCTGCACCCTGTGGGAGAGACCCACACTGGAGCAGTTCTTGAAGGACTGTAGCCCATGGAGGAGACTCATGTTGGAGAAGTTTGTGAAGGACTGTCTCCTGTGAGAGGGACTCCATGCTGGAGCAGGGGAACGTTGAGAGGAGTCCTTCCCCTGAGGGTGAAGAAGCGGCAGAAACAACGTGTGATGAACTGACCATAACCCCCATTCCCCATCTTCCTGTGCCGCTGAGGGGTGCAGAGGTTGAAGCCGGGAATAAAGTTGAGCCCGGGAAGATGGGAGGGGTGGGGGGAGATGTTTTAAGTTTTGATTTTATTTCTCATTCCTCTACTCTGTTTTGCTTAGTAATAAATTAGATGAATTCCCTCTCTCAGTTCAGTCTGTTTTGCTCGTGACGATAATTAGTGAGTGATCTCTCCCTGTCCTTATCTCGACCCATAAGCTTTTTCGTTATACTTTTTCTCCCCTGTCTAGTGAAGGAGGGGAGTGATAGAGCGGCTCTGGTGGGCACCTGGCCCCCAGCCAGGGTCAACCCACCACAGACTGACAGTGAGAACATGGTAATTTTTGTTCCTTTTATCTGATGATGGTTCCTACTTTTCAATACATGGAAGGAAGATATAGTGCAGTGTAGACTGATAGTGAGTTTGCTTTCTTGAGAGATTGAAGATGGGAGTTTGAATTGTATTAGGAAAATGAGGGAAATTAATTAAAACTTTTCCACATCCAGCATGACTCTGCTAAAGACTGAGCCATTTTATGTAGAAGAGGTTATTGCCTCCTCTGTCTGTATTTTGAAGTAGAGAAATTGCCCTCACACTGTATGACAAGCTTGCTCTGGTAGATAAACTCTGTCAGATGAGCTCCTCTGGGAAGCAAAAAGATGTTTTAGTTTATGAACTCTGGTACTTAAGAATGTGGGACTAAACTTCTTTGTCTTGTCAACAATGGGATGCTTTAGGATGTCCTAACCATCTGGGCAACTTAAATGGCAAAAATAGAGGTAATATGGATTTTGCACAGTAGAAATACAGAGCAGCAGAGCAGATATGTAGAGACTTTGCATTTGTGGAGTTGGGCCTAAATCCCAAATCATTCTTGCTTTTCTTGTTGCTGTGAAGGGAAATTCAGACTGAACATGTTACAGTCATTGACAAAGGACCCACTAAGGACAATCAGTGAAATTCTCAAAAAGAACAGCAGGATACACATCTGGAGTGTAATTCAAAGCCTCAGTTCAGAGCCCTAGTTTCCAGGTAGATAATGTGTTCTCATCACATACCTAATGAGTGACTTTTTGTAATACTATGTGTATTGCTCTGTCATCTTCTGCCTCACATTCAGGGGTCTGCAAGTTTGGGTCTTCAAATTCACAACAGAATGTTGCTGTACTGCCAAATCTGATTGGTAAAGAACTTTGGAAGTCTAAATATAATCCTAAATAGATATGTCAAAGATACTTTTGAAAAAGCTGCTTTTTAATTAATATCTACACATTCCTTACATAATCTTTGGTTAAATTAAGCAAGAATTAATAAATAGAATAGATTAACAAAATACCACAAAATACTAGCTGGTATTTGTTGCTTCTCATTTTGTAGCAATGACATTGAGAAGGGTTCAGTTAATTTTTGATTGCTCTTTTTTTTTTTTTTTTGCTCATGGTTGGTAGGTATTAAATACCCTTCCCAGGCCTATGAAAAATTTTTATTATATAAAGGGCAGACTTCTACTTTACAAAGCAGTATCCTAACTAAAATCAACAAACACACTTTGTGTGGATGTGTCAGATTTTATCAACTTTTGTGAAATAAATATGCTATGATGAGAGTAATCAACTGGAGAAAAGTTTAACAGTAGAGAAATTGAAGATATTCCAAATTAATTCTTGCTTTCACTCTACTTTCTTTTTGGATGATAACAGATCAATAGTATTTGTAATAAAAGGGAATAATTATTTAGCACTTTACATGTTTAGTGTGTCGTACACTCATTAGCTAATCAGTCTGTCACTTTGGTGAGGCAGGTAAGTAGGTAATTATTATCCCAGTGATTGTAGGTGGGGAATTTTGCCTCAGTCTTCACCAGCAAGTGCTTAGCCACACTGCCCACGTCGCAGAAGACAAAGGCAGGGACTGGGAGAATGAAGAACTACCCACTGTAGGAGATAAGGTTCGAGATTATCTAAGGAACCTGAAGGTGCACAAGTCCATGGGACCTGATGAGATGCATCCGTGGGTCCTGAGGGAACTTCTGGATGAAGTGGCCAGGCCACTCTCCATCATATTTGAGAAGTCCTGGCAGCCTGGTGAAGTTCCCGCCGACTGGAAGAGGGGGAATCTAACCCCCATTTTTAAGAAGGGAAAAAAGGAAGACCCAGGGAACTACAGGCCGGTCAGTCTCACCTCTGTGCTTGGCAAGATTATGGAGCAGACCCTCCTGGAGACTATGCTCAGGCACATGGAAAATAAGGAGGTGATTGGTGACAGCCAACAGGGCTTCACTAAGGGCAAATCGTGCCTGACAAACATGGTGGCCTTCTATGATGGGGTTACAGCGTTGGTGGACAAGGGAAGGGCAGCTGACGTCATCTACCTGGCCTTGTGCAAGGCATGTGACACTGTCCCGCACGACATCCTTGTCTCTAAATTGGAGAGACATGGATTCGATGGATGGACCACTCGGTGGATAAGGACTTGGCTGGATGGTCGCACTCAAAGAGTTGTGGTCAATGGCTCAATGTCCAAGTGGAGAATGGTGACGAGTGGTGTTCCTCAGGGGTCGGTCCTGGGACCGGCACTGTTCAACATCTTTGTCGGCGACATGGACAATGGGATCGAGTGCACCCTCAGCAAGTTTGCCAACGACACCAAGCTGTGTGGTGTGGTCGACACGCTGGAGGGAAGGGATGCCATCCAGAGGGACCTTGACAGGCTGGAGAGGTGGGCCCGTGCGAACCGCATGAAGTTCAACAAGGCCAAGTGCAAGGTCCTGCATGTGGGTCGGCGCAATCCCAAGCACGACTATAGGCTGGGCGAGGAATGGACTGAAAGCAGCCCTGAGAAGAAGGACTTGGGGGTATTGATTGATGAGAAGCTCAACATGAGCCGGCAGTGTGTGCTTGCAGCCCAGAAAGCCAACCGTATCCTGGGCTGCATCAAAAGCAGCTTGTCAAGGGAGGTGATTCTGCTCCTCTACTCTGCTCTAGTGAGACCCCACCTGGAGTACTGCATCCAGCTCTGGGGGCCCCAACATAAGAAGGACTTGGAACTGTTGGAGCGAGTCCAGAGGAGGGCCACGAAGCTGATCAGAGGGCTGGAGCACCTCTCCTGTGAGGACAGGCTGAGAGAGTTGGGGTTGTTCAGCCTGGAGAAAAGGCGGCTCCGGGGAGACGTTATTGCAGCCTTCCAGTACCTGAAGGGGGCCTGCAGGAAAGCTGGAGAGGGACTGTTTATCAGGGAGTGTAGTGACAGGACAAGGGGTAATGGGTTTAAGCTGAAGGAGGGTCGATTTAGATGAGATGTTAGAAAGAAATTCTTTACTGTGAGGGTGGTGAGGCACTGGAACAGGTTGCCCAGAGAGGTTGTGGAGGCCCCATCCCTGGAAGTGTTTAAGGCCAGATTGGATGAGGCTTTGGGCAACGTGGTCTAGTGGAAGGTGTCCCCTGGCCATGGCAGGGGTGTTGCAAATAGATGATCTCAGGGACTAAATGCATGTTTGTGGCTAGAATGTATTAAGTGTGGTCTTGGAGTACATCTTTCAGGATGTACTTAGTTTCCATTTGCCTTCTTAATTTCATTCTAAACGAATCCAGTTACTCACTTGGGGATTCTTAGATGCTAATGAATAGTATATGCATAGTAAGCAGGGACAATCAGGAGGGTCACTTCAAAAGTGTGCTCCTGAACGTAACTTAGGTCCAGAGGGATACTCTGGACTGTGATTTCATGTGGGAGTTTTGCCATCCCTACTGACTGAGCAAGCCAAGCATTCATTTATGGGTGGACTCGATCTTAAATGTCTTTTCCAACGTAAACAATTCTATGATTCTGTGATTTTCAGAGCTGCTAAGTACAGCTCAAGTGGCAAAAGGCTTATGTTTGCTAGACATCTCTAAATAGTATTTTATGTACACAGAATAAAAACTTGGCCTTAGTGATTGAATACTGTTTTGTACAAAAGTGGTAGAACTGGCAGTTCACCTCAGGAACTTTCCTTCCCTGTTAGTGCTAGGAGATAATGAAATATTAATCATTTAAATAGATCAATATAGGTTTAGAAACATCTCTTAATTATGTCTGATTCTCATGAAGAACATGAGCTGCGTATTCTTTTTTTTCCTGTATATCAGTGTCGGCAATAACGTAAAAATCATTAGTCTGTTAGGTGAAAACACTTTGAATGTTTTGTATTCTTTATGGTATTTCTGTATTTTGAATTCTCCAAGCCATTGATGGTGTTTCACTTGTCCATTGCCTTGCTTTCCATGTTAAACTGTAGAAATTTTATATGGTAACCTAAGTAATTGATTAGGGAAGTTTTTATTCTTTGATTAGTCAATGTAAAAACTATTCAGTTATTTTTCTTTGTTGACATCCAAATTACCAGACTTTTTTTGTTTGATTTGACTGACTTTCAGGTAACGGTTATAACTACTGTCAGTTCACATCACTGAATTCAAGGAAAGCATCAGTGAAGTAGGAGATGATGAGAATTAATGTTTCTGGTGTTTCTTTAAAAAAGAAAGCAATCTGGGAAAACTGCAAACAAAGATTTCAGGCTGTCTTTTTGTCAGGAAGAAACAAAAGACAGCTCCCCTCTTGCTTCTCTTTGCATGTGCATGTATATTCACACAGCCTTTAAATTAACTTTGACCTAGGCAATATGCGTAGCTGCACAACATTATTCTTAGAATGAGAGGTTTGAAGTTGGCTTTCCCACGTGTCAGTTCTAAGTCTACCAAAATGACCCTGACTTCTGAATTTTTCCTACACAAAGATGCTGGGCCAGGTGTCTTTAACTTGATTTACAATTATCTTTTACATGTTTCTCAGAAGTGCTTTACAAAGGTTATTGGTCACCAATAAAAGTGGAAAAGGAACAGTTTAAGTTAATAAAGAGGTGGGAAGCTTTGGGTCAGATAGATCATAAATAGGTTAGAGCATTGGAGAAGTGTGTCTCAGAAAATATCCTAGACTAATTAGATGTGAGGGGAAAAAAAAAAATCTTACTCAGCTGAGTTTGTATGGGAGCAGACTATTATACCCTAATGTTATAAGGGTCAAATACTCCCCTAATTGTGGTCTTCTGTGTTATTGACAGCAAAAGGCTCCCATCCTTAGGTAGGCTATAGAACATTGCTATAGGTCATGTATTATTTTTAAATAATAAGAAAAATAGTTGTTTATTAAGTGAGATGAAGAAGACAAAGCAAAATGGGTGAAAACTGAGACAAGATTGTATTTGGACCTAGGAAATTAGCTAGCTGAATTCACAGGACATGGAAATATGAACTTTCTTGTCAATCATTCTCCAACTTCATGGACCAAGAGAATCTCAGACAATTTTTCTCTTATGGCTTCAAAGAAAATTAATAAATATTTCCCAAATTAATTAGAAAAATTATAATTTCAAGGAAACAAATCATAGTGTAATTGCATCCTGCATTGATTTCTAACTAAGATGTCCAGTAAAATTCATAATGGTAAATATGAATAGATACATCTTTATAACATTATTCTTTAATAACATCTCCCTTCACTATATTTGGCTTACATGGCAAGAGGGAGGGGGGGTTGCAAATGTGGCTTCTGTGAGAATTCACCAGAAGCTGCCCTTGTGTTGGGCAGAGCCAGTTTCAGCTGATTCCAAGATGGACCCGCTGCTGGACAAAGTTGAGACAATCAGTATTGTGTTTTAACCCCAGCCAGTAAGTAAGCACCATGCAGCCAAGGGGATGGGGAGCAGAATAGAAAAAAAAACCTTGTGGGTTGAGATAAAGACAGTTTCATAGAATAACAAAGAAAGATGATGATGATAATTTTTTAAAAAAACAACCAAGTGATGCACAAATGCAATTGCTCACTACACATGGAAGGAAAAAACCCAAACCCAAACCCAATGCCCAGTCTGTTTCCAAGCAGCAGATCTGCATCCTCACTAGCTTCCCCAGTTATATACTGAGCATGATGTTATATGCTAGGGAATATCCCTTTGGCCAGCCTGGGTCAGCTGTCCTGATTGTGCTCTCCCACCCTCTTGTGCACCTGGCAGGGTGTGAGAAGCTGAAAAGTCCTTGACTTAGTGTAAGCCCTACAACTACCTAGCAATAATTAAAAACATCAGTGTGTTATCAATATTTTTCTCATACTAAATTCAAAACATAGCACTATACCAGCTACTAGAAAGAAAAAATAACTATCTCAGCTGAAACCAGGACAATCAGTAAAGCTGCTAGCACCTCTGTGATAACATATTTAAGAAAGGGTAAAAAAAAAATGCTGCATAACAGCAGCTGAGAGAGAGGAGTGAGAAAATGTGAGAAACAATCCTGCAGATACCAATATGTCAGTGAAGGAGGGGGAGGAGGTGCTCCAGGTGCTAGAGCAGAGATTGCCCTGCAGCCTGTGGTGAAGACCATGGTGAAGCAGGCTGTCCCTCTGCAGCCCATGGAGGACAATGGTGGAGCCACCCCTGTAGCCCCCCCTCCCCCGGCTACCAAAACCCTGCCATGCAAACCCAATACAGCCAGTGAAAAGCTTGTGGACTTCTATTAAACAAAAAGCCATGTAACATTTCAAGAGAGAGCAGAACTATGAAGAAACTTTGGAAGAGAAAGGAGATGGCTTTTTGTAAGGTACATAAAGCTGTACCTTATTAGTATAGCTGTCCTAGTTTTCAGCTAGGATAGAGTTAAATTTTGCAAGATGCTGGAAGGGGACACAGCCAGAATAGCTGACCCAAAGTAGTCAAAGGGATATTTGATACCATGCATCGTGCTCCGAATATAAAGGAGGCTGGCTGGGAAGGAGGGGTCACTGCTTGGGGTCTGGCTGGGCATGTAGTCGGATAAGCAAGTTGCATTGTGTATCACCCGCTTTGTATATTCTAAGTATTGTTGTTACTTTTCTCTTCCTTTGCTGTCCCAGTAAACTGTCCTTATCCCAACCCACAAGTTTTACCTTTTTCTTCCGATTCTCCTCCCCATCCTACCAGGTGGGGAGGGAGGAGTGAGCAAGCCGCCCGTGGTGCTTAGCTGCTGGCTGAGGCTAAACCATGACAATAGCTTATTCACTAGAGCTGATGCTGATTGAATAAAACAGTAGTTGTAGCTCAATGCTTCAAATTCTTGCATTAAGACTTCTCATACTGTTAAAGTATCAGTGAGTACATACTGTTTCTGAAAGGCAACAGGGAACACTGTTTATCTGTAATTTCCATTGTGTTTTGATTGAGATCATCTTATGTTTTTTAATGTCTTTTTATTAGGGAGCAGTTATTAATTTAGTCATTTTTGGTTGATATTTTACATGTGTGTATATATAAATTCTATAAAAACATTATAAAAATTATAAAAACTTTTTGAGGAGTTGCTGATTTGATATATACAAGGTTACATAATCAAATCTAAATAAATATGTACTTTCAGTCCACTAGGTAATTATAAAGAGAAGCAGTAGCTTTTCTTGAAGAGAATTTTGGGAGTATTAGAACCATTTCTTTTGATTTGTCTGAAAAGGCAGGAAACCATTTTCCTTTTAGCTACTGAATTAGCTCAGCTGAGCAGGTGGACAGAATGGAGCTGAATTCAAACTAGTCTGGTTGAATGGGCACTACAAGTGAATGCTGTCTGCATAATAATGTGATGCTTTGTTGTGCTGCTAATAATTTTGCAGAAGAAATGGAATATTGCACTGTTCTTTTCAGCCATAGGAAAGCAATGCAAAATGAAGTGACCAGATGCTTTGACTGGCAAAATCTCGTTGTTTGACCCTGGTATCTTCTAATCTCATGTTCTTAGTGACCCAATAAAAGCTTCTGTCCTTCCCCCAAGGTGGATTTTTTGTTGTTGTTGGTTGTGTGGGGTTTTTTGGTTTTTGGGTTTTTTTAGCTTTCATTTATCTTCATGAGCAAATACTGCATCTGAAAATGACATTGCATTTCAGTAATCGCGTAGTTAGCATTAAAATACCTATATGGTAATGTGCATAAGGCTAGCAAGGATGTCCTCTCAGAACTTAGGTATTCAATTTGCTTGCGCACTCGCTCTCTTTTTTTTAATAAAAAGTGGGGATTTTTTGTGTGTGTGCAGAATCTAATTACTTTTTTAATTATAAACTTTTTCTTTGATGATATTGCCCTTGACCTGATTTCTCAGACTTGCAGAGTACCAGTGGTATATTTCTATCTATAAAGTCTTTATCACTCTGTGTCTGTGTACATGCATGAAAGTATGCACATAGGTATGTTGATATTAAAATATACAAGGAACATGATTAAAACATGAATTTATTTAATGACTTCTTATTATTACCTGTATTGCTAGATTTGAAATGGTTGAAATTAGACTTGGGGTCTGTCCTGAGATACAATAATATAGAAGTTGTATTGTTCCTGTCCAGCTAGAGAGCTAGATGGTCCTGGTTAATCTGTGAGGGAACATGACCAGCTCCCACGAGGAGTGCTGGTGAAGGGGAGCTGACTAGGCTCCTCCCTCTTGCTGGTGGACAAAGTCTGTGGAGGGGCTAGTTTCCTTTGAGAGGGGCTGCTTGGTTCCTGTACAGCTCCTTGCAATAGCTGTGAAGACATAGAAGTGCAAGAGGACAGCAAAAAATAAATTGCTGGTGATTCTCTCCAAGGGAAATAGCTGTTAAAAAGCACTCTCGAGTTAAAGACAACCCACTGTAAGGAGCAGGAAATGTGTCACAATATTTGGAACTGTGCTTCCCTCTGGGTGGATTTATAATGCTTTGCCCTTGGAACCAGTGTGGATTTCTCTGTGTGCATACATGGATGGGTGGGTGTTGTGAGAGAGAGATAAAACTGTAAGTGACCCTATAAATTTAGGACCAAGGGGGAATACAAATGATGAGATGAAAATAAAAATTGAGTAGTGTTTTCATAGTCTTACTACCACGTCAGAGCTCCTTATTGTGAACTTTGATCTGGTTTGGTATATGCATACTCATGGGGGGAGAAAGAATGAAGGAATACTATTCATTTTAAGGAATAGGTCTTATGGGGACATTGCCTCTCTTAGCATTTCTTAATATCCTGTGAGAAACTTTCACTTTGAACAGTGGCATTCATAAGGAAGAACTATGTTTTGTGCATAGCCAAGGAAGCAATAGATGCAGTCTTAGAGCCTTAATGTGAGGGGAAAGAGGGAAAGGATTTCACAATGCATTCTCAAGACTGGTAATTGGAAAGTTATATCCTCTTTAGCCTTGCCCTCTCACCTCCCTCAGATTACCTTCTTTTCTATTCCTCTATTGGAGGTTATGGCTAGAATTATCCATAAGATTCCTAGGTAAAATTTCCTCTCTGTGTGTGCTTTTGGGTTTGTTTGTTTTTGTTTGTTTGTGGGGGTTTTTTTAATTTTCTTTAATTTTATGGAAGAGTGTTTTTTGTTGTCTAATGACTAATCTCTCTCTCCACCCCTTCTCCCCTTACCTGAAGCTTAATTATGTAATCACATGTAATGACACTGAGGCAAATTTGAGACAACAGAGTAGCCAGGATGATAGTATATGGGAGTGAATGAATGCTCTTTTAAGAAAAGTCTATGAGTGGCCTTGAAACTAGGTAGGTGTAGATCTAGATGGTTACTGCTTGCTCAGTCTTAATAAGAGGAGTGTGAAGAAATTTTTTACACTGGTACAAGGAAAATATGAGAAGAAAATATTTACTGTAAGACTTAAATATTTAACTTACACTGTTAAGATAGTATTATGTTTATGATGCTCTCAAGATGTATTCTCTTTGGAAACCAATAAGGATATACAATGCATAATAAATATTGTAAGGTATATTATTTTAAAATTCATGTTATCCATGAGGATTCCTCACTGAAGTTCGTGGAAGGCTTTGGTTGCAAGACCCTGGACTCATAATTTTTTTGTGTTTGTGGTTTGATTGAAGTAAGAATTACTTTATCATTTTAGTACAAGTGGTATGTTTGAGCCTTGAAAGCATCCTTCTCTCTTTTGGGTATAGTGCTGACTGAGCAAATGGAAGTTATGGATAGAAATTATAAGAGAAGCATCTGAATACTGATATTTGATATATAGCAGCTTTATGTTTCTAACATAAGTTGATAATATTTACTTACAAATACTATTATTATGTCTAATTATGTATTCATGAACAGCTATCATGTTGTTATCTTACTAGCACAAAGGATGTGGAATGTTCTGAAGCATAATCAAACAAAAAGCATAAGCGGAAGGGTCATAGGGGATAATATTAGTATCTTCCCCAGGAGCATATTATATAGCACAATGAGATCCCAAATAGCTGCATGGGAGAAACATTCTTAACCCATCATGTTAGAAGAACCAGCTTGATCTGTATTTATGTTTTGTACCATCTAAACCCATATGATAATGTTCTTTCTTTTGCACGACTAAACAACATATAAAAAGGTTCTAAACCAAAGTATCGGTTGCCAGCAGGTCAAGGGAGGTGATTCTGCCCCTCTATTCCACTCTTGTGAGAATACACCTGGAGTACTGTGTCCAGCTCTGGGGCCCCCGAAATAAGAAAGACATGGACCTGTTAGAGCGGGTCCAGAGGAGGGCCACGAAGATGATCAGAGGGCTGGAGCACCTCTCCTATGAAGAAAGGCTGAGAGAGTTGGGACTGTTCAGCCTGGAGAAGAGAAGGCTCTGGGGAGACCTAATTGCGATCTTTAAATATGTAAAGGGGGCTTATAAGAAAGATGGATAGACTTTTTGCCAGTGCCTGTAGTGACAAGATGAAGGGTAATGGTTTAAACTGAGAGAGGGTAGATTTAGATTAGATATTAGGAGGAAATTCTTTACTGTGAGGGTGGTGAGACACTGGAACAGGCTGCCCAGAGAAGTTGTGGATGTCCCCTCTCTGGAAGTGTTCAAGGCCAGGTTGGATGGGGCTTTAAGCAACCTGGTCTAGTGGAGGGTGTCCCTGCCCGCAGCAGGGGGGTTGGAACTAGATGGTCTTTGAGGTCCCTTCCAACCCAAACCATTCTATGATTCTATTTCTGTTTGGTTATTATAAGGAAAAGTAATTCTTCTTTTCAGAAGGAATACTCTATGATATCTAGGCTAAAGCCTAGAATTTGAGTAAGTATCTCTTCTGGAAACAGTGGCCAACCATTTTTGAGGGGGGGAAAAAAACCATGAAAGCACTAAGAAGCACTTGCTGTTCATAGTCTCTCATTGAAGACAGTGATATTTAATAATATCAAAAATGTTGATTGACATAAATATTGCACTGTAACAGAAGTATAAGTATTCCTACAACTTCTGCTTTCAGTAAAGAGATGTTTATGCTGGCTTTGGTATGATAAAACAATTCATTTTGAAAGCATTTATACATTCTAAGAAACAAAATGCTCTGCAGTATCCTTTGATTTCTTGGATGGAGGCCCTTAACACAAGTGGGAGGTCAAAAGTTAATATTAGGCTGTCAAAATAGACTGCACAAATGTAAAATATGTTAAATATTACCACCCCCCCACTCCCCCAGAAAGTGTACTTTTATGTTTTTGCACTTCAGTTTTTAACATATTAAAAATTAACAAATTATATAACATACTGGGTTTTAATCTGCATTTCTGATGTGTACAAATATATATCAAGTATACTTTCCAGATATTACAGTCCTTATTTAAAATATCAATTAGAAAATCAGGCACCAAATATTTTATCTACAATTCATGAATTCAGAATGTACAAAGTATAAAGTTGTATTTGTATGGTAAATGTGGCTTTTTTGTTTCCTATATATGTTTTGGTACATGATAATTCCATATAAGACTAGAAAGCATCAAGAGATCCAGACTTATCTTTTCCAGTTATAATGACTGAAATTTCATTCAGTGGAGAAAAATGTTAGTCAGTGAGGCAGGAGGGGGACGACACAACAAATTAGGAGGAGCTGTCGATTCCCTCGAGGACAGAGAGGCCTTACAGAGAGATCTTGATGGATTAGAGTGCTGGGCAATCACCAACTGTGTGAAATTTAACAAACACAAATGCCAGATTCTGCACCTGGGACTGTAATCCTGGATGTACGTATAGACTGGAGGACAAGAGGCTGGAGTGCAGCCCTGCAGAAAGGGATCTGGGGTTTTTTGGTTGATGGCACATTGTTGACTTATATTGAGCTTGCCCTGTCGGCCAAAAGGGCCAACTGCATCCTGGGGTGCATTAAGCACAGTATAACTAACTGGTCAAAAGAAGTGATTGTCTCACTATACTCAGGATTGGTGCGGCCTCACCTTGAGTACTGTGTGCAGTTTTGGGCTCTGCAATATAAGAAGGACATCAAACTATTAGACTGTGTCCAAAGGAAGGCAATAAAGATGGTGAAAGGCCTCAAGGGCTTAACTTATGAGGAGCAGCTGAGGATACCTAGGTTTGTTCATTTTAGAGAAGAGGAGACTGAGGGGTGATGTCATTTCTGTCTACAACTTCCTCATGAGGGGGAGCGGAGAGGGAGATGCTGATCTCTTCTCTGTGGTATCTGGTGACAGGATGTGAGGAAATGGTATGAAGCTGCATCAGGGGAAGTTCAGATTAGATATTAGGAAATAGTTCTTCACTAAGAGGGTGGTCAAGCACTGGAACAAGCTCCCCAGGGAAGTGGTTATGGCCCCAATCCTGTCAAGTGTTCAGGAAGCATTTGGATAATGCTCTTAGATATATGGATTAACTTTTAGGTTGCTGTGTGTGGAGTCAGGAATTGGACTCCAATTGGAAATAGCCCTTCCAACTCAGGATAGTCTATGATTCTGTGATTCAAAGCATATTCTGTTTTACCATTTTGTAGTTTCATTTTTGCAGGATGTGCACCAGGAGAAATAGTAGTAATGCAATAAATTCTGCATGATGTTTGTGTATAAGGGGTTATTGCTGCATTTAAGCAACTCGACTACCTTCCTGGCTCTGCTATGAGTGTGACATCAGTCAATGTCTTGAACTTCTCATAATGCCAATCATGGGACTTTTAAAGGTCAAAAATATATAAATATTAGTGAAATCAAGGTTTGACTTCAGTGCTGTAATAGTTTTAAACCCCACTCTCCACCAGAAATAATGCTGTAATCATTGTAGCTTTGCTTAGCTAACCTTGGAGATTGATTATTCCCAACTTTTCCTTGTTTTGTTGTAGTTAATAATGTTGCTTATTTTCTTCCCAGTTATTCTAGTTGCGGGGGAAGTATCTGAGCAAATCCCTAGAGACATGCATGTATTTGGTGTTCAGCCACTATTAAGCAGCTTTCTTTTCACCTAAGGAAGATTTTTTTTTTTAACAGAAATATTTGATCTCATAGTTTAAAAAAAACTTGAAACTTTCTTTCTGTATGCTTTTCTTGTCAGTAACAGTATAAAAATATTAACTTTCTTCCCCTTGATCATAACAATCTAAAAGAAGCTATTAATGTGAAGATTTCATAAGTTCCTGTATATTGTGCTGAAAATGACCATATTCACTTTCTAATAATTTCTGTGCAATCCCATAAATTTTATTAGATATATAATTCATATTCTTTTATTCTGTTTTTTTTAATTCTATTTTAGTGCATTCTGTACTGGAAAATTTCCATTATTTCCTTTTTCACCAGGACTACTTTTCACACTTTGCCTCTGTACATAGAATCATTTAGGTTGCAAAAAGACCCTTAAGATCATTGAGTTAAACCATAAACCTAACACTGTCATGTCCCTAAGTGCCACAGCTACATGTCTTTTAAATACCTCCAGGGATAGTGACTCAACCACTTCCCTGGGCAGCCTGTTCCAGTGCTTGACAACCCTTTTGGTGAAGGAATTTTTCCTAATATCCAATCCGAACCTCCCTGGGTGCAACTTGAGGCCGTTTCCTCTTGTCCTGTTACTTGGGAGAAGAGACTGACATCCAACTCACTACAACCTCCTTTGAGGTAGTTGTAGAGAGCGATAAGGTCTCCCCTCAGCCTCCTTTTCTCCAGGCTAAACAACCCCAGTTCCCTCAGCCGCTCCTCATAAGACTTGCTCTCTAGACCCTTCGTCAGCTTCGTTGCCCTTCTTTGAAGACGATCCAGCACCTCAATGTCTGTCTTGTAGTGAGGGGCCCAAAACTGAACACAGTACTCAAGGTGTGGCCTCACCAGTGCTGAGTACAGGGGGACAATCACTTCCCTAGTCCTGCTGGCCACACTATTCCTGATGCAAGCCAGGATGCTGTTGGCCTCCTTGGCCACCTGGGCACACTGCTGGCTCATATTCAGTTGGCTGTTGACCAACACCCCCAGGTTCTTTTCTGCCAGGCAGCTTTCCAGCTACTCTTCACAGAATCACAGAATGGTAGGGGTTGAAAGGGACCTCTGGAGATCATCTAGTCCAACCCCCCTGCTAAAGCAGGATCACCTAGAGCAGGTTGCACAGGATTGCATCCAGGAGGGTTTTGAATATCTCCAGAGAAGGAGACTCCACAACCTCTCTGGGCAGCCTGTTCCAGTGCTCAGTCACCCTCAAAGTGAAGAAGTTTTTCCTCAAGGTGGAACTTCTTATGTTCCAGATTGTGCCCCTTGTCCTGTCACTGGAACTCCACTGAAAAGAGTCAGGCCTCATCCTCTTGACCCATGCCCTTTAGATATTTATAAGTGTTGATGAGATCCCCTCTCAGTCTTCTCTTCTCCAGGCTAAACAGACCGAGCTCTCTCAGCCTTTCCTCATAAGAGAGATGCTCCAGTCCCCTAATCATCTTTGCAGCTGTCCACTGGATTCTCTCCAGTAGTTCCTTGTCTTTCTTGAACTGAGGAGCCCAGAACTGGACACAGTACTCCAGACGTGGCCTCACTAGGACAGAGTAGAGGGGGAGGATAACTTCCCTCGACCTGCTGGCCACACTCTTAATGCACCCCAGGATATCATTGGCCTTCTTGGCCACAAGGGCACATTGCTGGCTGTGGTGGGTTGACCCTGGCTGGAGGCCAGGTGCCCACCAAAGCCACTCTATCACTCCCCTCCTCAGCTGGACAGGGGAAAGAAAATATAATAAAAGACCTGTGGGTCGAGATAAGGACAGGGAGAGATCACCCACCAATTACCGTCACAGGCAAAACAGACTCAACTTAGAAAAAAATTCATCTAATTTATTACCAAGCAAAACAGAGTAGAGTAATGAGAAATAAAACCAAGTCTTAAAACACCTTCCCCCCACTCCTCCCTTCTTCCCAGTCTCAACTTTACTCACGATTTCTCTACCTCCTCCCCCCCAGCGGCACAGGGGGACAGGGAATGGGGGTTGCAGTCAGTTCATCACACATTGTCTCTGCTGTTCCTTCCTCCTCAGGGGGAGGACTCCTCACGCTCTTCCCCTGCTCCAGCGTGGGGTCCCTCCCATGGGAGACAGTCCTCCATGAGCTTCTCCAGCGTGAGTCCTTCCCACAGGCTACAGTTCTTCACGAACTGCTCCAGCGTGGGTCTCTTCCATGGGGTGCAGACCTTCAGGAGCAGACTGCTTCAGCATGGGTCCCCCACCAAAACCCCCAGGAACTTAACTTCCTGCGTGGTCCCTGACACTTAGATGGGGGAATATCTAGTCCCAAAGTTGTAATTTTTTCTCGTACACCTTCCATGGTATGCCTGACTTCCTCTGAGTTTTCTCCTCCTATCAGTATGTCATCAATATATTGATATATCATGATGCCCAGTGGGCAGGAAATTTCTGTTAAAACCTTTGCCAAGGCGTTGTGAGCAATGGTGGGGGAGTGTTTATATCCCTGTGGTAATCTGTTAAAGGTGTACTGTATCCCTTTTCAAGGAAATGCAAATTGGACCGTATCATGTTCCTGGAGTGGGATCATAAAGAACATATCTTTTACATCTAAAGTTGCCATCCATAGATGTGATGCTCCCTGAATTTGAGTTACTAATTCTACAATGTTTGATATGGCTGCCGTTAAAGGTGCAGTATTGGCATTCAATCACCTATAATAAATTGTAAGCCGCCACTGTCCGTTCAGCTTTTTTTACCGGCCAGATAGAAGAATTATAGAGGGAGTGTGTGCAAGTAATGATACTTCTTTTTTCCAAATCTGTTATCACCCCATCAATGCCCAAATGTGCAGCTGCTGACAAAGGGTAGTGCCTTACATTAGTAATTTTTGATGGGGGTAAAGGTATAGACATTTCTAATAAATATATAGCTTTAGGCTCATCCTCTTCAAGCCATGCTATTTCTCCATCGCCTTGTCCGGCGAAACTCCAGACTGACCCATCGGGGAGTTTCCACACTCTGCCAAACAACACATCGAATCTCAATATTGTTAGCGCTAGCAGCACTAACCAATACTTAGGTTTGAACTCCAGTTTAAGCTTAGTGGTGTGGACCCGACAAACTTGTCGAGGGGGTGGTTCTGGCAGTTTCCTGGTGGTCAGTCTGATCCAACCCATGTGGTGCCCATAATTTGGGCATTTGTATGTAATCTCTTGTACAAACTCATTCCAGGTGGGTACATGGACCTGCTCCCAGGGGGGAGGGGGCTGAGCAGCAGCCGGGGCAGCATTCATATCACAGGTAGTTTGTATACAGTCCTGGGCATTAGCTACATATGTCTTTAGGCTATCCAGGAGGCCACAGATAAGGGGAGTTAATTGTGCCAGATCAATAGGGGCTAGCATCGGGGAATCTCCTTAACGCATCCCTCTCATACATCGCTTGAGTGCAGGCTGCCTTTTGTACAGAGGCAGCCAAGTTGGATGTCCTGGTTCTGGCAAGGATAGAGTTAATTTCACAAGGAGCCAGGACAGGTGAGCCAAGCTGGCTGGGGGCTATTCCATACCATGTGACATCATGCTCACCATAAAAGGGGGCTAGTCGGGGAGGGGTGGGCTCGATGTGGTTCCAGGACGGGTTCAGTGTCTGGTCGGTCGTTGGATTGGTAAATCGTTCTCTGTTATCACCCATTGTTACTATCTGTTATCAGCACTGTTGTTGATTGTTTCCCTCTCCCTTGCTGTCCCAGTAAACTGCCCTTATCCCAACCCTCGAGGCTTTGCCCTTGTTTTTCCGTTCTCCTCCCCATCCCGCCGCGGGAGGGGTGAGCGAGCGGCGCGTGGCACTTAGCTACCGGCTGGGGCTAAACCACGTCATTGGAGAATCCTGAGGTTTTGATAACAAGGAATTCTCTGTTTCAGGAGTCTATGCTGCCAGCCCAATTGGCAGTCCACATTGTAAATGAAATTATGATTGCCTGATCTAGTGGTTAAAAACCCTCGAGGATCCCAATAGCTTTCAGTTTCTTCTTTGCTCAGTAAGATTTTATAACCCCCCTAAGGGAGACTCACCATACATATTCCATCTTGGACTCCTCCGGATTCCTGGAATACTTTTCCTGCAACTTGGCCAATTCAGCAGGAGACCAGGGGATGGTGTGTATGCTAGTGCGAACATCGTCATCCCTCTCATCTATGGTTTTGCTTTTGATTAACAGCCATATAGGCATGGATTTTGGGGTAAGATCGGAATCTGCCACCAGTTCATCGTTGTCATTATCATTCCAGATGCCTCCATCCCACGTCTCAGGATCTGCACAGTGTATATTAATTTGCAGAGTTGTTTAGCTGAGACTGAGGAAGGTATTTGATTTAGTAAGAGATTTAACTTTTCTTGCAGTTGTTTTTCTCACCTTTCAGCTGAGGCTAATAGCAATTTAAGTTCCCTAATTTCTGTTTTTAAGCTTTGGTTTTCAGTCATGAGGGCATCTACTTGCTTTCCCAATTTCTCACTGTTTTCCTTTTCCAAGCTCAATGATGTTTTCAATACTTCATTTTTTTGACTTCAAAGAGGCATATTCTACATCTGCAATTTGTTCAGGGGAAGGGAACGTTTTAATTTCCTTTTGCGTGCAAGATAAGCAAGCCCCCAGTGCTGCACAAGCAATTCCTTTGTCTTTGCCTTCTTTAATCTTTTGCTCAATTCTGCACAGTTCTATCCACTCTACCACTTTGTCCTCATCTTTCCAATATTTTTGGGCCCATTCTTTTCCCACTTGGGAAGGTGCACACTTATATTTTTGCAGCAGTTTATCCATGGCGGTCCTGCTGACTACACCAATTTTCTGTTGCATAAAGGGCACAAGTCTGATGTGTGGCTGAAGAAGGCCCTCCCGTTGAGTCACAAGGTTCAGGAAGGACCCCCTTGCTTTCTAAACTCTTTCTCAGAGAGGAGCCTAGGTGTGTCTAGGTCCAGTCTTAGTCCCAGACTTGGTCAAAGGCTTATGTCTAAAGGATTATATATAGCCACATATCAGAGTTAATGTTTGCCTGTCAGAGCCCCCAAAGGACTTTCACTGAGACAGTTTCGCAAAGTTGAAACAGATAGAAAGTTTATTAAAGCTACAGATGTAAAGGGTTTGGAATCGCCGTTGATAAATGCACTTACTGCAGTAGTACTAATATATGATTATAATGCTAGCAAAATGCTATCCTGGGTATTCTTCACCAAAAAGGTGAAGTTGCAATGCTTACCAAGAAGGCGTCCCTATCTTGGGTGGAGGAGAAGGAGCACAGCCTGTTGACTGCCTCTTCGGGATCTTCAATCTCTTCTCTCCCCCCACAGGGGTAACTTCCTCAATATTCTTTATACCCCAACCTTAGCTATCCCCTCCCAGGGGTGACATTTAACATGACTTGGGTGGAGAGTCAAGTACTATAGTCATATATGTTTAGCATGTACTCCTTTTAACTCATTATCATATTTAGGGGTGTCAACTTCAATATTCATTTCACAGATAATTAAGCAAAAGGTCTCACTCCGGGCACTGTGGCCTTCAAGATTCTGTGTAGAAACCATCTATCTGTTTATTCCGCATTCTTTAGCCAAAACAGGGTCGTCTTGCCACTGTAAGACTCCCTCCTTCGGCTGCTTCTCATACCAACCTTGCAGATCTCTATCCACAATGTTTGTATAAGAGATAAGCGGACACCAGTGTTAGCCTCTTATGTGCAATTCTCACACAAGTCCTGCCAGCAAACCTGCTCCAGTATGGGTTCTTCTCTCCATGGGTCCACAGGTCCTGCCAGGAGCTTGCTCCACCGCAGACTTCCCATGGGGTTACAGCCTCCTTTAGGTGCATCCACCTGCTCCGGCATGAGGTTCTCCACAAGCTGCAGGGGAATCTCTGCTCTGGTGCCTGGAGCACCTCCTCCCCCTCCTTCTTTACTGACCTTGGTGTCTGTAGAGGTGTTCCTCTCACATCTTTTCACTCCTCTCTCTGGCTGTGAAAAACTGCTGCTTTTTTTTTTTTTTTTTTTTTTTTTCCTTCTTAACTATGTTATCACAGAGGCACTGCTACTGTCATTGACTGGCTTGGCCTTGGACAGTGGCAGGTCCATCTTGGAGTCGACTGTCATTGGCTCTGTTGAACCTAGGGGAAGCTTCTAGCAGCTTCTTGCAGAAGCCACTCCTGTAGCCCCCTGGCTACTAAAACCTTGCCATGTAAGCCCAAAACACTGGCTGATGGATAACTTGTCCACCAGGACTCCCAGGTCCTTCTCTGCAGAGCTGCTTCCCAGCAGGTCAACCCCTAACCTGTACTGGTGCATGGGGTTATTCCTCCCTAGGTGCAGGACCCTACATTTGCCCTTGTTGGATTTCATTAGGTTCCTCTCCACCCAACTCTCTAGCCTGTCCAGGTCTCACTGAATGGCAGCACAGCCTTCTGGTGTATCAGCCACTCCTCCCAGTTTTGTATTGTCAGCAAACTTGCTGAGGGTACACTTTGTCCCCTCGTCCAGGTCATTGATGAATATGTTGAATAAGACTGGACCCAATACTGACCCTTGGGGCACATCACTAGCTACAGGCCTCCAACTAGACTCTGTGCCACTTATCACAACCCTCTGGGCTCTGCCATTCAACCAGTTCTCAACCCACCTCACTGTCCACTCATCTAACCCACACTTCCTAAGCTTACCTATAAAGACGTTATGGGACACAGTGTCAAAAGCCTTACTGAAGTCAAGGTAGACAACATCCACTGCTCTCCCTTCATCTACCCAGACAGTCATGCCATCATAGAAGGCTATCAGATTGGTCAGGCATGATTTCCCAATCGTGAATCCATGTTGACCAGTCCCGATAACCACCTTCTCCTCCACATGCTTATTGATAACCCCCAGAATGAGCTGTTCCATCACCTTCTCAGGGATGGAGGTGAGACTGACTGGCCTGTAGTTTCCTGGGTCCTCCTTCTTGCCCTTTTTGAAGACCGGAGTGACATTGGCTTTCCTCCCATCCTCAGGCACCTCTCCTGTTCTCCATGATCTTTCAAAGATCACTCTTCCCCAAGCCTGTAGGATTTCATAGGGTTGTTATGACCCAAGTGCAGGATGTGTGGCACTTCGTGCAGTTAAGGAGGGCTAGAAATGTTCTCTTCACTGTTGCTGCTGGCTTAACTACAAGATTAGTCTGTGGGAAGAAACAGGACAGTTTATTGAGCATTGACCTAAGATGGGACAGACTTGAGGAAGCACATAAGCAGAGAGAAATTACATTTTTTTTTATATATGTGTAGTATACATTTTGTGTGTGTGTGGCTATATGAAAAAAGACATTGGCTCCAATTCTAGTCCCTTACAGACTTCCAGAAAAGCTGAAGATAGGAGTAAAAATAGTTTTAATTCAGCACCAGTGAATCATAATCTTTGCAAATTTTAGGATATGTTTAGATCTCCAAATATAGTTTATTATCAGCCTCAGGCTGACAAAGCCTTAGTATAGTGCCACCCAATTAAAGAACTACAATGCTGAATAAGATATAGGTTTTACTTTTTTCTTTGGATTTTTTTTTTGCCTATATATTGCAATTTTTATAGACTCACAAAGTGTAAATAATCTGAAATACCATCTTCTCTAATGTAATGTAGATGGCTTTATCAGCATGTTTTCTTTCCAATTGTGTGTGATTTTGATTGCTACCTAAACTCTCAGTAAAGAATTAAAAGAATTACAAGCTTCAATTTTTATTTTATTTTAAAACAAAGTAGATAATACAAACATGTTCATACTATCACAGTGGCTAAATTTTTATTTTATGATTTTTTTGAAGGAATATGGATTCCCTCTTAAAGAAGCATTATGTTGACCAAAAATGGAAGTTACTTTGTATTCCAATGATTTAGAGACATTTGTGCAAATTATTTTCTTATGCATTTGTTAAAGCAAAATTTTTGATAAGAGTTAATCATCTTGTGAAAAAGGCATATCATATACTGTTCTGTGCTTTATGGGTTCGTATTGAACAGACTTTTGTAATAAATGTGTGACATATCTTGTAGGAAAAAGTGGAAAATATTACAGAATTATTAAAGCAATGTATGATATGGTACTTTATTTCACTTCATATATAAGAACATGACTCCATTGTGTAGGCTTCAGAAAAAGGGAAAAACTGAGATCTAAGGGTAGCCTGAAGCATTTTTGTTACCATTCAAATGGCAATAAAAACTTTCCAAACAGAAATGCAGTTTAGAAAGCCAAAATTGGTTTATTCAGTGCTGGGGTGCATGGGGGATCTCTCCTCCTAACGTGCACACCTAGCCTACAAACATACACATATTTATATTCTCAAAACACACATAGTTACAATTACATCACATAGTTACATAGTTACTTCATTATGATTGGTGTAAAACTTTCTCGCTTTGCTTTTAAAGCTATAGACTTAAAGAAATCCAGAGAGCATGCCCAGTGAGGGGTGGTTGTACCTTGGAGGCGGGTAGCTTTTAGCATGGAGGTGTGTTTTGGTATTATAATGAGATTATAATGAGCAAAGTTCACTCAAAGGACATGATTGTGACAGAAAATGAAATATTACTTGGCTCGTGTACCAGCTACACAATTTATCAGCTCCATGGTACCACCAAGCTGTCAGGTTCTCATTCTTAAAATGTTTTTATTGGTTACCTGTTAGGTTGGGGCTGTACAGGGGCCATAGCAGCAAGACTGGTTACTAACAACACCTTACTACTGCTAATAATCTCATCACCTTGGTCCCATCACCCTGGTTACAAGGACTATACACAACCTATCCCATCACCATGGTTAAAAAAAAGTTAAACACATCAGTTACAGTGGGAGATGGGGCTGAAGGTTTCAAAATAAAATCCACAGTGTCACAGTCTGTTTGGATAACAAATTTTCAGGACAATGATGTACTCTGTGATTTAAACTTTTTCATGATCTCATTAAGAAATACAACAGACAAACATGACAAACAGGTGCTCAATTCCCTTTTGCCCAGATGAGTCTATCATGTTAATTCACTTATTCACCGTTCAAGTCATAAAATTTCATAACTTGTAACTCTTAATATTGTGTACCTATGAGCAAAATAAAAGAATTAGTTACCTAGCCAATAGTGAGAGTGCTCATCCTTTCTCCTCCATCACAGTGTGGTATCCCCTGTATCACACCCTGAAACATGAAAGCCTCAGCAGTCCAGTTGCTGTTGGATCCACTTTAAAAGCTTTTTGGGTAAGCTAATATTTTATACCTTCCAGCTTGGAGGTTTGGTCTATACCATTTCCATAAGTTAGCAGATTCTGACCAGAGTGCTAGGGAAAAAGATGATAGCTGTAGGAGACAGCCATTTGCAGGTGATAATGGCTGTATAATAGCTTTTTAGCACTTTCTGGCCACCTGTCCTGTCTATGTGGTGCTCTGGTTTTGATCTAATGGTGCTGCTCCCAGCATATATCAGGCCTTAGCAAGAGCTGTGTTAGCTAAAAAACTAAGCAGGAGCTGAATGAACAGTCACATACAGTAAAGACAAAAGCTTTTAGAGGCTTCCAGGTTAGATTTTAGAGTGTACTACCTCAGAAATACTTAAGGGTTGTCAGCACAGCATCATGCTTTAACCTTACATTGCACTGCTTGTGAAATACACTACTCGAGACACCTAAAACATCATGTAAAGCATAAGGCTTTCTTTGTCCTGGAGCCAAACATTAGACCATGAATGAGGCATGAAAATGTTATAAAAATGATCAAAATAAAATCCAGGCTGAAAGACTAAGCAGCACTGCATGCAGGTAAATGCATTGCATTTCTTAGGGGGCTAAGTAGCTAGGTGAACATAAAGCATTCATATGGCTGTGCAACTGTTCTAAATTTCAATTCCTCCTTAGAAATTATTCATATGATTTGTTTGCTTAGATAAGCTCTCCTAATCACAGAGAGACTGAATTGGGTCAAAGGAAAAAATGCCGTGTGATATATTCTGTGCAAAATTACCAACAAGCAGATCTTAACTTTAAATTGTTAAACATTCAGAATGTTAATTTATAAGTTATTATTTGTACTTTGTGTAAAGTACAAAGATGTAAAGGAAGTAATGACTCTGTTAACAAATATGAGCCAAATTTTAATTAAAGCTGATTTTATATGTTTCTGAGGTTGAAGTTTGCAGAACTGTAATTGTTATATTATTTGCCTTACTGTTACCATAAAGCGGCAAAATAATTCACTCTCGAAGACTTATTTTGAAGTTTTAGAAAGCAGGCATTCTTTATTGCAGCACTGGGTGCACGGGGGATAACTCCACCTAACGTGCACACCCAAAAGACAAAACTAGCAAGTATTTATGCTATGTTAATATACATATTCAGTATATTTCTGAGTAATGCTTATCACATTCATAGATTTTCCGGGAACTCGTTAGCATATGCTAATGTCTTTCGCCCATGTTTGTTGGCACCTCCGGGTGGTCCTCGGGGGTCTTCAGATGAAGGCTCAGACTCGCTCCTGGTATCACATATGCCTTATCCTTCAAGGGTGGTTTTGTGATCACCTTGTAACTTTCTTATCTTTGTGCATCTGTTCTTCCAAGGCCGAGCTGTTTAGAATGAGATTGTTCCAGAGCTTCTTATCTTACAACTAATTATTTTCTAAGTTACAATGGTTTCCCTTTTGTTTGGTTACATCTATTGAGCAATGGCTCTAATTCCTTGAATTGATCTTAATATTTCAATATTCACAGGTATCATTACTAGCAAATTTATGTATTTGTTGTATATTGCTGCTTACCATAATGTCCTGAAGGTTGGCCAAGCAAGATGTTTTTTTTTTTTCTTACTCTATGAATTTTTGTGATAGAACATCTCATAGTAATTCCCTAAAGTTAGTTGTTGTTGAGAACTATATCTTCAGGAATGGAAATTTATGCTTATAATTTTAAATACACAGTGGTATAGTCTAGATATTTTGGGGTGTATATTTTGTTTTATTTATTAGATTAGTTATTAACTCATTGCTATCTTTTTTTTTTTCCTACTTCTATTTTGTCTTCAAAATAAAAGTTTTAACTCAGCGTTGCTTCAGTTGTTACTGTGTTACTGCTGTTTTGCTATTGAACTGGTCCTTGTAGCAAGTACCATAACCACTTGACAGTGTTCTGCCCTGCACTGAACAAGCTGTCTGCTTTGTGCAGAAAAGTCACATTTGTGTCCAGTGGCTGAACTGTATTCTTATTTGTTTTGCAGGCACAGGAGAGAGTGGCAAAAGCACATTCATCAAACAGATGAGAATCATTCATGGATCAGGTTACTCTGATGAAGACAAAAGGGGCTTTACAAAATTGGTGTATCAGAATATATTTACAGCAATGCAGGCCATGATCAGAGCTATGGATACCCTCAAAATCCCATACAAGTATGAACATAATAAGGTGAGATTTTTGTTTATTTCCATAGATGAAACTTTTCCTCTTTTATGTTTAGGAAATGTACTGAAGGTCTCTAAAAATTATACATCATGTACAAATTATATTCTACCTAAAGTTTAAAAGAAAAGGGCTTCTTCTAGTCCTGCCTCTAGTTTTCTGCGCTTTGCACTGCTCTGACAACACACATGCTGTTCTTAACAAGATGTCTAGGGGGTTTGTCATAGCAAGAGGGTAAAAGGCAGGCTGGTGTTTATCTGTGACTTTAGTTATCTTTGTTCTTTTCCTCCCAGTCCATGTTCTGGCCAGAGCACAGTTAAGCCATTTTTATGATTTGTACCAGTACTACTTAAGGTTTTCCATTAATATTATGTGAGGAAAAAATAAAATTATTGGAAAAATAGGTGGGGGTATCTGCTTGTGTGTGAGTATATCACAGAATCATAGAATGGTTTGGGTTGGAAGGGACCTTAAAGATCATGTAGTTCCAACCCCCCCTGCTGCAGGCAGGGACACCTTCCACTAGACCACCTTGCCAAAGCCTCATCCAACCTGGTCTTAAACACTTCCAGGGAGGGAGCCTCCACAACCTATCTGGGCAACCTGTTCCAGTGCCTCACCACCCTCACAGTAAAGAATTTCTTTCTAACATCTAGTCTAAATCGACCCTCCTTCAGCTTAAAACCATTACCCCTTGTCCCGTCACTACACTCCCTGATAAACAGTCCCTCTCCAGCTTTCCTGCAGGCCCCCTTCAGGTACTGGAAGGCTGCAATAACGTCTCCCCGGAGCCTTCTTTTCTCCAGGCTGAACAACCCCAACTCTCTCAGCCTGTCCTCACAGGAGAGGTGCTCCAGCCCTCCGATCAGCTTCGTGGCCCTCCTCTGGACTCGCTCCAACAGCTCCATGTCTCTCCTGTACTGGGGCCCCCAGAGCTGGATGCAGTACTCCAGGTGGGGTCTCACAAGAGCCAAGTAGAGGGGCAGGATCACCTCCCTCAACCTGCTGGTCACACTTCTTTTGATGCAGCCCAAGACACGGTTGGCTTTCTGGGCTGCAAGCGCACACTGCCAGCTCATGTTGAGCTTCTCATCAATCAATACCCCCAAGTCCTTCTCCTCAGGGCTGCTTTCAATCCATTCCTCGCCCAGCCTGTAGTCGTGCTTGGGATTGCCTCAACCCTCGTGCAGGCCCTTGCACTTGGCCTTGTTGAACTTCATGCGGTTTGCACGGGCCCACCTCTCCAGCCTGTCAAGGTCCCTCTGGATGGCATCCCTTCCCTCCAGCATGTCGACCACACCACACAGCTTGGTGTCGTTGGCAAACTTGCTGAGGGTGCACTCGATCCCACTGTCCGTGTTCCCAACAAAGATGTTGAACAGTGCTGGTCCCAGGACCGACCCCTGAGGAACGCCACTCGTCACTGTTCTCCATTTGGACATTGAGCCGTTGACCACAACTCTTCGAGTGCGACCATCCAGCCAATTCCTTATCCACCGAGTGGTCCATCCATCGAATCCATGTCTCTCCAATTTAGAGACAAGGATGTCGTGCGGGACAGTGTCACATGCCTTGCACAAGGCCAGGTAGATGACGTCAGCTGCCCTTCCCTTGTCCACCAACGCTGTAACCCCATCATAGAAGGCCACCATGTTCGTCAGGCACGATTTGCCCTTAGTGAAGCCCTGTTGGCTGTCACCGATCACCTCCTTATTTTCCATGTGCCTGAGCATAGTCTCCAGGAGGGTCTGCTCCATAATCTTGCCAGGCACGGAGGTGAGACTGACCGGCCTGTAGTTCCCTGGGTCTTCCTTTTTACCCTTCTTAAAAATGGGGGTTATGTTCCCCCTCTTCCAGTCAGTGGGAACTTCACCAGACTGCCAGGACTTCTCAAATATGATGGAGAGTGGCCTGGCCACTTCATCCAGAAGTTCCCTCAGGACCTGCGGATGCAACTCATCAGGTCCCATGGACTTGTGCACCTTCAGGTTCCTTAGATATTCTCGAACCTGATCTTCTCCTACAGTGGGTGGTTCTGCATTCTCCCATTCCCTGCCTTCTGTGACTTGGGCCGTGTGGCTCAAGCATTTGCCAGTGAAGACTGTGGCAAAGAAGTCGTTGAGTACCTCAGCCTTCTCCATATCCTGGGTAACCAGGTCGCCCGTTTCATTCCGGAGGGGACCCACATTTTCCCTCGTCCTCCTTTTCTCACTAACATACCTATAGAAGCTTTTCTTGTTGTCCTTGACATCCCTGGCCAGACTAATTTGTATCAGGGCTTTGGCTTTCCTAACCTGATCCCTGGCTGCTCGGACAGTTTCTCTGTATTCCTCCCAGGCTACCTGCCCTTGCTTCCACCCTCTGTAGGCTTCCTTTTTTTGTTTGACTTTGCCCAGGAGCTCCTTGTTCATCCTCGGGGGCCTCTTGGTGTTTTTGCTTGACTTCCTCTTTGTTGGGATGCATCGCTCCTGAGCTTGGAGGAGGTGACCCTTGAATATTAGCCAGCTGTCTTGGGCCCCTCTTCCTTCCAGGGCTTTGTCCCATGGTATTCTTATTTATGAAATAAAACTTTTGCTACAAGGCCTTAGAATAAGCAAATTCTTTTGAAAGTGATGATATCACTGAAATTTAGTAAAAGAAAATACATTTAAAGCATTTTGTAATGTTTATCTTTGATTAGCCTGAGTTCTTTCCATTTTTTTTCCATTCAGAAATTGAAATCAAATGTATAACTGGTATAACTAGTTTTAAGAAGGAAATTTGCATGTGTATTTCAGCTCCATGTTTTTGCTGTACATAAAGCACTGAATTTCCTAACAAGCTGACTTGAAAAGTTAGTTGATTGTGAAGCATATGTTTTTCTTCAGAACTGATATTGAATGTCACTTTGCTGTAGTATATGCAAGTCCTAATCATAAATCAGTAAATTATTTCCTTGTATTATATTACAAAGTATATATTCTTCAGTTATTGTTGAAATTGAGTGTTGAATTTATATAGAATTTTTTTAGATAGTTGAAGTGAATTAGTTAGATATGGCATAGCTGTATACACATGGCCAGACCTTTCTAGAGCTGTTCACTTTCTCTAAATAAAAATAACTTGACTGAAAGTGAGTGTCTATCTTTGCACTCAGCTACTTCACAAGCATTCCCATCAGTTCTAATAGGGCTAGGTGTGGAGTAAAGTAAAACTTGCCAAAGTTGTCAGGTTCTAGATGCAATTCCTTTAAAAACGGGGATTTTTTTAATTCAGGGGAATTAAAAAATGCAAACTTATATTTTTAATTTTTTTTCTCCCCCCCCCCCTTTTTTTTCCCCTTTTTTTTTTTCTCCATTGAAAGCAAACTCATTAGCCTTGCAACCTAAAAAACACAGGAAGGGCTCTTCCTATTAATTTGAATCTCATATCAGGAAATTCAGTCTCTGGAGAGAATATCTTAAAGTTTGAGTAACAACATATTTTTTAGCACAGTACTTGTTTTGCACAATAGCTTAGAAAACTACAGCTCAAGCTGATGTTTATGTGGCTGAACCTAAAGAAAAAGAGAGTGAAGTGACCCTTTTATCAAATTGAAAAAGTTCAGTTAAGTAGGCAGTTGGGATCTTTGTACAGTGTAAAAAATGACATCTAGGCTGGATTATTTTAATATCATCAATGTAGGAAGAGGCATGTTTTAAATTAAGGAAGTTAGTTCTTCCAGCGTTGTGTTGGTTTCACAGTCACCAATATAATTAAAGAGGCAGAGTCTGAAATGCATTGTCCTATGTTATAATAATTTAGGCTCTTTGAAAGATTTATTATCAGAATAGCGAAAGTTAATTGAGAAATGTAAATATTAGTGTTTACATTGTAATGTCTCATAACTGATGGTAGGGCATTGTATAATACTTCTTTAATCACACTTCTTTTGTCATCTCCAGAATATGAGCTCTACTGAGGTTTAAGATAATGGGTGAGGGTTATCTCTTCTCTTAGGGATGTGACATAAGAAATGGTGGCTTATGGATTGGTTTTTAGTTTCCTTTTGAGTAAATATTACTGTGTTTCCATTATTTTTTAACCAGAAGTTGTGAAGTTTTTATATGCATCTTGAATTTTGGAGAAGTGATTTATAAAATACAGAAAAGCCTTAGGTGTTTTTTTACAGAAATGGACTTGAGCAATTCTCAGAATTGTTTGCCTGCAAAATTACTAAATAAATCTACTACTGTACTAAAGAACTACTACCGCTTTTACCCCTTATTGTTCCCTTTCAGTGTAATTTCCAGAAGACAGTTGCCTCTTACAGACTGTCAGGAAGGTGTCACTCAGTAGTGGTTAGCAGGCAGGAAATCTTACTTGAATCCATGCCCATAATTTCCTGTGAGACTTCTTAAATATTTATAACAAGATACCTAATGTGAGTAAGATAGTAACAGAACAGGTTACAAGAAAATATAGAGACCGAAAAACATAAAATTTACATCTTATTGTAGACCAAGAAGTTTGCTATAAGTTTCAAAGAGTGGTTCCATTGCTGAAGTTGTTTCTGTATTTAAGCCTATTTCCTATAGGGAATGTTTAAAAAATAAAACAAGCAGGTATGGGAAAATGCTTTTAAAGTCCAAAATCTTACTGACATTATCTTTAAGGCCAAGTTTACTTTGTTGATAGCTGCTCCCCCCTCCCCCCCATAAGTCGGATGAATCTACTGTAACAAACAGACAAAAGTAAGACATCAGGATCAGGTATGGAGTCAAATAACATACATTATCATCTCGAGTAAACAATTTGGAGTCTTAAATGTTTTGGATCTCTTCAGTGAAATTTCATGTTGAACAAACATAGGTTGTAGAAAAGGACCTCCCTCATATACCTCTGATATGCAGAGTATGAAGGATTGAATCCCAAGCAGCAGCATGCAAGCTGTGTGTGAGGTTCATTGGCTCTTGATGCAGAATGTGTGGGATTTATGGCCTTTTTAAAAAAGAATTATATTCTTGGAATGTTGAAATGAAATGCTTCTAAAGAATAGCTTATTGATCTGGAACACACATAATAAAATGGTTCTTCAAGCAGATGAAGAAAACTGAACTGTACCATCTGTGCAAACAATATTCTTCAGTGTCTCAAACCTGAAGCAGAGAGCTTAAAAGCAGGTTGCAGGAAAAAGATTTATACTAGTCATGTTAGTATTCGACATATCCTAGTACTCTCAGATGTCTTCCTCTGGAGGAAAATAAAGAAAAAATTACCCAGTAAATAGAAGCATTTAACTGTCTGCAAAAATTCTAATACCATGAAACTCCTGATGCAATTTCTTTGGCAAGAAATAGACTACCTAAGAGCCAGCCAACATGGAAGAGAGCGTAGTAAGATTTCAGGTATCATAATCAATTAACATCTATTCAGATAAAGAAATTAAAGATTACTTTTTTTTCAGGAACCTTGTTTGACATGAGGTAAAAACTGGCTCCCCAATAGCTTTACATTTCCTCCCATGAGGATGTCCATCAAAGAGCTTTAGGGGTTTCAATAAAGCCATGAACAATTTCTTCCTCAGTGCTTCATAAAGAATGAACTTTGACAAGGACTTCCACAATCCTAAATAGATCTCGGTCTCTCCCCAACTGCTTTTCTCTTCTTTTTAACTGTCTCTCTGTCAATCATTTATTCCTCTTGTGCCTAGCTGGTCTCTCTCCAGACTTTTTACATTTGACATTATAAAGTTTTTACCTTATTGTGGTGGGTTGACCCTGGCTGGACACCAGGTGCCCACCAAAGCTGCTCTATCACTCCCTCTCCTCAGCTGGATAGAAGAGAGAAAATATAACGAAAGGCTTTTGGGCTGAGATAAGGACAGGGAGAGATCACTTGCAATTACCATCACGGGCAAAACAGACTCAACTTAGAAAAAAATTCATCTAATTTATTACCAAGGAAAACAAAGTAGAGCAATGAGAAATAAAACCAAGTCTTAAAAAACCTTCCCCCCACCCCTCCCTTCTTCCTGGGCTTAACTTTACTCCCAGTTTTCTCTACCTCCTCCCCCCCAGCAGCACAGGGGGACAGGGAATGGGGGTTGCAGTCAGTTCATCACACTTTGTCTCTGCTGTTCCTTCCTCCTCAGGGGGAGGACTCCTCACACTCTTCCCTTGCTCCACTGAGGGGTCCCTTTCATGGGAGACAGTCCTCCACGAACTTCTCCAAAGTGAGTCCTTCCCATGGGCTACAGTTCACAAACTGCTCCAACGTGGGTCTCTTCCATGGGGTGCAGACCTTCAGGAACAGACTGCTCCTGCCAGGAGCTTGCTCCAGCGCAGGCTCCCACGGGGTCACAGCCTCCTTCAGGTGCCTCCACCTGCTCCGGTGTGGGGTCCTCTATGGGCTGCAGGTGGATATCTGCTCCACCATCATCCTCCATGGGCTTCAGGGGGACAGCCTGCCTCACCATGGTCTTCTCCACAGGCTGCAGGGGAATCTCTGCTCTGGTGCCTGGAGCACCTCCTCCCCTTCCTTCACTGACCTTGGTGTCTGCAGAGTTGTTTCTCTTACATATTCTCACTCTTCCTTCTGGCTGCAAAAATGCTGCTGGTTGTTATTTGTTTGGGTTTTTTTTTCATTTTTTTTTCTTTCTTCTTAAATATGTTATCACAGAGGCACTGCCACCATTGCTGATTGGCTCGGCCTTGGCCAGCGATGGGTCCGTCTTGGAGCTGGCTGGCATTGGCTCTATTGGACCTAGGGGAAGCTTCTAGCAACTTCTTGCAGAAGCCACCCCTGTAGCTGCCCTGCTACCAAAACCTTGCTACACAAACCCAATACAATTATAAAGTTTTTATCTATTTACCTATGACCTTACCATATTGTCCTATTCTCAACTGTTTTAATTTTTCATTATATTTGAAGCAAACTTTCTTTTTAAATCATCTTTTTATCAATGTAGTAACATATCCTGGCGTCTTCCTACCATTTCACTCACTTCTGTAATTTGTTTACCTTTTGGTTAGAGCAGAAATTTCTTGCATTTGTCTGTGTTGCTCCAATGAATTTGTAAATTACTTGTTTCCATCTCTTATATTCTGCTTTACTATTTCATATTTTATCCCAACAGAAGTGACTTTTAGATAATTTTTTTTTCCCAAGTGTAGGAAAAATGATTGTGTGTTGGAGGTAAGGTCATTCAAAGAGCTGAGAATATCTTTCTTAAAAATAAACATATAAATATACAAGCAAACATTTTTCACCTTCCCAGTAAAATTATAGGTAATTTCACCCATATGAAATGAGGAGACTGTCTAAACCTTCATTTCTGCAAACTTAAATGTTACATTTTAGAACAGCTGAAAGCCCCAAAAATTCAATGAATTAATCACATTTAAGTTCATGCATGAACTAACATTTAATTTCGAAAAGAGTAGGAACTTTTCTTATGGAATATATATGCCAAATATAGGATACTGTAGACATAAATTTGAAAACTCAGTGTTAGCTCCTCATTTTTCAGTGCATTAAAATTTCTTCATTCCTCCTTTTATATTTCATTTTAAGAGAAGCACTTTATTTTTTTTTTAAACATAATATTTTAAGTGATTAACTACCCTTTGCCAATTGGAAGTGATAACTCATATACAAAAGCATATGTGTGGGGTGTGATGTCCATGTTTTATCTTTCCAATTCCACCATTTTACTGCTAGTAGAGAGAATGGGTGGTGAAAATGCTTGCTTACAGATTCTTGTAGATTTTGTAATCGCTCCTGCAGGGGTTAAAAGACAGTAACCGTACGAAGATGTTTCTAGCTTTCTTTTGCCATTGTTGTTTCTTTTTTATAAGTATCGTTTCTCTTTTATTTCAGATATGTTTTTCACATAGTTATTTTTCTTATTCTGTGTCTGAAAAGAAACATTCATGTGAGCATGCATTCTGACAATAAAAATGTGAAATACTCTCAGGGCAACTTTTCTATGTAATAGAGGTCTGGAGTTTATTTTAAGGTAATGAGATGTCACAGTCCTGGAACGATTCTGACTTTTTATTAACAGTACTAATATAACTATATGGGTATTTATATATAATATTTAATATACAAATATAAATAATTTTACTCTATGAAAAAATTATATTTAACTTCCTAATTAGTTGATTCATTTGTACAAGTTCTGTGTTTAGATAATTCAGCAATTAATTCTGAAAGAATTTCAGATTGAAATATTTTCTTAAAATATTTCCTTCCCCCAATAAACATTTTTGTGGGAAACTGACTGATCCAGATATGTTCCATTTATGTTATGTGAAATCACTAAAAGCTCTTCATTCTCATGTCTTTGTCGGTCATTTCTACTAACTCACAAGATTTGCTTGAAATAAGAATTGAATTAAGAAACCATCAGCTAAAATGAGCCTTTTTTTCTGAAGATTTTGTTGGTCTCTCTTTTTCAGTTTGCACTTCCTGTGTGGTAAAAGTCATAATGTCTGAAATGCAAGAAAGCTTCCTCTTATTATACAATTCAGCTTTGGTTTAGAAGATTGGCTAATTGTTAGGCAAATTAGTTGTGTTTTTTAAAAAAAATTATAAAATAACCAACTTTTAATCAAGTGTTTGATTTTTTTAAATTATTATTATTAGTATTAGTTTTTTATTTCATAGAATGGTTTGGGTTGGAAGGGACCTCAAAGATCATCTAGTTCCAACTCCCCTGCTGCAGGCAGGGACAACCTCCACTAGACCAGGTTTCTCAAAGCCCCATCCAACCTGGCCTTGAACACTTCCAGGGAGGGGGCCTCCACAACCTCTCTGGGCAACCTGTTCCAGTGCCTCACCACCCTCACAGTAAAGAATTTCTTCCTAATATCTAATGTATACCTACTCTCCTTCAGCTTAAGGCCATTACCTCTTGTCCTATCACTTCATGCCCTTGCAAAAAGTCCCTCTCCAGCTTTCTTGTAGGCCCCCTTTAGGTACTGGAAGGTTGCTATAAGGTCTCCCCGGAGCCTTCTCTTCTCCAGGCTGAACAATCCCAACTCTCTCAGCCTGTCGTCATAGGAGAGGTGCTCCAGCCCTCTGATCAGCTTCGTGGCCCTCCTCTGGACTCGCTCCAACAGCTCCATGTCTCTCCTGTACTGGAGCCCCCAGAGCTGGATGCAGTACTCCAGGTGGGGTCTCACAAGAGCCAAGTAGAGGGGCAGGATCACCTCCCTCAACCTGCTGGTCACACCTCTTTTGATGCAGCCCAAGACACGGTTGGCTTTCTGGGCTGCAAGCGCACACTGCCGGCTCATGTTGAGCTTCTCATCAATCAATACCCCCAAGTCCTTCTCCTCAGGGCTGCTTTCAATCCATTCCTCGCCCAGCCTGTAGTCGTGCTTGGGATTGCCTCAACCCACGTGCAGGCCCTTGCACTTGGCCTTGTTGAACTTCATGCGATTTGCATGGGCCCACCTCTCCAGCCTGTCAAGGTCCCTCAGGATGGCATCCCTTCCCTCCAGCGTGTCAACCACACCACACAGCTTGGTGTCGTTGGCAAACTTGCTGAGGGTGCACTTGATCCCACTGTCCATGTTGCCAATAAATATGTTAAACAGCGCCGGTCCCAAGTTATAGTGAGATGTATTGCCTGATAGAGGTATTCATGTAATTACTTTGATTGTATACTTTTTTTTCTTGCATTTTTTTTTCTCCCTGATTAAAGTAGGTATAAAGTCTAAACATTTGAGTACATATTCACACTATGTGATTCTGATCACGTCTCTTTTCAGAATATGGACCCATGTACCTCCATACTTACAATAAAGTGAATACGAAGTCTAATTTTAAGTGACTACATAAAGGTGAGGCATGAGACAAAGATCCAGTGTTTTATTTCTGGAAAAGGAGGTTGGCAAAGAAAAACCTGATGTATGACATTATTGGTGTTTGTTTTAATTTCTTTTTGACAATATTCTTTTCCAGAATCAAAGCACAAAGCCTCTGTTGTATGCCTCAATTATGGCAAAAAAAGTATATACATTTTGACTGGTTTCTGTAGATTATTCAATATTATGGTGGACCTAAGATATTGGATAAGTAGAAAATGATTTGTTATGAGCAAGTGACTTCTGTGAACAGTCTTGAGTTTGACAAAACAGAGCTTAGTATTGGGTTGGAAGGGTAACAGAGACAGAGTTGCTTTGAATCCCTTCTTACGCTTTTCTAAGTCTCATGTGGCTCTCAGCTCTTCGACCATGTTGTGCGTCAGAGTTGGCTGGGGCAAGTAATAGTGTGAAAAAGCTGTTATGATTAAGGGTTCTTTCATGCTAGTTAAGTTTGTTTCAGGTTTATGACTTCCTGTTTTTCTTCATGTGACCAATAGGGCAGAGTTAAAATTTGGCTTGTTTGGGTTTGGTGGTGTTTTTTTTTTTTGTACTTAACCTTATTAGCTAATTTGTATACAGTGTAACAATAGACTGCATCTACATGTTTTGCAAATTTGGAGTTTTTCTTGAAAATTTTCAAAATGTAAATTATGTGTCAAATAATTTGTTTGAAGATGTTCCTCTATTTTTAGATTTTATTTTCTTTAATAAGCTATAACTCTTGTTTTGAGAACATATGCTCTCAGTATGTATTGTTGACTGTATAAGCAGATAAATGAGTGCTCTTGGTGTGTGTTTATGTTCTTTGCATCTTGCCTTCAGTCCTTATTCAGCTATTTTTTTGGACCAGAGAACCAAGTGCTGCCAATTGTACAGGTTGTACAAAAAAGTAACTATCTGTCACTGGAGCATAAAAAAGTCTTGGGCACACTTGCTTCCCTTCTGGACTCTGGTACAGCCACATACTGAGTGGAGGGAGAATGGGAACATACCATGGAGTAAGAGGTATTAACACAGCAGTTGTGTAACCTTGGTGAATCCCATAGCAGTTTTTGTGGTGCCAATTGCACCACTTCATGGCTATTTTGATATTTTTATTTCTGTTTATCCAAAAAAGAAAAACACAAAGATCAAAATTATTGACATTGGATTTTGTTTGGTCATATTTTTCTTATCTAGTCTATATCTATTTGTAATCTACAGAGGTTTTGCTGTGTATGTTGTAGAAGAAAAGCACCATCCTGACCTTGGAAAGTCTGACTGCAAACTTGTTTTTTCTAACTGTACCATTTATAGGGCCCCACTATGTCATTTTACATTCATTAAGAGCTTTAGAACAAAATGGAACCCAAATTTTTGTGTGGGCATTTCTATTAGTGTGTTTATTCTGTTATGATTATTTACTGCTGGTTATGCTCAACTAGGTGCTTGACATTGGAGAAACATGGTAGCACCAATTATTCAAAGCTCCTTCAAGGATTATTTAAAATGGGAATCTACTGAGTACAAAACAGATAGCTTTTACACCTGCAGGGTTCACTCGGACTACGCTAGCAACCTGTAGTTGTGCAGAAACAGGATTTCTGCCTCATCTAAGTATTTTAACAGGTGTTCTAACATAACAGAACTTTTCTGCAGTGTATTCCAGTATTTCTTTTGAACTGTGTATAGATGCAAAGGTAGTATCAGTTATCAATTCACTTTTTCAGAAACTGAAAAGATGTGAATAGTTTGGTTTGGAAGGGTTTTCTTTACTGTTATGATTTTTATTAATAGTACGAATCATGATGATATTGCATTAAAAAAACCCAACACCCTCCATTTCTGTATCTAAGCCATAATGTCATATGTTGATATATCATTTGGTAATAAAACTAAGGCCAGAATAATACATTGTATCAACCTCTGAAAGATAAACTTGCTTCTTAAAGGCACATGTCACAACCAAATCAGAAGAATCTTGTGTAATTTTAAGCTCTAGAAGGGTGGGGATTTTTTACTTAACTCACAAACCCATGTAATCAGATAAAATTGTGTGTGTTTTCTGGGATGAAATATTTCTATTTTTAAAGAAACATTTTATATATATTTTATGTTTTCTTTGGCCCTATACATTTTTTTTAAAAAATGGTTTAATTCAAACTCTGGATTGAAAAGGGACTTTGAAAGCTGAAATCTTTTGCAGTAAGGCTTTTTAATGACTTTTTTTCACCATAAAACCAGACCTTTCTGAGTTTCCTTTGGTTCTTTTTCTGCCTTTCCTTTCCTCTGCTTTCTCTGTCAGCCTGGAACTTTTTAATACTATTAATACTGCCTTGGCCTTTGAAAATTTAAAAAATTAAAAATAAAGGATTGAAAATGAAGCTACTCAAAACAGTGCAAAAATTTACTGGATAGATGTGGTGGGTTGACCCTGGCTGGATGCCAGGTGCCCTCCAAAACCACTCTATCACTCCTCCTCCTCAGCTAGACAGGGGAGAGAAAATATAACGAAAGGCTTGTGGGTCAAGATAAGGACAGGGAGAGATCACTCAGCAATTACCATCACAGGCAAAACAGACTCAACCCAGGGAAATTAATTTAATTTATTACCAATCAAATCAGGGAAGGGTAATAAGAAATAAAACCAAATCTTAAAACACCTTCCTCCTACCCCTCCCTTCTTCCCAGGCTGAACTTTACTCCCAGTTTTCTCTACCTTGTCCTCCCAAACGGCTCGGGGGACAGGGAATGGGGGTTCATCACACATTGTCTCTGCCACTCCTTCCTCCTCACACTCTTCCCCTGCTCCACCGAGGGGTCCCTCTCATGGGAGACAGTGCTCCATGAGCTTCTCCAACGTGAGTCCTTCCCATGGGCTACAGTTCTTCACAAACTGCTCCAGCGTGGGTCTCTTCCACAGGGTGCAGACCTTCAGAACCAGACTGCTCCAGCATGGGTGCCCCACAGGGTCACAAGTCCTGCCAGAAAACCTGCTCTGGTCTGGGCTCCTCTCTCTACAGGTTCACAGGTCCTGCCAGGAGCCTGCTCCAGCATGGGCCTCCTTCAGGCACATCCACCTGCTCCAGGATGGGCTCCTTCATGGGCTGCAGGTGATATCTGCTCCACCATTAACCTCCATGGGCTGCAGAGGGACAGCCTGCCTCACCACGGTCTTCTCCATGGGCTGCAGGGGGATCTCTGCTCTGGTGCCTGGAGCACCTTCTCCCCCTCCTTCTTCACTGACCTTGGTGTCTGCAGAGTTGTTTCTCTCACATCTTCTCACTCCTCTCTCTTCCAGCTGTTGTGTGCAGCAGCTTTTGGGTTTTTTTTTCCTTTTTAAATATGTTATCACAGAGGTGCTACCACTGTTGCTGATTAACTTGGCCTTGGCCAGCGGCGGGTCCGTCTTGGAGCTGGCTGGCATTGACTCTATCGGACATAGCTTCTAGCAGCTTCTCACAGAAGCCACCCCTGTAGCCCCCCTGCTACCAAAACCTTGCGACACAAACCCAATATGATATTATAAATTCTCTTGCAGTCAGTCTGCAAATTAAAATAAAAAGAACATAGGGAAGAATGAAATGTTGTGACTTTTTTTTTTTCAAAAGTAGTTTGTGGAACGTTTAGATGTGCAGTAACAATTTGGAGAAGAAAATAACTTGAATATTTATTATCTTTTTTTTAAAAGTTTTTTCTGCTACCTGCCATTTCATAACTAGCTTGTGGTTTTTAAACCCTTTTCTGTAGCAAAAAAGTTAATTGTTTCTGTGGTAATGCAGGTGCCAACAGTATTGGATTGAGATATCACTAAAAGATATGAAGAACATTTGACTAGTACATTTAGTTGTATTGGGTCTGGCTGAGATGGAGTTAATTTTCCCCGTAGTAGCCCTCATAGTGCTGTGCTGTGTATTGGTAGCTAGCAAGGTGTTGATAACACACCAGTGTTTTGGCTACTACTGAGCAGTGCCAGCACACATCAAGGCTGTCTTTCCAACATTTCTTTCCCTTCCCTCAGCAGTAGGCTGGGGATGGGCAAGATCTTGGGAGGGGACACAGCCAGGACAGCTGACCCAAACTGACCAAAGGGATATTCCATACCATATGACATCTGCTCAGCAATAAGAAGCTGAGAGATAGGGGGAGGAATGGGGCGGGGGCATTCTTTTTTGTTTTTTTTTACATTTGTCTTCTGGAGTAACCAGCATGCATACTGAAGCCCTGCTTCCCAGGAAGTGGCTGGACATCGCCTGCTGATGGGAAGTAGAGAATAATCTTTTGCTTTTTGCTTTGCTTCCGCATGCGGCCTTTTGCTACATTAAACTGCCTTTATCTTGACCCACGAGTTTGGGGTTGGGTTTTTTTCCATCTTAATTTTCTCCCCTCCCTGCCTTGCTGAGGAGGGGAGTGATTGAGCGGCTTGGTGGATACCTGGCGTCCAGCCAAGGTTAAACCACCACTGTAGTACATATACTGTCTGCCACAGTACATAGAAAATGGATTTTTCTAAAAGAAAATTGGAGTTACTTCTCTGTTTCAAATTTGCTTATGGGGAAAGATGTTTAAGGATATGCATGATGAAATTGAGGAATACATGAATGAACAGATCTTTTCAGGAGTTGCAAAGGAGTCTCTTGCACAATGGGATCTCTGCAAGGGAAAACAAAGAGCATTCAGGTAGTTCCTAAACTACCTTCAGGAAGTTTCTAAGAACCCTATCTGTACCTTTTTGGATGCTTGTCATCTTTTGTGGTCTTCCTGTAGAGCTTCTTGTGTACTGTTCTTGGATACCATATGCATCAGCAGTGTGTGTGGTGTTTTACCCATCTGACAAATAAGAAAACTGCAACAATATTTTTAATATTCTTCATTGAGATTGGCTCTATTAAGAGAACTACTTTCTTAAATTGCACTGGAATGAATTTATGTGATCCAGTAGGTCTTTTTTAATTTCTGTCATGTACTAGCTAGGATAGGCAGTAGAAAACAGCCTTTTATGAATGCATCCCAACCAGATGTTACAACTGTCTGCATGTACTGAAACAGATGCCATCTGAATCTTTTCAATATAAAATGTTATCAAGTTGTGGCTGCTCCACGTCCTCATTTAAGTTTTCATTGTGTCCTGCATTATTGGGTTGAACTACATGAGAATTGGATCGTATGATTTCTTTCCCCTTGGGAAAGGAATAAAAATTAGATTTCTCATGTGAAGATATCCCAATGAGAGGAAATGTACATAAATATGTTTTGGAGGGGATTTGACTGTATAAAGGTAGTGATATAGTTGAGACGCAGGTTGAATTGTCGAACCTACTTTTAAGGTCAGGCTTAATGCCTGAATAAGTGTATTCAGTAATGTTTCTCCAGTGTTCAGATAGTCTCATTAAGTCATTATTCCTTAAACATTACAGTTATTTCTCAGCAGGATACCAAATTAAGTTTTTTCACTAGACACTTTTTTTGCTTATTCTGGATTTGATGATTAGATCTCTTTGATCATGTTGTGTGTGTGAGGTGGTTTGTGGGGGGGGGCAGGTTAGTGGAGTCTTTCACCTTGGGTGTTTTCCATATCTGATCTTGTACAACTATATTTTGCTGAAGACAGTAAGAGGAGGAAAATAAACAAGAACTATTATACTGCTGCTTTTTTCCCTGGTTCCCATATTCCTTCTGAGTATTTAGTCTCTTTGAAACTTGATGAGTTTCTCAGGAAATTTTCTCCAGCAGTATGGATCATGGAATTCATCACATGGGGGTCATTCTTTGACATAACCTCATTTTGTCCAGCTATATGAAGCTAAAGTGGCTGTGAAGTACAGTTTTTCTGATTTAGTAGTATTTTCAAACACTTATTTTGCAGAGAGAGGGTTATACCAGCTGCAGAGTTTTAGAGAACTGTAATGCAATGTTTGTTAAAATAAGTATGCAAAGTGACTGTGGAACCAAACAGAAAACAGTGTCATAATTTTAGGCTTTACAGTTGATGGTATTGTACAAAATATAAAAATCCCTTCTATAAGCTATGTGTAAAGAAGCAACAGAGTATTTTCCTTTTGAAGAGCAAAAATGTGATGCGTACTTTTACCATGAATTAATTTTGTCTCTGAAAATGGAGTTTATAGGCTGAATAAAATGTGCTTAACCAGAATCATACCACACCCAAAATTCAGACATCTGTATTTATCTCCATCTCCTAATTATGCCTCAGTGCATCAGCAGATGAATGTAATGAGTAACAAGAATAAGTCTTCTCTGTTATATGTTACTTGTGCCAGCACTGTTATATTTTAAAATTAGTAACTGAGCAAAACATTTTTTTCTGCACTGTATAGAATACTTTCCTCAGCATAGAATAAGGGAAAGGTTTGTGCACTTTAAAATGTTTCTTCTGTTTTGATGGAATCTTGCCATTCTGAGTGTTAGTCTGTGCTATATTTCATGCTTTTACAGCATCTTGCTATTCAGCAGCCCAATGCTGTTAGAGACAATGGGTAGAACTGAAATATTAATAGACTTTAAAATGAAGACGCCTGCTGGAAAAGTGTTCAAAGCTGTTATCCAGAGACTATTTGAATGTAGACCTCTTCTCCTCCTCCCCGAGTGCTGAACTGTGGCACTATCCACTGTGCCTCTGCGTCCCTTGCCCTACTTGCACTCTCATTGTGAGCGGTCCCAGAATAACCCAACATTTGATTTACAGTGCAGAATCATGAGTGGAAAGCAGCAGTAACATGCCCAGCACACGTTGCCTTGGATTACCATGAGGTAAAAAAATCTCTTTGGAACTAGGTCCTCTTTGTGTAAATGATGTGCAGTGGGCTGTAGAGATCCTTCCATCTTCGATCCCAGTCTCTGTCAGCAACTCATTATATGGCCACAAGAAAGTCAATTTTGCCAGAAGTGTTGAATATGCTTGTTAAATTTGAGTAATTCAATATAAATATCCTATAATAATGCCTTAATTTGTTTTACTTGCCTTGCATACTTAGTGCAACATATGCTAGCTATTGAAATTGATGAGGAGGTGGAAAGACTAAGGAGCATCAGGGAGTGTGAAAGGGAGATTGACTGGTGGACCCTCACCCTGCTGTCCCTGCAAGACAGGTACTGGGAGGGGTGCTCTGCAAATAAATAGCTCCGCAAGCAGCAGCAGACCCCCTACCCTCTCGCCATCAGGGAGAAAGAGGGGACCTAAGAGAGAGGGAGGAATGGAAACAGGTCCCTGCTCAGAGTGGCTGGCGGATCTCCTCCCAACCTATGTTGCCCTCCCAGGTGCCCTTACACAACAGGTTTGAGGCCCTGGAACTTGAGGGACAGGAAAATGAGGACGTGGGTGACAGCCCATCCAGTGGATTGTCTAGAGCGAGTCGGTCATCCCCACACTTCAAGACTGCCTCTGCCAGGAACAAAAGAAGGGTCATTGTCATAGGTGACTCCCTTCTGAGGGGAACGGAGGGGCCGATATGCTGACCTGACCCTACCCACAGGGAAGTCTGCTGCCTCCCTGGGGCCCGGATCAGGGATGTTACTAGGCAGCTCCCTGACCTGGTACGGCCCTCTGACTCTTATCCACTTTTGGTATTTCAGGTCGGCAGCGATGAAGTTACAGAGAGAAGCCCGAGGGCTATCAAAAGGGACTTTAGGGCATTGGGGCGATTGGTCCAAGGAGCGAGTGCACAGGTGGTATTTTCCTCTATCCCTTCAGTAGCAGGGATAAACACTGCAAGGAGCAGGAAACCCCACCTAATCAACACATGGCTCAGAGGCTGGTGCCATCAGTGGAATTCTGTTTTTTTTGATCACGGGGTGGTCTATTCAGCACCAGGTCTACTGGCGACAGATGGGGTCCACCTGTCTCAAAGGGGGAAAAGGATTCTAGCCCAGGAGTTGGCAGGGCTCATGGAGAGGGCTTTAAACTAGATCTGAAGGGGGAAGGGGATAGAATCAGGCTTGCTAGAGATGAGCCTAGGGGCACCATGTCAGAGATGGGGGTTAGACCAATAGCCCAGCCGAAGTGTAACTACATTGCTGGTGACGAGCTATGGGAAGGCAGGCCACAATCAGAGAGGCTGTGTGCTAGTAAGATTCTTCAGTCTGCTCCACGAGGTGCTGGGTACATGGAAGCACATCTGAAATGCTTCTATACCAATGCACGCAGCATGAGGAACAAGCAAGAAGAGCTAGAAGCCTTGGCTCAGTCCCAGTGCTATGACATCATTGGCATAAGTGAAACCTGGTGGGAAGAGTCCTGTGACTGGTGTGCTGTGATGGATGGTTACAGGCTCTTCAGAAGAGACAGGCAGGGCAGGAGAGGTGGGGGGCTGGTGCTCTATGTAACAGAGGGGCTGGACTGTACGGAGCTGTCGGTCGGCGACGACGTGGTTGAGAGCCTCTGGGTAAGGATTAAGGGACAAGCAAATAAGGGGGATGTCACTGTGGGAGTCTACTATAGACCACCCAGCCAGGATGATGGCACCAATAAATTATTCTTTAAGGAACTAAGAGAGGCCCCCCTTGTCCTTATGGGGGACTTCAACTTGCCAGACGTCAACTGGGAACACCACACAGCTGATACCAGCAGGTCCAGGAGTTTCCTGAAACATCTCGATGACAACTTCCTGGTACAGGTATTAAAGGAGCCGACAAGAAAAGGTGCCCTCCTAGATCTGTTACTCGTGAAGAGAGAAGGTCTCATAGGGGAAGTGGCGATTGGTGGCCGTCTTGGCCATAGTGACCATGAAGTGGTAGAATTTAAAATCTTTGGCAACAGGAGGAAAACTGCCACCAAAACTTCAACCCTGGATATGGGGAGAGCAGACTTCAGGCTGCTCAGGGAACTAGTCAGTCAGGTCCTCTGGGAAACTGCTCTTGAAGGCATCGGGGTCCATCAGTGCTGGTCACTTTTTAAGGGCCACCTCCTAAGAGCTCAGGAACAGGCGATTCCAAAATGCCGCAAGTCAAGCAGGCGGGGCAGAAGGCCAGCTTGGCTGAACAGGGATCTTCTTCTAGAGCTTAGGCAGAAAAAGAAAGTGCATGCCTGCTGGAAGCAGGGTAAGGCAACGTGGGAGGACTACAGGGATGCTGCTCGCCTTTGTAGGGAGAAAATTCGTGCGGCCAAAGCTCAGTTAGAGTTGAAGCTGGCCAGTACTGGGGGGGACAATATAAAGGGCTTTTTAAAGTACGTTAATAACAAAAGGAGGACCAGAGAGAATATTGGCTCATTACTCGACGAGAATGGTCACCTTACAAACAGGGATATAGACAAAGCAGAGACCTTTAATGGCACCTTCGCCTCTGTCTTCAACACTGATGACGGGCTCTGGGACCCCAGTTGCCCCGAGTTGGAGGACCGTGACTGCGGTAACGATAAACTCCCAGCTGACCCCGAACTTGTGCGGGACTTGCTGCTCCACCTGGATGCATACAAGTCCATGGGGCCCAATGGGATTCATCCCAGGGTGCTCAGAGAGCTGGCTGATGTCATTGCGAGACCTCTCTCAATTATTTTTCAATGGTCTTGGGAATCTGGAGAGGTCCCAGTCGACTGGAAGCTGGCAAATATTGTTCCAATCTTCAAGAAGGGCAAGAAAGATGACCCTGGTAATTACAGGCCTGTCAGTCTCACTTCAGTGCCTAGTAAAATTATGGAGAAAATTGTGCTGGGAGTTATCGAAAAACACCTGAAGGACAACGCAGTCATTGGTCACAGCCAACACGGGTTCGTGAGAGGAAGGGCCTGTTTAACAAACTTAGTTTCCTTTTATGACAAGGTCACCCATCTAGTTGACCAAGGCAAGCCAGTTGATGACATTTTTTTAGATTTCAGTAAAGCTTTCGATACTGTCTCTCACAGCATCCTTCTGGACAAAATGTCCAGCATACAGTTGGACAAAAACATAGCGCGATGGGTGAGCAACTGGCTGACGGGTCGGGCCCAAAGAGTTATGGTAAATGGGGTTACATCAGGCTGGCGGCCAGTCACTAGTGGGGTTCCCCAGGGCTCCATTTTAGGGCCAGTTCTTTTTAATGTTTTCATAAACGACTTGGATGTAGGACTAGAAGGTGTTGTGAGCAAGTTTGCGGATGACACCAAATTGGGAGGAGCTGTTGATTCAGTTGAGGGTGGAGAGGCTTTGCAGAGAGATCTGGACAGATTGGAGAACTGGGCAATCACCAACCGCATGAGGTTTAACAAGGGCAAGTGCCGGATTCTGCACCTGGGAAGGGGCAGCCCTGGCTATACATACAGACTGGGCAATGAGACGCTGGAGACCAGCCATGCTGAAAGGGTCTTGGGGGTCTTGGTCGACAGCAAGTTGAACATGAGTCAGCAGTGTGCCCAGGCTGCCAGGAAGGCCAACCGTATCCTGGGGTGCATCAAGCACGGCATTGCTAGCCGGTCTAGGGAAGTGATTGTCCCACTATGCTGCGCTAGTGCGGCCTCACCTCGAGTACTGTGTGCAGTTTTGGGCGCCACAGTACAAAAAGGACATAAAACTATTGGAGAGTATCCAAAGGAGGGCAACGAAGATGGTGAAGGGTCTAGAGGGGAAGACATATGAGGAGAGGCTGAAGTCTCTTGGTTTGTTCAGCCTAGAGAAGAGGAGACTGAGGGGAGACCTCATCGCGGCCTACAGCTTCCTCACAAGGGGGAGCGAAGGGGCAGGCGCTGATCTCCTCCCTCTGGTGACCAGTGATAGAATCCGAGGGAACGAACGAAACGAAGCTGTGATGGGGGAGGTTTAGGTTGGATATCAGGAAAAGGTTCTTCACCGAGAGGGTGGTCGGGCACTGGAAGAGGCTCCCCAGGGAAGAGGTCACAGCACCGAGCTTGACTGAGTTCAGGAAGCATCTGGATAATGCTCTCAGTCACATGCTCTGATTCGGCTGGTCCTGTGTGGAGCCAGGAGTTGGACTCGATGATCCTTATGGGTCCCTTCCAACTCAGGACATTCTATGATTCTATGATACTTATTGGCAGCTAAGAACCTAAATATAGGTCTTGGGTTGGATCCTACAGCATTTAAATTTGCATAAATGTTGTTTACTTTAAAGCTATAAAACTTTAAACAGTTAAATTTGAATATGATAATTGTCTCTTTTATTCCCCTCTTTTCACCTCTGTGTAAAACAAAGTTGTATCCTCCCTTTATAAATTTATTGTACCAAAGTGTTAATCATACTAGTTTAGGGTTGCTGCAAAACCTGTATGATTGTAGAAGTGAAGGCTGGAATCATGTATTTGTGGCTCAGTTCCTTGTGCCACTGTGCAGGAATACAGAAATACATGCTCTGCATATTACAGGAGCTGGTTCAGCTCTCATAAATGAGTTCTAATTTTAGAAATTGCAGGAGTGTGCATAGTCAATTTGTAATAAATAAATGTTAATGCTTTCCTTCGTCATTTTCTTTTTCCATCTTAGCTTTCTCTCTCCTCTTTTTAATGCACTTCCTTTTTAACTTTCCACTATCACTTTTTCAATTATATGAAAACAAAAAGGATAAATTTTGCGACTGAATAGAAATCACATATAACTGTTAGGAATAAAAAACTCATTTTCATCATCTTCCCACTCTTTTAATTGAATGCTGTTAATCAGAAATAGATTTTTTTCCTTATACCTAATCTAAATTTATCCTCTTGTAGTTTAAAACCATTACCGCTTGTCCTGTCACTACACTCCCTGATAAACAGTCCCTCTCCATCTTTCCTAGGGGGCTTACAGGAAGAAATTAGGAAGAAATTCTTTACTGTGAGGATGGTGAGGCACTGGAACAGGCTGACCAGAGAGGTTGTGGAGGCCCCATCCCTGGAAGTGTTTAAGGCCAGGTTGGATCAGGCTTTGGGCAACGTGGTCTAGTGGAGGGTGTCCCTGCCCATGGCAGGGGGGTTGGAACTACATGATCTTTAAGGTCCCTTCCAACCCAAACCATTCTATGATTCTATGATTCTATGATTCCTGTAGGCCCCCTTCACATACTGGAAGGCTGCAATTAGATCTCCCCAGAGCCTTCTTTTCTCCAGGCTTAACAATCCCAACTCTCTCAGCCTGTCCTCATAGGAGAGGTGCTCCAGCCCTCCGATCAGCTTCGTGGCCCTCCTCTGGACTCTCTCCAACAGCTCCATTGTCTCTCCTGTACTGGGGCCCCCAGAGCTGGATGCAGTACTCCAGGTGGGGTCTCACAAGAGCCGAGTAGAGGGGCAGGATCAACTCCCTCGACCTGCTGGTCACACCTCTTTTGATGCAGCCCAAGACACGGTTGGCTTTCTGGGCTGCAAGCGCACAGTGCCAGCTCATGTTGAGCTTCTCATCAATCAATACCCCCAAGTCCTTCTCCTCAGGGCTGCTTTCAATCCATTCCTCGCCCAGCCTATAGTTGTGCTTGGGATTGCGCCGACCCTCGTGCAGGACCTTGCACTTGGCCTTGTTGAACCTCATGCGATTTGCATGGGCCCACCTCTCCAGCCTGTCAAGGTCCCTCTGGATGGCATCCCTTCCCTCCAGCATGTCGACCACACCACACAGCTTGGTGTCGTCGGCAAACTTGCTGAGGGTGCACTCGATCCCACTGTCCGTGTTCCCAACAAAGATGTTGAACAGTGCCAGTCCCAGGACCGACCCCTGAGGAACACCACTCGTCACTGTTCTCCACTTGGACATTGAGCCGTTGACCACAACTCTTTGAGTGCAGTGACCATCCAGCCAAGTCCTTATCCACCGAGTGGTCCATCCATCGAATCCATGTCTCTCCAATTTAGAGACAAGGATGTCGTGCGGGACAGTGTCACATGCCTTGCACAAGTCCAGGTAGATGATGTCTGTCACTCTTCCCTTATCCACCAACGCCGTAACCCCAAAAATTAGTTTTTTCATAAAACTAATTTGAACAAATATTTGAAGAAATTTTAAACTTTTTATAGTAGAAATTGAACTAGATTCGGCCATGATTTTTTTTTTTCCTCCCCTAAGGGAATTCATGACTCGGTGTTAATTATGCTGACTCCTGTGGTTGTCATCTTTAGCAAGTTGATGAGCACTTGCTTAAACTGATACCAGATTATTCACATAAGAATTCATGAACATGAATGCTTTCCATATTTATGATTAAAAACATTTTTGGAACAAACTGGATAAAACTATGACAATCCTAAATTATCTGTTTTAAAATAATTTTATGTTAAGTTGCTTGTAAATGTTTCACTGCTGTAATTTTAAAAAATCATCACCATAATCTCAGATGATATCAGTTAAAAACATAAAGAATGCCTTCAGCTTTGTGCTATATGAGAAAACCAACAATGAAAATAAACCTAGAACTTAATTCTGGTTCAAGTTTTTTTTTTAAAAAAAGCTACATTGATGTATATGACATTACATATCAATATCTTCAGATATTATAGCATGCATAATTTGTAGTGCTTAAGGAGTTATAAATAAATGTTCTAGAAATAAGAAGGAAAAATAATTAGTTAATTATAAATTAAGGCCTAAGGAATCAGGACAATTTTTAAATTTCTTACTTTTTATGCAGTTCAGCAGTCCTATGCACTAAACGCCTTTTTGCTTGTCCTGTACTGAGCCTCATAAAAATAAATGTAGTGGGTTGTTTTTTTGGGTTTTGATTCTCTTTTTTTTTTTAAATTTAGGGTTTTTTTGTTGTTTTTTTAATGTGAACTAAAAAGGGGGGGGGAAGAGGGTGAAGGGTATAATTAGAAGTCTCATAGGAGTTTGGGGGCTTATATTATACAATAATGAAGCTTTGTATAGTTATATCACTATATAGTGTTGTCCCCCCTCCCCTGGTGGAGTAGAAATACACACAGTAATTTATTCATCATATTCTCTTGCTGATTATTTGATTGCTGTTCAGTATGGGCATGGATAGTAAGGTTAATCTTATATTGATTTGCAGGTAAATAGCAGAGTCTATATACTTCTAAAACAAAACTGAAATTTGTCTGTGATTCTCCATAATGCCAAAAATAAGAGGAATTTGCTTGAGAAAGCAAGAAGTAAAACATTTAGAATCATATAATCATAGAATCTTTAAGGTTGGTAAAGACCTCTAAGATCAAGTCCAACCGTCGACCCAACACCACCATGTCTACTAGACCATGTCCCAAAGTGCCACGTCTACACATTTTTTTAACACCTCCAGGGATGGTGCCGACTCCACCTCTCTGGGCAGCCTGTTCCAATGTCTGACCACTCTTTCGGTGAAGAAATTTCTCCTCATATCCAACCTAAACCTCCCCTGGAGCAACTTGAGACCATTTCCTCTTGTCCTTTCGCTAGTTACTTGAGAGAAGAGACCAACACCCACCTCACTACAACCTCCTTTGAGGTAGTTGTAGAGAGCAATAAGGTCTCCCCTCAGCCTCCTCTTCTCCAGGCTAAACAACCCCAGTTCCCTCAGCTACTCCTCATAAGACTTGTGCTCCAGTCCCTTCACCAGCTTCGTTGCCCTTCTCTGGACACGCTCCAGCACCTCCATGTCCTTCCTGTACTGAGGGGCCCAAAACTGAACACAGTGTTCGAGGTGCGGCCTCACCAGTGCAGAGTACAGGGGCACAATCACTTCCCTAGTCCTGCTGGCCACACTATTCCTGATACAAACCAGGATGCTGTTGGCCTTCTTGGCCGCCTGGGCACACTGCTGGCTCATATTCAGTTGGCTGTCAACCAGCACCCCCAGGTCCTTTTCTGCCAGGCAGCTTTCCATTCACTCTTCCCCAAGCCTGTAGCGTTGCATGGGGTTGTTGTGACCCAAGTGCAGGACCCGGCACTTGGCCTTGATAAACCTCATACAGTTGGCCTTGGCCCATCGATCCAGCCTGTCCAGACCCCTCTGCAGAGCCTTCCTACCCTCAAGCAGATCAACACTCCCACCCAATTTGGTGTCATCTGCAAACTTACTGAGGGCGCACTCAATCCCCTCATCTAGATCATTGATAAAGATATTAAACAAGACCAGCCCCAAGACTGAGCCCTGGGGAACACCGCTTGTGACCGGCTGCCAACTGGACTTAACTCCGTTCACCACTACTCTCTGGGCTCAGCCATCCAGCCAGTTTTTTACCCAGCGAAGAGTGCACCTGTCTAAGCCATGAGCCACCAGCTTCTCTAGGAGAATGCTGTGGGAGACTGTGTCAAAGGCTTTACTGAAGTCCAGGTAGATAACATCCACAGCCTTTCCCTCATCCACTAGGCAGGTCACCTGGTCATAGAAGGAGATCAGGTTGGTCAAGAAGGACCTGCCTTTCATGAACCCATGCTGGCTGGGCCTGATCCCCTGGTTGTCCTGCACATGCCTGGTGAGCACACTCACGATGACCTGTTCCATAATCTTCCCCAGTACTGAGGTCAGGCTGACAGGCCTGTAGTTTCCCGAATCCTCTTTTGGGCCCTTCTTGTAGATGGGCATCACATTGGCAAGCCTCCAGTCATCTGGGACCTCCCCTGTTAACCAGGACTGTTGATAAATGATGGAGAGTGGCTTGGCAAGCTCCTCTGCCAGCTCCCTCAGTACTCTCAGGTGGATCCCATCTGGCCCCATGGACTTGTGAGTGTCTAGGTGGTGTAGCAGGTCCTTAACTGCTTCCTCCTGGATTATGGGAGGTTTATTCTGCTCTCTGTCCCTGTCTTCCAGCTCAGGGGGCTGAATGCCCTGGGGGCAGCTGGTCTGTCTATTAAAGACTGAGGCAAAGAAGGCATTAAGTACCTCAGCCTTTTCCCCATCCTTGGTGGCCGTGTTCCCCTCCACATCCAATAAAGGGTGGAAATTCTACTTGGCTCTCTTTTTGTTGTTAATGTATTTGTAAAAACATTTCTTTTTATCCCTTACAACAGTGGCCAGATTGAGTTCTAGCTGGGCTTTTGCCTTTATAATTTTATCTCTGCATGACCTAGCGAGATCCCTGTACTCTTCTTGTGTTGCCGGCCCCTTCTTCCAAAAGTGGTACTCTCCTTTTTTTCCTGAGTTCCAGCCAAAGCTCCCTGTTCAGCCAGGCCGGTCATTTAAATGTGGCCTCTATTATTATTCAATTAACATATTGCAAATTGATTCAAATTATGTGTATAGGTCAAGGAAAATATATGGCTTACTAACACTTGCGCTCATGTTTCCATTTTACTTTATTGTTAGTCTTGGGGTCTTTAATCATGGAAGTATGCTTACTAGATGACATGCACAAGAAGTAGCCTGAGGAAGAACTCCTTGAAAACCGTAGTTGATACTATCCTTGCAATGTTTTGCTAAATTGTTTTACAAAAAATCATCCAGTGCTCTGTCCCACTCGGGAACGTTCTCTCTGGAGCCAGGAGCTCTGTCAGTATCTCTTGGTCTGCCAATATTCCAAGTTTATGGGTGTGCTGCTCTAAGAGAAAAGGAAGTTTCTTGTTTCCTGTACCTTGACCTTACTGTGGTACAAAACATGAATAAGCACTGAGTAGTTTTAAAACATAGACATATCGAACCATGTTTCATTAATTTCCAATATATTCAGAATTGCCTTCAGATAACTTAGACTTAGTAATTGCATGAAATGTATTGAATGATTAAAACTTCAGTGTATTCTGTGTTTTTTTGGAAGGGTAAGTTGAGGGGGTGTTTGGGGGTTTTATTGTTTGTTTTGGGTTTTTTATGATTAGCTTGAGCTTCAGGAGATAGGAGTAATCTCAATAATGTGCTGGAAGCCCCTCATTTTTAAGGTTCAAATATATGAAGAGTTGGAAACCATGTTATAGACAACAATCTTGACCATGTAGGTAGATAAGTTTTTTTATACTTCCTAATTTTTTTCTTTAAAGTTTGGTGATAAATCAAAGGTAAATTCTTATATTGTTTACTGTTGTAATACAATTATATATCACCATAGGGGCATATCAGTTACAGGTGTTTACACTGGGCACACTTCTATTTTTCCATGTTACCAAGCTGCATACACCTTTTGGAACCTGGAGTGTTTATAGACTCTTTTCAGTGGTGCCCAGTGACAGGACAAGGGGCAATGGACACAAACTGGAACACAGGAAGTTCCACCTGAATATGAGGAAAAACTTCTTCACTTTGAGGGTGATAGAGCACTGGAACAGGCTGCCCAGAGAGGCTGTGGAGTCTCCTTCTCTGGCGATATTCAAAACCCGCCTGGGCGCAATCCTGTGCAATCTGCTCTAGGCGAACCTGCTTTAGCGGGGGGGTTGGACTAGATGATCTGCAGAGGTCCCTTCCAACCCCTACCATTCTGTGATTTTGTATGATAGGTAATTTGGGGCCTAACACTGAACCATTTAACAAGTTTGGGCAGCAACTTGGAAGGCTACAGGGGCAGAGAGTGCAAATAAAAAAGGAAATACTTGAAACAATGGAAAATACATGAAAAATGGAAAGGAATACTAGAGGAACAGAGTAGAGGCTGCAAAAATAAGATGATTATAACTTGTGTTACAGCAGCATGTGATCCAGTATAGGACCCTACTTAATTTTATCTTAACTAATTTAATAAGACTTTTGTATATAAAAATGTTTCTTTTTGTAAATAGATCTGAAAGGTGATCACACTCTCATCATCAGTATTTGTCACACAGAGTTCGTTTATGTCAGTTGTAGAGTTCAACAGTTATGTATTCCTACTAGTATTCTTAAATGGGTAATTAAAAAATAAAGGAAACCTTATCAAATAAGGAATATAGTTCTCGCCTTTCCTTGAAGTCTTTTGTTTCAGCATTTATAAAGGGTCTCCTAGTTCTCCTGCAAGATTCGTAATGACCTATCAAGTGCTGCTTTTTATTTTTCTTTCTTTCTTTTTTATCGTTTGTTGAAATTGGACATCTTCTGTACTGAGTCGGGCTGAGATGGAGTTAATTTTCCCCATAGCAGCCCTCATAGTGCTGTGCTTTCTATTGGTATCTAGAAAGATGTTGATAACACACCAGTGTTTTGGCTATTACTGAGCAGCGCTCGCACAGCATCAAGGCTGGCTCTCCAACATTCTCCCCCTCACCAGTAGGCTGGAGGTGGGCAAAAACTTGGGAGGGGACATAGCCAGGACAGCTGACCCAAAGTGACCAAACATATATTCCATACCATATGATATCTGCTCAGCAATAAAAAGCTGAGAGAAAGGAGGAGGAAGTGGGGGGCATTCGTTATTTACAACATTTGTCTTCCAGCACAATTGCTATGTGTACTGAAGCCCTGCTTCCTGGGAAGTGGCTGGACATTGCCTGCTGCTGATGGGAAGTAGTGAATAAATCTTTTGTTTTTTTCCTTTGCTTCTGCACATGGCCTTTTGCTTTTGCTTTATTAAACTCCCTTTATCTTGACTCATGAGGGGTTTTTTTCCATCTTATTTTTCTCCCTTCCCTGTCCTGCTGAGGAGGGGAGTGATGGAGCGGCTGGGTGGACACCTGGCCTCTAGCCAAGGTCAACCTACCACATCTTCATATGTCCTCAGAGACTTCAAAGCAAGAACAGTTAGCCTGTACATAGTTTAGAATCAGGGCATTTATCTTATGCTGTCAGAAGAAATCCTTCCACAGTAAAAGCTTCTATTGAGAAAGCTAGAGAGGGACTGTTTACAAGGGCATGTAATGATAGAATGAGGGGTAATGATTTTAAACTGAAAGAGGGTAGATTTAGATTAGATGTTAGGAAGAAATTCTTTATTGTGAGGGTAGTGAGACACTGGAACAGGCTGCCCAGAGAAGTTGCAGATGCCCCCTCCCTGGAAGTGTTCAAGGCCATGTTGGATGAGGCTTTGGGCAAGGTGTCCCTGCCCATAGCAGGGGGGTTGGAACTAGATGATCTTTAAGGTCCCTTCCAACTGAAACCATTCTATTACTCTATGAGAACGTAATTCTGAACTTGCCTCCACAACCGGTTAATTCCAAACTGTTCTAATAGGTTCCAATGCCTCATTTCATTTGCAGGGTTACCAAAGGACAAGTAGGAATTGCGTCAGGCTTCCCTCCCCATCATCAAACAACCCCCTTGGATTCTACCTAACCCTTCTATTCCTCTAAAAGAGGTTTCATCCTAATGAGGAATTTATCCCTATTTTTATTGCTTTTTCCACTGATTTTTTTTAGAAAACTTAAATTTGGAAAAATGTGACATTTCAGACAACTGATTTAGGATTTCAAAACCTGCAATTTTTTTAATGTTGTGGTCAAAAGTTACTTATGCATAATATACTAAATAAGTTTATCTTCGTGCTATACATTATGTTTAACTGCATAGATTTAGAATCATAGAATGGTTTGGGTTGGAAGGGACCTTAAAGACCATCCAGTTCCAATCCCTCTGCCATGGGCAGGGACACCTTCCACTAGACCACGTTGCCCAAAGCCTCATCCAACCTGGTCTTAAACACTTCCAGGGATGGGGCCTTAAACACTTCCAGGGATGGGGCCTCCACAACCTTTCTGGGCAACCTGTTCCAGTGCCTCACCACCCTCACAGTAAAGAATTTCTTTCTAACATCTCATCTAAATTGACCCTCCTTCAGCTTAAACCCATTACCCCTTGTCCTGTCACTACACTCCCTGATAAACAGTCCCTCTCCATCTTTCCTGTAGGTCCCCTTCAGGTACTGGAAAGACACAATTACATCTCCCCAGAGCCGCCTTCTCTTCTCCAGGCTGAACAATCCCAACTCTCTCAGCCTGTCCTCATAGGAGAGGTGCTCCAGCCCTCTGATCAGCTTCGTGGCCCTCCTCTGGACTCTCTCCAACAGCTCCATGTCTCTCCTGTACTGGGGCCCCCAGAGCTGGATGCAGTACTCCAGGTGGGGTCTCACAAGAGCCAAGTAGAGGGGCAGGATCACCTCCCTCAACCTGCTGGTCACACCTCTTTTGATGCAGCCCAGGACACGGTTGGCTTTCTGGGCTGCAAGTGCACACTGCCAGCTCATGTTGAGCTTCTCATCAACCAACAACCCCAAGTCCTTCTCCTCAGGGCTGCTTTCAGTCCATTCCTCGCCCAGCCTATAGTCGTGCTTGGGATTGCGCCGACCCACGTGCAGGACCTTGCACTTGGCCTTGTTGAACTTCATGCGATTTGCATGGGCCCACCTCTCCAGCCTGTCAAGGTCCCTCTGGATGGCATCCCTTCTCTCCAGGGTGTCGACCACACCACACAGCTTGGTGTCGTCGGCAAACTTGCTGAGGGTGCACTCGATCCCACTGTCCATGTCGCCGACAAAGATGTTGAACAGTGCCGGTCCCAGGACCGACCCCTGAGAAACACCACTCGTCACTGTTCTCCACTTGGACATTGAGCCGTTGACCACAACTCTTTGAGTGCAGTGACCATCCAGCCAATTCCTTATCCACCGAGTGGTCCATCCATCGAATCCATGTCTCTCCAATTTAGAGACAAGGATGTCATGCGGGACAGTGTCACATGCCTTGCACAAGGCCAGGTAGATGATGTCAGTTGCCCTTCCCTTATCCACTGATGCTGTAACCCCATCATAGAAGGCCACCAAGTTTGTCAGGCACGATTTGCCCTTAGTGAAGCCCTGTTGGCTGTCACCAATCACCTCCTTATTTTCCATGTGCCTGAGCATAGTCTCCAGGAGGGTCTGCTCCATAATCTTGCCAGGCACGGAGGTGAGACTGACCGGCCTGTAGTTCCCTGGGTCTTCCTTTTTACCCTTCTTAAAAAGGGGGGTTATGTTCCCCCTCTTCCAGTCGGCGGGAACTTCACCAGACTGCCAGGACTTCTCAAATATGATGGAGAGTGGCCTGGCCACTTCATCCAGAAGTTCCCTCAAGACCCGCGGATGCATCTCATCAGGTCCCATGGACTTGTGCACCTTCAGGTTCCTTAGATATTCTCGAACCTGATCTTCTCCTACAGTGCGCGGTTCTGCATTCTCCCATTCCCTGCCTTCTGCGACCTGAGCCGTGTGGCTCAAGCATTTGCCAGTGAAGACTGTGGCAAAGAAGTCGTTGAGTACCTCAGCCTTCTCCATATCCTGGGTAACCAGGTCGCCCGTTTCATTCCGGAGGGGACCCACATTTTCCCTCGTCCTCCTTTTCTCACTAACATACCTATAGAAGCTTTTCTTGTTGTCCTTGACATCCCTGGCCAGACTAATTTGTATCAGGGCTTTGGCTTTCCTAACCTGATCCCTGGCTGCTCGGACAGTTTCTCTGTATTCCTCCCAGGCTACCTGCCCTTGCTTCCACCCTCTAAAGGCTTCCTTTTTTTGTTTGACTTTGCCCAGGAGCTCCTTGTTCATCCACGGGGGCCTCTTGGTGTTTTTGCTTGACTTCCTCTTTGTTGGGATGCATCGCTCCTGAGCTTGGAGGAGGTGACCCTTGAATATTAGCCAGCTGTCTTGGGCCCCTCTTCCCTCCAGGGCTTTGTCCCATGGTATCCTACCAAGCAGATCCCTCAAGAGGCCAAAGTCTGCTCTCCTGAAGTCCAGGGTAGTCAGCTTGCTGTGTGCCCTCCTCGCTGCCCTGAGGATCCTGAATTCCACCATTTCGTGGTCACTGCAGCCAAGGCTTTATTGTCTGCCTTCAGTGGGATTAATAACTAATAACTGGAACAGTAGAAAAATTTCTTCCAACTTTCTTATTTGATTAGTCTGGAGATTTGCTTAAATGATTCTTGTACCGAAAGACTAAAATAATGTTTATTGATGATAACTGTGATAAGCACTAAAATGCATAGCAACTTTTTTTTCCAAATTCCCAAATTGTGGTACAATGCAAGATACCCTAGAGGACTGATAATCTGTTGATCACAGAGTTGTTTGGATTGAAAGGGATTGAGATCATCTAGTTCACCTCCCTGCTCAGGCAGGGTCAGCTAAGAGCAGGTCGCCCAGGACTGCGTCTAGTTGGGTTTTGAATATCTCCATGGATGGACACTCCACAACCTCTCTGGACAACCTGTACCAGTGCTCAGTCACCCTCACTGTAAGAAACTGTTTTGTGTTCAGATGAATTTCTTATGTTTTAATTTGTTTCCATTGCCTGTTGTTCTGTCAGTGGGCACTACTGAGAAGAGTCTGGCTCCCTCTTCCTCATTCCCCCCATTAGGCGTTTATACACATTGATAAGACACCCTCCTTCCCCTTGATGTATTAAGTATTCTCTTATTGTTCACTTATTTTGAGCTAAGATAATATTTCAGTTATTCCATACTAATAGCTATATATTTCCAAGTGCAAAGCCCTATGATTTTCTTCATTAATCTGAAAACAGGGAAGTATTATTTGAATCAAATACAATGAAGATGAATTCAAATAAAATGTTGCTTTAAATGGTCACTGCTTGGAGAAGAACAAAAATGTTCTTTCTTCTGGGGAATCTATCACAGCTACACCTGTGATAAGTACTTATAAAATGGAGACATTGTGCTTAACACATTTTTATAATTGTGCCAAACACATTATTGAGTACTTTTATTCCTAGTTACTTCCTTATACTAAAATGTGCAGTGGATCAGTCATACTTTTACTACTGCATCTTCATGAATTTGGGTAAATGGGTTTATCCGCTGTTTTGACAATTGAAGACATGTAGAATGTAGGTGAAGACATGTAGATATCCTTCTTTTGTGGTTGGATAGTCCTTTTGGAGTGATTTGTTTTAAGATCAGATCCCTTTTATGCAATGTTACTGTGTTACAGTACAGTAACAAACTTAACTTTGCTCAAATCATTTGTTAAATTTCAGAGTTTGGATGAGATAAAGATAGCTTTTTGTTTGCTACTGTTACCTGGGGCAGTGGTACTATTGTGTCATTTTTCATTATCATTTTAATTATTTCTGGAGCATATTTTTTATGGTTCTTTTAAAGTATGTTTTTAACAAGGAAAATAATAGCTTTAAATTCCAAAGTTCTCTAGTGTTTGGGGACAAATCACTTATATCCTCAAGATTTTTCCTTTTAGGTAGCTTGTAAATATTGGAACAATTCAGATTTTTAAAATGCTATACGGGATCTTATGTAGATTTTTTTTTTTAAGAAGAAATTTTCTATTACAATTTTCATGTATCATGAGACCAATTTTAGACTGTCATCTGGTAGTTCCCAGAACAGCCCTGCTTACCTTCCTGCTTATATTGATTTTAGCTGGGATAGAGTTAATTTTCTTCATAGCAGCCAGTATGGTGCTGTGTTTTGGATTCGTGACCAAAACAGTGTTGATAATACACCAGCTGAACAGTGCTTGCACAGCATCAAGGCCTTCTCTGTTTTTCACTCTGCCCCTCCCAACAAGTAAGCTGGGGATGGACAAGAGTCTGGGAGGGAATTCAGACAGGGCAGCTGACCCAAATTGACCAATGGCATATTCCATACCATATAACGTCATGCTCTGCAATAAACTGGAGGGGGGAGTTTGCCAGGGGTTGCCATTACTCGAGGACTGCCTGGGAATTGGTTGGTAGTGAGTGATTGTTTTTTGCATCACTTGTTTTCCTTTTTATTTATTTTGTTTTGTATTTTTTTTTCTCTTTTACTTATTAAACTGTCTTTATCTCAACCCACAGTTTTTCTCACTTTTGCCCTTTCTATTCTCTTCCCCATCTCGCTGGGGGGAGTGAGTGAGCAGCTGTGTGGTAATTAGCTCCCTTCTGGGGTTAGCCCTGCTAACAAATGTCTTCCTGCTTGCCCTCCTTCCTGAAGGTCATGTTTCACAGTCATCCTTTGCTTTTGGTTTCCCTTTCCCTTCTTTTGATTCCCATGTGATTCCAATTTGTCCACCTGAGTCTTCCCAGTAAGCCTATATGTAATTCAGAAAGTCCTCTGTGGGGCTTTTTGGACAATATAATGTCGGCATTGGATCCCCTACACAGTTAACTCCATGGGAATCATAATTTATGTGGAAACTATTACAGAAAAAGACATATTCCCAATTTTATCTAATGAATTTTAATTTTATCCCTGAAATTTGAGGGCTTTTGTGCTTCTGTTTGGATTGTCCTAACTCTTTTAGGCAGGAGGGACTGAAGGATTTGAAATGGGTTGCTTGGTTTGTTTTTCTCAGCAAGTAGGGGGAAGAAGACCTAAGAAATTTTGGTTCATTTTTTTCCCTATTTTTTTCAAAAGAAATCTTATATTCTGATTGCATAAAGTAGCTTGAGTCCATTTTTGAACAAGGGAAAACAAAAGACAAGTCACTAACTGTAAATTGTAGCAACTGTTTACTGAATGTTTACAAGAAGAGAGATGTAGATATAATTAGATCATTTCTTCTGAAAGTTTCATTACCTCCAGATTACAACTGTGGGGGAGGAAACTTTGTGTGACTTTTCATGTGTTTTGGTGAAGCTAGTGAAAAGTTTTTCAGTCTTAATTATACTGAAAATACTGTCTGTCTTTGATTCTTTTTTAAATTCCCTTCTGTACCCTTCCTGATTTCTTCCCTTAACTTGGCTAGCAAATCTATTTTGCATTATTTCCAAATACGTTGCGGGGGAGGGACATGACACAACCTTCATTAACTTCAGATGAATCTCAACAGAATTCAAATGGAAATGCACCTAATATATATAATGTTAGCCCAAACAGGCACCTTTTTGTACTCCAGAATCTCAAGCAGCTCTTTTCAAGCCATCTCCTTTCTGCATTTTTTTTCTCTCCTTGAAAAATAAGCCTTCTCACAAATCTGTTGTGTCCTCACTCTTAAGGATTATTGACATAAGGTCCAGGCTTGACATGCATGAAAGAACATCCAAACTCAAAACAATTGATACAACTTGTTCTCTGAAAATTGTTCTTCTGTTCTGATAGTCTTGCTGATTATCAAGCTGGGAACCAGAAGAAGGTTCATTGGGAACACTTTTCTTATGGGGTTGCAGGGAGGCAGAGGAGTTTAGCTTCCTGAATGAGACTTTTTAATGGAATTTCTCCATAATATTGTATACAGTCTAGGACAGCAGAAACACTTTGCTTATGTTGTTTATACTTCTCATTTTACTTGCATCTCCTATATAAAAGTTCTTCAAAGTATGTAGATCAGTTATGTAGGACTGCAAAACTACTGGTAGTCTAAACTGATAAGTATGAAAAGATATATATAAAAGGAAGTCCAAAGTGATGTTCTTTCCTTTAGTTTCCTTCTGAGAAAATGTGTCCTTGCTTACTATCTATAAAGAAGGTGTACTGGTGTGAAAACATGGCTCTGTAAATTTTTCTTTTTCTACTTGCAGTTTTGCCTTCTGAAGTAATGAAGCACCTTCCTATTTCTTTCTGCCTATATTTTAGATTTCTCCAAATGCATTGCATAATCTGTTTTGTAATGCATTATTATTCTAGTGATTGTACAGTAATTCTAACTTCAAGTTTGCTTTCCATTAAAACAGAAAATTATGTGTAGCTCTGGGAATTCTTACCCTTTGGACATCTGCCTTTTTTTTTTTTCAGGAAAAAAAAGTAATTAAAACAGACCACAATGAAAAAAACTCCCTATACATGCTGTTCCTTATTGTTCCCTTAGTGAAATTACTTAAAATACACAGTAAGAGGAATCGATCAATTGACTAAAAGTTAACTGTTAATGATAGCAAAAACAGATTGAAGCTTAGATATCTCAGAGCACCGTACATGTCCTTTGCCAGTGATTTCGTTCATATTATCATATTATAATGTGGTGGGTTGACCCTGGCTGGGGGCCAGGTGCCCACCAGAGCCACTCCATCACTCCCCCTCCTTCACTAGACAGGGGAGAAAAAGTATAACGAAAAGCTTATGGGTCGAGATAAGGACAGGGAGAGATCACTCACTAATTATCATCACGAGCAAAACAGACTGAACTTAGAGAGGGAATTCATCTAATTTATTACTAAACAAAACAGAGTAGAGGAAAGAGAAATAAAATCAAATCTTAACACACCTCCCCCCACCCCTCCCATCTTCCCGGGCTCAACTTCACTCCCAGCTTCAACCTCCGCCCTCCCTCAGCAGCACAGGGGGACGGGGAATGGGGGTTACGGTCAGTTCATCACACGTTGTTTCTGCCGCTTCTTCATCCTCAGGGGGAGGACTCCTCTCATCGTTCCCCTGCTCCAGCATGGAGTCCCTCTCACAGGAGACAGTCCTTCACGACCTTCTCCAACGTGAGTCTCTCCCATGGGCTACAGTCCTTCATGAACTGCTCCAGTGTGGGTCTCTCCCACGGGGTGCAGACCTTCAGGAGCAAACTGCTCCAGCGTGGGTCCCCCACGAGGTCACAAGTCCTGTCAGCAAACCTGCTCTGGCGTGGGCTCCTCTCTCCACGGATCCACAGGTCCTGCCAGGAGCTTGCTCCAGCGAGGGCTTCCCACGGGGTCACAGCCTCCTTCAGGTGCCTCCACCTGCTCTGGCGTGGGGTCCTCCATGGGCTGCAGGTGGAATCTCTACACCCCCTCATCCTTCCTCCATGGGCTGCAGGGGAACAGCCTGCTTTACCATGGTCTTCACCATGGGCTGCAGGGGAATCTCTGCTCTGGCGCCTGGAGCCCCTCCTCCCCCTCCTTCTGCACTGACCTTGGTGTCTGCAGAGTTTCTTACATCTTCTCACTCCTCTCTCTGGCTGCAAAAGCGCTCTCTAACTGTTTTTCTCTTTCTTAAATATGTTATCACAGAGGTGCTGATTGGCTTGGCCTTGGCCAGCTGCGGGTCTGTCTTGGAGCCGGCTGGCATTGGCTCTGTCAGACACAGGGGGAAGCTTCTAGCAGCTTCCCACAGAAGCCACCCCTGTAGCCCCCCCACTACCAAAACCTTGCCATGCAAACCCAACACATATAATTATAATACTGTACTTTAGTGTTGTGGTTTATATAAAGTATAAATAAATATAAGTACATTATTATATACACACATACTTTATATATACTTTTATATATAATCATAATATTATAATTTAGTGTCATGGTTTAACCCCGGCTGGCAAGTAAGCGCCACATAGCTAATTGCTCGCTCCCTCCCAGTGGGATAGGGGGAGAGTCGGAAGGGTAAAAGTGAGAAAACTCGTCGGTTGAGATAAAAACAGTTTAATAATTTTAAAAAAATTGTAAGGAAAAAAACCCAAAATGACAAAAAAACCCAAAACAACAGAGAGGAAAATAAAACCCAAGTGATGCAAAAGAAAACAATTGCTCACCACCAACTGACTGATGCCCAGCCAGTCCACAAGCAACAGCAGCCCCCACCAACCTCCACCTCCCAGTTTTATTGCTGAGCATGATGTCATATGGTATGGAATATTCCTTTAGTCAGTTGGGGTCAGCTGTCTCAGCTGTGTCCCCTATCAACTTCTTGTGCATCTCCAGTCTACTCACTGGTGGGGCAGTGTGAGGAGCAGAAAAAGCCTTGACACTGTGTAAGCACTGCTCAGCAGTAACGAAAACATCAGTGTGTTATATCAACAACGTTTTCAGCAAAAATCCAAAACATAGCCCCATACAAGCTACTATGAAGAAATTTAACTTTATCCCAGCCAAAACCAGTACAACCTTGAATGAATTTATCTTGTTTTGAAATAGTGTTCATCCTTTACAACTCAGATATGCTGGAGACTAAATCCAGTCCTCACTGCTGTACTGTTAAGTACATTGTAATCACTATATATTTATAATAATTATAATTTCCATATCATTATATGGAAATAACATGTTAATTTCCCAGGATTTTCTTCTAGCAATATCATTTTCTTCTGCATCTGCATATAGCATAGGATCTCTGATGACTTATTTCTGAGCCCAACTCTGTTTTGACAAAGCAGTAACTTTCTCATATATTTCAGTCTTCTCAAAAAAATTCATGTTTTTCTTAGAAAAATCTCCTTCCTAGGGCATCTTAAAAACTATCTTTCTGTGACACATTTTGTTGGAATCATGTTTAAAGAATACATATTTTTTAATTAGTTTTTGTTTTAGTATTCCATCAAAGACCGGGCTAAAAATTTGTTTTCCACTTTAACTTTACATCTTACTCAGATTTAAATATTTGATAAAGTTAATCAGAATCCTCTTCTGTTGAATTTAAATTATTTTCTATGGATTGCAGTATTTACTGTTTAAACATCTAAATGCGAAATCAAACATAAAATTTATATTTTAACTGTGAAGACCTAAATTCCATACTAAGTGGAATTTAGATTAATCGATATCAGACTAAATCCCCCATAACAGAAAGATTTACCTGATCTCTCTTTAACCTTTAGCTTCAGATATATGATAGTTATTTCATCCTTCCAAAATGTCTGTGAACACTCATAATCCATTTGACAGAAGAGATTTTGAATTCACACCATTCATACATCAGCTATTTACTGGGGTGGAGTAATATTTATGAAAAGTCAGTGCTTATTTTGATGATATAAGGAAAGGTTTTGAATGAGACACTGGTAAAGGATGAGAAAGCTTGACAAATTGTGGTGGGTTGACCTTGGCTGGATGCCAGGTATCTGCCAAGCCACTCTACCACTCCCCTCCTCAGCAGAACAGAGAGGGGAGAAAATAAGATGGAGAAAAAAAACTCGTGGGTCAAGATAAAGGCAGTTTAATAAAGCAAAAGCAAAAGGCCACGCATGGAAGCAAAATAAAACAAAATATTTATCCTCTGCTTCCCATCAGCAGGCAATGTCCAGCCACTTCCCAGGAAGCGGGGCTTCAGTACACATAGCGATTGTGCTGGAAGACAAATGTTGTAAATAATGAATGCCCCCCACTTCCTCCTCCTTTCTCTCAGCTTTTTATTGCTGAGCAGATATCATATGGTATGGAATATATGTTTGGTCACTTTGGGTCAGCTGTCCTGGCTATGTCCCCTCCCAAGATCTTTCCCACCCCCAGCCTACTAGTGAGAGGAGGGAAAAATGTTGGAGAGCCAGCCTTGATGCTGTGCGAGCGCTGCTCAGTAATAGCCAAAACACTGGTGTGTTATCAACACCTTGCTTGCTCCCAATACACAGCACAGCACTATGAGGGCTGCTGTGGGGAAAATTAACTCCATCTTAGCCAGACCCAATACAATCTCCATCCTTTTTTCCATACCATTTGCGTCATGATAATTTAATACACACACACATATGTCTTCTAACCATCCCATTGTATTTAATTCTTATTCCTGAATCCCTTCTTGCCAACACTTACAAGTTAAACTACATACTTAAACCATCTTTATACCCAACATGCAGATTTATACATTCTCATTAACTACTATCCCCTGTCCTTTAACAGATAGATATTACTCTCCTGTTCCATGGGCTTCCTCCACTGCTCCAGATGTTCATAAGAATAGGCTATGACTTGGGCCCTATCTATCAAGTTGAGTGTTCGGGATAGGAGAAGCAGTATGTTCGATTGTTGGGCACCAACACCACCTTGGTTTGGGTCATTGTTGCACTTGTCTGGTTCCTTGCAAAACTCACTCTTCGTCAGTTCAGGTCATTCCTGCTACATTACTTCCTACAACATACAACTCACAACTCACAACACAGATTATTTTTCCTTAAATCTCCTTGAGGCATACACTGGGTGTCCCCATCCTTCTGCATTACCCACCAAATACACCCAGGTCCTTGAGCAAAGACAATCCCAGGAACGGATTTGCCTTTTCCCATGGGAGAAGCAATCCACACCACCTTCCCTACACTATGTAGGGGTTTTGTTTGGGCAGGACCAGGACAGTTAGCAGATCCTCTGGTATTAATCAGCCAAGTGGCTTCTGCTAAATCTGTATCCCAGTGCTTCCATGCCTCATTGCCCAATGCTCTCAACATAGTCTTTAACAGTCCATTATATCTCCCAGTCTTTCCAGAGGCTTGTGGGTGATAAGGGATGTCATACACTTAATGCCACATTTCTTTGCCCAGGAGTTTATGAGGTTATTTCGGAAATGAGCCCCATTGTCTCATTTGATTCTTTCTGGGGTACAATGTCGCCACAAAAATTGCCTTTCAAGGCCTAGGATGGTGTTTTGGGCAGTGGCATGGTTTACAGGAAATGTTTCTAGCCAGCCAGTAATTGCTTCCACCATGGTGAGTATGTAGCGCTTGCCTTGGCATGTTCGTGGCGGTGGTGCAATATAGTAAATTTGCCAGGCTTCACCATATTGAAAACCCAGCCACCACCCTCTATTCCAGGGAGATTTTACTCATGTCGCTCGTGTGATTGCAGCACTTATTTCACATTCATGAATGACCTCCATGGTCAGGTCCACCCCTGGACCACGAGCCCATCTGTATGTTGCATCTCTCCCTAGATGTCCTGATGTTTCATGGGCCCATTGAGCTAAAAATACCTCACCCTTACGCTCCCAGTCCAGGTCCATCTGAGCTAGTCCAATTTTGGCAGCCTTGTCTACTTGTTCATTGTTTTGATGTTCTTCAGTGGCACGGCTTTTGGGTATGTGAGCATCCACATGATGTACCTTTAGAGTCATGTTTTCTACACGGGCAGCGATGTCCTGCCACAATGCAGCAGCCCAGATGGGTTTACCCCTGCACTGCCAATTGGTCTTCTTCCACTGCTGTAGCCACCCCCACAGGGCATTTGCCACCATCCAGGAGTCAGTATAGAGATAGAGTACTGACCATTTTTCTCGTTCAGCAATCTTTAGGGCTAGCTGAATGGCTTTCACTTCTGCGAACTGACTTGACTCACCTTCTCCTTCAGTGGCCTCAACGACTTGTCATGTGGGACTCCATACAGCAGCTTTCCACTTCCGATGGTTTCCTACAACACGACAGGATCCATCAGTAAACAGAGCATAATGCCTTTCATCTTCTGGTAACTCATTATATGGTGGTGCCTCTTTGGCACAAGCTACCTCCTCAGGCAGTGCTCCAAAATCTCTACCTTCTGGCCAGTCCAAGATCTCTTCCAGGATTCCTGGGTGGTTGGGTTTTCCCAGTCGAGCTCGCTGTGTGATTAGTGCTACCCACTTACTCCATGTAGTGCTAGTTGCGTGATGTGTAGAGGGAATGTTTCCTTTGAACATCCAAGTACAGCACAGGCAATCGCGGTGCCAAGAGGAGAGATGCTTCTGTACCAACAAATTCTGAAGGGGCTCGAACCCCCTCATATGCTGCTAGGATCTCTTTTTCAGTTGGGGTGTAGTGGGCTTCTGATCCTCAATGCCCTCGGCTCCAAAACCCTAATGGTCGACTTTGGGTTTCTCCTGCTGTTTTCTGCCAGAGGCTCCAGGTGAGACCATGCTCCCCAGCTGCAGTGTAGAGTACATTTTGCACAGCTGGTCCTGTCTGGACAGGTCCAAGAGCTACTGCACGAGCTATTTCCTGTTTGATATGCTCAAAGGCTTGTTGTTGCTCAAGGCCCCATTCAAAATAGTTCTTTTTCCGGGTTACTCGATAGACAGGGCTCACAAGCTGACTATAACCTGGAATATGCCTTCTCCAGAACCCCACAAGGCCCAGGAAGGCTTGTGTCTCCTTCTTGTTAGCTGGTGGAGACATAGCTGCTATCTTGTTGACCACATTTGTAGGCACATGACAGTGTCCATCCTGCCATTTTATTCCCAAGAACTGGATCTCCTGTGCAGGTCCCTTGACCTTGCTTTTCTTTATGGCGAAACCAGCTTTCAGAAGAATCTGAATTACTCTTTTTCCCTTCTCGAATACTTCTTCTGCCTTATTGCCCCACACAATGATGTCATTGATGTATTGTAGATGTTCAGGGGCACCACCCTTTTCCAGTGCAGTTTGGATTAGTCCATGACAAATAGTGGGACTATGCTTCCACCCCTGGGGCAGTCGATTCCAGGTATATTGAACACCTCTCCAAGTGAAAGCAAACTGTGGCCTGCATTCGGCTGCCAAAGGAATTGAAAAGAATGCATTAGCGATGTCAATTGTAGCATACCACTTGGCTGCTTTTGACTCCAATTCATATTGGAGCTCTAACATGTCTGGTACAGCAGCACTCAGTGGTGGCGTCACTTTGTTCAGGCCACGATAGTCCACTGTTAACCTCCACCCTCCATCAGACTTTTGCACTGGCCATATGGGACTATGAAAAGGTGAATGAGTCTTGCTGATGACTCCCTGGCTCTCCAGTTGATGAATCCGCTCATGGATGGGAGCCAGGGAGTCTCGATTTGTGCGATATTGCTGCCGGTGCACTGTCCTGGTAGCAATTGGCACCTGTTGTTCTTCAACTTGCAGCAATCCCACAACAAAGGGATCTTCTGAGAGACCAGACAGGGTAGATAACTGTTTGATCTTCTCTGTGTTCACAGTGGCCACACCGAAAGCCCATCGGTACCCCTTTGGGTCCTCCTGAGGTAGTCTATGCCAAGGATACAAGGGCCTCTGGGCTGGTCACAATGGGGTGCTTCTCCCACTTGTCCCCTGTTAAGATCACTTCAGCCTCCAATACGGACAGTTCTTGGCATCCCCCTGTCACTCCAGAGATCCGGATGGGTTCTGTGCCCCTATACCCTGATGGTATCAGTGTACACTATGCACCAGTGTCTACCAAAGCCTTATACTTCTGTGGGGCTGATGTGCCAGGCCATCCAATCCACACAGTAGTCCAGTATACCCGGTCATCCCTTTCCTCCTCCTGGCCAAAGGCAGGGACCCTCTATTCCTGTTCCTGGTCAGAGTATTCACTGTCTGACCCTCGCAGTGACAGACCAGAAGTCCCCTCACCAGGATCAGTAGAAGAGATTTTAGTTCTATGTCTGGGAGACCGCTGACTGCTTTCTTGTGTCTCTAGAGCAATGTGTTGGGTTTGCGTGGCAAGGTTTTGGTAGCAGGGGTCTACAGGGGTGGCTTCTGTGAGAAGCTGCTAGAAGCTTCCCCTGTGTCTGATAGAGCCAATGCCAGCCAGCTCCAAGACGGACCCGCTGCTGGCCAAGGCCAAGCCAATCAGCGCCTCTGTGATAACATATTTAAGAAGGGAAAAAAAAACAGTTAGAGAGAGAGCTTTTGCAGCCGGAGAGAGGAGTGAGAAGATGTAAGAAACTCTGCAGACACCAAGGTCAGTGAAGAAGGAGGGGGAGGAGGTGTTTCAGGTACTGGAGCAGAGATCCCCCTGCAGCCCATGGTGAAGAAGACCATGGTAAAGCAGGCTGTCCCCCTGCAGTCCATGGAGGAAGGATGAGGGGGTGTAGAGATGCCACCTGCAGCCCATGGAGGACCCCCACCAGAGCAGGTGGAGGCACCCGAAGGAGGCTGTGGCCCTGTGGGAAGCCTGCGCTGGAGCAAGCTCCTGGCAGGACCTGTGGATCCGTGGAGAGAGGAGCCCACGCCAGAGCAGATTTGCTGGCAGGACTTGTGACCCCGTGGGGGACCCACGCTGGAGCAGTTTGCTCCTGAAGGTCTGCACCCCGTGGGAGAGACCCACGCTGGAGCAGTTCATGAAGGACTGTAGCCCATGGGAGAGACTCACGTTGGAGAAGGTCGTGAAGGACTGTCTCCTGTGAGAGGGACTCCATGCTGGAGCAGGGGAACGATGAGAGGAGTCCTCCCCCTGAGGAGGAAGAAGCGGCAGAAACAACATATGATGACCTGACCGTAACCCCCATTCCCCGTCCCCCTGTGCCGCTGCGGGGGGAAGAGGTTGAAGCTGGGAGTGAAGTTGAGCCCTGGAAGATGGGAGGGGTGGGGGGAGGTGTGTTAAGACTTGATTTTATTTCTCATTCCTCTACTCTGTTTTGCTTAGTAATAAATTAGATGAATTCCCTCTCTAAGTTCAGTCTGTTTTGCTCATGATGATAATTAGAGAATGATCTCTCCCTGTCCTTATCTCGACCCATAAGCTTTTCGTCATGCTTTTTCTCCCCTGTGTAGTGAACGAGGAGAGTGGCTCTGGTGGGCACCTGGCCCCCAGCTAGAGTCAACCCACCACAAGCAACTACGCTGGCAGCCTTCTTGGGTGACCCCTTCTTAACAGCTGTCTTCCCTCTCAGTTCATGTACATGGGCTTCCAGCTTAAAGGTGGGTTCACCATCCCACTTCCTCATGTCCTCCCTTTGGCCATGCAGGAAGAACGAGAGTGTGCTATGTGGCATACGCTTGGGGCTCCCTTTCCCTCTTAATGGAGCAGGAGAGGACTGATTTCTTGGGGTACCTCTGACAGCCAAGGTGCTGGCCCATAGGTATGAGGAGGCACAGAGATTTTCTTCAAAGTTTTGGAGCCAAGACGACACCTTCTCCACAGTTGGTGTGTCCATATCCGGGCAATACATTGCTGCCAAGCTGTTGGAATATGACGCTGGGGCACTTTGAATCACCTTCCTCCACGTGGCCTGTTTGCACAGGACATCCTCTGGATCTTTGGAAACCTCATCATCATCTAGATCACTGTAGATGACTTCCAACACCGCCAGTTCTCTCAGGTACTGGATGCCTTCAGCTGCGGTAGTCCACTTTCCTGGGGAGTTCACAAGATCTTCCTTGAATGGATATCTTGCCCTCACACTTGAGAGGAGCCATCTCCAGAGACTGCAAATTGCTGCCTCTTTTCCAATTCTTCTCTCAATTCCCCAGTTTCTAGCAAGGGATCCCAGGTATTTGGCTTCCTTACCTTACAATTGCTGACTGTCAGCCCCATTATCCCAGCATCAGAACAGCCAGGCAGCAATCCACTCACCTGGCTGGCAGCTGTAATCTTTCTGCATGTCTTGAAGTTCTGATGAGTTCAGGGACCGGGTAGTTTTTGCTTCCTGTCTGAATTGTCTCACTCCTTCCTCTCATTTCTTTGTTGAAGGACTGGCTTCTTGATCAAACCTTTCCTCCTCTTCTTCCTCTTCCCTTACTAATCGATGATATGGACCCATTGACCTCCTTGTCCACTGTTTCTTTTTTACTACTGGGGCAATTACTGTAGTTGTTGTTGTTTGGGTCCCTATCTCAACCAGGGTGTCCTCAGATGCAGTTTGTGTCCCTGCCTCAACCACAGTCCTCTGAGAGTACTGCACTGTGGCTCGATAGGCCCAGGCCAGGCCCCAATACAGTGCTAGAACCTGATGGTTTTCATTTGGGTAGGCAAGGCACCCTTCTATCAGATGGCATGTCAGTTTGCCAGGGTTGCTTGCCTGTTCAGGTGTAAATTCCCAGGTTATGGGAGGTGATAACCATCCTAGGACAATGCCCAAATCCTTCCACACACCCTGCCACCCAGGGACTGGCCACCATAGGGCACATTTCAGTATCGCCTCACCCAAAAGTTGTCTTCTCTTACACCAGGGCGAGACCAGATTCCACACACCCCATTATATGCTAACAGTGTTAATTAGTAGTATTAAACAGGTCACATAATGGTGAACAAGGACCTTGGGAGGCTGCATAATAAACCCATCCACATCAGTCCTGAGTAGGGAGCGGGAGATGTATTCCCTCATCTTCTCCACAAGATAGCTCCCCCAGCACAGCAAGGCCATCAATGCTGGGGCAAAGCATAGAGCCATTATTTGCATCAGCATGTTCCCAAGCTCAGCAAAATAAGGAGATAAGCAGTGCAGTCAACAAACTCCATGACCTGCACAGTAGCTTGCCACTTAATAACTACTACACCTATAGCACACAATATAAAACTGGTGTTGTCTCATGCTCCACGCTGGGCACTAAAAAGGACTGTGGTGGGTTGAACGTGGCTGGATGCCAGGTGCCCACCAAGCTGCTCTATCACTCCCCTCCTCAGGAGGGGAGAAAATAAGATGGAAAAAAAATTGTAGGTCAAGATAAAGGCAGTTTATTAAAGCAAAAGCAAAGGCCACACATGGAAGCAAAGGAAAGCTAAAGATTTATTTTTTACTTCTGTCATGGTTTAACCCCAGCCGGCAACTAAGCACCACATAGCCGCTCACTTACTCCCCTCCTCACAGTGGGATGGGGGAAGAGAATTGGAAGAGTGAACGTAAGGAAACTCCTAGGTTGAGATAAAGGCAGTTTAATAAGTATAGCAAAAACCGAGCATGCAAGCAAAGCAAAACAAGGAATTCATTCACCACTTGCCATTGGCAGGCAGGTGTTCAGCCATCTCCAGAAAAGTAGGGCTACATCATGCATAACAGTTACTTGGCAAGACAAATGCCATCATGCCGAACATCCCCCTCTTCCTCCTTCTTCCCCTAGCTTTTTATGCTGAGCATGACGTCATATGCTATGGACTGCCCCTTTGGTCAGCTGGGGTCAGCTGTCCCAACTGTGTCCCCTCCCAACTTCTTGTGCACCCCCAGCCATCCCACTGGCAGGGTGGTGTGAGAAGCAGAAAAGGCCTTGACTCTGTGTAAGCACTGCTCAGCAATAACTAAAACATCTCTATATTATCAACACTGTTTTGAGAACAAATCCAAAACATAGCCCCATACTAGCTACTATGAAGAAAAATAACTCTATCCCAAAGAGTCAGAGTTTGGGCTCCTAATGTATTTATAGAAATATTTTTTATTGTCTTTCATGGCAGTAGCCAGATTAAGTTCTCGTTGGGCTTTGCCCCTTCTAATTTTCTCTCTGCTTAGCCTAACAACATCCTTGTAGTCCTCCTGAGTTGCCTGCCCCTTCTTCCAAAGTTCATTATCTCTCCTTTTTTTCCTGAGTTCCATCCAAAGCTGTCTGTTCAGCCAGGCCGGTCTTCTTCCACGACAGCTTGTCTTTCAGCACATGGGGACAGCCTGCTCCTGCGCCTTTAAGATTTCCTTCTTGAAGAATGTCCAGCCTTCCTGGACTCCTTTGCCCTTCAGGTCTGCCTCCCAAGGGACTCTGTCAACCAGGCTCCTAAACAGGTCAAAGTCTGCCCTCTGGAAGTCCAATGTGGTAGTTCTGCTGATCCCTATCCTTACTGCTCCAAGAATCAAAAACTCTATCATTTCATGATCGCTATGCCCAAGACGGCCTCCATCCATCACACCATCCACAAGTCCTTCTCTGTTCACGAACAACAGGCACAGTGGTGTATCTTCGCTAGTTGACTCACTCACCAGCTGTGTCAGGAAGTTACCTTCCACATACTCCAGGAACCTCCTAGACTCTTTCCACTGTATTGTATTTCCAGCAGACATCTGGTAAGTTGAAGTCCCCCACGAGAACAATGGCTAGGGATTGTGAGACTTCTTCCAGCTGCCTATAGAGTATTTTGTCTGTCTCTTCATCCTGGTCGGGTGGTCTATAAGACTACCATGATATCTGCCTTGTTGACCTTCTCCCTGATTCTTACCCATAAACACTCAACCCTATTGTCACCATTGTCAAGCTCTAGACAATCAAAACACTCCCTAACATACAGGGCTATCCTACTGCCTCTCGTTCCTTGACTATCCCTCCTGAAGAGTTTATAGTCATCCATTACAGCACTCCAGTTTTGCAAGTCATCCCACCATGATTCCATGATTGCAACTATATCATCGTTTTCCTGCTGCACAATGGCTTCCAACTCCTCCTATTTGTTGCCCATGCTACCATATGTTATGGAATATCCCTTTGGTCAGTTGGGGTCAGCTGTCCCAGCTGCGTCCCCTCCCAACTTCTTGTACACCCCCAGCCTACTCGCTGGTGTGAGAGGCAGAAAAGGCCTTGACTCTGTGTAAGCACTGCTGAACAATAACAAAAATATCTCTATCTTATCAACACTGTTTTCAGCAGAAATCCAAAACATAGCCTCATACTAGCTACTATGAAGAAAATTAACTCTATCCCAGCCAAAAGCAGCACACCATCCGTTGCAGCACTCCGGTTGTGTGAGTCATCCCACCATGTTTCCATGATTGCAATTACATCACAGTTTTCCAGCTGCACAATGGCTTCCAACTCCTCCTATTTGTTGCCCATTGTGCATGCATTGGTGTAGATGCACTTTGGTTGGGCTGTTGATCCCACCACCTTTTTTGGAAGCCCTAATTCCTACGTGACCATTCTCAGGTGTTTCCGTGGTTTCTAACACATCAGTAACCCTTGTGTCTTTGCTGCCACATGGATCTCCATCCCCTACCTCCACTGAGATGGCAGATCGAAGGACCTTGCTAGAACACCATCCCCCAAACATTGGCGTGCTGTCCCCAGGCTTATCTCTAGCGAGCCTGGTTTTATCCCTTTCCCCCTTCAAATCTAGTTTAAAGCTCTTTCAATGAGCCCTGCTAACTCCTGCGCAAAGATCCTTTTTCCTCCTTTGAGATAGGTGTACCCCATCTGTTGCCAGCAGGCCTGGTGTCGTGTAGACTGACCTGTGATCAGAAAAACCAAAATTCTGCTGGTGACACCAGGCTCGGAGCCAGGTATTAACCAGCCTGGTCTTCCTGTTTCTTTCCTCATCATTCCCTGCAACTGGAAGTATAGAGGTCCAGCCACTTACCAGGAAGTAGGGCTTCAGTATGCGTAGCAGTTGCTCCGGAAGACAAACATCCTAAATAACAAATGCATGCCCCCCCCCTTTTCTCTTAACTTTTATTGCTGAGCATATTTCATATGGTATGGAATATCCTTTTGGTCATTTTTGGATCAGCTGTCCTAGCTATGTCCCCTCCCAAGATCTTGCCCACCCCCACCTACTGGTGAGGGGGGAGCATTGGAGAGACAGCCTTGATGCTGTGTGAGCACTGCTCAGCAGTAGCCAAAACACTGGTGTGTTATCAACACCTTGCTAGCTACCAATACAAAGCACAGCACTATGGCACTATGAGGGCTGCTATGGGGAATGTTAGCTCCATCTCAACCAGACCCAATACACAAATCAACATTGGTTTTAGTGAATTCACACTGATTCTTATAGCTGGCTCTGCATTCAACAATTACAGATTACTATTAATGAGATAATTTACTGATTTAGCAAGTTTAGGAAGGAATGTGGTTTTATCTTCTAAAATACTGCATTTTAGCACAAGTGAAAATATTTTTCTTTAATTGCCCCAAGATATTTAAACAGAACTGTAACTTCTCAATGAAAAGAATTATTTTCATCTTAAAATTTATTTTCGTGCTTCGTATTTTCCTTTTATTTTCAGAATATATGTCACACATATGTGATAAGCCTATGTTCAAGGCTATAAAAGCTAGCTGGCTTCCAAGCTGTCTAAAAGAATCCATAACAGTTTAGCAACTTGAAAGGAAATAAAGGGTTAAATGTCTGGCTCTTGAACTGAGTTTCACAAGAAAGTAAGAGTGCTAAGAATTTTGCAGTGCAGTAGCAAATGAAGTTTTTATTTGTTTTTCTGAAAGGAGGGACAAATTTATAAACTCATTTACAAAGCCTTTAGTAAACAAAACTAAAAAAAATTGCAATGTGTTAATCAGAGGTGTTCATATACAGTTATTCCTGTATATCTGGATGAGTATTGCTTAATGTGAGATGAAAATAAAGAAAGAAGTAATGGGTAATAGAAGACTGTGTGTGTAGCCGAAACAGGAACACGATGTGGGTGAAAAATATAAACAATATTCATAGGGATTCAGTGGTGAAATGCACATGAATGTGTTAATTTTCTTGGCAGCTTTCAGTTTTGATGGTTTGTCTATTTAATAGTTCTGCTGGCTTCAAAAGATTTCTGTCTGGCTCCAAAGTAACCAGATGGCTGTCTTCCAGCAGCCTACCATGTCATTAACACAATTACATATGTTGTCTTGATAGTTTTTTATGACCTACTATTCTTTTCACCAGCTATTCAGTATAAATACTTGGACATTAGCCTCCAGGCTATTCGTGCTTGCCTCTGTTTCCCCCTATCACTGATTTTTTTTTCTAATTTTTTTAATCCTCTTTAGACTATAAATGTGCATATTTCTGATAAGTCAATAAATGCACTTCTTTTCTAGGTCCTGCTTCAAGCCACAATAACTGCCCTTTCAGGATATTCTAGTCCACACTTTGAGACATGATGTAGTTGATGAGTATCTTAGGTTCCCTTCTACACCATTTCCTACGTTTGCTGTTTCCTAATATAGCTCCATGTTGTGGTTTAGCCCTAGTCAGCAGCGAAACACCACGCAGCTGCTTGCTCAGTCCTACCCGCTCCAGTGCAATGGGGAGGAGAATTGGAGGAAAAAGGTAAAACTCGTGGGTTGGGATAAGGACAGTTTACTGGGACAGCAAAGGGAGAGGAAAATAACAACAACGATACTTATAAAAAAGAACATACAAAGTGGATGATACACAATGTAATTTGCTCACTGCCTAGAACTCAATGCCCAGCCTGTCCCCGAACAGCGATCCCTCCTCCCTGGCCAGCTTTTCCCTTTATATACACTGAGCATGATGTCATATGGTATGGAATACCCCTTTGGCTAGTTTGGGTCAACTCTCCTGGCTGCATCCCCTCCTAGCTTCTTGTGAAAATTAACTCTATCTCAGCTGAAAATCAGGACATTATCCACCCCTTATTCTATACCATCTACATCATGCCCAGATCCTACACTTCGCAATTAATCACCACCATTTTCCCTGTCTTTTTTATATATATATATATACACACACACACACACACACACACACACATATACACAGATATCATTCCCTTACTCTATGGGCCATCTCTCTAAAATGTCCATTGAGTCCATGACTTTGGGCTCCATCTGTCATACCAGTCTTTCAGGGCAGGAGAGATGATGTGTGGTGTTGGATTGTTGCATGCTGCATCTGGAGCTCGTGGCTGGTGTATCTGACGTGGCCTATGCCCACGGTCTGCGGGCTGAAGATATCAATCTCAAGGAAGTTGCTGGGCGGTGGTTGCTGAAGTCAGTTCTAGTTCCATCACAACTGCAGTTTGCTTGGTTTCATGAAAGTTCATCCTTCATTAATTGGGGTAATTCTTACTGCAATAGCATTTATACAGCATATAGCAATTGTAGTACTGATGACATACAATGGCAGGGTTATTTAGCAACTAACATCATACAATTTAATTTATTGGCTATTCTCACTCTAAATCAAATCCCCTTGGGGTACACACCGGACTTCCCCATCCTTTCTCATCACCCACCAAGTGCACCCTGGTCCTTGAGCAAAAGCAATCCCGCAGATGGGATTGCCTTTGCCTGAAGCAGGGATAACCCAAACTGTCTTCCCCAACATATTTTTCATGTGCACTACAGGAACTTTATCCCCTTCTACTGGGCGTGGAAATTTTGACTGGGCAGGGCCAGCTCGGTTGGCAGATCCCCTCGTGTTAACTAACCAGGTGGCCTTTGCTAAATGTGTGTCCCAGTGTTGGAGGGTCCCACCAGCCATTGCTCTCAGGGTAGTTTTTAGCAGTCCATTGCACCTTTCGATTTTCCCAGAGGCTGGTGCATGGTAGGGGATGTGATACACCCACTCAATGCCATGCTCTTTGGCCCAGGTGTCGATGAGGTTGTTCCGGAAATGAGTCCCGTTGTCTGACTCAATTCTTTCTGGAGTGAGATGTCGCCACAGGACTTGTTTTTCAAGACCCAGAATAGTGTTCCAGGTGGTGGCATGGGGCACAGAGTATGTTTCCAGCCATCTGGTGGTTACTTCCAACATTGCATCTTGCCACAATGGGGCAGCCCAGATGGGTTTGCCTCTCTGCTGCCAGTTGCTCTGCTTCCATTGCTGTAACCACCCATACAGGGCATTTGCCACCATCCATGACTCAGTATAGACATAGAGAGCTGACCATTTTACTTGTTCAGCAATGTCTAAAGCTAACTAGTTGGCTTTCACTTCCACAAACTGACCAGATTCACCTTCTCTGTCAGCAGCTTCTGCGACTTGTTATATAGGACTCCATACAGCAGCATTCTGCCTCCAATGCTTTTCCATAATGCAGCAGGATCCATCAGTGACCAGGACATTTTGATTCTCATTTTCTGGCAGTTTATTATACAGTGGGGCCTCTTCAGCATGTGTCACCTCCTCCTCTGGCGACATTCCGAAATCTTTGACTTCTGGCCAGTCTGTGATCACTTCTAAGATTCCCGGGCAGCTGGGCTTTCCTATTCAATCCCACTGTGTGATTGGTATGACCCACTTACTCCACGTAGCATCAGATGCATGGTGTGTAGAGGGGACTCTCCCTTTAAACATCCAGCCCAGCACTGGCAGTCGGGGTGCCAGGAGGAGCTGTGCTTCAGTACCAATCACTTCTGAAGTAGCTCAAACCCCTTCATACGCTGCCAATATCTCTTTTTCCGTTGGAGTGTAGCGGGCCTCGGATACTCTATATCTCCGACTCCAAAACCCCAGAGGTCGATCTCGAGTCTCCCCATGTGCTTTCTGCCAGAGACTCCAGATAGGGCCTTTCTCTCCAGCTGCGGTGTAGAGCACATTTTTTATATCTTGTCCTGCCCGGACTGGCCCAAGGGCTACTGCATGAACAATTTCCTGTTTAATTTGTTCAAAGGCTTGTTGTTGTTCAGGGTCCCATTTGAAATGGTTCTTCTTCCTGGTAGAGAGGGCTTACAATCAGATTTTAATTTGGAATATGCATTCACCAGAAACCCACAACACCTAAGAAAGCTTGTGTTTCCTTTTTGTTAGTCAGTGGAGACATAGCTGTTATTTTGTTAATCTCATCCATTTGGATCTGATGACACTCATCTTGCCATTTTATTCCTAAAAACTGGATTTCCTGTGCAGGTCCCTTGACCTTACTTCATTTTATGGCGAAATTGGCTTTCAGAAGGATTTGGAGTATTTTCTTCCCTTTCTCAGAAACTTCCTCTGCTGTGTTGCCCCATATGATGATGTCATCAATGTATTGCAGGTGCTCTGGGGCTTCACCCTTTTCCAGTGCAGTCTGGATCAGTCCATGGCAAAAGGTGGGGCTGTGTTTCCACCCCTGGGGCAGTCGATTCCAGGTGTACTGGATGCCCCTCCACGTGAAGGCAAACTGTGGCCTGCACTCTGCTGCCGAAGGGATGGAGAAAAACACATTAGTGATATCATTTGTGGCGTACCACTTGGTTGCCTTTGACTCCAGTTCATACTGAAGTTCCAGCATGTCTGGCACAGCAGCACTCATGAGCGGTGTGACTTCATTCAGGCTATGATAGTCTACCGTCAGCCTCCACTCTCCATTAGACTTCCGCACTGGCCATGTGGGACTGTTAAAGGGTGAGCGGGCTCTTCTGATCACTCCCTGGCTCTCCAGTTGATGAATCAGCTCATGGATGGGAGCATGGAATTCTCGGTTGGTGCAATATTACCCCCAGTGCACCACTGTGGTAGCGATTGGCACCTGTTGTTCTTCACCCCTCAGCAACCGCACAACAGAAGGGTCCTCCAAGCGACTGGGCAAGGTAGACAGTTGTTTTATTTCCTCCATCTCCAAGGCAGCTATTCTAAAATCCCACTGGTACCCTTTTGGCTCCTTGAAATATCCTCTCCGGAGGTAGTCCAAGGACGCCAAGGATGCACAGAGCTTCTGGGCCAGTCACAATGGAGTGCTTTTCCCAGTCATTCCCAGTTAGACTTACTTCAACCTCCAGTGCAGTGAGTTGTTGGGATCCCCCTGTCACTCCAGAAATATAGATGGGTTCTGCCCCTTCATAGCTTGATGGCATGAGGGTACACTGTGCACCGGTCTCCACTAGAACCTTATACACTTATGAATCTGACATGCCAGACCATCAAATCCACACAGTCCAATAAACCCAGTTGTCTCTCTCCTCCACCTGGCTGGAGGCAGGGACCCTCTAATCATAGTCATTGTATTTGTTACTCACTTCTTGCAAAAATGACTTAGAAGTTCGTGCAAGAGGTTCATAAGTAGGAGTAGGTCTTCCACTTGCTCTGGGGAACTTCCTGTTGGAAACTGGAGCAACATTTTTCCTGGAAGAATCCCCTTTTGTGATTGTTTTTCCTTGCAACTCACGTAGTCGTGCCTCTAGGTTTGAGGTAGATTTTCCATCCCACTTCCTCATGTCCTCTCCATGGTCATGCAGGTAAAACCACAGGATGCCTCGAGGTGTGTACCGTCAATATCCTCTCTCTTGAGCAGAGGAACACTTACTCCTAATAGCTGAGATACTGGTCTGTACAGGTGGGGAGTAGAACATATCCACTCTGAATTGCTTGACCTTCCAGGATAGTTTCTCCGCAACCGAGATGAGGAAGGAAGAGAGGCTTTCTTCATATTGCCGGAGTCGGCCAGCCATTTCATCCACTGTGGGTGCCCCTTCACTTTTCCAGTCCATCACTGCCAATGAGTTGGCATATGATGATGGTGCGCTCTGTATAAACTTCTTCCACATGGGTCGGGTACATTGGACTTCATGAGGATCTGTGGGTAACTGCGCTTTGTCAGGGTCATGATAAACCATCCCCTGCACAGCTAATTCCTTCAGGTACTGGATACCTCTCTCCATGGTGGTCCACTTGCCTGGAAGACATACAATATCTTCACTGAAGGGATACCTTTCCCTCACGCTTGAAAGAAGTTGCCTCCAGACCCTGAGGGCTTGTGTCTTTTTCCCAATCGCCTTGTCAATGTCCCCTTCCCTAGACAGAGATACCAGTTTCTCCACTTCCCTACCCTCTAATTCCAAGCTACTGGCCCCGTTATCCCAGCATCGGAGCGGCCAGGTGATGATGTGCTCGCCTGGATGGTGGCTGAAATCTTTCTGCATATCTCACAGCTCATTCAGCAACAGTCATCTGGTGATTACCTCTGGTTCTGCCTCTTCCTCCTGTTCTCGTGATCACCCTGGTTCATTGTCATTGCCTCACTAAGCGAACTGATTTCTTTGTGTATTGCTTCTTCTGTATAGGGGCAACTGATACTGGCATGGGTTTGTTTTTTGATTCAGCTGCAGTGCCTGTTACTGGGTTTGGAGTAGCCACAGTGCCTGTCAGTCTGTTTTCCCTCTCTTCCACCTCAGAGTTCTGCCCAATATCGAGCAGTGTTTGCTAGATACTGGCCAGGGCCCAGCACAGTGCGGTAAGTTGTGCCTCTTTGGAGTAGCCACAGCATTTTCCTTTCAAATATTCTATCACTTTATCAAGGTCCTGTAGTTGTTCAGGAGTGAAGTTCCAAACCACTGGAGGTGAGAAGTTCTCTAGATACCTGCCCATATTCTCCCACATGCCATGCCACCCATGACTATCCAGCCTCAGGGCAGATCCCTAGGTGGTATTCTTAAAATTTGTTTTCATTTTCACCAAGAGTTTAGAAATATTTCTTGTGGCAGCTTTCTTTTGCTCTGTTTGATTGTCATTTTGCACTGGTTAGACTGCACCTCGAATAATGTGTTCAATTTTGGGCCCCTCACTAAAATAAGGACATTGAGGGGCTGGAGCATGTCCAAAGAAGAGCAAAGAAGCTGGTTAAGGGTCTAGAGAACAAGACTTATGAGGAGCGGCTGAAGGAACTGTGATTGTTGAATCTGGCTGAGAGGAGACCTTATTGTTCTCTACAACTACCTGAGCGGAGGTTGTAGCAAGGTCAGTGTCCATCTCTTTTCCCAAGTAACAAGTGATAGGACAAGAGGAAGTGGCCTCAAGTTGCACCAGGGGAGGTTTAGATTGGATATTAGGAAAAATTTCTTCACCAAAGCAGTTGTCATGCATTGGAACAGACTGCCCAGGGAAGTGGTTGAGTCACCATCCCTGGAGATATTTAAAAGACATGTAGGCATGGCACTTAGGGACATGGTTTAGTGGTGGACTTGATAGTGTTCAGTTAATGGTTGGACTCAATGATCTTAAGGGTCTTTTCTAACCTAAATGATTCTGTGATTATACAGTTTGTGTATGGCTCAGAAGTTCTTGGCAAGCTGCCACCAATGTTTGTAATTTGTTTTTCCCCAGTGTACTTGTTCTTCTTGTTGCTTGTTCTAACATCTGTATTTACTCATCATGTTGAATGGAAGGACCAGTATTAATCCAGGCAAGGCCTCTTGATGAAGACAAAAGGGCTACTAATGCGATCAACCTCTATTTTTTTTCAGGGGCATGAATTCCTAGCTACCTTTAAGGTTTAGCATTCAAGTTTCTGTTTTTGTACCAAGAACATTACTTGAACATTTAATACTGAAAATGGACTTATCTGTAATGAGGTTTTGAGATGGTTCTACATGAAAACAGCCAATATGGTGGTGCCTTTACCATGAAAAATAATTTTTAGAAATCTAAATCTAGTAAATATTATTAGAGCTAGGTTTCTCATTTACTTTTAATAAATAATTTACCTGACCCATTGAATCTGAATAAAAGTGGGGAGACCAATATAGTAGCATAATTTCAAATATTCTTCTAAAATAGTGTTTTAGGAATGATTTTAATACTTCTCTTGTTTTAAGATATACACCCTTCCTTTTATAATTGCACTCCTAGGACAGTAAGAGACAGCACTGCCCACAGGTTGTCCTCTTTAAAGAAGTAATTTCCTTTCCCATTTCTTCCTCCATGTTGCCATCACATTTTTATGGCACATACAACAGGAGAATGTACTGAGTAGCAGTATTTTCTGTTATATTAATAAAAGTAGATTTGATGTGAATTAAGGCCACTGAATAAACCTTACAGAAGATTGCAGGGCACTTTTCAGCATACGAAACCTGTAATTAGGCATCACAGCCTTTTGAGCCAGTTATCATCATTCATCAAATACATATGGTATTTGGATTTCCATTATGGTCTGATATCAAGGCAAGGAGAAAAACACAATGTCCAGGTCTTTGTAATACCCTTACAAATTAATCTATCTGGTTCATGTAGGGATAGTAATTTCTGGAGTGCTCATTCATTGCTAACGTATTTATTTATTTATTGACATAGAAGTATTAGTGCCAGACCCGAGATACTGTTAGTCATAGACTTGAAAAAGGTTTTCGTAGCTTTAAAGGTTCTATCAGTCAAACACTGTGATTATTTTTTTTGTAAATCAAAGGCTTTGCTCACAGTCATACCAATGAAGTTATAGAGAGTTATGGTATTTACAATGTATCAGGACTGATGGGCAGAATTTATGGGTTCCTGTGAATTTAGTAGGTTATATGGGAGAAAAACAAACAATGAGATCTCTGATAACATTGAGAGGCTGACCAGAAATGTATGCTTGCTTCAATTTGATGAAACTGCTTGTTAAGCCTTTGGTCTTATGGAATCAAAAGATGATTGGACAGGGCTCTGAGGATCTAGTTGAAGATGTCCCTGCTCATTGCAGTGAGGGTTGGACCTTTAAAGGTCCCTTCCAACCCAAACTATTCTATGATCTCTAATTAAATTTTTGTTTCCTCCTCCGGAGCCCACTTTTTAAAAACATTTGGTACTTTTTTCTTCACTAGTGGGTCTTGTAAATATCACGCACAGAGCCCACTTATCAGAGTTGAAACAGTATTTGTGACCCTCACAACACCGCAATATTTGTGATAGTGTAGTGCAGGAGGCTGAGACAGCTTCTGCAGAGCAGCAGCCATGGAAGTGTGCATAGGCAGAGCCTTCTGTTCTTATCCAGAGGGTTTTTGGGGTTTTGTGTAGGATTTTGTTCACCCTCCATTATTATACTGGAGCTCTGCACTGACTCTCAAGAACAGATGCTGAAAACATTTCTGTCTTTTTGCTGCTTAAATTGAACAGAGGGTGACCTACAAAGAGCAAAAGACTTTCTGACCTATTTTTCTGAATGAAAATACTTATTTGCCAAAAAAGAATTATGATCATTTTCTTACTGAGTGGGAGTTTAAAGCTCACTAAAGAAAATAGAAACCTTAATAATAACATCAGTTGGTACTGGGTCAGGTCAATAGTGTTTTGTTGGCTTTTTCAATATAATCCTCTTTTGTTCCTTAAGGTGAATTAATGCTATCTTCTATTTTGACTTGCAGGCTATATTTTGCTAACTATCTAGTTCAATCTTAATTTGCATTAAAACTGTAATTCCAGTTCAAAGTGCTTGCGTGTGTGTGGTAGCTGCATGCTGATTTCTTAAGTAGTTGTCTCTCTCTGATAGTACTTATGAACAGGGTAGATAGGTCCTATTAGTACGCTTCTTTCTGGATAGTAGAATTTAACAAACAGCCTGTCTTTTCCGCAACAATGCTTTCCCTAATTAACTTGATTAATTTGTCTCCCAGATTTTCGGGGAAACTGCTCTGAGCATTTGTAAAAGAATTATTATGGGGGTAGATTCAGAACATTTATGGCTAAGTAGAACCTTTTGACTCCAGGAGATTTGATAGAATATGTCAAAATTTTGCTGTTGACTTTGTTGCAAGATCTTCAGCTCCTTGTTGTGTCCTGGAGAATCTCCAGAGTATATTGCACAGAATGATTAAGCAATTTAGTACAGATGTCTTGCTATACTAATAATGAGAATACATAGTTTTTCTCAATAGACTCTGTTGTCACTTTTCTACCTTTTTTATTCAGTTCCCAAAAGCTTCTTCCAGATGTAATTTAATCTAAATTCATTCTAGAAAGCTCAGTTTTGCTTTCCTTCACATATATTTAACACTCACTGAAACAGGGGCTTACTAGAAACATAATACAAACAAACAAACAAACCAACCTCCAAAAACTGTTTTCATGACTAATGGTCCATTTTATAGGGACCATGTCCAGTTTTGGCTAACATCTTGAGAGGATACTCCATTTATGTTTTGGCAGATAAATAAACCTTCCCAAATGATTGTTAAATAACAGCCTTTCCCTGTCAATACTGATTAGTTAATAAACAGAATTAATCACTTTAAAACACATGTTAATTTGGTTATGTCAGAGTATGGATCAGTTTTGCACACACCAGGCAACACAGGAAGAAGCTTTCAAGCTCTTATATAAACAAGACTCATTTTTTTCACAAATAGGAAAGATGTGTTTTTATTTGGTTTTCTTCCTCCTTCCTAATGATGGAAGTTTCCATCGTGTTTCAGGAGACTGGTAGTTGCCTGAAGCCATGAAAGACAAGTCAGCAGTGCTTTGCTGTCCTTCATTAAATGAGCTCTGCTTGGCGTCTGATTTGACAGAGCAGAAATAAGGTATGTTTCTAGCAATGAAAAGATTGTGACTAATTTATAAAGAAGCTACCACTTTTTTATGTCAAACGTGACATAAAACTTTAATCTCCCTCAAGGCACATTTCAAATAATTACTCATCACTATGCTATATATAACATGACTGTGGTTTCTCTGGAGAAAATAATGTTGGGTTGCTATCTTTAAAAAGACTAAATTCATTCTTCTGTGACCCTGTTCAAGACAACAGCTTTTCATCTGAGATTAAATTTTATTATTTATTCAGTCCTGCCAGTTCTTTAGTCTAGACAAATACTTGCATAAAAGGATTAAGGAAAACACCCAAAAGAAGTAGGTGATCACATACTATGTAGCTTTACATGCCTAGGATCAGTCTGAAGCTAATTTACAGTTTCCAAAAAATGAGGTAACTGTTTAGAAAAACAATCATCTTGGTTAGAAAACACACAAATGCAACCATTTAAGTTTGATGAAATTTTTTCAGAGGAAAATTCCCACTGGAATCATTCATTATTTTCAAAGAGACCTTCCCAATCCTGATATTTCTAGAAATATCAGTTTGAAATTATTGCTTTCTTTGCTATGTGTTAGTCAGCAGAGGGCACTCTCTTTCTTTGAAAATATAAGAAAATATGGCTTAAAAGTACAGAGAATAAAAGCTTCTCTTTGCAGTGCTTTTATTTTACTTATCTCGGTTTAAAATTTCATAAATATAATTTACAAGTACAAGATTAATGTGGTACTTCCTCTTCTAAATTGATACAGAGATATGATGGCATAATTTTTTTTTAAAGAATCTTTTATTTGTTTCCCTCTGCCTGTCCTATATACATCTTGGGCTCTTCTCTAGATATTAAAGGCAGTGAAACTTCTGCATTTCCTTTGTTTAGGCAATTTAATGGGATTGCTGAATCTGACTGTAACTTCTACTCTACAAAGAGGCATACAGTTTTTTCAGTTCTAGCTTTTTAAATCGCAGAATCACAGAACGATAGGGGTTGGAAGGGACCTCTAGAGATCATCTAGTCCAACCCCCTCTGCTAAAGCAGGTTCACCTAGAGCAGGTTGTACAGGATTGCGTCCAGGCGGGATTTGAATATCGCCAGAGAAGGAGACTCCACAACCTCTCTGGGCAGCCTGTTCCAGTACTCTGTCACCCTCAGAGTAAAGAAGTTTTTCCTCATATTGAGATGGAACTTCCCATGTTCCAGTTTGTGCCCATTGCCCCTTATCCTGTTGCTGGACACCACTGAAGAGTCTATCCCCATCCTCTTGACATCCATCCTTTAGATATTTATAAGCATTGATAAGATCCCCTCTTAATCTTCTCTTCTCCAGGCTAAACAGACCCAGCTCTCTCAGCTTTTCCTCATACGAGAGATGCTCCAGTCCCCTAATCATCTTTGTAATCATCCATGAAGCCAAGCAAAGCTGTTATTCCTCTGATCCTTAAAAACACCTCTTCTGCAAGATGCATTCAGGCTTTGTACAGGACAGGCTCGGGAGGAGTTAGTTCTGTGCATGTGTATACTTCTTAGGTGAGAATTCACAAGCTTTTTATTTAAATGCACTCACTATTGTATTGCAACGGTTGACTGAACTAGTGGATTCTTTGGGGTTTGTCAAGTACAGCCACTTATTTCGCTTGAAAAATAGAATGAAAATTTGAATGTGTCTGTGTTTGCATAACATTATCTTCACTAATGCCAACTATATCACTATATAAAAATTATATTGCAGAAAAAAATTGCCATTATTTACAATACTAATATTGAACACCATTCTTCAGAACCAGGTGCTAGGACATGAAGCTTGCTATAAAGGTTTTAAAACCTGTGATGCATGTAAAATTGAAGAAGGATTAGTTTTAATTAAAAAAAAATTACAGTGATTTATCCTACCTTCTTGTGAAGTCACTGTAGAGATGTAGAGAGATTGGCAATTCAATTTATTATTAACCCCTATTGGTTTCCAGATCAATTTTTTTTAATGTGGGCAAAGCAGATGGAAGATGCGCTTTGGGAAGGATTGGGAGGGGCTGGTTTTCGTTTGCTTGTTTCCATGTTATATACTGTGGTCCAATATGCCTTTTGATACCTGTTTCCTGGTGACCGAGCTTGTCAGGCACATACATGATATTGAACAATATGCATGATGAGGAAGCACGGTGGAATCTAAAAGGCATCCTCGTCTATGGGGCTGGCATCGTTCTCTGCTCACTGTTTAAAGCAGCTCCAAGTCTGCCCCAGGTTATATCAGCTGAATATAGAGAGAGCTCTCTGATTTTTCTAGCTCTGCCTTTGTATAGTCTATTCCGCTCCATATAAGCTTGATACAGTAGTTTTAGTGACATTTATCTGGGGTTTCAACTGGAGTAACATTAAGAAACAGTCCAGCAGTGTTCATTTTTGTCATGTATATGCTAACTGGTTTAGCTAGCTCAAGAAAAAATGGTGTGATTGCTTATGTGTCCATATCATAATTATTTAAGTACTGAACAACATTTGTTTGAAGATGTGAGATTAAGAGCAGATGTTAAAAAATATATATATATCCAGGATACTGATTTTTTTTTTCTGAAAACCTGATTGTATATGCGTGCTTGGATATGTTTATGAAAATGATTATTGATAATACTGTTTTTATATAGACAGAGCAGTAATTTGGATTATTTATGTTTTATGTCAGCTACAATAACCATTGTGTGGGAAGATTTTGTTGTAAATTCTTATGCTGAGTCAAACTTGAAATGTTTTAAAGTTTGTTTTTGTCATTGAAAATTTGTGTTAAATTTTAAATAGATTTTACTACTTGAAAAAGATTTTACCACTTGGCCTTGTTGGTTACTAATTGTGAGGACTTCATGAGGCTTGTAAGATTGTTGCTAGTGACTATGTCCAAGAGAAGAACTGGATTTAGTTTTATGTTCAGATTGTTTAAATTAGCAATGTTAGAACTCAAATTCTGCAATTAATTTCAAACCCCTTCAGTAAGGGTTTCTTCACCAAGACCTTCCACTACTTCCTTGGAAATCTTAAGGATTTATCTGAACCAGAACATGAATCCTATAATTTTGACACCCCTTTGTCTGGTAAAAGATTCTGGTAAAAACCTATGAAAATTTGGTGGTAAAAGTAACATTTTGAAAACAATTCAAAACAAGGCTCATGTTTTAAAATACTGTGTTGGTTTTGCGTGGCAAGGTTTTGGTAGCGGGGGGGCTACAGGGGTGGCTTCTGTGAGAAGCTGCTAGAAGCTACCCCTGTGTCTGATAGAGCCAATGCCAGCCGGCTCCAAGACGGACCCGCCGCTGGCCAAGGCCAAGCCAATCAGCGCCTCTGTGATAACATATTTAAGAAAGACAAAAACAGTTAGAGAGCGCTTTTGCAGCCAGAGAGAGGAGTGAGAAGATGTAAGAACATCTGCAGACACCAAGGTCAGTGAAGAAGGAGGGGGAGGAGGTGCTCCAGGTGCCGGAGCAAGATCCCCCTGCAGCCCGTGGTGAAGACCATGGTGAAGCAGGCTGTTCCCCTGCAGCCCATGGAGGGAGGATGAGGGGGTGTAGAGATTCCACCTGCAGCCCGTGGAGGACCCCACGCCGGAGCAGGTGGAGACACCTGAAGGAGGCTGTGACCCCGTGGGAAGCCCTCGCTGGAGCAAGCTCCTGGCAGGACCTGTGGACCCGTGGAGAGAGGAGCCCACGCCAGAGCAGGTTTGCTGACAGGACTTGTGACCCCGTGGGGGACCCACGCTGGAGCAGTTTGCTCCTGAAGGTCTGCACCCCGTGGAGGAGACTCACGTTGGAGAAGGCCGTGAAGGACTGTCTCCCGTGAGAGGGACTCCATGCTGGAGCGGGGGAATGATGAGAGGAGTCCTCCCCCTGAGGATGACGAAGCGGCAGAAACACCGCATGATGAACTGACCGTAACCCCCACTCCCTGTCCCCCTGTGCCGCTGGGGGGGGCGGAGGTTGAAGCCGGGAGTGAAGTTGAGCCCGGGAAGATGGGAGGGGTGGGGGGAGGTGTTTTTAAGATTTGGCTTTATTTCTCATTCCTCTACTCTGTTTTGCTTAGTAATAAATAAGATGAATTCCCTCTCTAAGTTCGGTCTGTTTTGCTCATGATGATAATTAGAGAATGATCTCTCCCTGTCCTTATCTCGACCCGTAAGTTTTTTTTTTCATTGTACCTTTTCTCCCCTGTCTAATGAAAGAGGGGAGTGATAGAGCGGCTCTGGTGGGCACCTGGCCCTCAGCCAGGGTCAACCCACCACAAATACATAGTAAAAGAACTTTGCAGCACAGCAATCTGGATCACCCTTTACTTACAGGGTCTGAAATTGTTCCTCTATTTTCTTCAAAGTAAAACTAGGCAAATCATGGAAAACAAACTAAACTTGTTAAATTAATGGAATAAGGTCCTAATCAAGCACTTAGTGTATATAAATGGACTGCACTGAATTCCATAATCAAAGAAGTGGAAGCTATTCCTTTGTTCACAATTAGAATGCCATTGCATGTGTGGGGTTTTTAAGGTATCAGCTTAAATGATAGTAATAGAATAGCATGTTTAAATATGCAGATTGTCTTGAGCAATTGTAGGGCAGAATATCTAGCCTCCTAACATGACATAAATAATGAGTAAAGTGTTTTCTTGTGTTCGGATGGAACTTCATGTGTCCTTTTCATATGTCCTCTTGTCCTGTCAATGGGCACTACTGAGAAGATTCTGGCTCCCTTTTCTTCATTCCCTCCCATTAGGTGTTTATACATATTGGTAAGATTCCCCTGAGCCTTCCCTTCTCCAGGCTGAACAATCCCAGTTCTGTCAGCCTCTTCCCACATGCAAGATGCTCCAGTCCCTTAATCATTTTTGTGGCCCTGTGCTGGACTCACTTGAGTAAGTCCATATCATTCTTGTACTGGGGAGCCCAGAAATGGGCACAGTATTCTTCAATGCAGCCTTACCAACGCTGAGAGGAAGGATCACCCCCCCTCCACCTGCTAGCAACGCTCTTCCTAATGCAGCCCAGGAGGCTGTTGGCCTTCTTTGTCACAAGGGTGCATTGCTGACTCGTGGTCAGCTTGGTGTCCACCAGGACCCCCAGGGCCTTTTCTGCAGAGCTACTTTCCAGCCAGTTGGCCCCTAGCATATATTGGTGCATGGCATTATTCCTCCCCAGATGGAGGACTTGGTATTTCCCCTTGTTGAACTTCATGAGGTTCCTGCCTGCCCGTTTCCTTAAACTGAACTGATTGTTTAGACAAAGTGTATTTTTGTATTCAGGGATGTATAGCAACATATGTGTGTGTGTTTATGCGCGGGTATTTGAGTAGCATGGTATAGTATGTCATTAAGTATTTCTGTGACTAGTAATGTAGGTAGATCAGGTTTTGTACTGTCAGTAACAGAAATATTTATAAAACAGTTTTTACCATTTCAAGTTGACAGCAATTTTCTTCTACAGGACTGAAACCAAGTTCATTATGAGTTATGTATATACCTGTACTGTTGACATTTTATGATAATGAATCTAGTAGTCACTAGTCTTATGTTTGAGAAATACCTTTTTGTGCCTTTTCATCAGTTTGTATTTGTCAAAGGCTTTTCATAATGCTAAATGACATTCCTTTTATTCTTATAATAATGAGATGTAATAATAATATAGTAATAATTGCTGTTATTTGGACACTAATAGGTTTATGCTTTCATCAGTGGAAATGATTGAGCTGTGTGTTGTGATAATTTTATATAACCGTACTTCCTAGTGGTATTTATGACCTTTGTAAAGTGTTTTGAGATTTTTTGGTAAAAAATACTATATTATATAATACAAAATCTAAATGTCAATATTTGCTTTGTAGAGTTGTCAATTCAGGAAGACTTTTATCATATTGAATGTGAAGTTATCGATTCTCTTTTCAGAGTTTTTTTGTAAATTGCTTTGCTTAGACTTACCACAAACAACAGAATTAGGATGCGCATCCAAATTCTAGCCTTATTTTGAGAGAAAGAGATAGCAGAGACTTTAACAGTTGAAGTTATCTAAGATCACAGAAAGACTGAATCATTTGCCTTCATCTACCTGTTTGTCCTCTTAGTAGAAAGTATATTGCTTATGGATGCTTCAGTTCTCTTTTTCTCCCTGTTTTGTTTTGCAAACATGGGGTTTTTTTCTATAGAGGTTGATTGCCAACAGCATTTGTTGAAGAAGTTGTTTCAGTTAATGGAAATATTCTTATGGATATGAGTTTTTGGGAGGGAAGGGGTGAATAGAGACAAAAGTGATAATTCAGGCCTTTACAATTAGATATTCTATCAAAATAACAGTAATGAGCATTTTGATAAATTTATGTTTCTTTTATTTGTTAGGCAATAGCTTAAGTGATAGCCAGGCAACCTGGTTTATATATGGGAAATACAAAACCTGGAGAGTAAGTGACAAAACAGTCACACTCTTTTTTTTTGCCCTGCAGTATGGCATAGTGTTTATTGTCTTTGTGTCTGATGGAACTTAAAAGTAAATAAGAAATCAGGAAAATTCAGGGCACTGATTTCAATGAAGAAATAAATTTATGATTTATTCAGCTACTCCATAAGCTTTCTCTGAGCCCTATTAAAAATAAAAAAATAATATCATAGGTGTAGACATTACTTTTTTTCTTCCATTATTCCAGTGTTTTATTTTATAAAAGTATTACAGGTAGAGTTTAATGATACATTTTGAACTGAGTCATTTTCAAACTTAAGTCACGAGATATTTTGTTTAAATCCTTATTTATTGTTTTACTGTAGTGCCCATGAGTCATGGGTTAGGACTCATTATTCTAAACATTTTACAAACAATGAACAGTAATAACAAATATTCTTTATTGCAAACTCAAATCTTTAGATTCTGTTATGTGTCTGTGGAATTATTTTTCAAAGAACATATGCTATTTTTCCTACTCAAAAGTTAGAATATAAAATAAGAAAGGATGACAAATTCTTATTTAGGCAGTTTTGATACCCTATTGACCTTTTTCAATAACCGCAGGGTGATTAGCATTGTACCAAGCCTCCTTCCAGCAATTTACAGCACATTTTATTAATTTAAATACAGTTCTTCAGTGTGGCACACCATGAAACCTCTTTCTGTTTAGCCTAATCCATTCTGTGCTTCAGGGTTGCTTGAAGGAAGCAACTACCTCTCTACAGTCCTTTTCCAAATTAGTTCTCTCGGGCTGCTATGTAAAAGCACTTCCCTACCTTGGACTGATCTTCAGAGATTTATGATTTCTGATACATTAAGGAATCTGTTACTTGTTCATGACAGAGAGACAGTGAAATATAGCCTACTATTACTCTCCTTGAATGTTACACCTGTTTCAATTATGTGCAGGTTTGCAGGAAAGTCTTTACTTTTTCATTTGCTCTTGATTTAGTAGGTCCAAGGAAAAAGAAAAGAAGGGCAAAGGATAGATGAAGATTTCCTCCAAAGCTGCATATCTTGCTATACAGCCCAGTAAGGCATGTACCATAGTTGCAGATTGCAAGTCATCAGGGTCTGAACCTGTAAATGACTCATGACTTTTGTTGACTGGCATAAAGAATTGTTTCTCCTATAAGCAAGAGCTACATTCTCAAGAAATGAATCACTTTAGGGTTTTAGTCCTCTCAAGACAAGAGAGACAAATTCATGGTCATGATGATGGCTTTTTGTACTGACTTCCATTCAGCTCCCATACTGCTTGGATCTGATCTCATGCCATTGCTGTCAATTATGCAGTCTATGTGAATTATACCATCCAGACCTATCTAATATCACTGTGCTTGATGATTTAGTTACTGACAGGCCAAGCACTACAACCTTTTTTATAGGTTTGGGAAATCCTGTTACAAAATGGAAAGTATTTGCTAAGATATATTTTTCCCATGTGAGAGAGATTCTTTAAATGGGCATCTTGAAATTGGCTAGTCCACACAGACCATTGATACAAAACATCCCTGCCTACTGCATCTCAAGCATATTGCTTTCTTCTGTGGATTTAAGATCAGAAGAGGAATTATTTTTTTTTTTAAATAAACTGCATTTGTGTATGTCTCCCTCATAAATCTTTCTGGTAGGTTAGAAAGCTAGTTTGAAAAAATTACAGAGACAATATCAAAAGGAATATAAAAATTTGAACTTTTTTCCAAGCTTACTGCAACATTGACTGTAAGCAGTGGCACAAGGAACTGAGCCACAAATACATGATTCCAGCCTTCACTTCTACAATCATACAGGTTTTGCAGCAACCCTAAACTAGTATGATTAACACTTTGGTACAATAAATTTATAAAGGGAGGATACAACTTTGTTTTACACAGAGGTGAAAAGAGGGGAATAAAAGAGACAATTATCATATTCAAATTTAACTGTTTAAAGTTTTATAGCTTTAAAGTAAACAACATTTATGCAAATTTAAATGCTGTAGGATCCAACCCAAGACCTATATTTAGGTTCTTAGCTGCCAATAAGTATCATAGAATCATAGAATGTCCTGAGTTGGAAGGGACCCATAAGGATCATCGAGTCCAACTCCTGGCTCCACACAGGACCAGCCGAATCAGAGCATGTGACTGAGAGCATTATCCAGATGCTTCCTGAACTCAGTCAAGCTCGGTGCTGTGACCTCTTCCCTGGGGAGCCTGTTCCAGTGCCCGACCACCCTCTCGGTGAAGAACCTTTTCCTGATATCCAACCTAAACCTCCCCCATCACAGCTTCGTTTCGTTCGTTCCCTCGGATTCTATCACTGGTCACCAGAGGGAGGAGATCAGCGCCTGCCCCTTCGCTCCCCCTTGTGAGGAAGCTGTAGGCCGCGATGAGGTCTCCCCTCAGTCTCCTCTTCTCTAGGCTGAACAAACCAAGAGACTTCAGCCTCTCCTCATATGTCTTCCCCTCTAGACCCTTCACCATCTTTGTTGCCCTCCTTTGGATACTCTCCAATAGTTTTATGTCCTTTTTGTACTGTGGCGCCCAAAACTGCACACAGTACTCGAGGTGAGGCCGCACTAGCGCAGCATAGTGGGACAATCACTTCCCTAGACCGGCTAGCAATGCCGTGCTTGATGCACCCCAGGATACGGTTGGCCTTCCTGGCAGCCTGGGCACACTGTTGGCTCATATTCAACTTGCTGTCGACCAAGACCCCCAAGACCCTTTCAGCATGGCTGGTCTCCAGCGTCTCATTGCCCAGTCTGTATGTATAGCCAGGGCTGCCCCTTCCCAGGTGCAGAATCCGGCACTTGCCCTTGTTAAACCTCATGTGGTTGGTGATTGCCCAGTTCTCCAATCTGTCCAGATCTCTCTGCAAAGCCTCTCCACCCTCAACTGAATCAACAGCTCCTCCCAATTTGGTGTCATCCGCAAACTTGCTCACAACACCTTCTAGTCCTACATCCAAGTCGTTTATGAAAACATTAAAAAGAACTGGCCCTAAAATGGAGCCCTGGGGAACCCCACTAGTGACTGGCCGCCAGCCTGATGTAACCCCATTTACCATAACTCTTTGGGCCCGACCCGTCAGCCAGTTGCTCACCCATCGCGCTATGTTTTTGTCCAACTGTATGCTGGACATTTTGTCCAGAAGGATGCTGTGAGAGACAGTATTGAAAGCTTTACTGAAATCTAAAAAAATGTCATCAACTGGCTTGCCTTGGTCAACTAGATGGGTGACCTTGTCATAAAAGGAAACTAAGTTTGTTAAACAGGCCCTTCCTCTCACGAACCCGTGTTGGCTGTGACCAATGACTGTGTTGTCCTTCAGGTGTTTTTTGATAACTCCCAGCACAATTTTCTCCATAATTTTACTAGGCACTGAAGTGAGACTGACAGGCCTGTAATTACCAGGGTCATCTTTCTTGCCCTTCTTGAAGATTGGAACAATATTTGCCAGCTTCCAGTCGACTGGGACCTCTCCAGATTCCCAAGACCATTGAAAAATAATTGAGAGAGGTCTCGCAATGACATCAGCCAGCTCTCTGAGTACCCTGGGATGAATCCCATTGGGCCCCATGGACTTGTATGCATCCAGGTGGAGCAGCAAGTCCCGCACAAGTTCGGGGTCAGCTGGGAGTTTATCGTTACCGCAGTCACGGTCCTCCAACTCGGGGCAACTGGGGTCCCAGAGCCCGTCATCAGTGTTGAAGACAGAGGCGAAGGTGCCATTAAAGGTCTCTGCTTTGTCTATATCCCTGTTTGTAAGGTGACCATTCTCGTCGAGTAATGAGCCAATATTCTCTCTGGTCCTCCTTTTGTTATTAACGTACTTAAAAAAGCCCTTTATATTGTCCCCCCCAGTACTGGCCAGCTTCAACTCTAACTGAGCTTTGGCCGCACGAATTTTCTCCCTACAAAGGCGAGCAGCATCCCTGTAGTCCTCCCACGTTGCCTTACCCTGCTTCCAGCAGGCATGCACTTTCTTTTTCTGCCTAAGCTCTAGAAGAAGATCCCTGTTCAGCCAAGCTGGCCTTCTGCCCCGCCTGCTTGACTTGCGGCATTTTGGAATTGCCTGTTCCTGAGCTCTTAGGAGGTGGCCCTTAAAAAGTGACCAGCACTGATGGACCCCGATGCCTTCAAGAGCAGTTTCCCAGGGGACCTGACTGACTAGTTCCCTGAGCAGCCTGAAGTCTGCTCTCCCCATATCCAGGGTTGAAGTTTTGGTGGCAGTTTTCCTCCTGTTGCCAAAGATTTTAAATTCTACCACTTCATGGTCACTATGGCCAAGACGGCCACCAATCGCCACTTCCCCTATGAGACCTTCTCTGTTCACGAGTAACAGATCTAGTAGGGCACCTTTTCTCGTCGGCTCCTTTAATACCTATACCAGGAAGTTGTAAGATTCTAAAAGGTTGGTGCATGTATGGAGATAATATGGGAACAAATCCATTTGCTGGCCCACTTAGTCTTTGTGCTTTCAAAAAATTAGAAGATAATAGGTAGAAAACTGACACTCTGGACCCTAGAGATTAAAAAAATATACTTATTTTTAATAGCAATTATGTATTGACAGACAGACCAGTATGAAACTATCATGTTCTTCAAGCTCAGAATTAGTTTTTAACACTGTCAATAATTTTCTGAGGGGAATGATGAAAAAGGAGAAAAGAAGTTATTTTGGTATCCTCTAACACTCAGATTTCCTCGTTTCAGAATCTAATGGTATTCCAGGAAATGCCAGTTTTCTTTGTCTGGGATAATTTTTTTTTAATACTTGTAGAAATCAAGGAAGAAACTCTTAAAAATCAAAGATTGATGTGATTTGCTAAAGATAATTGAATGAATGTTTTTATAAGATCTGTGGCAAATAACGTGTGAATTGTTACAGGTATTCTTATAGTCTCAGAAGGACATGGAAAATGTTGTTTGCTGATGTCAAAAGTGTATCAGACTGAAAAGTCAATTACACTATCTGGATCTTCTTGGTAGAACATTACAGCTTAACTAGTAATTACATCTTACCAGTTTGAATTTGGTGGTACTTGCAGAATCCTTCAGTTTTATCTTTTTTGTTTGTTTGCTTCACTGCTTTGATAGCAATTATTGGTGTTCCAAGAGAAAGAAGTCTCAGAAGGTATAATTTTCTAAGGGGCAGCAGCTTTACTATTTTGTTTCAAGTAATGTCTATTTTTGGGTACAGCAAAAAGTATCAGTGAAGACTAAGAAGTACTGGATAAAGCAGAAACTGGATGAATGATGAGTCCTCAGATTTTTCATGCAAGCAATTTGAGTGCTAACATCAAAAGTAATGTTCCAGAACTCATATTAGTGAAAGGAAACTAAAACCACTAATTAGCAGTAGTGACACCACATATCATGCATGATTGAGTCTTTTTCTGCATTAAATTTATACTTCTGCATTTCATTAGGTTTTAGTAGAATTGGTTTTGGCTTTTACCAGAGCAAATGAGAAAAGAATTAAGCCAATAAATGAGATCCTGTATTTAGATCTCTGTCTCTGACCAAAAATCAGAAGTCAGTAAAAGATACTGAATGACAAAGACTCAGAGAAAGAAATACAAATTGTAATCTACAGCAAAGTATAGTACCTCTGGGGAACAAGAAGACATAGCCTTGACATAGCATAAAGACTTGAAATCTGTGTGAAGGGTTATTACTTTTTTATTTTAAGAAAAGAAGCATTGTTGTGAAGCATTGTATGTCAGTAGGGTACAAGTTGTCATGAATCTACCCAAGCACATTCCAGGGATCCAGAAACAGTGTTCACTGGGGAAATGTTTATTTTTAAAAGGCTGGATTAGATTTCTGATGGATACAACTCATTGGCGTATGTCAGAGTTTATTTCAGAAATTTTGCCACATAATGCAAAGTCATATTAGTTGTAGGGCAGGACATACAGAACTGGTAAATAACAGTTTAAAATCTTGGACTATTTTGTAGTAATTATACATCTAAATGGATAACTGAATAAAGTAATTACCTTTTATGATTATCTGTACTGCTGATGTATAATACTCGAGCATATGTTAATGTTTAGAGAACTGTTAGAGAAATATTTCAGTTATGATGAATTTCTGATGAAAGCTTAAGAGCAACTTTTGAATACTGAGTCAGTCTTTTATCTCTGTTAACATTTTGATATCAGCTGGCCATAATTTCAGAGCTCAAGAATAATAAGAAAAAATAATATCTGAATATATTGTTGTATCAGTTTGTCATAAGTAGTGAGCAAATACTTGGGGCATCATTCTTTTGGAAGAATACAAAGGAAATTGAACACATAACTGAGCTTGAGAAAAAATATAAAACCTTTTGGAAAAAAAAAATCTTCCTGTTTCACAAGAGTATTGGCTGTTTCACAAGAGTATTGGCTTGTGCTTAGTAGAATACAATTTTTTTGTTATTTTGCTATGAGACAGTAGAGACCCTTCATGATTTGTCCAGTTTTGGGATGGGTGGACATGATGATCCAAAAAATATACTTTGTTAGAACTTGGAGACTTGGGTTCTTGTAATAGCATATGTTCTCCATATCTCAAGACAAACATTTTTCACATTGAACTTGGAGTTCTTGATTTCCACGTGAGTAAACAATAGTTGCAGGTATAAAATTTTGTTAAGTAATGAGTAGTAGCATTCTCCTGGACTGTCTAACAAGGGATGTGATGGGCTGTATGTGTGTAAACAGGATAAATTACTTTAAAAAGAACAAAACCAATCCTTTCTGTATGCATTTACCTAATTTAAAATGCAAAGAAAGAGGTTTGTGTCCTTGCTGAAACGTGTCTAGTCTGAAATGCAGACTAGATTTGAGAATAGAATCTCTTGGGTTTTTTGCTTGAATAAGTTTTCATCTGTTCTTTTTCTCTCTTAGTGTATGTACATATAAATGAATCTCTTTAAAAGACAAATTTCCTCCCTCCTCCCCATTCTTTCTGCTCCCATCAGTCTAACTGCCAAGTTGGTTAACTAGTTATCATTTTAAAAGCAGGTATATTATATGCCCTAAAATTGTACCTGAAAAATGAAAGCTTTCTTAAAAATTAGCTTAATTAAATATAAATTTTAATGTGAACATTTTATCCATTTCAGCTAAATAATACTGGATTAGGATAAGCTTATTTTGAAATAAGGGCCCATATACACATTTATTGATTCACCTTCTCTCATATCATCCCTATTACTATTTTTCTTAGTTTGAACACACCTTAGCATAATTCATTTATAACCTCACATTGATGAGATGGCCAGTCTGAATAATTATTCCTGTTAATCACATTTGCTATATATGAACTATTTGTAAACATCATAGAAAACAAAGTAAATTTTATTGTTTTCTTTGTTTCAAATTAGGCTCATGCACAATTAGTTCGAGAAGTCAATGTAGAGAAGGTGTCAACTTTTGAGAACCCCTATGTAGATGCAATAAGAAGTTTATGGAATGACCCTGGAATCCAGGAATGTTATGATAGACGACGAGAATATCAGTTATCGGATTCAACTAAATAGTAAGTATATAGTGGTTACAAACAACTGTATCTTATTTTCTGTTCTTTCTAACAAAGTAATTCTTACTTTTTATCTTTTTATACTATTTTTTTGTGTACGTACATGTACAGTTTTGTGTGTGTATGTGTACAAGTATCTGTGTGTGCGTGCATATTCAGCACAAACATGCACTTAATATCTTGAATGTAAAGGCTACTGTAAGGAAGATAGTGTATCTTGTTTAGTATTATGTGTGTGATTGTTTCCCAAAACATAAGCCTATGATAATTTGAAATCTTACATTAAAAGTTTATTACTAGGGAAGTGCAATCAAGGGTAGATCTCCATGCAATTCATAAAAAATATAATGCCCTAGAACATCTGTTTTCCCTTTTCTTTCCCTTTTTCCCTTTTCTTTCCATTTTTCCCTTTCTCTTTTGTGGTCCTGGTGATGAGGTAAATAGTACCAAGCAAGTGTTCTTATGTTTTGTTCAACTGCCTTTCTTTTGTACAAACAAGACCTAATCTTGAAAGAATATGACTGCCAAGGCGGCAAACATATAACTGAAAACAGACTTCAATTTGTAAAGGGTGGGGAAAAAAAAGCATTTTAAGTTAAATCAACAGTTATAGATCAACAACAATAAAAATCCATATGTGACTAAACTTGGTATGCATGTACTCTCTTGCGGCAGGATTCTGATAAAATAACTGTGGAATTTAACATTGGACCCTGAGGATTGTCTAAATGTTGGCTCCAAGAAATTCAGTTGCTCTGAGTAATATACTATATAGTTCTGGTAAAATTTTTCATCTGTTAAAAAAAAAAGGTAGAGGAGGATATTTTGGTGTTGCCCACTAGAAAAAGAATTAGCATACTTGATTATTAAAGCTGTGGCAAAAACTTTCATGGTCTCCACTCAAACTTTTAGATGAGCTATGAAAATTAATCTGATTATATCATTCTAGTCTCCATGTCAGGTTGGCATGAAAGGAAGCCTCTCATTGAGGAAAATACAGAAGAAACTGAAAGGCACCATGAAGGTCCCATTAAAGTCAGTGGAACGTGGCCATACACATAACAGCTAGAGAGCTGAATTAGGTCTGCTCAGATTTGCTCCAATGCTTTGTTATTAACACACCACATTCTGCTTCTGCTTTATCAGCCCCACATACAGGGTTCCTTTTGTCCTATGCAATCTGCTGTCCTGTAGAGCTGGTTACCTTCCCAATCTATAACTTTTATTATTTGTATATGCATATTTTGGTGCACAGTGCTGTAAAGTGCAGTAAAATCTCTCTTGTATTGCATGGATTCTCAGTGTCCCCAAATATACAATACTGTGATTTATTTTGCAATGGTAAAAAAGCTAAACATCATAGGAAATTACATATAAGTGATAATCTTTAGGGTAAATAAATGGTAAAAGAAAATTTTAAGAGACAAATTAGGCTGACTATACTTTCTGATTGTTTTAATTCTGAAATGAACAGCAAACATAAGTAGAAAGTGAAACAGCTTTTCTTATACTTTGAATTTCTTATATTTGTAGGTCCTAACTTTGATTCCATGATAGATATAATACTGATTTCAAAAATTGAAATAAATATATGCATTTTAATGGTTGCCTTAGAGGAAGACAATAAAATCAGTAAGTCTCCAAAGTAGGAAATAAGCATCTGATACTACTTCAGATCAAATTGTACTGAATATCTTAGTTTTGACCTAGTTCTAATGAAATCATCACCATAGTAGATCTTTAGAGTAGTGTTAAAATAGTATACCTCATTAAGGAGCTATATAAACAAAATTTTCATACATTTTCTTCCAAAGGTAAATGTACTAGTTGATTGGTTATTTTTAAAGCTCAACATATGTAACCGTTTAACAACATGATTTATTGCAGATTTGTAGATTTTAATTATAATAGATTATAATTAATTTGTGGAGTTCTGCAAAAATTGTTTTATAACAAGTAATAAAACATTAGAATTATGAATCACTATATATGAATCTTTATATGAGCCTCTCATATGTTTATGCTTGCAAGTAGAGTTTCTTTACATACGTAAGTCAAGGAAAAGCAATTAGCAGAAACCAAAGAAACGTTGTTTCAAAAATACGGTCCACATGTTTAGGGATAAAACATCTAAACACAGTTTCCTAGCTTTAAGTCCCTATGTCACAAAGCAGCAAAACATAATGCTTGAAATTTAATACTGGGATTCACAAAACACTTAAAAGGAAGTAAGCTTACTGACTTGGTGAGACTTCAGTAATTTCATCTGACTTGATGTATAAAACCAAAACAATAGTTATGATAGTCCACCAGATCTCTTGTATATGTTTTGAAACATATGTGTCAATCTCATTCTGCTTCTTCCTTCATCCCTTGCATGAGTCTCTCCTTTAGTCTTCTCAGGTTTATCCCCCCAGCATTTTTACAGTAGTAGCATTTTTAATCTGTTCCCTGTGTTGCTTTTTTTCCCCTCACCATTAGTACACATTGTCTTTCTAAATCTTTCTCTGTATTTTGTTTCTGTTGTTGTTTCTAAATTCTGTTGCTAGCTTCTAATATATCCTGTAAGTTTCTATACTTTCACTTTCTGTCATCTTTTGACCTGCTTTGTCATTCTTAGCAACACTTTTGAAGTTTTATATCAACTGCTAGTACACTGGAAGAATATGTCAGATAGATGTGTATTTACCAGAAGAGGTGAGAGGAGTGTCTAAGAAAGTTTCCTGAAAGGTGGGAGTTGATTTGAACTTCTTGGTAGCTCAGCAAATACATTCCATTCTCTCCCCTTACCATTGGATGCATCAATGGTTAAATGTTCATATTGGTTTTTAAGTAATTTCTAGACTTACCGACTTATTTACCACTTCTGTGTATAGCTTCAAAGATACTGCTCACAGTGAGACAGATGTAAACCAACACCACAGTGCGGATAGCCTGAAATAATAGCTGTGCGAGATATCTTTTTCTCTATATATACTCTACAGACCTTAACCCAAATAGAAACAAGTTACCAGTCAACAGTCTGATTATATCATGGTCTTTCAAAGTCTAAAGGGAAGAGAGGCAACAGTCTTGCCAAGAAGAGACAGTTGTTAGAAGTAACATTTCACGTTCATGTTACAACTTGCAGGATTTGGGCTATAACTGGAGTTTGTGGAGACTCATCACCATAGGAAACATTTAGAACGTAACTGGAAAACTTCCCATAACCTTGCTAAATAACTTCACCTTCGCTAGCCCCATTAGATGGAAACATTATGTCATTGTATACCTCAAACCAAGGATTTTCTGGTTGTTACACAGTCACTGAGGATATTTATTTAGCTTGTCTTCCCTGTGTTTTATAACACTTCAGATAATTAAATATAAATCTCTCCCAAGATCCTACCCCACTATCTATGCCATTCAGTATTTAATGCATTGTTTTTAGACATACATACAGAGAATCCTTCAGGCTTTTGTTTATGCATTTGCCATCAACTTTAAAAAGGAAGTCAAATAAAACTAAATTGTTATTGTATGATAATACAGTCTGCATATATCTGTGATAGCGTGAGCTGAGTTAGCTGGGCAGTTAATGCATAAATGCATAAATGCAGAGATTCCCATACTTTCCTTTGTAATAAGAAGTGATACAGAGCTCCAGGGTGCAACTCCCAGGACATCTTCAGCATATCGCTGATTTTTAACAGGGAGTGAAAGTGATCAATCCTGATTCTGTCTTCTCATTAAACTTCATGTGTCACCTTTTGAAAAAATACTGTATTAACTGTAGTGCTTTTGTCAGCTAGTAATTTTTGTATGATAGTATTCTACCAGACTTTGAAGTTCTCTGTAGATTCTACTGAACAATTAATTTCCTCATACCTATCCTTTAAAAGTAACATTTTGCTTCCATGTTCCGCTTCAGAAGTAGATGCATTTCAGTGGAGTTGTGTGCTAAATAAAATGTGATTAGGGACTCACAAAGAGAAAGATCAATATATGCACCTAAGTTATTATTACAACCCTTTTCTCTGTTAGTTGCTATTGCCTCTGGTGATCAGAACATAAATTCTTTTGTTTCATAAAACTATAGGGAATTCTTTGGGCATCTCTTGTCTGTGTAATTTTGTTGCAGGTCTCTATAAAAAGAAGAGACTTGTTATGCTGCTAACATCACTGGGATAGTAATTTATGAACAACTATCTGTAAAAACAGTTATTTGTCTGATGTGAGAACCAAATTCTCATATACTCATGATTTATAATAATATACACAGGCACACCATCTTTTAATAAACATTTTAATATTGTTCATTGCTTTTCTTCCTTTTTAAAAATGTACTTGAAGGTTCTAAAGCTGTATTTTTGCATAATATGTGCTGCAGAATAGCAGGTCCTGGTTTTATATATTCACAGGTTACATGATTTAATTTGTGTATAGTTTGTTTACAATAAGATAAAACAGCAAATAAAAATGACAGGTCTTTAGGACATGAAACAGGCTGAAGATTAAGATAAAGTAGTAGTGGTAGAAGTGTGCTTACCCTATCATGCAATAGACATACTAAATATAAAAGGAAAGTCTGAAGAAAGACACAGAACGCTGTGTAGTGGTGCTTCTGTCATGGTTTAGCCCCAGCCAGCAGCTAAGCACCACACAGCCACTCGCTCACTCCCCTCCATCAGGATGGGGGAGAGAATCGGAAGAGTGAAAGTGGGAAAACTCATGGGTTGAGATAAAGAAAGTTTAATAGGCAAAGCAAAAGCCACACATGCAAGCAAAACAAGACAAGGAATTAATTCACTATTATTTCCCATGAGCAGGCAGGTGTTCAGCCATCTCCAGGAAAAGCAGGGCTCCATCATGTGTAACAGTTACTTGGGAAGACAAACACCATCACTCTGAACACCGCTGCCGCCACCCCCCCTTCCCCAAGCTCCTTATAAACTGAGCATGACGTCATATGGTATGGAATATCCCTTTGGTCAATTTGGGTCACCTGTCCTGTCTGTGTCCCCTCCCAACTTCTTGTGCACCCCCAGCCATCCCACTGGTGGGATGGTGTGAGAAGCAGAAAAGGTCTTGTCTCTGTGTAAGCACTGCTCAACAACAACAACAACAGGTCTATATAACAAAAACATCTCTATATTATCAACACTCTTTCCAGCACAAATCCAAAACATAGCCCTATACTAGCTACTATGAAGAAAATTAACTCTCTCAGCTGAAACCATGACAGCTTCCTACAGAAAAACTAAAGATTAAGCAACTGAACTAGGGAAATTCAGAAAGGGAAGTGAGATTACATTAAGCAGTATACAGCATACATTTCTTTCAGGATTATTCTTTTTTTTTTGGTGCAGTACTGAATATGCTTTTAATATCTGTATAATTTTTAACCCCATTTCCCATTTAGAAGTTTTGAAAAATTTGCACAAGTGTTTTTGGGTTTGATAACTTCAGCTTTTTAGCCTTCTGCTAATTTTGTTTTTTAGCCATGTAGGAATTCTAAATTGAGAGGGAGGTAGGTAGGTAGGATTTGGATGGGAAAAGAATAAAAAGAACATAGTGCAGCTTTCTTCTCCATCTACTACCTCACTTCCCACTAATCTTAGATTTACTATATTTACTTTAGACTAAGATTAGATAATTCTGCAAACTGGTAAACATGCCTCAACTTTTTGCCAGTGATAAAGAGGCTCAGAGATGCAAACTTCCACAGAGATTCTGAAAATGTGACCAATACTTCTTTATATTTAGCTTTGTTCACTGCTTGTGTTACTACACTAGAAATTGATTCCATTTACTGTACTGTTTCCAAATAGGATGCTTGTCTCAGTCTGGCAACTCTGATGTAGGAAAAATTCCTGCTATAACTACTTTAATATTTTGCTTATATGGAGCTGGGAGACAATAAAGTTCTATGTATTTTTCAAAAGTGCATAAAAAGCCCTTCCCTTTCAGAGCTTATTGTTTTCTAGCACATGGTCAAAATTTCTGCTTCTTTTCAGTAGTCTCATCAGGCAGTTAAGTTTTTTGCAAAAAGAAAAAAGAACTCCCCCACCAAACCCCAACAACAACCCGGTAAGGGTACCTCCACCCAATTTCAGAAGAAATAGGCCCCAAATGACAGAAATATAACAAATAGAATTAACCAAAACTCATGAATAAGGCTACTTAATCAGATGATTTAGTTTTATTTTAACTTGAACTGTCAGTGTATGTCTATAAGACAGATGATTTTGTAGAGGGTCATACCAATGAATTCTCTTAACTTCCAGGAAAATGCATGTTTGCATTAAACCTAACAACTTTAGGGTTGAAAACACATCAATGTTTACTATTATTATCATATCTGGAAAAAGTCAGCCTTGCTACGTCTATCTTTACATGTGGTTGAACACACTGAATCCATTTGTGCATGAAACGTTGCTGGTAGGCCTTGTCTTTATACCTGTGGTTACAGAATCATAGAATCATTTAGGTTGGAAAAGATCTTTAAGATCACTGACTCCAACTGTAAACCTAACACTACCAAGTCCACCACTAAACCATGCCCGTAAGTACCACGACTACACATCTTTTAAATACCTCCAGGGATGGTGATTCAGCCACTTCCCCGGGGCAGTCTGTTTCAGTGCTTGACAACCCCTTCGGTGAAGAAATTTTTCATAATATCATAGAATCATAGAATCATAGAATCATAGAGTGGTTTGGGCTGGAAGGGACCTTAAAGACCATCTAGTTCCAACCCCCCTGCCATGGGCAGGGACACCCTCCACTAGACCACGTTGCCCAAAGCCTCATCCAACCTGGTCTTAAACACTTCCAGGGAGGGGGCCTCCACAACCTCTCTGGGCAACCTGTTCCAGCGCCTCACCACCCTCACAGTAAAGAATTTCTTTCTAACATCTAATCTAAATCGACCCTCCTTCAGCTTAAAACCATTACCCCTTGTCCTGTCACTACACTCCCTGATAAACAGCCCCTCTCCAGCTTTCCTGGAGGCCCCCTTCAGGTACTGGAAGGCCACAATTAGATCTCAGGTACTGCTAAGCCGCAATTAGATCTCCCCAGAGCCTTCTTTTCTCCAGGCTGAACAACCCCAACTCTCTCAGCCTGTCCTCACAGGAGAGGTGCTCCAGCCCTCTGATCAGCTTTGTGGCCCTCCTCTGGACTCGCTCCAACAGCTCCATTGTCTCTCCTGTACTGGGGCCCCCAGAGCTGGATGCAGTACTCCAGGTCGGGTCTCACAAGAGCCAAGTAGAGGGGCAGGATCACCTCCCTCCACCTGCTGGTCACACCTCTTTTGATGCAGCCCAGGACACGGTTGCCGTTCTGGGCTGCAAGCGCACACTGCCGGCTCATGTTGAGCTTCTCATCAATCAACACCCCCAAGTCCTTCTCCTCAGGGCTGCTTTCAATGCATTCCTCGCCCAGCCTGTAGTCGTGCTTGGGATTGCCTCAACCCTCATGCAGGACCTTGCACTTGGCCTTGTTGAACTTCATGCGGTTTGCACAGGCCCACCTCTCCAGCCTGTCAAGGTCCCTCTGGATGGCATCCCTTCCCTCCAGGGTGTCGACCACACCACACAGCTTGGTGTCGTTGGCAAACTTGCTGAGGGTGCACTCGATCCCACTGTCCATGTTGCTGACAAAGATGTTGAACAGTGCCGGTCCAAATACTGACCCCTGAGGGACGCCACTCATCACCGTTCTCCACTTGGATATTGAGCCATTGACCACAACTCTTTGAGTGCAGCGACCATCCAGCCAATTCCTTATCCACCGAGTGGTCCATCCATCGAATCCATGTCTCTCCAATTTAGAGACAAGGATGTCGTGTGGGACAGTGTCACATGCCTTGCACAAGGCCAGGTAGATGATGTCAGTTGCCCTTCCCTTATCCACTGATGCTGTGACCCCATCATAGAAGGCCACCATCTTTGTCAGGCACGATTTGCCCTTAGTGAAGCCATGTTGGCTGTCACCAGTCACCTCCCTATTTTCCATGTTCCTGAGCATAGTCTCCAGGAGGGTCTGCTCCATAATCTTGCCAGGCACGGAGGTGAGACTGACCGGCCTGTAGTTCCCTGGGTCTTCCTTTTTACCCTTCTTAAAAATGGGGGGTTATGTTCCCCCTCTTCCAGTCAGTGGGAACTTCACCAGACTGCCAGGACTTCTCAAATATGATGGAGAGTGGCCTGGCCACTTCATCCGCCAGTTCCCTCAAGACCCGCGGATGCAACTCACCCGCGGATGCCAAAGTCTGCTCTCCTGAAGTCCAGGGTAGTGAGCTTGCTGCGTGCCCTCCTCGCTGCCCTGAGGATCCTGAATTCCACCATTTCGTGGTGACTGCAGCCAAGGCTGCCCTTGAGCTTGACATCCCCTACCAGGCCCTCCTTATTGGTGAGAACAAGGTCCAGCATGGCACCTCTCCTTGTGGGCTCCTCTATCACTTGGAGGAGAACGTTGTCATCGACACATTCCAGGAACTTCCTGGATTGCTTGTGCTCAGCTGCGTTGTCCCTCCAAAAGATGTCAGGGTGGTTGAAATCCCCCATAAGGACCAGGGCTTGTGAGCGTGAGGCTGCTCCTATCTGCCTATAGAGGGCTTCATCTGCTTGGCCTCCCTGGTCAGGTGGCCTGTAGGAGACCCCCACTATGATGTCCCCTGCCCCAGCCCTCCCTTTAATCCTGTCCCATAGGCTCTCAGTCAGCTCCTCATCCATCCCCAGGTGGATGGATTTTGATTTTTTTCTTTCATGAAGACTATTCCCATTATTCATCAATCTTACATGAGTTATTCACCACCACTGTTCTATGCAAGTTTTTAACATTCATTTATAAAAGTTAGATGAAAACCAGAAAGCATTTTAATGTTCTTCATGACTGTGTATATATGTTGATTTCATTGTTTAAGAGACAGGTTGACATAGTAAGGTAAAACACATCTCCCTGGGCACTGCTAGTTACAGGTCTCCAACTAGACTCTGCGCCGCTTGTCACAACCCTCTGAGCTCTGCCATTCAACCAGTTCTCAACCCACCTCACTGTCCCCTCATCTAACCCACACTTCCTAAGCTTGCCTATAAAGACGTTATGGGACACAGTGTCAAAAGCCTTACTGAAGTCAAGGTAGACAACATCTACTGCTCTCCCTTCATCCACCCAGCCAGTCATGCCATCATAGAAGGCTATCAGATTGGTCAGGCATGATTTCCCCTTGCTGAATCCAGTTGGAAAGAAATCTCATTACGTTATTTATATCATCAGCCATCTCCTTAAAAAGTACATCTGTTAAAAAGAAGAAATTTTCAGTTGCTATGTAGTGAATACATCTTGTCATTTATTTTTGTATTCTGTTTATTTTTGTATTCTTTTAACTTAGCGGGTATCAGAATGTTGTCATTTTGTTTTGTAAGACATATATCTTTGATGTTGTGGTCTGAACAGTAATGGACTCTGACAACATGTTACAAAACAAAGCTTTATTGAGGAAGTAAGAACGATGAGCAACAATTCCCCCATAAAGCGACTCACCCAATCACCAATAGCGAAAACAGGATCACAGAATCATAAAATACGTTAGGTTGGAAAAGACCTTTAAGATCATCGAGTCCAACCGTTAACCTAGCACTGCCAAGTCCACCACTAAACCACGTCCCTAAGCGCCACATCTATACGTCTTTTAAATACCTCCAGGGATGGTGACTCAACCACTTCCCTGGGCAGTCTGTTTCAGGGCTTGACAACCCCTTCGGTGAAGACGTTTTTCATAATATCCAGTCTAAACCTCCCCTGGCACAACTTGAGCCCATTTCCTCTCATCCTATCACTTGTTAATTGGGAAAAGAGACTGACACCCAACTCGCTACAACCTCCTTTCAGGTAGTTGCAGACAGCGATAAGCTCTCCCCTCAGCCTCCTTTTCGCCAGACTAAACAATCACAGTTCCCTCAGCCGCTCCTCATAAGACTTGTTCACTAGATCCTTTACCAGCTTTGTTGGCCTTCTTTGGACATGCTCCAGCACCTCCATGTCTGTCTTGTAGTGAGGGGCCCAAAAGTGAACACGGTGTTCGCGGTGTGGCCTCACCAATGCCGAGTCGAGGGGGACAATCACTTCCCTAGACCTGCTGACCACACTATTTCCGATACAAGTCAGGATGCTGTTGGCCTCCTTGGCCACCTGGGCACACTGCTGGCTCATGTTCAGAAAGCCGTCAAACAGTATCCAACCAGCACCCCCAGGTCCTTTTCCGCTGGGCAGCTTTCCATTCACTCTTCCCCAAGCCTGTAGCGTTGCATGGGGTTGTTGTGACCCAAGTGCAGGACTCGGCACTTTTAGCACTGTTGAACCTCATACAGTTGGCCTCGGCCCATCGATCCAGCCTGTCCAGACCCCTCTGCAGAGCCTTCCTACCCTCAGGCAGATCAACACTCCCGCCCAATTTGGTGTCGCCTGCAAACTTACCGAGGGTGCACTCGATCCCCTCGTCCAGATCACTGATAAAGATATTAAACAGAACCGGACCCAATACTGCGCCCTGGGGAGCACCCCTTGTGACTGGCTGCCAACTGGACTTAACTCCATTCACCACAACTCTTTGGGCCTGGCCATCCAGCCAGTTTTTTACCCAGCAAAGAGTACGCCCGTCCAAGCCATGAGCAGCCAGTTCCTCCAGGAGAATGCTGTGGGAACCGGTGTCAAAGGCTTTACTAAAGCCCAGGTAAACAACATCCGCAGCCTTTCCCTCATCCGCTAAGCGGGTCACCTTGTCATAGAAGGAGATCGGGTTAGTGAAGCAGGACCTGCCTTTCATAAACCCATGCTGACCGGGCCTGATCACTTAGTGGTCCTGTACGTGCTGTGTGATGGCACTCGAGATGAGCTGCTCCATAACTGGCACTGAGGTCAGACGGACAGGCCTGTAGTTCCCCGGATGCTCCATCTGGCCCTTCTTGTAGATGGGTGTCACATTTGCTAACCTCCAGTCAACTGGGACCTCCTCGGTTAGCCAGGACTGCTGATAAATGATGGAAAGTGGCTCAGTGAGCACTTCCGCCAGCTCCCGCGGTACCCTTGGGTGGATCCCATCCGGCCCCATAGACCTGTGTGTGTGTGTCTCAGTGGTGTAGCAGGTCGCTAACCATTTCCCCTTGGATTATGGGGGCTTTATTCTGCTCCCCATTCCTGTCTTCCAGCTCAGGGGGCTGGGTACCCGGAGCACAACTGGTCTTACTATTAAAGACTGAGGCAAAGAGAGCATTAAGTACCTCAAGCCTTTTCCTCAGCCTTTGTCACTATGTTTCCCCTCGCATCCAGTAAAGGATGGAGATTCTCCTTAGCCCTCCTTTTGCTGCTAATGTATTTATAGAAACATTTTTTACTGCCTTTTACGACAGTAGCCCGGTTATGTTCTAGCTGGGCTTTGGCCCTTCTAATTTTCTCCCTGCGTAACCTCACGAGATATTTGTAGTCCTCCTGAGTTTCCTGCCCTTTCTTCTAAAGATCAGAAACTCTTTTTTTCCCTGAGTTCTAGCAAAAGCTCTCTGTTCAGCCAGGCTGGTCTTCTTCCCTGTTGGCTCGTCTTTCGGTACATAGGGACAGCCTGCTCTTGCGCCGTTAAGATTTCCTTCTTGAAGAATGTCCAGCCTTCCTGGCCTCTTTTGCCCTTCAGGACTGCCTCCCAAGGGACTCTGCCAACCAGGCTCCTAAACAGGTCAAAGTCTGCCCTCAGGAAGTCCAAAGGTGGTAGTTCTCCTGACTCCCCTCCTTTCTTCACCAGTAATTGAAAACTCTATCATTTCATGATCACTATGCTCAAGATGGCCTCCAACCATCGCATCACCACAAGTCCTTCTCTGTTTGCAAGCAATAGGTCCAGCGGGGCGCCTTCCCTAGTTGGCTCACTCAAACAACTGTGTCAGGAAGTTATCATCTCCCACACACTCCAGGAACCTCCTAGACTGTTTCCTCTCCACTGTATTGTATTTCCAGCAGACATCTGGTAAGTTGAAGTCCCCCATGAGAACAAGGGCTAGCGACTGTGAGACTTCTCCTAGCTGCATATACAATATTTCATTTGACAGTTCATCCTGGAGGGTGATCTATAACAGACTGTCATGGTTTAGCCCCAGTCGGCAGCTAAGCAAAGCACCACATGGATGCTCGCTCACTTCTCATCGCCCTGGTGGGACGGGGAGGAGAAGTGGAAGAAAAAGGTAAACCTCGCAGATTGGGATAAGGACAATTAACTAGGACAGCAAAGGAAGAGGAAAATAACAACAACAATACTTGTAAAAGAATATACAAAGCAGGTGATACACAGTGCAATTTGCTCACTGCCTAGAACCTGATGACCAGTCCGTCCCCGAGCAGTGACTCCTCCCCAGCCAGCTTCCCCCTTTATATACACTGAGCATGATGTCATATGGTATGGAATGTGCCCGCCATTTCAGCGAAGCCACCGAGGTGAAGGGCTCTGGAGCAGAGGATCGCGCCGGGTGACCCTTGCTAAAGCGGCAAACCCGCGGCTAAACCGCAAAGGCAAAAGCACAGGGGGAGAGAGCGCTCTCCAGCACCACCCCCCCTCCCCAGGGCGGGAAAAGAGGGAGCTGCTGGAGCGGCAGCTCTGACTCAGCGTGGGCGGGGACAAGAGTGACGGCGGCCAAACCCCCTCACATACAAGAGCAGCCCCCAGGGAGCGGGAGCGACCCGGAGCGTGGTGAACAGGGTGGGTAAACAGTACGTGGCGTGTCAAAAAGGTGTGGTGCGTCAGTTTGCGCAGGCAGGACGTGTGGGTGGAGTGCAGTCTCCATCAAGGCTCTAAAGGTAACTCAACTGGTGGTCATCACCCTCCCAGGAGAGGACAGAGCGATGGTTTCCACTTGCCCGAAAGCCATCACCAGAAGGAGTGTGGCGACCCAGATGGCGCTCCCATGCAAACATGCAGCTGTCCAGGTATCCAGCTACAGGGAGTGCCTGAGCCTCTCAATCTGTCCGGAGGGCAGCAGTGAGAACTGCTGTTTTCGGTGTGACCAGGTGGATGATCTGCTCAGCCTGGTGGCAGAGCTGAAGGAGGAAGTGGAAAGGTTAAGGAGTATCAGGGAGCGTGAGAGGGAGATAGATTGGCGGAGCCACACCCTACCATCTCTGAGGCCAAGGCAGCCAATGCAGGCTCCACTAGAAGCAGAGGATCCCCTGCCCTCTTGCCACCAAGAAGAAGGAGGGGACCTAAGTGATGGGGGGGGGATTGGAAATAGGTCCCTGCTCGGGGCGGCAGGCGAATCCCCTCCTGGCCTCCCTCACCCTCCCAGTTGCCCTTGCATAATAGATATGGGGCTCTGGAACGTGAGGGCCAGGTAAACGAGGATATAGGTGAAGGCCCATCTAGGGGGTTGCCTAGGGTGAGTCAGTCAGCCCTATCCCTTATGACTGCCTCTACTAAGAAAAAAAGGAGGGTAATTGTCATAGGCGATTCCCTTCTGAGGGGAACAGAGGGCCCAATACGCCGACCAGACCCATCCCATAGGGAAGTCTGCTGCCTCCTTGGGGCCGGGATTAGAGACGTTACCAGGAAACTCCATAGTCCAGGAAAAACCATAGTCCTGGAGACTATGCTCAGGCACATGGAAAATAAGGAGGTGATTGGTGACAGCCAACAGGGCTTCACTAAGGGCAAATCATGCCTGACAAACATGGTGGCCTTCTATGATGGGGTGACAGCATCAGTGGATAAGGGAAGGGCAGCTAATGTCATCTACCTGGCCTTGTGCAAGGCATGTGACACTGTCCCGCACGACATCCTTGTCTCTAAATTGGAGAGACATGGATTCGATGGATGGACCACTCGGTGGATAAGGAATTGGCTGGATGGTCGCACTCGAAGAGTTGTGGTCAACGGCTCAATGTCCAAGTGGAGAACAGTGACGAGTGGTGTCCCTCAGGGGTCGGTCCTGGGACCGGCACTGTTTAACATCTTTGTAGGCGACATGGACAATGGGATTGAGTGCACCCTCAGCAAGTTTGCCAATGACACCAAGCTGTGTGGTGTGGTCGACATGCTGGAGGGAAGGGATGCCATCCAGAGGGACCTTGACAGGCTGGAGAGGTGGGCCTGTGCAAACTGCATGAAGTTCAACAAGGCCAAGTGCAAGGTCCTGCACGAGGGTTGAGGCAATCCCAAGCGCGACTATAGGCTGGGCGAGGAATGGATTGAAAGCAGCCCTGAGGAGAAGGACTTGGGGGTATTGATTGATGAGAGGCTCAACATGAGCCGGCAGTGTGCGCTTGCAGCCCAGAAAGCCAACCGTGTCCTGGGCTGCATCAAAAGAGGTGTGACCAGCAGGTCGAGGGAGGTGATCCTGCCCCTCTACTCGGCTCTTGTGAGACCCCACCTGGAGTACTGCATCCAGCTCTGGGGGCCCCAGTACAAGAGAGACATGGAGCTGTTGGAGCGAGTCCAGAGGAGGGCCACAAAGCTGATCAGAGGGCTGGAGCACCTCTCCTATGAGGACAGGCTGAGAGAGTTGGGGTTGTTCAGCCTGGAGAAAAGAAGGCTCCGGGGAGATCTAATTGTGGCCTTCCAGTACCTGAAGGGGGCCTACAGGCAAGATGGTGAGGGACTGTTTATCAGGGAGTGTAGTGACGGGACAAGGGGTAATGGGTTTAAGCTGAAGGAGGGTCGATTTAGATGAGATGTTAGAAAGAAATTCTTTACTGTGAGGGTGGTGAGGCGCTGGAACAGGTTGCCCAGAGAGGTTGTGGATGCCCCCTCCCTGGAAGTGTTTAAGGCCAGGTTGGATGAGGCTTTGGGCAATGTGGTCTAGTGGAGGGTGTCCCTGCCCATGTCAGGGGGGTTGGAACTAGATGGTCTTTAAGGTCCCTTCCAGCCCAAACCATTCTATGATTCTATGATTCTATGAAACTCCTTGGTCTGGTATGGCCCTCTGATTATTACCTGCTATTGGTTATGCGGGTTGGTAGTGATGAGGTTGCAGAGAGAAGTCCAAAAGTGGTCAAAAGGGACTTCAGGACACTGGGGCGATTCATTGGGTATCAGGAGCACAGGTAGTGTTTTCCTCTCTCCCATCAGTGGCAGGGACGAATACGGAAAGGATCAGGAAAACCCAGCTGATCACATGTGGCTCAGAGGCTGGAGCTATCAGCGGAATTTTGGTTTTTTTGATCATGGGGAGGTTTACACGGCACCGGGCCTGCTGGCAACTGATGGAGTTCAGCTATCTCAAAGGGGGAAAAGGATTCTCGCTCATGAGTTGGCAGGGCTCATCGAGAGGGCTTTAAACTAGGATCGAAGGGGGAAGGGGATATAACCAGGCTCACCAGAGTGGAGCCTAGGGGTGGCATGCCAGTGTTAGGGGTGAAATTGAAAGCCCAGCTCAAGTGCATCTACACCAATGCACGCAGCTTGGGCCACAAACAGGAGGAGCTGGAAGCCATTGTGCGGCAGGGTAGCTATGACTTAGTCGCCATCACAGAAACGTGGTGGGACAACTCTCATGACTGGAGTGCTGCAATGGATGGCTATAAGCTCTTCAGAAGGGATAGGCATGGAAGGAGGAGCAGTGGGGTGGCTCTCTATGTTAGGGAGTGTTTTGATTGTACAGAGCTCAGCAACTGTGATGATAAAGTCCAGTGCTTATGGGTAAGGATGAGGGGGAAGGCCAACAAGGCAGATATCCTGCTGGGAGTCTGTTACAGACCACCCAACCAGGATGAAGAGGCAGATGAAGCATTCTACAAGAGGCTGGGAGAAGTCTCACAATCGCTAGCCCTTGTTCTCATGGGGGACTTCAACTTGCTGGATGTCTGCTGGAAATGCAACATAGCAGAGAGGAAACAGTCTAGGAGGTTCCTGGAGTGTGTGGAAGATAACTTCCTGACACAGCTGGTAAGTGAGCTTACCAGGGGAGGTGTCTCGCTCAACCTACTGTTTACAAACACAGAAAGACTGGTGGGAGATGTGGTCGGAGGCCATTTTGGGCTTAGCGACCATGAAATGATAGAGTTTTCAGTCCTTGGCGAAGTAAGGAAGGGGGTCAGCAAAACCACTACCATGGACTTCTGGAGGGCGGACATTGGCCTGCTCAGGACACTGGTTGAGAGTCCCTTGGGAGAAAGTGCTGAAGGGCAAAGGGGTCCAGGAAGGCTGGGCATCCTTCAAGAAGGAAGTCTTAAAGGCACAGGAGCAGGCTGTCCCTATGTGCCGTAAGACGAACCGAAGGGGAAGACGATCGGCCTTAGCTGAACAGGGAGCTTCTGCTGGGACTCAGGGGAAAAAGGAGTTTATCGCCCTTGGAAGAAGGGGCAGGCAACTCAAGAAGAGTACAGGGATCTCGCTAGGTCATGCAGAGATAAAATTATAAAGGCAAAAGCCCAGCTAGAACTCAATCTGGCCACTGTTGTAAGGGATAAAAAGAAATGTTTTTACAAATACATTAACAACAAAAAGAGAGCCAAGCAGAATTTCCACCCTTTATTGGATGCGGAGGGGAACACGGCCACCAAGGATGGGGAAAAGGCTGAGGTACTTAATGCCTTCTTTGCCTCAGTCTTTAATAGACAGACCAGCTGCCCCCAGGGCATTCAGCCCCCTGAGCTGGAAGACAGGGACAGAGAGCAGAATAAACCTCCCATAATCCAGGAGGAAGCAGTTAAGGACCTGCTATGCCACCTAGACACTCACAAGTCCATGGGGCCAGATGGGATCCACCTGAGAGTACTGAGGGAGCTGGCAGAGGAGCTTGCCAAGCCACTCTCCACCATTTATCAGCAGTCCTGGTTAACAGGGGAGGTCCCAGATGACTGGAGGCTTGCCAATGTGATGCCCATCTACAAGAAGGGCCCAAAAGAGGATTCGGGAAACTACAGGCCTGTCAGCCTGACCTCAGTACTGGGGAAGATTATGGAACAGGTCATCGTGAGTGTGCTCACCAGGCATGTGCAGGACAACCAGGGGATCAGGCCCAGCCAGCACGGGTTCATGAAAGGCAGGTCCTTCTTGACCAACCTGATCTCCTTCTATGACCAGGTGACCTGCCTAGTGGATGAGGGAAAGGCTGTGGATGTTATCTACCTGGACTTCAGTAAAGCCTTTGACACAGTCTCCCACAGCATTCTCCTAGAGAAGCTGGTGGCTCATGGCTTAGACAGGTGCACTCTTCACTGGGTAAAAAACTGGCTGGAGGGACGAGCCCAGAGAGTAGTGGTGAACGGAGTTAAATCCAGTTGGCGGCCGGTCACAAGCGGTGTTCCCCAGGGCTCAGTCTTGGGGCTGGTCTTGTTTAATATCTTTATCAATGATCTGGATGAGGGGTGTGGTGGGTTGACCCTGCCTGGAGGCCAAGTGCCCACCAGAGCTGCTCTATCACTCCCCCTCCTCAGCTGGAAAGGGAAGAGAAAATATAATGAAATGCTTGTGGGTCGAGATAAGGACAGGGAGAGATCACTCACCAGTTATCGTCACGGGCAAAACAGACTGAACTTAGAGAGAAAAATTCATCTAATTTATTAGCAAGCAGAACAGAGTAGAGGAATGAGAAATAAAATCAAATCTTAAATCACCTCCCCCCACCCCTCCCATCTTCCCGGGCTTAACTTCACTCCTGGTTTCAACCTCTGCCCCCCCAGCAGCACAGGGGGAGGGGGAATGGGAGTTACGGTCAGTTGATGACATGTTGTTTCTGCCGCTTCTTCATCCTCAGGGGGAGGACTCCTCTCATCGTTCCCCTGCTCCAGCATGGAGTCCCTCTCACAGGAGACAGTCCTTCACGAACTTCTCCAATGTTAGTCCTTCCCACGGGCTACAGTCCTTCATGAACTGCTCCAACGTGAGTCTCTCCCATGGGGGACTCCATCTGTCATAACAGTCTTTCAGGATAGGACACATGGTATGTGGTAGTGGATCCTTGCATGCTGCATCCGGAGCTCGCGGCTGGTGTATCCGGCACGGCCTATGCCCACGGTCTGTGGGTTAAAGATGTCAAACTCGAGGAAGTTGCTGGGCAGCAGTTGCTGATGTCAGTTCTAGTTCCATCATTGCTTCAGTTTGCTCGGTTTCATCAAAGTTCATCCTTCATTAATTTGGGTGATTCTTACTGTAATAACATTGATACAGCATATATCAATTGTAGTAGCTGATGACATACAATGGCAGGGTTATTTAGCAACTAACATCATACAATTTAAATCATTGGTAATTCTCACCCAAAATCACATCCCCTTGAGATATACATCAGATTTCCCCATTCTTCCGCATCACCCACCAAGTGCACCCAGGTCCTTGAGCAAAAGCAATCCCGCAGATGGGTTTGCCTGAAGCAGGGATATCCCAGACTGTATTCCCTAATATTCTTCATATGCACTACACGGATTTTATCAGCTTATACAGTACGTGCGAGTTTTGATTGGACAGGGCCATCTCAATTGGTAGATTCCCCTAGTGTTAACTAACCAGGTGGCCTTTGTTAAATGTGCATCCCAATGTTTGAAGGTCCCACCACCCATTGCTCTCAGCGTAGTCTTTAGCAGTCCATTGTACCTTTCGATTTTCCCAGAGGCTGGTGCATGATAGGGGATGTGATAGACCCACTCAATGCCATGCTCTTTGGCCCAGGTGTCTATGAGGTTGTTCCGAAAATGAGTCCCGTTGTCTGACTCAATTCTCTCTGGGGTGCCATGTTGCCACAGGACTTGCTTTTCAAGGCCCAGGATAGTGTTCCAGGCAGTGGCATGGGGCACAGGATATGTTTCCAGCCATCCAGTGGTTGCTTCCACCATTTGAATTACATAGCACTTGCCTTGGCGGGTTTGTGGGAGCGTGATGTAGTCGATTTGCCATGCTTCCCCATATTTATATTTCAGCCATCGTCCTCCATACCACAGAGGCTTTAACCCCTTGGCATGCTTGATTGCAGCACATGTTTCACATTCATGGATGACCTGTGAGATGGCCTCCATGGTCAAGTCCACCCCTCGATCACGGGCCCATCTATATGTTGCATCTCTTCCTTGATGGCCTGAGGTGTCATGGACCCAATGAGCTATAAATAATTCACCCTTACACTGCCAGTCCAGATCCACCTGAGCCACTTCAATCTTGGCAGCCTTATCCACCTCCTGGTTGTTCTGATGTTCCTCAGTGGCCTGACTCTTGGGTAGGTGGGCATCTACATGACATACCTTTACAACTAGCTTCTCTATCCAGGCAGCAATATCTTGCCACAATGGGGCAGCCCAGATGGGTTTGCCTCTGCTCTGCTTCCACTGCTGTAACCACCCCCCACAGGGCATTTGTCACCATCCATGAGTCAGTATAGAGACAGAGCACCATCTACTTTTCTCTGTCATCAATGTCTAAAGCAGCTGGATGACTTTCACTTCCACCAACTGGCTCGATTCACCTTTGCCTTCAGCAGTTTCCGCAACATGTCTTATAGGACTCCACACAGCAGCCTTCCACCCATGATGTTTTCATACAGTGCGACAGGACCCATCAGTGAACAGGACATATTGCTTCTCATTTTCTGGCAGTTTATTATACAGTGGGGCCTCTTCAGCACTCGTTACCTCCTCTGGCAACATTCCAAAATCTTTGCCTTCTGGCCAGTCCATTATCACTTTTAAGATTCCTAGGCAACTGGGATTTCATATTAAAGCTCACTGTGTGATCAGTGTGACCCACTTACTCCATGTAGCATCAGTTGCATGATGTGTAGAGAGAACCGTCCCTTTGAACATCCAGCCCAGCACCACCAGTCGGGGTGCCAGAGGAGCTGTGCTTCAGTACCAATCACTTCTGAAGCAGATCGAACCCCTTCATATGCTGCCAATATCTCTTTTTCAGTTGGAGTATAGCGGACCTTGGATCATCTGTATCCAAAACCCCAGAGGTTGACCTCACGTCTCCCCTGGTGCTTTCTGCCAGAGACTCCAGGTAGCACAAGGGCTACTGCATGAACTATTGCCTTTTTAATTTGTTCAAAGGCTTGTTGCTCAGGGTCCCATTTGAAATCGTTCTTCTTCCGGGTCACCTGATAGAGAGGGCTTACAATGAGACTGTAATTTGAAATATGTATTCTCTAGAAATCCACACCTAAGAAAGCTTGTGTTTCTTTTTTGTTAGTTGGTGGAGACATAGCTGCTCTTTTGTTAATCGCATCCATTTGGATCTGACGGCATTCATCTTGCCATTTTATTCCTAAAAACTGGATCTCCTGTGCAGGTCCCTTGACCTTTGTTTCATGGCGAAATTGGCTTTCAGAAGGATTTGGATTATTTTCTTCCCTTTCTCGGAGACTTCTTCTGCTGTGTTGCCCTATACAATTATGTCATCAATGTATTGCAGGTGTTCTGGAGCTTCACCCTGTTCCAGTACAGTCTGGATTAGTCCATGGAAAATGATAGGACTCTATCCTAGCCAAAAACCAGGACACAGACTCTCACCTTGATATCCACCTTGTTGGCCTTCCCCCTGATTCTTACCCATAAACACTCAACCCTATTGTCACCACTGTCAAGCTCTAGTCAATCAAAACACTCCCTAACATACAGGAGTACCCTATGAACTCTCCTTCCTTTCCTATCCCTCCTCAAGAGTTTATAGCCATCTATCGTGGTTTAACCCCATACGGCAACTAAGCACCACACAACCGCTCACGCACTCCCCTCCTCACAGTGGGATTGAGGAGAGAATTGGAAGAGTGAAAGTGAGAAAACTCATAGGTTGAGATACAGTTTAATAAGTAAAGCAAAAGCCACGTGTGCAAGCAAAGTAAAACAAGGAATTCATTCACCACTTCCCATCAGCAGGCAGGTGTTCAGCCATCTCCAGGAAACCAGGGCTCCATCATGCGTAACAGTTACTTGGCAAGACAAATGCCATCACTCCAAACGTAGTGGTCTTCCCCCTTCCTTCTTCTTCCCTCAGCTTTTTATTGCTGAGCATGCTACCATATGTTATGGAATATCCCTTTGGTCAGTTGGGGTCAGCTGTCCCAGCTGCGTCCCCTCCCAACTTCTTGTACACCCCCAGCCTACTCGCTGGTGTGAGAGGCAGAAAAGGCCTTGACTCTGTGTAAGCACTGCTGAACAATAACAAAAATATCTCTATCTTATCAACACTGTTTTCAGCAGAAATCCAAAACATAGCCTCATACTAGCTACTATGAAGAAAATTAACTCTATCCCAGCCAAAAGCAGCACACCATCCGTTGCAGCACTCCGGTTGTGTGAGTCATCCCACCATGTTTCCATGATTGCAATTACATCACAGTTTTCCAGCTGCACAATGGCTTCCAACTCCTCCTATTTGTTGCCCATTGTGCATGCATTGGTGTAGATGCACTTTGGTTGGGCTGTTGATCCCACCACCTTTTTTGGAAGCCCTAATTCCTACGTGACCATTCTCAGGTGTTTCCGTGGTTTCTAACACATCAGTAACCCTTGTGTCTTTGCTGCCACATGGATCTCCATCCCCTACCTCCACTGAGATGGCAGATCGAAGGACCTTGCTAGAACACCATCCCCCAAACATTGGCGTGCTGTCCCCAGGCTTATCTCTAGCGAGCCTGGTTTTATCCCTTTCCCCCTTCAAATCTAGTTTAAAGCTCTTTCAATGAGCCCTGCTAACTCCTGCGCAAAGATCCTTTTTCCTCCTTTGAGATAGGTGTACCCCATCTGTTGCCAGCAGGCCTGGTGTCGTGTAGACTGACCTGTGATCAGAAAAACCAAAATTCTGCTGGTGACACCAGGCTCGGAGCCAGGTATTAACCAGCCTGGTCTTCCTGTTTCTTTCCTCATCATTCCCTGCAACCGGAAGGATAGAGGACAACACTACTTGTGCTCCTGATCCCTTAACCATTTGTCTCAAGGCCCTGAAGTCTCTTCTGATTGTCCTTGGACTTCTTATTGCAACTTTGTCACTGCCTACATAAAAAAGCAATAATGGATAATAATGATAGAATCATAGAATGGTTTGGGCTGGAAGGGACCTTAAAGACCATCCAGTTCCAACCCCCTGCCATGGGCAGGAACACCCTCCACTAGACCACGTTGCCCAAAGCCTCATCCAACCTGGCCTTAAACACTTCCAGGGAGGGGGCCTCCACAACCTCTCTGGGCAACCTGTTCCAGTGCCTCACCACCCTCACAGTAAAGAATTTCTTTCTAACATCTAGTCTAAATCGACCCTCCTTCAGCTTAAAACCATTACCCCTTGTCCTGTCACTACACTCCCTGATAAACAGCCCCTCTCCAGCTTTCCTGTAGGTCCCCTTCAGGTACTTCAGGTACTTCCTTCAGGTACTGCTAAGCCGCAATTAGATCTCCCCAGAGCCTTCTTTTCTCCAGGCTGAACAATCCCAACTCTCTCAGCCTGTCCTCACAGGAGAGGTGCTCCAGCCCTCTGATCAGCTTCGTGGCCCTCCTCTGGACTCTCTCCAACAGCTCCATTGTCTCTCCTGTACTGGGGCCCCCAGAGCTGGATGCAGTACTCCAGGTGGGGTCTCACAAGAGCCAAGTAGAGGGGCAGGATCAACTCCCTCCACCTGCTGGTCACACCTCTTTTGATGCAGCCCAGGACACAGTTGGCTTTCTGGGCTGCAAGCGCACACTGCCGGCTCATGTTGAGCCTCTCATCAATCAACACCCCCAAGTCCTTCTCCTCGGGGCTGCTTTCAATCCATTCCCCGCCCAGCCTATAGTCGTGCTTGGGATTGCGCCAACCCTCATGCAGGACCTTGCACTTGGCCTTGTTGAACTTCATGCGGTTTGCACGGGCCCAGCTCTCCAGCCTGTCAAGGTCCCTCTGGATGGCATCCCTTCCCTCCAGGGTGTCGACCACACCACACAGCTTGGTGTCGTTGGCAAACTTGCTGAGGGTGCACTCGATCCCACTGTCCATGTTGCCGACAAAGATGTTAAACTGTGCCGGTCCCAGGACTGACCCCTGAGGGACGCCACTCATCACCGTTCTCCACTTGGATATTGAGCCATTGACCACAACTCTTTGAGTGCAGCGACCATCCAGCCAATTCCTTATCCACCGAGTGGTCCATCCATCGAATCCATGTCTCTCCAATTTAGAGACAAGGATGTCGTGCGGGACAGTGTCACATGCCTTGCACAAGGCCAGGTAGATGATGTCAGTTGCCCTTCCCTTATCCACTGATGCTGTAACCCCATCATAGAAGGCCACCATGTTTGTCAGGCACGATTTGCCCTTAGTGAAGCCCTGTTGGCTGTCACCAATCACCTCCTTATTTTCCATGTGCCTGAGCATAGTCTCCAGGAGGGTCTGCTCCATAATCTTGCCAGGCACGGAGGTGAGACTGACCGGCCTGTAGTTCCCTGGGTCTTCCTTTTTACCCTTCTTAAAAATGGGGGTTATGTTCCCCCTCTTCCAGTCAGTGGGAACTTCACCAGACTGCCAGGACTTCTCAAATATGATGGCGAGTGGCCTGGCCACTTCATCCGCCAGTTCCCTCAAGACCTGCGGATGCAACTCATCAGGTCCCATGGACTTGTGCACCTTCAGGTTCCTTAGATATTCTCGAACCTGGTCTTCTCCTACAGTGGGCGGGTCTGCATTCTCCCAGTCCCTGCCTCCTGTGACCTGGGCCATGTGGCTCAAGCATTTGCCAGTGAAGACTGAGGCAAAGAAGGCATTGAGTACCTCAGCCTTCTCCATATCCTGGGTAACCAGGTCACCCGTTTCATTCCAGAGGGGACCCACATTTTCCCTCGTCCTCCTTTTCTCACTAACATACCTATAGAAGCTTTTCTTGTTGTCCTTGACATCCCTGGCCAGACTAATTTGTATCAGGGCTCTGGCTTTCCTAACCTGATCCCTGGCTGCTCGGACAGTTTCTCTGTATTCCTCCCAGGCTACCTGCCCTTGCTTCCACCCTCTGTAGGCTTCCTTTTTTTGTTTGACTTTGCCCAGGAGCTCCTTGTTCATCCTCGGGGGCCTCTTGGTGTTTTGGCTTGACTTCCTCTTTGTTGGGATGCATCGCTCCTGAGCTTGGAGGAGGTGACCCTTGAATATTAGCCAGCTCTCTTGGGCCCCTCTTCCTTCCAGGGCTTTGTCCCATGGTATTCTACCAAGCAGATCCCTCAAGAGGCCAAAGTCTGCTCTCCTGAAGTCCAGGGTCGTGAGCTTGATGCACGCCCTCCTCGCTGCCCTGAGGATCCTGAATTCCACCATTTCATGGTGACTGCAGCCAAGGCTGCCCTTGAGCTTGACATCCCCTACCAGGCCCTCCTTATTGGTGAGAACATGGTCCAGCATGGCACCTCTCCTCGTGGGCTCCTCTATCACTTGGAGGAGAAAGTTGTCATTGACACATTCCAGGAACTTCCTGGATTGCTTGCGCTCAGCTGCCTTGTCCCTCCAAAAGATGTCAGGGTGGTTGAAGTCCCCCATAAGGACCAGGGCTTGTGAGCGTGAGGCTGCTCCTATCTGCCTATAGAGGGCTTCATCTGCTTGGCCTCCCTGGTCAGGTGGCCTGTAGGAGACCCCCACTATGATGTCCCCTGCCCCAGCCCTCCCTTTAATCCTGACCCATAGGCTCTCAGTCAGCTCCTCATCCATCCCCAGGTGGAGCTCCATGCACTCCAGCTGGTCACTGACATAGAGGGTGACGCCCCCTCCTCATCTGCCCTGCCTGTCCTTCCTAAAGAGCCTGTACCCTTCCATCCCAACACTCCAGTCATAGGAGCTATCCCACCATGTCTCTGTAATGCCAGTAAGGTCATCGCCTTTCAGGTGCACACACATCTCCAGCTCCTCTTGTTTGTTCCCCATGCTCCGTGCGTTCGCATAGAGGCATTTCAGTTGTGCCCCCGATGAGGCTGACTTATTGGCTGGGGTGGCTGGGATTCTTTTGATGTATCTTCCCAGTGTTACGCTGTTGGTCCCTGTTGCATCCAGAGCCCCTGACTCATCTCCTCTAGGCTTCGAGCATGCTGTAGTGCATCCAGCACATCTCTGAGCAGTAGGCCGAGGGCCCTCGCCAGCGCCCCGTCCCTCCAACCTGGGCACATCATCCCACAACATGTCACTGGCAAGCCTGATGTTATCCCCCTCCCCCTTTGAGCCTAGTTTAAAGCTCTGTCGATGAGCCCCGCTAGTTCCTGGGCAAAGATCCTCTTCCCCCTTTGAGAGAGATGAATCCCATCAGGGTTCATCAGGCCTGGTGCCATGTAGGCCGCCCCATTGTCAAAGAACCCAAAGTTGTGGCATTGACACCAGCCACGGAGCCATGCATTTATGGACTGTGTCCGCCTGTTCCACCCAACATTGCTGCCCTTAACTGGAAGGAGGGAGGAGAATATTACCTGCGCTCCCAAATCCTTCAGTGACTGTCTCAAGAGCCTGAAGTCCCTTTTGATTGCTTTTGTGGTATGTATCTCTGCTTCATCCCCACCCACATGGAGGAGGAGCAGTAGTGGGTAATATTTACTAGTGGGTCATCTTTACTAGTTTTAGATTGACCCTTTTTTTAGTGTGAATAATCACCTCTATCTCAACATATTTATTTTTTTTAGACATTTCTTTTGGAGGGTTTCTAGTGTGGTGCCAGTCACATTTCTTCTCCTCAGCAGTGTGTTTCAGAGGCAGTATATCCCCCAAGAATTTCTCCTGTGTTCATAAGGTCTTCTAGGAGGATTCCTTCTAAGTATGGGGTTTATTAATATGCTAGTGAATATTAATTGCTCCATCAGATTGCCTGAGTTTGAGAAGAGTTATTGGGCAGTATTGCTGAATACAACAATCTTATTTTTAGTCCTGGAAAGGAAAAGGAGTCTTACAAATAGATGAAGGCTATAGTTGTCTACCTTTGTCCATCCTTTAGTGTCTTCTCTCGATTAATTAGACTATATAGTAAATTGAGTTTTGAGTTACAGAAATTCATAGAATCATAGAATGGTTTTAGTTGGAAGGGACATTTAAGATTATCTAGTTCCACTGCTCCTGCTGTGGGCAGGGACATCTTTCACTAGATCAGGTTTCTCAGAGCCCCATCCAACCTTACCTTGAACACTTCCAAGGGGGGGAGCATCCACAACTTCTGTGGCCAGCCTGTTCCAGTGTCTCACCACCCTCGCAGTAAAGAATTTCTTCCTAATATCTAATCTAAATCTACCCTCTTTCACTTTAAAACCATTGCCCCTTGTCCTGTCACTATAGGCCTTGGTTAAAAGTCTCTCTCCATCTTTCTCATAAGCTCCCTTTATATATTGAAAAGCCACAATAAGATGTCCCTGAAGCCTTTTCTTCTCTAGGCTGAACAACCCCAACTCTCTCAACCTTTCCTCATAGGAGAGGTGGTCCAGCCCTCTGATCATTTCCAGGTGTGGTCTCACGAGAGCAGATTAGAGGGGTAGAATCACCTCCCTCAACCTGCTGGCCACGCTGCCTTGTATGCAGCCCAGGATACAATTGGCTTTCTGGGCTGCAAGCACACATTGCTGGCTTATATCCAATTTTTTGCCCACCACTATCCCCAAGTCCTTCTCTGCAGGGCTGCTCTCAATTCATTCATCCTCTAGTCTGTACTGATACTGGGGATTGCCCTAACCAACCAGGTGCAGGACCTTGCACTTGGCCCTGTTGAACTTCATGAAGTTTGCATGGGCCCACTCCTCAAGCTTGTCAAGGTCCCTCTGGATGGCAGCCCTTCCCTCTAGTGAGTCAACTGCACCACTCGATGTCATCTGCAAACTTGCAGAGGGTGCAGTCAATCCCACTGTCCATGTCATTAATAAAGATATTGAACAGTACCGGTCCCAATGTGGACCCCCGAGGGACACCACTTGCTACTGATCTCCGTTTAGGTGAGAGGTCATAACTATAATGTGCCTCATCAAAATAAGACATTTCTTAGCAGATAGTAAAATAAAATCATAGTGCCATATAGTTCTGCCCTAAATTGTTTGCACAGTTGCTGCTAACTGAATAACAGATTTCCCAGTAATAACCGTGATTGTCTGGTTTTGGAATCCACGTTAAGACAATGGCCAGGATATTTCCAATATCCATATCATTATTATGATTTTGAATTTTGCAATTAATAAACTAAGAAAACATCTCATTTTGGAAATTGTTGGCAACACTTTTTGTGAAAGTTCATGTTTATGACAAGTTTCCTGGTTTGTTTGCAATAGTACATGTGTGTAGCAACTTCTAGTGTATACTGAAGAGGCAGTTGTGTTACAAAATCTGACTGCAGAATTTGTGCATGCATGTATGTGGTGAAGATTCTATTTTATTTGGGTGTGGTGGTTTTTTTAGTCAGACCCTTATCCTAAAATCCCTCATGCATGCCTGTTATGCGCTTAAAATTTTTGTATGTGCACATGATTTGTTTGCCCATATGAGCAATGTATTTGTCAGTAGTTTGATGAGAACTGCAGTAGATGAGTACTTAAAAGCCATGGTGAGTTGGGTCTTTACTAAGTAATTATACAAAGAAATAAATAAAAATCTTCATTTTCTGATAGTATTCACTTTCACTCTTCATCCAGAGCAGTCTGAATTCAGAGAGTCTCAAGACATTTCACGTAGCCCTATGATTTCGTTGGGTGTCGTAAATTGGTCTTCACAAGTCCTCTTCTGGTTGCAGATAAACCAGTAGAAGACGTAACTCCATTCTGCTTCCCTGCTGGAGGTTACAGACTTCTCACACCTCAGTCTGTATCAGTTAAACAACCTGGATTAATTTGAACAATTGAGGCTAGGTGCCCACCAAAGCCGCTCTATCACTCCTCCTCCTCAGCTGGACAGTGGAGAGAAAATATAACGAAAGGCTCATGGGTTGAGATAAGGACAAGGAGAGATTGTTCACCAGTTACTGTCATGGGCAAAACAGACTCAACTTAGAAAAAATTAATCTAATTTATTACCAAATAAATCAGAGTAGGATAATGAGAAATAAAACCAAATCTTAAAAACACCTTCCCCCCACCCCTCCCTTCTTCCCGGGCTCAATTTCATTCATGATTTTCGCTACCTCCTCCCCCCGAGCGGCACAGGGGGACGGGGAATGGGGGTTGTTGTCAGTTCATCACACGTTGTGTCTGCTGCCCCTTCTGCCTCAGGGGGAGGACTCCTCACACTCTTCCCCTGCTCCAGTGTGGGGTCCCTCTCACGGGAGATATTCCTTCATGAACTTCTCCAACGTGGGTCCTTCCCATGGGCTACAGTTCTTCACAAACTGCTCCAGCGTGGGTCTCTCCCACAGGGTGCAGACCTTCAGGAGCAGACTGCTCCAGCGTAGGTCCCCCACAGGGTCACAAGTCCTGCCAGCAATCCTGCTCTGGTGTGGGGTCCTCTCTCTATGGGTCCACAGGTCCTGCCAGGAGCTTGCTCCAGCACAGGCTTCCCATGGGGTCACAGCCTCCTTCAGGTGTCTCCACCTGCTCCAGCATGGGGTCCTCCATGGGCTGCAGGTGGAATCTCTGCTCCCCATCATTCTCCATGGGCTGCAGGAGGACAGCCTGCTTCACCATGGTCTTCACCACGGGCTGCAGGGGGATCTCTGCTCCAGCACCTGGAGCCCCTCCTCCCCCTCCTTCTTCACTGACCTGGGTGTCTGCAGAGTTGTTTCTTTCACATCTTCTCACTCCTCTCTCTGGCTGCAAAATGCTGCTGTTTTGTTGTTTGGTTTTTTTCCCTTCTTAAATATGTTATCACAGAGGCGCTGCCACCATCACTGATTGGCTTGGCCTTGGCCAGTGGCAGGTCCGTCTTGGAGCCGGCTGGCATTGGCTCTATCAGACACAGGGGAAGCTTCTAGCAGCTTCTCACAGAAGCCACCCCTGTAGCCCCCCTGCTACCAAAACCTCGCCACACAAAGCCATAGTCTTCTTTGCTGTTCCAAATCATTTTCACAGCAATAGATTATGGAGACATTGCACAAGTGCAAGAGCTAGAAGCTAGGGATGGACTGTGACTTTTGGAAAAAGGTGCAGCGAGAAGTAGCTGGAGTGGGGATTTGGACTGCACAGTTTCAGTTGGAAAAGGTATTTGATGTTTTGATGTTTTTATTTAAAGTTGCTGCTTGTGCCAGAGTCTCTATAATATGGCCACTGTCATGACGCTGGGCATCCTCAGGTGCCAGGAAGGAATACGTGGATTGAAACCAGCTCAAGCCTGTTGCTCTCCTCAAAATTCTTTTGTTAGTTGTTCAGTTCTTATACTCTACATTGGGCTGAGCCAGGTATACACTCCTCCCATGCTGGTCTGGATAACTCAGAGAGACATTCACACTCTCTTAATGAACTCAGGGAGAAACATTTACACCACCAGTTGATCCACTCAACTTGTTGATCCAACCCTTTTGATACGAAGAAGCCTTGAATAGAATTCACTGCAACAATAAAGACTTATAAACTATTATAAACCAAAACTATGATAAACCCTTTATCAAAGGGTTATCAAAGGTGCGGCCTCACCTTGAGTATTGTGTGCAGTTCTGGGCCCCACAATTTAAAAAGGATGTTAAAGTCCTTGAATGCATCCAGAGGAGGGCAACAAAGCTGGTGAAAGGGCCAGAAGGCATGTCTTATGAGGAGCGGCTAAGGACACTGGGCTTGTCTAGTTTGGAGAAAAGGAGGCTAGGGGTGACCTCATTGCTCTCTACAGCTTCCTGAGGAGGGGAAGTGGAGAGGGAGGTGCTGATCTCTTCTCCCTGATATCCAGTGACAGGACGTGTGGGAATGGCTCAAAGCTGTGCCAGGGGAGGTTCAGACTAGGAAACATTTCTTTGACGAGAGGGTGGTCAAATGGTGGAACAGGCTTCCTAAAGAGGTGGTTGATACCCCAAGCCTGTCAGTGTTTAAGAGGCATTTGGACAGTGCCCTTAATAACATGCTTTAACTTTTGATCAGCCCTGAATTGGTCAGGCAGTTGGACTAGATGATCATTGTAGGCCTCTTCCAACTGAAACTATTCTAATCTGTTCTAAGTAAATTAAATTCTAAATGTTTTGTTTTACTGCAATAGCTATAATAGTGATATTTGAAAATTGTGTGTGCTGGTAGTGGGTGTTTAAATAACAATGGCATTCAAGTTGTCTTTTCCTTTTTATGTAAATATTCACTTCTGTTCATTTACACTTTCCATATTCCTGCTCAGCATTTTGAAATATTCTGTCAACCCAATAAGTAAGTTATTTTAAAAAAAATCAAACCATCACCCCATCCCTCCTAATGGAAAATGTCTTGGTTTTGTGTATGCAGTTCTAGAGGCATAAAAGTATATTGTTATGCAGTTAATACAAAAGTCATTGTAATGATATTAAGCATAAGTGTGTTGATTTGTTCCACTGGCATATTGGGAAGACTGTACATGACTAAAGAGAAACAATTAATTTCTGCTATATTGCAAAATATTCTGATGTGGTACAAAGCATGAGTGCAGTAGAGCAAAAAGACTCTGATGTCAGTCCTGATGATACATGTGCTTATCCAATGATGATTATTTTTTAAAAATTAATTATCTTATTTTGTATCAGAGGGGACATAAGTTTTAAAGAGAAATATAGGGAGATTTTATTGATTTTAGAGTATCTTGAAAGGAATTTTGTGTTGCTGATGCAGGCAAAGCTTTCAGTGTGATTTTCAGAAACATGTTTAATTCCCTCTAAGTTAATAAAAGAATGGAAAGTTATATCTACTAATATGGTAACAGAAAGCGTGGCTAATCTCCTGCAAAAGTGTGAAATTAAGTAACATAAAATATGGTCATGAGAAGAAAGTTAAAATAAATCTCTGTTCCTTTGCTTCAGAGCAAGAATGTACAAATTGCATTAAAATCTGAATTCCAACTCAAGTAATTCTTCTACACAAATGTCTTTGTTAAAAAATCAAACCAAACCAAAACAAAAATTTAAGTGGATGTGGTTGGTTGACCCCAGCCAGCAACTAAGCACCCACCTAGCTGCTCACTCACTTTTTCCCCAGAGGGATAGGTGAGAGAATCAGAAGAACGAAAGTGAGAAAGCTTATGGGTTGAGATAAAGATGCTTTAATAAGTGAAGGAAAGAGTCCGGGGAAACCCACAAGTGATGCAAAGGCATTCACTCTCCTGCCCATCCCCAGCCTACTCCCTGGGGCGGCAGAGTAAGAGAGAATGCCTTGACACTGTGCAAGCACTGCTGAACACTAGCTGAAACACTGGTGTGTTATCAACACTGTTTTGATCACCGATCCAAAACACAGCACCATACCAGCTGCTATGAAGAAAGTTAAGTCCGTCCCAGCCAGACCCAGTATAATGGAAAAAGCTCCTTTTATTTTAAAACAATTCATTGAATATTTTCTTTATGCTCATGGAAGAAATATAAAAATAATAAAAGATTGAAAAGTAAGGTTGTGCAGCAAAGAACTATTAGTCTATTTTCATGAATACAGTGATATATTTATCCATTGAGTTTTAAGTTAGTGTGAAGGAAAAGTGGTAGGGGCTAAGTGCTGTCACTCTTCAAAAACAAAAAATGCAGGATGTATTCGAAATTGCTTTTCTTGCAATATAGATCCTCGTTGTGATTTCTTAGTAACAAAGATTTTTTTTTTAAAAGGATTTTATGCTTACTATCTCAATTTTTCTGTGAGGTACTGTTACTGCTTTTGACACTGTTTCCATGATTATGGGTTTGAATGCATAATTTAAGAGACTTAGTTTAAAACCACTACCCCTTGTCCTATCGCTACAGGCTCTACTAAAAAGTCTGTCCCCATCTTTCTTATAAGCCCCCTTTAAGTATTGAAAGGCCATAATAAGGTCTCCCTGGAGCTTTATCTTCTCCAGGCTAAACAACCCCAACTCTCTCAGCTTTTCCTCATAGGAGAGGTGTTCCATCCCTCTGATCATTTTTGTGGCCCTCCTCTGGACCCGCTTCAACAGGTCCATGTCTTTCTTCTATTGAGGACTCTAGAGCTGGATGCAGTACTCCAGGTGGGGTCTCACGAGAGCGGAGTAGAGGGGCAGAATCACCTCCCTCGACCTGCTGGCCACGCTTCTTTGTATGCAGCCCAGAAAACGGTTGGCTTTCTGGGCTGCGAGCACACATTGCCGGCTCATGCCCAGTTTTTCATCCACCAGTACCCCCAAGTCCCTCTCCACAGGGCTGCTCTCAATCCCTTCATCCCCCAGCCTGTACTGGTACTGGGGGTTGCCCCAACCCATGTGCAGGACCTTGCACTTGGTCTTGTTGAACTTCATGAGATTCACATGGGCCCACTTCTTGAGCTTGTCCAGGTCCCTCTGAATGGCATCCCGTCCCTCAGGCGTGTCAACCGCACCACTCGGCTTGGTGTCATCTGCAAATTTGCTGAGGGTGCACTCGATCCCACTGTGTCATTGATGAAGATATTAAACAGTACTGGTCCCAATATGGACCCCTGAGGGACACCACTCATCATTGGTCTCCATCCGGACATTGAATGCGACCATCCAGCCAATTCCTTATCCACCGAATGGTCCATCCATCAAATCCATATCTCTCCAATTTAGAAAGAAGGATGTTGTGGGGCACCCTGTCAAAGGCCTTACAGAAATCCAGATAGATGACATCCGTAGCTCTTCCCTTGTCCACTGATGTAGCCACTCCATCATAGAAGGTCACTAGGTCTGTCAGGCAAGTCTTGCCCTTGGTGAAGCCATGCTGGCTGTCTCGAATCACCTCCCTGTCCTCCATGTGCCTTAACATAGCTTCCATGATCTTCCCAGGCACAGAGGTGAGTTCCCAGGGTCCACCTTTCTACTCTTTTTAAAAATGGGTGCAATTTTAAATTTTTTTTTACAAAAGCTTGTGTTGAGGGCTGATTCTCAATAGATCGCAGCGAGGGAGCAGCTCTCCTATGTACGAAACCCTGACCCAGAATCAGGCCATCTACGAATGATTTAGTGCTGGGTGCCCCATGATCATGTGGTATGCAACGGGGAAGAGGCAGCGCCGCATCTGTCCACCCCTCCGGTTCCGACCGCAAGCAGCGCTTTGCACCTGGCCCACCCCGTGTGGGGCAGGCAGCCAGCTGTCACGAGCCTACCGAGGCGCCGGCGGCACTGCCGTGTTGCTATGTCTAGGCGAGATTCTGACTTAGAGGCGTTCAGTCATAAGCCCGCAGATGGTAGCCTCGCGCCAGTGGCTCCTCAGCCAAATGCATGCACCAGGGGTCCGAACCTGCGGTTCCTCTTGTACTGAACAGGATTACTATTGCAACAACACATCATCAGTAGGGCAAAACTAACCTGTCCCACAACGGTCTAATAGACAGGACACAGTTTACCGGAAGCCAAAACTAAGCTGCCCAGATGGGTGCTTAGCTCCAAGACAGGCTGGATCCACCCAAGAGCTAGAGGAACACAGGCCTAAGGCTGCTGGAATATGCCAAAAGTTTCTGTATGTGTGACTTGAAAAAATGCTTTGAATTACAGTTATGAACAGATTTTTAGGAAGACTGGAGAAAACTTTTGATCAAAACCAAGTTTAAACAGACTGTTTTCAGTGTTAAATTACAAAATTATCTTAACGCAAAACTGATTTTAAAAAAAGAAAACCCAAAATACCGAGTTACCCTCAGTGGCATGTCTGGTGTACTATTGCCTCTGCCTATCACCTGTGTAGAAATCTGTAGTTAACTAATGAAATAGTCTAAACTGATGTCTGTTTATTTTATGCAAGATTTTTGAGGTGAATAGGAAAATATTTTGGATTTTGTGGTAAATATTTATCCATAAGAAATAAGATTTGTTGGTTAAAATGTTGTACTAGAGGACTGCAGTAGGTTAACCTTGGTGCCCGCCAAGCCACTCTATTACTCCCTCTCCTCAACAGGAAAGGGGGAGAAAATAAGGTGATGGGTCACCTCTCACTCATGGGTTGAGATAAGGACAGGGAGATGGCTTACCAGTTACAATCATGGGCAAAACAGACTCGACTTGGAGAAAATTAATTTAATTTATTGCCAATTAATTGTAACAGTAGGATGGTAAAAACACTTTCCACCACCACCACCCCTTCTTCCCAGGCTCAACTTCACTCCCTCATTCCTGACTCTTCTATCTCCTACCTCCACCCCCAAGCAGCACACAGGGGATGGGGAATGGGGGTTGCAGTTAGTTCATAACACTTCATCTCTGTCACGCCTTCCTCTTCACACTTTTCCCCTGCTCCTGCATGGAGTCCCTTCCACAGGCTGCAGTTATTCATAGAATCATAGAATCATAGAATGGTAAATTTTATTCTAATTTACTTTTCTGCTATATAATGCTCTACCTTTATGCAATTTAAACTTTAGTGTTAACTAGTTTCACACTTTCTCTTTTGTTCGATTATGGGATATCACACACCACACAATATTGCTTTACTTAAATTGAAAACACTGGGGTGCTTTTCTATATTAATTTACTGTTTTTACCAGGAAAATAGGTGAGCATGAGAATGGTTCGCTTGGTTTTATGTTTTTGAAAACAAGCAAACAAAAAAAACCCCACATAAATCAAAACCTTATATTAGCACTGTTCATATCTTGTCCTGTTGAAATCGTTCTGAAACATTCTCCAGCAGTTTACAGCAATGTTCAACTATAAATGCTGTACTTCTTATTATTGAAAGAAGTTTTCTGTTTGATAGGTTGACAACTTGAGCATAGAGCAGAATATACAAATAATATTTACTTATGGTTTGGGGCCAAGCATAATTTTGAGGTCTTTGAACAAGAATTAACAGATTCTCAGTATGATTTCAGTAAAAGATATGGGGGAGTAAATTGAAGGATAGAACCTAACAGGCAAACCGTAAGGAGGTGCTGCGTCTAGAAACTGAGTTTATATCGGAGATGAGATGAAATTTGTAAATGAGGGTAACGTCCTTAGGTAACGCCTGGTCATATTACTGTGGCCAGACTGGTCAACACTGTGAGTCACAATGGGGAGAGGCCATGAATGATAAGCCCCGAGAGGGCTTGGTTCTGGAGTCTGGATTTCTACAACCCTTGAGGTATTTAGATGAAAACATTTTTCATAGCTATCTCAAAGGAATGCTTTCGGTTAGCTTAAAGCTTAGGTTTGATGGAGAAATTGAAGTGAAATCCCATGTCCCTATTAGCCACGAAGTCAAATTAGACTATTGGTTTGTTTTGAGGCCAAACTTGTCCATTACAACATTTGAATTAAAGTTTAAAATTGTAAGCAACTGCAATGTTGTAACTTAAAAAGGCAAAAGTAAGTTTGACTACAGTCTTTAAGTTCATATGCTGGTTCTTGTTGTGCCATAGTCAGCTTCTCCTGCTTTAAAAATTAATTTAATTGCTTGTAGAGCAAAACCATCAAGAACACCTCAGGTGAAGTTGCACAGGAATAATATTAATCACTCATACAAAAAGACTTCAAACCTGTCAAAGAAGCAGAAGGCTTTCAAATATCAGACTTTTCAAAAGTACTCATCTGTGACAGTACTCATGGGTCTTGGGGAAAACAAAGCCTTTTTGAAACTCCCCATTGCAATAAACAAACTGAAACTTCCTTCTAACCTAGGTGTGCTGTAACCCTGTTACCAATGATGGCAGCGGATGTAACATTGTAAAAAGGTTAACTTGTTTATGGCAGTAATTAAAATATTTTCTAGAATATGGATTTAACCATATATGTCGACATACTGCAAATATACATGGGAAACTGTAATTTGAACTTCCATTCAATAAAAAGTAAAAATCTATCTTCTTGTCTGGCAAATTTAACTCTTCCTTAAAGGCGAAGGAGCAGGTGCTTAGCTCCAAGACAGGCTGGATCCACCCAAGAGCTAGAGGAACACAGGCCTAAGGCTGCTGGAATATGCCAAAAGTTTCTGTATGTGTGACTTGAAAAAATGCTTTGAATTACAGTTATGAACAGATTTCATACTGAAAAACAAAACGTTTAAAAAGTTTTTCACTGATGTTAATAAGGAACGTAGTTTAGCAGTGAGGTGGAAGGACCATCTTCAAGACAAAGAGGAGTTTTAGAAGTCTTACCTCCATGTTTGCCTCCAAAATGTTTTGTTCTGAAAGTGAAAACTTGAAAAATCAAGACAGCTTTAGAAGTAAGTTCTTTTTCGTGAGTTGAAAAAAACTCATGGAATAATATCGCTTCAGTCATTTCAAAGTGGTAGGAGAGCCCAAGACAGAAGGGAAATGTTCAGTCCATATGTTCCATTCAGTTCGCAACACGTGAACGCTTTCAGCTGCTAACAACAAAGGGCAAGGCTGTATACTCTGAAAGCCCAGGAAAATATCGTTCCATCTTCTCGAGAAGATGGCCAAGTTATAAATAATTTAACGCGCTAACATCCATGCAAAGTTGTGAAAGTGAGGTTTCTCTTTAATCTCCTTCTCCTAAAAAGACTATTTCGATGTATTTTTATTTACATTTACCAGAAACCAAAATGTTCACAAAGACTAGTAGCCTATTTGTAGCACACACATTACAGTCTTAAATTCATCTCTCTCTACCCCATTAAGCAGGATGCATTTTATGCTGCGAGCTATTTGCACTACTATTTTTCCTTGTGTCGTTCATGTTCCACTCTATGATGTTCCATACTTCGGCTCCAGTTAAAAACACAGTGCTGGTAGTGTGATTCTGTTAGATCAATACACTGAGAAAAATAATTAACATCACATCTGACACCCTACCTCCTGACACCCTGCCCATTGACCGACATTGGCAGTGTAGGCAGGGTGCCGCTCGCATTATTCATGTAAGGTATGATTCTCTCAAATCACACTACCATTGGTGGAGCCAAGGCGCGGTGCGACTCTTACTGGCATTCAGAAGGCATTTGCACGATTGGCTGTTGCTGCCAGATGACCCATACATCAAATTTTGCTGGCAGTCCACCAGGGCCATGGCATCGCTTATGATCCTGTGTTTGCTATCGGTGATTGGGTGAGTCACCGTATGGGTGCACTGTTGCTCATCTTTCCAACTGCCTCAATAAAGTTTTGGTTTATAACATGTTGTCAGACTCCATTACTGGTGTACCACACCACATTATTGGTGTCGCGGACAGGATGGAGTCCTTCTGACAAGTACTGGACACTTCAGGAAAGGAGCAAGTTTGGAGATCGTCCCAATGGGAGGATTGGATCCAAGATAATTGGACAGATCCCCAGGCTGTTGGGGATGAATTTGAACAATGGCGTAAGGCCAGACGTTGTAAGGTGGGGAAAAGGCAAAGGTTGCTTAATCGGCCTCCTGACTTGTGCCCTTGATGCTGCTTGGGCTGAAATCACTGGGCTGCGCAGCGCCTTCAAATGGGCAGGATAAGATAAGCAAGGGACTGAGAGGGATGAGCATAAGCTAGCCCCCTTGGCCCAGTGGGCCTTCGAGGCCCAGAGCAATTGTCCCAGTACAACAGTCCAAGTTGGGGCCACCGTCTACCCCAGGACGATGATAAGGATGATAATTGGGACAGGGACAGCAATGGTCCCGGACCAGACCCTGACCCCCTTCCCAACACTACAGGGGAAGACATCCCTGCCCTTCCTTTACCTGCCTCGAACGCTCGCGGGGTACAAGCCTATACCAGGGAACAGTTCTGCTCCCTGGGCGACCAGTTTCATAAAACGCTAGGAGGAGGCTGGGTGGAGTGATTCGGGAGGCTCTGGCGCACTGAGGCAGCTCTAACTCACCTCAATGATGGGGACTGTGGGACACAGGGGCTCTGCTTGCCCTGGCTGCAGGACTGGGTGCTGTGGCAATGGCTCCTGTGCCCCACGGTCAGATGCAGAGGGGCCGCCTCTGGCAGTTCCTGCTGGAAAGGGGGTTTACCCACCCGCCAACAAATTGATAAATTGCCAAACAATGTCTTTGTACAGCTTCTGAATGGCCATCAGCAGGTGGCCCCTGCCCCCTCCCCCTTCCCTCTGAGCCTTGCAGTGCTTCACCTTCAGCCGTTCCTTCCTCTCTCAAAGGTGCTGCCTGAGAACTGGTGGGCAGGTGCCCACCACCAGATGGAGATATGCCTCCTAGTTCTGTTTCCAGGCAGACGTTTTTGCGTACACTATGTCCTAGCCCCGATTAGACGTTGTTGTGAATGACTGGCACTCGGTCAACTTTGTTGTGGGCACCAGGGCCCAAATCTCGTCATTGGAACCACAGGCTGCCCCTTTGGGCTGTCCTAGAAGTGATTTTTGTATTTCAGGAAGTGATAATGTCCATGATGAGCCCGGAGCCACTGACTCAGCCCAACTACTGGGCCACCCAGAATGATCTGTGTACTGGTTTTGGCTGGGATAGAGTTAATTTTCTTCATAGCAGCTCATATGGTGCTATGTTTTGGATTTGTGACCAAAACAGTGTTGATAACATAGGGATGTTTTAGTTATTGCTGAACAGTGCTTGTACAGCATCAAGGCCTGTTCTGCTTCTCGCACTGCCCTGCCAGTGAGTAGGCTGAGGTGCACAAGAAGCTGGGGGAAGGAGGAGGGGAGGGGGACGTTCAGCGCTATGACATTTCTCTTCCCGAGTAACTGTTAACACGTGATGAAGCCCTGCTCTCCTGGAAACGGCTAAACATTTGCCCGTCAAAGGGAAATAGTGAATGAATTCCTTATTTTGCTTTGCTTGCATGCACAGCTTTTGCTTTACCTATTAAACTGTCTTTATCTCAACCACAACAATCTGGAAAAATCTTCCTGCTATATTGCTGTTTATTGTAGTTGTTTTACTTGTACTACTCTCGGTTATTCCGAGCAAGGCCCTCTCTTGAATATGCTGTGGATACTGTTCTTAGGGACAGTCCATGAGGGCCTTGCTGGTTGGGATCCTAACTTGTTAATTCTCACATCTCAGGCACTGGCGAATGTCAGAAAGGGAACTGATTGCTGGATTTGTACACAACATCCTGCATCTGGGCACCAAGGGGTTCCCGTGGTGGGAACATTGGTATTGGTGGAATTGTGGGGCCACGCACCTAAAACTTTTGTCAGATATCACTCTATTCAGGCTAATCTCTCAATCAATGCCTACCCACAGCAGCCTTGGTAAAGAACGGATCAGGATTCTACGTTCTCCAGGACTTTATCTGCCTCCGGAGGGCAGACTTTGGCTGGTTTAGGAGACTAGATGACAGAGTCCCTTGGGAGGCAGTCCTGAAGGGCAAAAGAGTCCAGGAAGGCTGGACATTCTTCAAGAAGGAAATCTTAACGGCGCAAGAGCAGGCCGTCCCTATGTGCCGAAAGGCGAGCCGACAGGGAAGAAGACCGGCCTGGCTGAACAGAGAGCTTTTGCTAGAACTCAGGGAAAAAAAGAGTTTCTGATCTTTAGAAGAAAGGGCAGGAAACTCAGGAGGACTACAAATATCTCGTGAGGTTACGCAGGGAGAAAATTAGAAGGGCCAAAGCCCAGCTAGAACATAACCGGGCTACTGTCGTAAAAGGCAGTAAAAAATGTTTCTATAAATACATTAGCAGCAAAAGGAGGGCTAAGGAGAATCTCCATCCTTTACTGGATGCGAGGGGAAACATAGTGACAAAGGCTGAGGAAAAGGCTTGAGGTACTTAATGCTCTCTTTGCCTCAGTCTTTAATAGTAAGACCAGTTGTGCTCCGGGTACCCAGCCCCCTGAGCTGGAAGACAGGAATGGGGAGCAGAATAAAGCCCCCATAATCCAAGGGGAAATGGTTAGCGACCTGCTACACCACTGAGACACACACACACAGGTCTATGGGGCCGGATGGGATCCACCCAAGGGTACCGCGGGAGCTGGCGGAAGTGCTCACTGAGCCACTTTCCATCATTTATCAGCAGTCCTGGCTAACCGAGGAGGTCCCAGTTGACTGGAGGTTAGCAAATGTGACACCCATCTACAAGAAGGGCCAGATGGAGCATCCGGGGAACTACAGGCCTGTCCGTCTGACCTCAGTGCCAGTTATGGAGCAGCTCATCTCGAGTGCCATCACACAGCACGTACAGGACCACTAAGTGATCAGGCCCGGTCAGCATGGGTTTATGAAAGGCAGGTCCTGCCTCACTAACCCGATCTCCTTCTATGACAAGGTGACCCGCTTAGCGGATGAGGGAAAGGCTGCGGATGTTGTTTACCTGGGCTTTAGTAAAGCCTTTGACACCGGTTCCCACAGCATTCTCCTGGAGGAACTGGCTGCTCATGGCTTGGACGGGCGTACTCTTTGCTGGGTAAAAAACTGGCTGGATGGCCAGGCCCAAAGAGTTGTGGTGAATGGAGTTAAGTCCAGTTGGCAGCCGGTCACAAGGGGTGCTCCCCAGGGCGCAGTATTGGGTCCGGTTCTGTGTAATATCTTTATCAGTGATCTGGACGAGGGGATCGAGTGCACCCTCGGTAAGTTTGCAGGCGACACCAAATTGGGCGGGAGTGTTGATCTGCTTGAGGGTAGGAAGGCTCTGCAGAGGGGTCTGGACAGGCTGGATCGATGGGCCGAGGCCAACTGTATGAGGTTCAACAGTGCTAAAAGTGCCGAGTCCTGCACTTGGGTCACAACAACCCCATGCAACGCTACAGGCTTGGGGAAGAGTGAATGGAAAGCTGCCCAGCGGAAAAGGACCTGGGGGTGCTGGTTGGATACTGTTTGACGGCTTTCTGAACATGAGCCAGCAGTGTGCCCAGGTGGCCAAGGAGGCCAACAGCATCCTGACTTGTATCGGAAATAGTGTGGTCAGCAGGTCTAGGGAAGTGATTGTCCCCCTCGACTCGGCATTGGTGAGGCCACACCGTGAACACCGTGTTCACTTTTGGGCCCCTCACTACAAGACAGACATGGAGGTGCTGGAGCATGTCCAAAGAAGGCCAACAAAGCTGGTAAAGGATCTAGTGAACAAGTCTTATGAGGAGCGGCTGAGGGAACTGTGATTGTTTAGTCTGGCGAAAAGGAGGCTGAGGGGAGAGCTTATCGCTGTCTGCAACTACCTGAAAGGAGGTTGTAGCGAGTTGGGTGTCAGTCTCTTTTCCCAATTAACAAGTGATAGGATGAGAGGAAATGGCCTCAAGTTGTGCCAGGGGAGGTTTAGACTGGATATTATGAAAAACGTCTTCACCGAAGGGGTTGTCAAGCCCTGAAACAGACTGCCCAGGGAAGTGGTTGAGTCACCATCCCTGGAGGTATTTAAAAGACGTATAGATGTGGCGCTTAGGGACGTGGTTTAGTGGTGGACTTGGCAGTGCTAGGTTAACGGTTGGACTCGATGATCTTAAAGGTCTTTTCCAACCTAACGTATTTTATGATTCTGTGATCCTGTTTTCGCTATTGGTGATTGGGTGAGTCGCTTTATGGGGGAATTGTTGCTCATCGTTCTTACTTCCTCAATAAAGCTTTGTTTTGTAACAGGTTGTCAGAGTCCATTACTGTTCAGACCACAACATCAAAGATATATGTCTTACAAAACAAAATGACAACATTCTGATACCCGCTAAGTTAAAAGAATACAAAAATAAACAGAATACAAAAATAAATGACAAGATGTATTCACTACATAGCAACTGAAAATTTCTTCTTTTTAACAGATGTACTTTTTAAGGAGATGGCTGATGATATAAATAACGTAATGAGATTTCTTTCCAACTGGATTCAGCAAGGGGAAATCATGCCTGACCAATCTGATAGCCTTCTATGATGGCATGACTGGCTGGGTAGATGAGGGGAGAGCAGTAGATGTTGTCTACCTTGACTTCAGTAAGGCTTTTGACACTGTGTCCCATAACGTCTTTATAGGCAAGCTTAGGAAGTGTGGGTTAGATGAGGGGACAGTGAGGTGGGTTGAGAACTGGTTGAATGGCAGAGCTCAGAGGGTTGTGACAAGCGGCGCAGAGTCTAGTTGGAGACCTGTAACTAGCAGTGCCCAGGGAGATGTGTTTTACCTTACTATGTCAACCTGTCTCTTAAACAATGAAATCAACATATATACACAGTCATGAAGAACATTAAAATGCTTTCTGGTTTTCATCTAACTTTTATAAATGAATGTTAAAAACTTGCATAGAACAGTGGTGGCGAATAACTCATGTAAGATTGATGAATAATGGGAATAGTCTTCATGAAAGAAAAAAAACCAAAATATTAAATTCCCCCCTACTTTGTAAAACTGTATACAAAACATTGTGTACTACTGCATTTTGCCTGCTTAGTTCATACATTACCACCCATGAGTTTCTTATTTCTGTTATTCTTTGAAATAGAAATACAGGTAGAAAATATAAGTCAATAAAAATCCTATACTTTAAATCAATGGAATCAAGTTTACTACTTTAGGGTCTGTTCTAGCAAAGAACCTATGAATTTTGTTTTAATTCTCACTGTTTATTTTTATGACTCTGCTTCACAACACTAACTAAGTAAATAGCTACAATAAGAACATCGCTCCGCTGACCCTCCATGGAGGAGATCAGTTTGTGTCTTAGTATTTGAGGATTAGCCTCTTAATCCCTCTAGAACTTCTCATTTCATTACATGTAGTTGCATACAACTGCTGGTACACATTTGAAAAATATCCAGGACTGGACAAGCCAGTCTACTTTGAAAATGTCTTAAAAGAACTAACAACTTTGAGTTTTGCTGTTTAGCATGAAGTATTAAATCTATCATTATACTTTACTGGTCCAACCATTTTAATATCCAAATAACTATGTAAAAACTGACACATTTCTACTGAAGCTCTCTACAAACTTGTGCTCCTCCAAGATCAGGAGAAATGCATCCCAACAAAGAGGAAGTGAGGCAAAAATGCCCGGAGGTCTGCATGGATGAACAAGGAGCTCCTGGACAAACTCAAATGCAAAAAGGAAGCCTATGGAGGGTGGAAGTAAGGGCAGGTAGCCTGGGAGGAATACAGAGAAAGTGTTTGAGCAGTCAGGGATCAGGTTAGGAAAACTAAAGCCCTGATAGAATTAAATCTGTCCAGGGATGTCAAGGGCAACAAGAAAAGCTTCTATAGGTACGTCAGTGATAAAAGGAAGACTAGGGAAAATGTGGGCCCTCTGGGAAGGAAATGGGAGATCTGGTTACCTGGGATACGGAGAAGGCTGAGGTACTAAACAACAAGTTTTTGCCTCTGTCTTCACCAGCAAGTGCTCCAGACACACTCCCCAAGTCGCAGAAGGCAAAGGCAGGTACGGGGAGAATGAAGAACTGCTCACTGTAGGAGAAGATCCCTGACGAGATGCATCCGCGGGTCCTCGAGGGAACTGGCGGATGCAGTTGCTAAGCCACTATCCATCATATTTGAGAAGTTGTGGCAGTCCAGTGAAGTTCCCACTGACTGGAAAAGGGGAAACATAACCCCCATTTTTAAAAAGGGAAAAAAGGAAGACCCAGGGAACTACAGGCCGGTCAGTCTCACCTCTGTGCCCGGCAAGATCATGGAGGAAATCCTCCTGGAAACCATGCTCAGGCAGATGGAAAATAAGGAGGTGATTGGTGACAGCCAACAGGGCTTCACTAAGGGCAAATCGTGCCTGACAAACTTGGTGGCCTTCTATGACAGGGTTACAGCGTTGGTGGACAAGGGAAGAGCAACTGACATCATCTACCTGGACTTGTGCACAGCATTTGACACTGTCCCGCACGACATCCTTGTCTCTAAATTGGAGAGACATGGATTTGATGGATGGATCACTCTGTGGATAAGGAATTGGCTGGACAGTTGCACTCGAAGAGTTGCAGTCAATGGCTCGATGTCCAAGGGGAGATGAGTGACGAGTGGCGTTCCTCAGAGGTCGGTATTGGAGCCGGCGCTGTTAAACATCTTTGTTGGCGACATGGATGGTGGGATCGAGTGCACCCTCTGCAAGTATGCTGACAACACCAAGCTGTGTGGAGCAGTTGACATGCTGGAGGGAAGGGATGCCATCCGGAGGGACCTTGAGAGGCTGGAGAGGTGGGCCCGTGCGAACCGCATGAAGTTCAACAAGGCCAAGTGCAAGGTCCTGCACATGGGTCAGTGCAGTCCCAAGCACAACTACAGGCTGGGCGGAGAATGGATTGAGAGCAGCCCTGAGGAGGACTTGGGGGTGCTGGTGGACGAGAAGCTCAACATGAGCTGGCAATGTGTGCTTGCAGCCCAGAAAGACAACTGTATCCTGGGCTGCATGAAAAGAAGCATGGCCAGCAGGTTGAGGGAGGTGATTTTCCCCCTCTACTCCACTCTTGTAAGACCCCACCTGGAGTACTGCGTCCAGCTCTGGCATCCCCAGTACAAGAAAGACATTGAGCTGCTGGAGAGAGTCCAGAGGAGGGCCATGAAGATGATCAGAGGGCTGGAGCACCTCTCCTATGAAGACAGGCTGAGAGAGTTGGGGTTGTTCAGCATCCAATAAATTGGGAGAGGACATAGCCAGGGCAGCTGACCCAAACCGACCAAAGGGATATTCCATAGCATATGACATCATGTTCCGTATATAACTAGGAGGTGGGCCGGGAGGCGGGACAGCTCGAGGTCTTGCGGAGCATCGACTTCGAGTGGTGAGAAATTGTGCTGTTCATCACTTGTTTTGTATATTCTTTTATTATTGTTATTGTTGGTTTATGTCCTATTAAACTGTGTTTAGCTCAACACACGAGTTTTGGGGTTTTTTTCCATTTTCAGTTCTTTCCCCCATCCCACCTGAGTGAGTGTGGTTCGTTGAGCTGCTGGCCGGGTTAAACCATGACAGTTTTTGGTGCCCAACGTGGAGCACGAAGGGGTGAGATAACAACAGATCCGACCAAAGCCTTTTAAAACTAATTAGTTGTAAGCACTCATTATATTAGTTTAATAGTTGCTGGACACAATGTTGTATTATTTGTTCACATGTTTGTGTCATGTAAGTCCTTACTTGTATTTCCTATGGTGCTGTTTATCTTCTCTGGGAGGTGGATGAGAATGTTCCTTTTGCTGCACTGTGTACTACTCGCTTATGATAAGATAACATTATTGGCCATGAGAATGATTTGCTCTGTTTATTCAGCATTTCTGTCACTTTTGTACCTCGGGCGCTATCTCCCAGGAATTATTATTAATCGCACTCTCTACCTTTTTTCTGCGGAGAACCAATCTATGGGGGAGACAGAAGGGAATACCTTCACCTTCACCTTCCCTTTCTCCTTCAGGATACTTACAACAGCTCTTGAGAATTTTGAATATCCTTGGGATGTTCAGACCAGCATGTTCCTATTGCTATGTCTCTTGAATGTGTTTCAGGTCTTGTTCAGGGTTAAACAACTATTTAAAAATATCACCCAGAGATCTGCCACGAAGTTGCATAGTTATGAGTGGCAGGGTGTGTGGGATAGTATGGGAAAATGCCTAGAAAAGTGCGCACCTCCAGTGTTTTGGAACTTCATCCCTGAACAAATACGGAATACTGAAAAGCTAGTAGAATATTTGGAAAAAGTATGCTGTCACCCCGGTAATTCCAGAGAAACACAAATCATTGCAATGTGCTGGGGGGCCTGACCCATGCCTACTGAGCTCTGTTCAACACTATTCAGAACCCTGAAAGAGAAGACAAGGTCTCTGGATCTGATGACCAAACGAAAGGCACTGCGGCTACTCCAACCCCTGCCACAAACACTGCAGTCACTCCAACCCCACCAACAGGGACTGTGGCCACTCCAACCCCAGCGGCAGACACCGCGGCCACTCCAACCTCGGCGACAGGCACCGCAGCCACTCCAACCTTGGAGACGAGCACTGCGGCTGAATCAAAAAACCAACCCTTGCTGGTATCAGTTGTCCCTATACAGAAGAAGAAACACACAAAAAAATCAGTTCGCTTAGTAAGGGATGACAATGAACCAGGGTCATCACGAGAACAGGAGGAAGAGGCAGAACCAGAGGTAATCACCCCATCCCTGTCCCTGAGTGAGCTGCGAGATATGCGAAAAGATTTCAGCCATTTTCCAGGCAAGCACAACATTACCTGGCTGCTCCAATGCTGGGATAATGGGGTCAGTAGCCTGGAATTAGAGGGTAGGGAAGTCAATCAGTTGGAATCTCTGTCCAGGGAAGGGGGCATTGACAAGGCAATTGGGAAAAAGACACAAGCCCTCAGCCCCTGGAGGTGACTTCTGTCAAGTGAGAGGGAAGCCTTCAGTGAAGATGATGTCGTTCAGGCAAGTGGACCACCATGGAGAGAGGTATCCAGTACCTGAAGGAATTAGCTGTGCAGGGGATGGTTTATCATGACCCTGACAATGCGCAGTTACCCACAGATCCTGATGAAGTCCAATGCACATGACCCACATGGTGGAAGTTTGTACTGGAGCGCACCATCATCATATGCCAACTCATTGGCAGTGATGGACTGGGAAGACAAAGTGGCAGCAACAGTGCATGAAGTGGCTGGCTGACTTGGGCAATAGGAAGAAAGCCTCTCTTCCTCCCTCGTCTCAACTGTAGAGAAACTATCCCAGAAGGTCCAGCCACTCAAAGAGAATACGTCCTATTCCCCACCTGCATGGACCAGTATCTCAACTATTAGGAGTAAGCATTCCTCTGCTCAAGAGAGAGGATATAGAGGGTATACACCACAAGGCATCCCGTGGTTTTACCTGTGTGGCCATGGAGAGGACATGAGGAAGTGGTATGGAAAACCTTCCTCGAACATAGAGGCAGGAGCACGTTAGCTACAAGGCAAAACAATCACAGAAGGGGATTCTTCCAGGAAAAATGCCACTCTGATTTCCAGCGGGTAGTTCCCCAGACCGAGAGGATGGCTTACTTGTACTTATGATCCTCTTGAAGGGACTTTTAAGTCATTTTTACAAGAAGTGAGTAACAAATACAATGAGCAGGATCAGAGGGGGCCTGCCTCCAGCCAGGTGGAGGAAAGGGACAGCCGGGTTTAATGGACTGTATGGATTCGATGGCCTGGCACATCAGACCCACAAGAGTATAAGACTCTAGTGGACACCGGTGCACAGTGTACCCCAATGCCATCAAACGCCCGGAAGAAGAACCATTTCAAATGGGACCCTGAGCAACGACAAGCCTCTGAACAAATTAAACAGGAAATTGCTCATGCAGTAGCCCTTGGGCCAGTCCAGGCAGGACAAGATGTAAAAAATGTGCTCTACACTGCAGCTGGGGAGAATGGCCCTACCTGGAGTCTCTGGCAGAAAGCACTAGGGGAGACTCGAGGTAAATCCCTGGGGTTTTGGAGTTGGGGATACAGAGGATCCAAGGCCCACTATACTCCAACTGAAAAAGAGATATTGGCAGCCTATGAAGGGGTTCAAGCTGCTTCAGAGGTGGTTGGTACCGAAGCATGGCTTCTCTTAGCTCCCTGACTGCCGGTCAGCTTAGCTCCCTGACTGTGTCCAGCTCTGGTGTCCCCAGTACAAGAAAGACATTGAGCTGCTGGAGAGAGTCCAGAGGAGGGCCATGAAGATGATCAGAGGGCTGGAGCACCTCTCCTATGAAGACAGGCTGAGACAGTTGGGGTTGTTCAGCCTGGAGAAGAGAAGGCTCTGGGGAGACCTTATTGCAGCCTTCCAGGACCTAAAGGGGGCCTACAGTAAAGCTGGAGAGGGATTGTTTGTCAGGGAGTGTAGTGACAGGATGAGGGGTAATGGTTTTAAAATAAAAGAGGATAAATTTAGATTAGATATTAGGAAAAAATTCTTTACTGTGAGGGTGGTGAGGCACTGGAACAGGCTGCCCAGACAAGTTGTGGATGGCCCCTCCCTGAAAGTGTTCAAGGCCAGGTTTGATGGGGCTTTGGGCAACGTGGTCTAGCGGAGGGTGTCCCCACCCAGCAGGGGGGTAGAACGAGATGATCTTTGAGGTCCCTTCCAACCCAAACCATTCCATGATTCTATGATTGTATGAAAAGATATAATTTGAAAGGATAAATTAGTGCTTCTGGAACTTTATGACATCAGTGTTTTGTGCTAGGACAGAAAAATCCCCATGTGCTCTTTAAACAGTTTCCAGTAACACAAATGAGACGTAACTATTTAATAATGTCCCTTTAAATTATTGCCTTTCTAAAAAAGTCAGATTTGCACTGCTGCATATCTTAGTAGTATGTCCTCTATGCTCTTGGTGCAGAGGTACAGTAACCAGGTTCACATATTGGAGACTACATCTGAGGCTTTTCAGAGGACTGCAACAAGCAATTGTATAACTGGGTCCCCTACAAATTTATTCTTTTAAAGCTCTCCTGCTTTCATGAATACCACTATAGCATGTGATGATTCACACTGCTTCTTTGTACTCTTCTTTTTTTTTCCCGAAAGTCACAAAATAAATCCAATATTTTTGGTGATGTGGGAGGGAAAAAGAGGCTAATTCGGGTTTCAACATCTCTTTAGATTTCCTATTATGGTGGTTATGGTTTTGTTATGGATTTCCCCCACCCCAGCAAATTGATGATCAGCTTATCCATTCTGCTTTTTGTGTAAAACAACTAAGGGCAGATGAAATGCTCATATTTTCAAGTCCTTTTTCCTATTGGCAGAAACTAGTCAGGGTTCTGAGAAAATATTTTCAGAGTAGTAACTTCTGAATATGAATTTTTTTCTGAGATATATGGTTCAATACATCTTTCTGAATATGTGTAATATTCTCACATTCAACATTTACTATCAGCTTAATCTTTCATGAATAAAATCATAGTGAAGAAAATTTGATATTTTTGGCTCCCTATCAAATTAATTCTTCTGTATTTTTGCTGTAAAGTAGAACTCAAATCGCTTTGTTTCTGTCATTGTTCATAACTTTCACTATTGCATAACAAATCATTCAGAGTATCTAGAAGTAGTCTAATTATTTCTTGTGTGGATTTATTTAAAAAAGAACACCTTGAATAATAACTATGAAGAAAAGAATACATTCATTGTGTGAATAGTGATATTCAATGATTTGTTAAATTGCAAGGAGTACATTGCTATCATCCCCTTAGGCTATTTTACCAGTAGCTAACTGTAACCAACTAGGTGCTTGGAAGTAATCAAATACACAAAAAACTTAATTTCCTGCAGCAATCTTTTTCCCAGACATCTGGGGAGCCCAAGCTGCCTGGTGCACTGAATTCATGGAATGTGCAACTCCTGGACCCAAACAGTCTATCACACATTGGTATATTATCCCTCTCTTTTTGAAGTGTCTCTTATGAAAGTTAATTAAAACCTCCAGTGCACTGCTGCTTTATACTTGAAAACCACAATTAAGCAATAGCAGAAGAGTTGTGTGTTGTAGTTAACAAGGCCTTATAAGCAATTTTTTTGCAGTTTCAGATCATTTGCTAATTGACTAGGATGTATTTCATGTACTGCAAGCCTATTAACTTGATCAGAAGTTTCAGTCTGGATGGAGGAATTTCAGGTGGAGAGTTTTTTAATTTGTCAGTGTGGGTTTATTTTCTTTTATCTCCAAAGAGTGCCATTTATCCTCCTACCACTTTGAAACTGATAATCAGTAGTTCACTATCACTTGGGAGATTCATGTTTATCTATCCTTTGTAGACATTGCATAGTAATTATCAAGAAATATGTTATAGTTTCAGATAAAATTATAATCTTATATTTCTTATGCATTTTATCATATTATTTATGATTAAATTAACCAGAATTGAATAACTGAAAATTTTGAATTATTGGTGATTCAATGTATGAAAGCCAAGCAAATTTATATGAAAATCATAATAATCATGCTGTCCTTTTGTAGAATTTACTTGAAGCTATGAAAATGACCAGGAAGGGAGAATGGAGCACTCCTTTATATTTCCTTCCCTCTTTTATGTCGATATTACTCTTTTTTCTGTTGCACTTCTTCCTATCCCACATCCCATTTCTTTTCCCAAATCTTCCTTTCTCTTTTCCTCAGTGGGATTATAGTATCACTGACTGACATTCCTGTTCTTTCTCCCCATCTATAGTTATCTTAATGACTTGGATCGCATAGCAGATTTGGCCTATCTACCAACTCAGCAAGATGTGCTTAGAGTTCGAGTCCCAACAACAGGAATCATTGAATATCCGTTCGACTTACAAAGCGTCATTTTCAGGTAGAAAAAGTTTAGCACCCATTTGCTTTGTTTCTTTTGTTTCCTTTTGCATGAGTAATACCATGTATAGGATATTAGTTAAAAGTAAAAATTATTCAATGTTTTTAAAATTTGAGCTTGTTCATTTTATTTTCATGTTTTTGTCCATATATGATTAGCAGCAGTTGTTAAAGATGTCAAGAGGATGAGAGACAGACTTGTCTTTTTCTGAGGGTAGTTGTTATTGATAGAAAAACTGGAAGTAATTTTTCAATAAAAATGAGTATGTCAGCTTTATTATGAATAATAAATTATGAAATGTAAAGGTACCACTTCTGTACTTAATTTTTAGAGAGAAGTGACATTTTATAAGTTTAATACCACTCCTATAGATAATTTTCCCCACAGCTCATTTTGAGTGCAAATACAATTGCTTAAAGAATAACTATGCAATTAAAATTTCAAGTTAGACACCGGAATGTCTAGTTACATTGAGACACATAATGTATTGGGAGTACACTCTGCCAGCAAATTTGAGGTTTTATTTTGACTGTTAACAACTTCAGTAAATACAGATGGTATTCTATTTACACTCTTAAAATTAGGCAGCCTTGACAAGTTTGGAATTTTGACTCTGCTAATTTCTTTGGAGAAAGGCAGGCCTCCAACTTCATTCTGTGGAAATGTGTTCCTGCTGAATGTACAGGGTATACATTCTAGGATGGTGGCTCAGAATCATGGGAGTTTTTAATATGAGAAATTTGAGGGCTTTGAGACTTGTAATGATTCAAATTCAGAAAGCACATCAGACTAAAAAGCAAATATGATAACCTGTTTACTTAAAACACATTCCATTAGTCTTCGATATGAATGGTACACATTTTAAGAAAAACAAACCAAATTGTGTTTTCAACTAAATTCTTGAATTCAGTGTTCCATACGTGATTATATGTTTATCTTCTAAGGTATTTGTGGAGCTGATGTGGTCATTGTTAATTTTGCAGAATGGTGGATGTAGGAGGCCAACGATCAGAAAGAAGAAAATGGATACATTGCTTTGAAAATGTCACATCTATCATGTTCCTAGTAGCTCTTAGTGAATATGATCAAGTCCTTGTGGAGTCAGACAATGAGGTAAGCAAGCATCAGCATAAATCACCAGTTTTTAAGAAAAAATAATTTCACTAAAAATAATTTTAAATTTTCATAGAATCATGGAATGGTTTGGGTTGGAAGGGACCTCAAAGATCATCTCGTTCTACCCCCCTGCTGGGTGGGGACACCCTCCGCTAGACCACGTTGCCCAAAGCCCCATCAAACCTGGCCTTGAACACTTTCAGGGAGGGGCCATCCACAACTTGTCTGGGCAGCCTGTTCCAGTGCCTCACCACCCTCACAGTAAAGAATTTTTTCCTAATATCTAATCTAAATTTATCCTCTTTTATTTTAAAACCATTACCCCTCATCCTGTCACTACACTCCCTGACAAACAATCCCTCTCCAGCTTTACTGTAGGCCCCCTTTAGGTCCTGGAAGGCTGCAATAAGGTCTCCCCAGAGCCTTCTCTTCTCCAGGCTGAACAACCCCAACTGTCTCAGCCTGTCTTCATAGGAGAGGTGCTCCAGCCCTCTGATCATCTTCATGGCCCTCCTCTGGACTCTCTCCAGCAGCTCAATGTCTTTCTTGTACTGGGGACACCAGAGCTGGACACAGTCAGGGAGCTAAGCTGACCGGCAGTCAGGGAGCTAAGAGAAGCCATGCTTCGGTACCAACCACCTCTGAAGCAGCTTGAACCCCTTCATAGGCTGCCAATATCTCTTTTTCAGTTGGAGTATAGTGGGCCTTGGATCCTCTGTATCCCCAACTCCAAAACCCCAGGGATTTACCTCGAGTCTCCCCTAGTGCTTTCTGCCAGAGACTCCAGGTAGGGCCATTCTCCCCAGCTGCAGTGTAGAGCACATTTTTTACATCTTGTCCTGCCTGGACTGGCCCAAGGGCTACTGCATGAGCAATTTCCTGTTTAATTTGTTCAGAGGCTTGTCGTTGCTCAGGGTCCCATTTGAAATGGTTCTTCTTCCGGGCGTTTGATGGCATTGGGGTACACTGTGCACCGGTGTCCACTAGAGTCTTATACTCTTGTGGGTCTGATGTGCCAGGCCATCGAATCCATACAGTCCATTAAACCCGGCTGTCCCTTTCCTCCACCTGGCTGGAGGCAGGCCCCCTCTGATCCTGCTCATTGTATTTGTTACTCACTTCTTGTAAAAATGACTTAAAAGTCCCTTCAAGAGGATCATAAGTACAAGTAAGCCATCCTCTCGGTCTGGGGAACTACCCGCTGGAAATCAGAGTGGCATTTTTCCTGGAAGAATCCCCTTCTGTGATTGTTTTGCCTTGTAGCTAACGTGCTCCTGCCTCTATGTTCGAGGAAGGTTTTCCATACCACTTCCTCATGTCCTCTCCATGGCCACACAGGTAAAACCACGGGATGCCTTGTGGTGTATACCCTCTATATCCTCTCTCTTGAGCAGAGGAATGCTTACTCCTAATAGTTGAGATACTGGTCCATGCAGGTGGGGAATAGGACGTATTCTCTTTGAGTGGCTGGACCTTCTGGGATAGTTTCTCTACAGTTGAGACGAGGGAGGAAGAGAGGCTTTCTTCCTATTGCCCAAGTCAGCCAGCCACTTCATGCACTGTTGCTGCCACTTTGTCTTCCCAGTCCATCACTGCCAATGAGTTGGCATATGATGATGGTGCGCTCCAGTACAAACTTCCACCATGTGGGTCATGTGCATTGGACTTCATCAGGATCTGTGGGTAACTGCGCATTGTCAGGGTCATGATAAACCATCCCCTGCACAGCTAATTCCTTCAGGTACTGGATACCTCTCTCCATGGTGGTCCACTTGCCTGAACGACATCATCTTCACTGAAGGCTTCCCTCTCACTTGACAGAAGTCACCTCCAGGGGCTGAGGGCTTGTGTCTTTTTCCCAATTGCCTTGTCAATGCCCCCTTCCCTGGACAGAGATTCCAACTGATTGACTTCCCTACCCTCTAATTCCAGGCTACTGACCCCATTATCCCAGCATTGGAGCAGCCAGGTAATGTTGTGCTTGCCTGGAAAATGGCTGAAATCTTTTCGCATATCTCGCAGCTCACTCAGGGACAGGGATGGGGTGATTACCTCTGGTTCTGCCTCTTCCTCCTGTTCTCGTGATGACCCTGGTTCATTGTCATCCCTTACTAAGCGAACTGATTTTTTTGTGTGTTTCTTCTTCTGTATAGGGACAACTGATACCAGCAAGGGTTGATTTTTTGATTCAGCCGCAGTGCTCGTCTCCAAGGTTGGAGTGGCCGCGGTGTCTGCCGCTGGGGTTGGAGTGGCCACAGTCCCTGTTGGTGGGGTTGGAGTGACTGCAGTGTTTGTGGCAGGGGTTGGAGTAGCCGCAGTGCCTTTCGTTTGGTCATCAGATCCAGAGACCTTGTCTTCTCTTTCAGGGTTCTGAATAGTGTTGAACAGAGCTCAGTAGGCATGGGTCAGGCCCCCCAGCACATTGCAATGATTTGTGTTTCTCTGGAATTACCGGGGTGACAGCATACTTTTTCCAAATATTCTACTAGCTTTTCAGTATTCCGTATTTGTTCAGGGATGAAGTTCCAAAACACTGGAGGTGCGCACTTTTCTAGGCATTTTCCCATACTATCCCACACACCCTGCCACTCATAACTATGCAACTTCGTGGCAGATCTCTGGGTGATATTTTTAAATAGTTGTTTAACCCTGAACAAGACCTGAAACACATTCAAGAGACATAGCAATAGGAACATGCTGGTCTGAACATCCCAAGGATATTCAAAATTCTCAAGAGCTGTTGTAAGTATCCTGAAGGAGAAAGGGAAGGTGAAGGTGAAGGTATTCCCTTCTGTCTCCCCCATAGATTGGTTCTCCGCAGAAAAAAGGTAGAGAGTGCGATTAATAATAATTCCTGGGAGATAGCGCCCGAGGTACAAAAGTGACAGAAATGCTGAATAAACAGAGCAAATCATTCTCATGGCCAATAATGTTATCTTATCATAAGCGAGTAGTACACAGTGCAGCAAAAGGAACATTCTCATCCACCTCCCAGAGAAGATAAACAGCACCATAGGAAATACAAGTAAGGACTTACATGACACAAACATGTGAACAAATAATACAACATTGTGTCCAGCAACTATTAAACTAATATAATGAGTGCTTACAACTAATTAGTTTTAAAAGGCTTTGGTCGGATCTGTTGTTATCTCACCCCTTCGTGCTCCACGTTGGGCACCAAAAACTGTCATGGTTTAACCCGGCCAGCAGCTCAACGAACCACACTCACTCAGGTGGGATGGGGGAAAGAACTGAAAATGGAAAAAAACCCCAAAACTCGTGTGTTGAGCTAAACACAGTTTAATAGGACATAAACCAACAATAACAATAATAAAAGAATATACAAAACAAGTGATGAACAGCACAATTTCTCACCACTCGAAGTCGATGCTCCGCAAGACCTCGAGCTGTCCCGCCTCCCGGCCCACCTCCTAGTTATATACGGAACATGATGTCATATGCTATGGAATATCCCTTTGGTCGGTTTGGGTCAGCTGCCCTGGCTATGTCCTCTCCCAATTTATTGGATGCTGAACAACCCCAACTCTCTCAGCCTGTCTTCATAGGAGAGGTGCTCCAGCCCTCTGATCATCTTCATGGCCCTCCTCTGGACTCTCTCCAGCAGCTCAATGTCTTTCTTGTACTGGGGATGCCAGAGCTGGACGCAGTACTCCAGGTGGGGTCTTACAAGAGTGGAGTAGAGGGGGAAAATCACCTCCCTCAACCTGCTGGCCATGCTTCTTTTCATGCAGCCCAGGATACAGTTGTCTTTCTGGGCTGCAAGCACACATTGCCAGCTCATGTTGAGCTTCTCGTCCACCAGCACCCCCAAGTCCTCCTCAGGGCTGCTCTCAATCCATTCTCCGCCCGGCCTGTAGTTGTGCTTGGGACTGCACTGACCCATGTGCAGGACCTTGCACTTGGCCTTGTTGAACTTCATGCGGTTCGCACGGGCCCACCTCTCCAGCCTCTCAAGGTCCCTCCGGATGGCATCCCTTCCCTCCAGCATGTCAACTGCTCCACACAGCTTGGTGTTGTCAGCATACTTGCAGAGGGTGCACTCGATCCCACCATCCATGTCGCCAACAAAGATGTTTAACAGCGCCGGCTCCAATACCGACCTCTGAGGAACGCCACTCGTCACTCATCTCCCCTTGGACATCGAGCCATTGACTGCAACTCTTCGAGTGCAACTGTCCAGCCAATTCCTTATCCACAGAGTGATCCATCCATCAAATCCATGTCTCTCCAATTTAGAGACAAGGATGTCGTGCGGGACAGTGTCAAATGCTGTGCACAAGTCCAGGTAGATGATGTCAGTTGCTCTTCCCTTGTCCACCAACGCTGTAACCCTGTCATAGAAGGCCACCAAGTTTGTCAGGCACGATTTGCCCTTAGTGAAGCCCTGTTGGCTGTCACCAATCACCTCCTTATTTTCCATCTGCCTGAGCATGGTTTCCAGGAGGATTTCCTCCATGATCTTGCCGGGCACAGAGGTGAGACTGACCGGCCTGTAGTTCCCTGGGTCTTCCTTTTTTCCCTTTTTAAAAATGGGGGTTATGTTTCCCCTTTTCCAGTCAGTGGGAACTTCACTGGACTGCCACAACTTCTCAAATATGATGGATAGTGGCTTAGCAACTGCATCCGCCAGTTCCCTCGAGGACCCGCGGATGCATCTCGTCAGGGATCTTCTCCTACAGTGAGCAGTTCTTCATTCTCCCCGTACCTGCCTTTGCCTTCTGCGACTTGGGGAGTGTGTCTGGAGCACTTGCTGGTGAAGACAGAGGCAAAAACTTGTTGTTTAGTACCTCAGCCTTCTCCGTATCCCAGGTAACCAGATCTCCCATTTCCTTCCCAGAGGGCCCACATTTTCCCTAGTCTTCCTTTTATCACTGACGTACCTATAGAAGCTTTTCTTGTTGCCCTTGACATCCCTGGACAGATTTAATTCTATCAGGGCTTTAGTTTTCCTAACCTGATCCCTGACTGCTCAAACACTTTCTCTGTATTCCTCCCAGGCTACCTGCCCTTACTTCCACCCTCCATAGGCTTCCTTTTTGCATTTGAGTTTGTCCAGGAGCTCCTTGTTCATCCATGCAGACCTCCGGGCATTTTTGCCTCACTTCCTCTTTGTTGGGATGCATTTCTCCTGATCTTGGAGGAGCACAAGTTTGTAGAGAGCTTCAGTAGAAATGTGTCAGTTTTTACATAGTTATTTGGATATTAAAATGGTTGGACCAGTAAAGTATAATGATAGATTTAATACTTCATGCTAAACAGCAAAACTCAAAGTTGTTAGTTCTTTTAAGACATTTTCAAAGTAGACTGGCTTGTCCAGTCCTGGATATTTTTCAAATGTGTACCAGCAGTTGTATGCAACTACATGTAATGAAATGAGAAGTTCTAGAGGGATTAAGAGGCTAATCCTCAAATACTAAGACACAAACTGATCTCCTCCATGGAGGGTCAGCGGAGCGATGTTCTTATTGTAGCTATTTACTTAGTTAGTGTTGTGAAGCAGAGTCATAAAAATAAACAGTGAGAATTAAAACAAAATTCATAGGTTCTTTGCTAGAACAGACCCTAAAGTAGTAAACTTGATTCCATTGATTTAAAGTATAGGATTTTTATTGACTTATATTTTCTACCTGTATTTCTATTTCAAAGAATAACAGAAATAAGAAACTCATGGGTGGTAATGTATGAACTAAGCAGGCAAAATGCAGTAGTACACAATGTTTTGTATACAGTTTTACAAAGTAGGGGGGAATTTAATATTTTGGTTTTTTTTCTTTCATGAAGACTATTCCCATTATTCATCAATCTTACATGAGTTATTCGCCACCACTGTTCTATGCAAGTTTTTAACATTCATTTATAAAAGTTAGATGAAAACCAGAAAGCATTTTAATGTTCTTCATGACTGTGTATATATGTTGATTTCATTGTTTAAGAGACAGGTTGACATAGTAAGGTAAAACACATCTCCCTGGGCACTGCTAGTTACAGGTCTCCAACTAGACTCTGCGCCGCTTGTCACAACCCTCTGAGCTCTGCCATTCAACCAGTTCTCAACCCACCTCACTGTCCCCTCATCTAACCCACACTTCCTAAGCTTGCCTATAAAGACGTTATGGGACACAGTGTCAAAAGCCTTACTGAAGTCAAGGTAGACAACATCTACTGCTCTCCCCTCATCTACCCAGCCAGTCATGCCATCATAGAAGGCTATCAGATTGGTCAGGCATGATTTCCCCTTGCTGAATCCAGTTGGAAAGAAATCTCATTACGTTATTTATATCATCAGCCATCTCCTTAAAAAGTACATCTGTTAAAAAGAAGAAATTTTCAGTTGCTATGTAGTGAATACATCTTGTCATTTATTTTTGTATTCTGTTTATTTTTGTATTCTTTTAACTTAGCGGGTATCAGAATGTTGTCATTTTGTTTTGTAAGACATATATCTTTGATGTTGTGGTCTGAACAGTAATGGACTCTGACAACATGTTACAAAACAAAGCTTTATTGAGGAAGTAAGAACGATGAGCAACAATTCCCCCATAAAGCGACTCACCCAATCACCAATAGCGAAAACAGGATCACAGAATCATAAAATACGTTAGGTTGGAAAAGACCTTTAAGATCATCGAGTCCAACCGTTAACCTAGCACTGCCAAGTCCACCACTAAACCACGTCCCTAAGCGCCACATCTATACGTCTTTTAAATACCTCCAGGGATGGTGACTCAACCACTTCCCTGGGCAGTCTGTTTCAGGGCTTGACAACCCCTTCGGTGAAGACGTTTTTCATAATATCCAGTCTAAACCTCCCCTGGCACAACTTGAGGCCATTTCCTCTCATCCTATCACTTGTTAATTGGGAAAAGAGACTGACACCCAACTCGCTACAACCTCCTTTCAGGTAGTTGCAGACAGCGATAAGCTCTCCCCTCAGCCTCCTTTTCGCCAGACTAAACAATCACAGTTCCCTCAGCCGCTCCTCATAAGACTTGTTCACTAGATCCTTTACCAGCTTTGTTGGCCTTCTTTGGACATGCTCCAGCACCTCCATGTCTGTCTTGTAGTGAGGGGCCCAAAAGTGAACACGGTGTTCGCGGTGTGGCCTCACCAATGCCGAGTCGAGGGGGACAATCACTTCCCTAGACCTGCTGACCACACTATTTCCGATACAAGTCAGGATGCTGTTGGCCTCCTTGGCCACCTGGGCACACTGCTGGCTCATGTTCAGAAAGCCGTCAAACAGTATCCAACCAGCACCCCCAGGTCCTTTTCCGCTGGGCAGCTTTCCATTCACTCTTCCCCAAGCCTGTAGCGTTGCATGGGGTTGTTGTGACCCAAGTGCAGGACTCGGCACTTTTAGCACTGTTGAACCTCATACAGTTGGCCTCGGCCCATTGATCCAGCCTGTCCAGACCCCTCTGCAGAGCCTTCCTACCCTCAAGCAGATCAACACTCCCGCCCAATTTGGTGTCGCCTGCAAACTTACCGAGGGTGCACTCGATCCCCTCGTCCAGATCACTGATAAAGATATTACACAGAACCGGACCCAATACTGCGCCCTGGGGAGCACCCCTTGTGACCGGCTGCCAACTGGACTTAACTCCATTCACCACAACTCTTTGGGCCTGGCCATCCAGCCAGTTTTTTACCCAGCAAAGAGTACGCCCGTCCAAGCCATGAGCAGCCAGTTCCTCCAGGAGAATGCTGTGGGAACCGGTGTCAAAGGCTTTACTAAAGCCCAGGTAAACAACATCCGCAGCCTTTCCCTCATCCGCTAAGCGGGTCACCTTGTCATAGAAGGAGATCGGGTTAGTGAGGCAGGACCTGCCTTTCATAAACCCATGCTGACCGGGCCTGATCACTTAGTGGTCCTGTACGTGCTGTGTGATGGCACTCGAGATGAGCTGCTCCATAACTGGCACTGAGGTCAGACGGACAGGCCTGTAGTTCCCCGGATGCTCCATCTGGCCCTTCTTGTAGATGGGTGTCACATTTGCTAACCTCCAGTCAACTGGGACCTCCTCGGTTAGCCAGGACTGCTGATAAATGATGGAAAGTGGCTCAGTGAGCACTTCCGCCAGCTCCCGCGGTACCCTTGGGTGGATCCCATCCGGCCCCATAGACCTGTGTGTGTGTGTCTCAGTGGTGTAGCAGGTCGCTAACCATTTCCCCTTGGATTATGGGGGCTTTATTCTGCTCCCCATTCCTGTCTTCCAGCTCAGGGGGCTGGGTACCCGGAGCACAACTGGTCTTACTATTAAAGACTGAGGCAAAGAGAGCATTAAGTACCTCAAGCCTTTTCCTCAGCCTTTGTCACTATGTTTCCCCTCGCATCCAGTAAAGGATGGAGATTCTCCTTAGCCCTCCTTTTGCTGCTAATGTATTTATAGAAACATTTTTTACTGCCTTTTACGACAGTAGCCCGGTTATGTTCTAGCTGGGCTTTGGCCCTTCTAATTTTCTCCCTGCGTAACCTCACGAGATATTTGTAGTCCTCCTGAGTTTCCTGCCCTTTCTTCTAAAGATCAGAAACTCTTTTTTTCCCTGAGTTCTAGCAAAAGCTCTCTGTTCAGCCAGGCCGGTCTTCTTCCCTGTCGGCTCGCCTTTCGGCACATAGGGACGGCCTGCTCTTGCGCCGTTAAGATTTCCTTCTTGAAGAATGTCCAGCCTTCCTGGACTCTTTTGCCCTTCAGGACTGCCTCCCAAGGGACTCTGTCATCTAGTCTCCTAAACCAGCCAAAGTCTGCCCTCCGGAGGCAGATAAAGTCCTGGAGAACGTAGAATCCTGATCCGTTCTTTACCAAGGCTGCTGTGGGTAGGCATTGATTGAGAGATTAGCCTGAATAGAGTGATATCTGACAAAAGTTTTAGGTGCGTGGCCCCACAATTCCACCAATACCAATGTTCCCACCACGGGAACCCCTTGGTGCCCAGATGCAGGATGTTGTGTACAAATCCAGCAATCAGTTCCCTTTCTGACATTCGCCAGTGCCTGAGATGTGAGAATTAACAAGTTAGGATCCCAACCAGCAAGGCCCTCATGGACTGTCCCTAAGAACAGTATCCACAGCATATTCAAGAGAGGGCCTTGCTCGGAATAACCGAGAGTAGTACAAGTAAAACAACTACAATAAACAGCAATATAGCAGGAAGATTTTTCCAGATTGTTGTGGTTGAGATAAAGACAGTTTAATAGGTAAAGCAAAAGCTGTGCATGCAAGCAAAGCAAAATAAGGAATTCATTCACTATTTCCCTTTGACGGGCAAATGTTTAGCCGTTTCCAGGAGAGCAGGGCTTCATCACGTGTTAACAGTTACTCGGGAAGAGAAATGTCATAGCGCTGAACGTCCCCCTCCCCTCCTCCTTCCCCCAGCTTCTTGTGCACCTCAGCCTACTCACTGGCAGGGCAGTGCGAGAAGCAGAACAGGCCTTGATGCTGTACAAGCACTGTTCAGCAATAACTAAAACATCCCTATGTTATCAACACTGTTTTGGTCACAAATCCAAAACATAGCACCATATGAGCTGCTATGAAGAAAATTAACTCTATCCCAGCCAAAACCAGTACACAGATCATTCTGGGTGGCCCAGTAGTTGGGCTGAGTCAGTGGCTCCGGGCTCATCATGGACATTATCACTTCCTGAAATACAAAAATCACTTCTAGGACAGCCCAAAGGGGCAGCCTGTGGTTCCAATGACGAGATTTGGGCCCTGGTGCCCACAACAAAGTTGACCGAGTGCCAGTCATTCACAACAACGTCTAATCGGGGCTAGGACATAGTGTACGCAAAAACGTCTGCCTGGAAACAGAACTAGGAGGCATATCTCCATCTGGTGGTGGGCACCTGCCCACCAGTTCTCAGGCAGCACCTTTGAGAGAGGAAGGAACGGCTGAAGGTGAAGCACTGCAAGGCTCAGAGGGAAGGGGGAGGGGGCAGGGGCCACCTGCTGATGGCCATTCAGAAGCTGTACAAAGACATTGTTTGGCAATTTATCAATTTGTTGGCGGGTGGGTAAACCCCCTTTCCAGCAGGAACTGCCAGAGGCGGCCCCTCTGCATCTGACCGTGGGGCACAGGAGCCATTGCCACAGCACCCAGTCCTGCAGCCAGGGCAAGCAGAGCCCCTGTGTCCCACAGTCCCCATCATTGAGGTGAGTTAGAGCTGCCTCAGTGCGCCAGAGCCTCCCGAATCACTCCACCCAGCCTCCTCCTAGCGTTTTATGAAACTGGTCGCCCAGGGAGCAGAACTGTTCCCTGGTATAGGCTTGTACCCCGCGAGCGTTCGAGGCAGGTAAAGGAAGGGCAGGGATGTCTTCCCCTGTAGTGTTGGGAAGGGGGTCAGGGTCTGGTCCGGGACCATTGCTGTCCCTGTCCCAATTATCATCCTTATCATCGTCCTGGGGTAGACGGTGGCCCCAACTTGGACTGTTGTACTGGGACAATTGCTCTGGGCCTCGAAGGCCCACTGGGCCAAGGGGGCTAGCTTATGCTCATCCCTCTCAGTCCCTTGCTTATCTTATCCTGCCCATTTGAAGGCGCTGCGCAGCCCAGTGATTTCAGCCCAAGCAGCATCAAGGGCACAAGTCAGGAGGCCGATTAAGCAACCTTTGCCTTTTCCCCACCTTACAACGTCTGGCCTTACGCCATTGTTCAAATTCATCCCCAACAGCCTGGGGATCTGTCCAATTATCTTGGATCCAATCCTCCCATTGGGACGATCTCCAAACTTGCTCCTTTCCTGAAGTGTCCAGTACTTGTCAGAAGGACTCCATCCTGTCCGCGACACCAATAATGTGGTGTGGTACACCAGTAATGGAGTCTGACAACATGTTATAAACCAAAACTTTATTGAGGCAGTTGGAAAGATGAGCAACAGTGCACCCATACGGTGACTCACCCAATCACCGATAGCAAACACAGGATCATAAGCGATGCCATGGCCCTGGTGGACTGCCAGCAAAATTTGATGTATGGGTCATCTGGCAGCAACAGCCAATCGTGCAAATGCCTTCTGAATGCCAGTAAGAGTCGCACCGCGCCTTGGCTCCACCAATGGTAGTGTGATTTGAGAGAATCATACCTTACATGAATAATGCGAGCGGCACCCTGCCTACACTGCCAATGTCGGTCAATGGGCAGGGTGTCAGGAGGTAGGGTGTCAGATGTGATGTTAATTATTTTTCTCAGTGTATTGATCTAACAGAATCACACTACCAGCACTGTGTTTTTAACTGGAGCCGAAGTATGGAACATCATAGAGTGGAACATGAACGACACAAGGAAAAATAGTAGTGCAAATAGCTCGCAGCATAAAATGCATCCTGCTTAATGGGGTAGAGAGAGATGAATTTAAGACTGTAATGTGTGTGCTACAAATAGGCTACTAGTCTTTGTGAACATTTTGGTTTCTGGTAAATGTAAATAAAAATACATCGAAATAGTCTTTTTAGGAGAAGGAGATTAAAGAGAAACCTCACTTTCACAACTTTGCATGGATGTTAGCGCGTTAAATTATTTATAACTTGGCCATCTTCTCGAGAAGATGGAACGATATTTTCCTGGGCTTTCAGAGTATACAGCCTTGCCCTTTGTTGTTAGCAGCTGAAAGCGTTCACGTGTTGCGAACTGAATGGAACATATGGACTGAACATTTCCCTTCTGTCTTGGGCTCTCCTACCACTTTGAAATGACTGAAGCGATATTATTCCATGAGTTTTTTTCAACTCACGAAAAAGAACTTACTTCTAAAGCTGTCTTGATTTTTCAAGTTTTCACTTTCAGAACAAAACATTTTGGAGGCAAACATGGAGGTAAGACTTCTAAAACTCCTCTTTGTCTTGAAGATGGTCCTTCCACCTCACTGCTAAACTACGTTCCTTATTAACATCAGTGAAAAACTTTTTAAACGTTTTGTTTTTCAGTATGAAATCTGTTCATAACTGTAATTCAAAGCATTTTTTCAAGTCACACATACAGAAACTTTTGGCATATTCCAGCAGCCTTAGGCCTGTGTTCCTCTAGCTCTTGGGTGGATCCAGCCTGTCTTGGAGCTAAGCACCTGCTCCTTCGCCTTTAAGGAAGAGTTAAATTTGCCAGACAAGAAGATAGATTTTTACTTTTTATTGAATGGAAGTTCAAATTACAGTTTCCCATGTATATTTGCAGTATGTCGACATATATGGTTAAATCCATATTCTAGAAAATATTTTAATTACTGCCATAAACAAGTTAACCTTTTTACAATGTTACATCCGCTGCCATCATTGGTAACAGGGTTACAGCACACCTAGGTTAGAAGGAAGTTTCAGTTTGTTTATTGCAATGGGGAGTTTCAAAAAGGCTTTGTTTTCCCCAAGACCCATGAGTACTGTCACAGATGAGTACTTTTGAAAAGTCTGATATTTGAAAGCCTTCTGCTTCTTTGACAGGTTTGAAGTCTTTTTGTATGAGTGATTAATATTATTCCTGTGCAACTTCACCTGAGGTGTTCTTGATGGTTTTGCTCTACAAGCAATTAAATTAATTTTTAAAGCAGGAGAAGCTGACTATGGCACAACAAGAACCAGCATATGAACTTAAAGACTGTAGTCAAACTTACTTTTGCCTTTTTAAGTTACAACATTGCAGTTGCTTACAATTTTAAACTTTAATTCAAATGTTGTAATGGACAAGTTTGGCCTCAAAACAAACCAATAGTCTAATTTGACTTCGTGGCTAATAGGGACATGGGATTTCACTTCAATTTCTCCATCAAACCTAAGCTTTAAGCTAACCGAAAGCATTCCTTTGAGATAGCTATGAAAAATGTTTTCATCTAAATACCTCAAGGGTTGTAGAAATCCAGACTCCAGAACCAAGCCCTCTCGGGGCTTATCATTCATGGCCTCTCCCCATTGTGACTCACAGTGTTGACCAGTCTGGCCACAGTAATATGACCAGGCGTTACCTAAGGACGTTACCCTCATTTACAAATTTCATCTCATCTCCGATATAAACTCAGTTTCTAGACGCAGCACCTCCTTACGGTTTGCCTGTTAGGTTCTATCCTTCAATTTACTCCCCCATATCTTTTACTGAAATCATACTGAGAATCTGTTAATTCTTGTTCAAAGACCTCAAAATTATGCTTGGCCCCAAACCATAAGTAAATATTATTTGTATATTCTGCTCTATGCTCAAGTTGTCAACCTATCAAACAGAAAACTTCTTTCAATAATAAGAAGTACAGCATTTATAGTTGAACATTGCTGTAAACTGCTGGAGAATGTTTCAGAACGATTTCAACAGGACAAGATATGAACAGTGCTAATATAAGGTTTTGATTTATGTGGGGTTTTTTTTGTTTGCTTGTTTTCAAAAACATAAAACCAAGCGAACCATTCTCATGCTCACCTATTTTCCTGGTAAAAACAGTAAATTAATATAGAAAAGCACCCCAGTGTTTTCAATTTAAGTAAAGCAATATTGTGTGGTGTGTGATATCCCATAATCGAACAAAAGAGAAAGTGTGAAACTAGTTAACACTAAAGTTTAAATTGCATAAAGGTAGAGCATTATATAGCAGAAAAGTAAATTAGAATAAAATTTACCATTCTATGATTCTATGATTCTATGAATAACTGCAGCCTGTGGAAGGGACTCCATGCAGGAGCAGGGGAAAAGTGTGAAGAGGAAGGCGTGACAGAGATGAAGTGTTATGAACTAACTGCAACCCCCATTCCCCATCCCCTGTGTGCTGCTTGGGGGTGGAGGTAGGAGATAGAAGAGTCAGGAATGAGGGAGTGAAGTTGAGCCTGGGAAGAAGGGGTGGTGGTGGTGGAAAGTGTTTTTACCATCCTACTGTTACAATTAATTGGCAATAAATTAAATTAATTTTCTCCAAGTCGAGTCTGTTTTGCCCATGATTGTAACTGGTAAGCCATCTCCCTGTCCTTATCTCAACCCATGAGTGAGAGGTGACCCATCACCTTATTTTCTCCCCCTTTCCTGTTGAGGAGAGGGAGTAATAGAGTGGCTTGGCGGGCACCAAGGTTAACCTACTGCAGTCCTCTAGTACAACATTTTAACCAACAAATCTTATTTCTTATGGATAAATATTTACCACAAAATCCAAAATATTTTCCTATTCACCTCAAAAATCTTGCATAAAATAAACAGACATCAGTTTAGACTATTTCATTAGTTAACTACAGATTTCTACACAGGTGATAGGCAGAGGCAATAGTACACCAGACATGCCACTGAGGGTAACTCGGTATTTTGGGTTTTCTTTTTTTAAAATCAGTTTTGCGTTAAGATAATTTTGTAATTTAACACTGAAAACAGTCTGTTTAAACTTGGTTTTGATCAAAAGTTTTCTCCAGTCTTCCTAAAAATCTGTTCATAACTGTAATTCAAAGCATTTTTTCAAGTCACACATACAGAAACTTTTGGCATATTCCAGCAGCCTTAGGCCTGTGTTCCTCTAGCTCTTGGGTGGATCCAGCCTGTCTTGGAGCTAAGCACCCATCTGGGCAGCTTAGTTTTGGCTTCCGGTAAACTGTGTCCTGTCTATTAGACCGTTGTGGGACAGGTTAGTTTTGCCCTACTGATGATGTGTTGTTGCAATAGTAATCCTGTTCAGTACAAGAGGAACCGCAGGTTCGGACCCCTGGTGCATGCATTTGGCTGAGGAGCCACTGGCGCGAGGCTACCATCTGCGGGCTTATGACTGAACGCCTCTAAGTCAGAATCTCGCCTAGACATAGCAACACGGCAGTGCCGCCGGCGCCTCGGTAGGCTCGTGACAGCTGGCTGCCTGCCCCACACGGGGTGGGCCAGGTGCAAAGCGCTGCTTGCGGTCGGAACCGGAGGGGTGGACAGATGCGGCGCTGCCTCTTCCCCGTTGCATACCACATGATCGTGGGGCACCCAGCACTAAATCATTCGTAGATGGCCTGATTCTGGGTCAGGGTTTCGTACATAGGAGAGCTGCTCCCTCGCTGCGATCTATTGAGAATCAGCCCTCAACACAAGCTTTTGTAAAAAAAAATTTAAAATTGCACCCATTTTTAAAAAGAGTAGAAAGGTGGACCCTGGGAACTCACCTCTGTGCCTGGGAAGATCATGGAAGCTATGTTAAGGCACATGGAGGACAGGGAGGTGATTCGAGACAGCCAGCATGGCTTCACCAAGGGCAAGACTTGCCTGACCGACCTAGTGACCTTCTATGATGGAGTGGCTACATCAGTGGACAAGGGAAGAGCTACGGATGTCATCTATCTGGATTTCTGTAAGGCCTTTGACAGGGTGCCCCACAACATCCTTCTTTCTAAATTGGAGAGATATGGATTTGATGGATGGACCATTCGGTGGATAAGGAATTGGCTGGATGGTCGCATTCAATGTCCGGATGGAGACCAATGATGAGTGGTGTCCCTCAGGGGTCCATATTGGGACCAGTACTGTTTAATATCTTCATCAATGACACAGTGGGATCGAGTGCACCCTCAGCAAATTTGCAGATGACACCAAGCCGAGTGGTGCGGTTGACACGCCTGAGGGACGGGATGCCATTCAGAGGGACCTGGACAAGCTCAAGAAGTGGGCCCATGTGAATCTCATGAAGTTCAACAAGACCAAGTGCAAGGTCCTGCACATGGGTTGGGGCAACCCCCAGTACCAGTACAGGCTGGGGGATGAAGGGATTGAGAGCAGCCCTGTGGAGAGGGACTTGGGGGTACTGGTGGATGAAAAACTGGGCATGAGCCGGCAATGTGTGCTCGCAGCCCAGAAAGCCAACCGTTTTCTGGGCTGCATACAAAGAAGCGTGGCCAGCAGGTCGAGGGAGGTGATTCTGCCCCTCTACTCCGCTCTCGTGAGACCCCACCTGGAGTACTGCATCCAGCTCTAGAGTCCTCAATAGAAGAAAGACATGGACCTGTTGAAGCGGGTCCAGAGGAGGGCCACAAAAATGATCAGAGGGATGGAACACCTCTCCTATGAGGAAAAGCTGAGAGAGTTGGGGTTGTTTAGCCTGGAGAAGATAAAGCTCCAGGGAGACCTTATTATGGCCTTTCAATACTTAAAGGGGGCTTATAAGAAAGATGGGGACAGACTTTTTAGTAGAGCCTGTAGCGATAGGACAAGGGGTAGTGGTTTTAAACTAAAAGAGGGTAGATTTAGACTAGATACAAGGAAGAAGTTTTTTAAGATGAGGGTAGTGAAACACTGGAACAGGTTGCCCAGAGAACTTGTAGATGCCCCATCCTCGGAAACATTCAAGGTCAGGTTGGACAGGGCTCTGAGCAACCTGATCTCGTTGAAGATGTCCCTGCTCATTGCAGGGGGGTTGGACTAGATGACCTTTAAAGGTCCCTTCCAACCCAAACCATCCTATGATTCTATATAGATTTTTTTAGCATACCAGAACACTGCTTTATTCCCATCTTTTCCCTTCTCTTCAAGACCCAGAAAGCAAGAATGTATGTATTTATTCCACATAAAGAAAAGTGTATTTTTGTCAGAATGTGGGTGTGACAGAAATATGAAAAGATTTTAAATGTGTTAGTTCTCACCTTAAATTAAGAAATTTACAAGAAATATTATTCTTATTCCTCACTGTGATGTGACAGGTTCATTAAGGAAGACAATAATTGAACTTGGGTACTTTGGTAATCAGTCAATGGATATTTTTTTACATTCTGCAAAATTCAAATAACCTTTGAACTGTGAAACAGTATTAAAATTTCAGCACCAAAGTGAGACAGTGTGTATAAATGCCCTACTTTTTTCTTATGGATAGCATCAGTGTCGTACTATGATAGAATCTAATCCTTCTTTGATACTTGTGCCTGTCATCTGTATAAGAGATTTGCCTCAAGAACTTGCAGTGTTCTGCTGCTCCTCTTGCATTGCTTTCATGGCCTGATTAAACAGTATGATTTTTCTAAGATGGCCTACTTTCTTTTTCTAATTAGTCCACTGCATGATATTGCCTGAAGTCTTTTTCCTTGTAGTATGCTTTAACAAAGAAAACTACTTTTTAAATTATCTGTGCGATTCTTTTCAGTTAATACATTCTCTCATTAATCTCATTTTCATGTGTAAATATAAATTTATAAGAATTATTATTTGCCATTCAGTGCATCTGTGTTTGTTTATATGGCCCTTCATCATTCTGAAACTGTTTTAGAGTTCTTAAGGCTCAGGTTTGTATTTTCAAAATGTAGTGCATGATAGACGTTCTGCTGTAAATCTGTTTCTTTCCTTGTTTAGCTTATTCAAGAGAAATAAATTTGGATTATAAATCAGATGAGCCTATAGTAAGTTGAGAGGTTTCACTAGTGTATCTCAAGGGCTTTTACTTACTGGGTATGTGTGGGATTTCTGACTTCATATCTTTAGAGGAGTTAAGTCTTCAACTACTCTGTAAGGGGGCATCATGCATAGAAATGAGAGAAGTGTTCAGACTGCCTGTCTTTCAGAGCCCTGTGTAGCTACGATGATGCTTAAATGATATATCCGTGAAATTGCAATCCATTGAAAAAGATCTGCAATTAGGGAATTGGAGGTTTCAAACTGGAAGAAAAGCATGCATAGCAACCCAAGTTGTGTTATAACTATGACTCCTTGTCGTGGTTTAACCCCAGTGGGTAACTAAACACCACACAGCCATTCGCTCACACCCCCCCCACAAGGGCATGGGGTGGAGAATGAAAAAAAAACAACTCGTGGGTTGAGATAAAGACAGTTTAATAGGATAACAAAGGAAGAGAAGAATAATAATAGTAATAACAATAATAAAAATAATAACTAATAATAATACAAGTGATGCACAAATGCAATTGCTCACCACATGCAGAAAAAACCAACCTGTTGCCCAGTCTGTTTCGGAGCAGTGAATCTGCCTCCCGGCTAGCTTCCCCACTTATATACAGAGCATGATGTTATATAATAGGGAACATCCCTTTGGCCAGTCTGGGTCAGCTGTCCTGGCTATGCTCTCCCAGCTTCTTGTGCACCTGGTGGGGCGTGAAAAGCTGAAAAGTCCTTGACTTAGTGTAGACACTACAACTACCTAACAACAACTAAAACCATCAGTGTGTTATCAACATTATTATCATACTAAATCCAAAACACAACACTATACCAGCTACTAGAAAGAAAATTAACTCTATCTCAGCCGAAACCTGGACACTCCTCTAACAACCAATGCTCAGAAACACTCTCATCTCTCCTCTCTTAAGTATGTGTCTAGTTTGTACATAACCAAGCATCTGATTTTGGTGCATAAATACAAAATGTGAAAAATTGCTAAGAATACTATATTTAAACATCTCTTTCAAAAATTTCAGAGGGTGTACAGTTTTGAAATGCCTCTCTCTTCTTAAATGAGTATAAAAGGGCAAATACTTAGGCGTTCCAAATTCTACCCTTAATAATACAGTAAGTCTATCTGGATTCATTGGTGGAAATGAGGACAAAATTTGATCCAGATGACATAATATATTCGTTACATTATTAGTACTGTAAATTAAGTAAATCTTCCCTCAATCTGATATGTTGTGATGAAGGGAAACTTAAGTTAAATTATCAGATGTGTTTGACCTTTTCTCTTTTCCAGAAAAGTCTGACAGAATTAGTAGTGAGAGGAAAAATTAAGGGATCAGCTCTCTGATAAATTTATGATGTCCTATAGGTCAAATTTTCCCTGAGTTATACCAGTGGATCTGAAGAAACTTGCAGTTTTATCAAAAAGCAGAGTTTAGAACTTATTTTTAAATGTTAAACTTATTTTTAAATAAATTTATTTAATTCCTCTTCTTTCCTTAAATAAAGGATTTTTCCTATATAAGTATATTATTATTCCATATTCCAGGATAAGCTGCATTCAGACACGGATCACAGGTAGCTCTTCTAAATATATAAAATCTCATGGTCTCAGGGCAATAAATACAGAAATAAGTTCCAGTTTTCCAGGAGAAGTAGTAATCTAGTGGACTTGAGACATTACATTTTAAAAATCTGAGTTCATAGAAAAGAGATTTTTTGTGACCATTGCAGAGCTTGTTAAGTAGTTAGTACTAATAGGAATGGCAAAACAAAGAATGGTATTTATTGATGCTTAGACAAGTGTCTTTTCCATGTTAACACACTAAAAGTCTAAGAGTTACATGATTTCATATAACTTCTGTAGGTCTATGGTGGTCTATGAAAGTGTGGGCTTTTTATACAGAGGGATCTTTTTTTGTGTGTATTCCCAGAGGAAAACAGAAAACACGCTTAGGACATTATTTCCTCAGTTCGGCTAAATTAATGGATTAAACACTCATAAATTTATAATAGGGTAAATGAAATTTTGACATTTTTTAAGCTATCAAAAATCAAAAGTATTTTCTAAAATATCATTTGAGACTGAAAAGCTACAAAGGCAATGGATGGCATAAAATATTCACTGATAAAATATGATTTTTAGAAGTAAAGCAGAACATCCATTGGCCAAAATAATTGGGGAAGAAATGTCAGTTTAAATCATTTTGGTCAGAGTTAATATATTTTGGTTAAATATATAGATAAAAATATGATTGTAAAATGTGAGTTTGTAACAGGGTTGGAGATAAATTTCACTTGTATTTAGAACTGTAATATTCTTTCCACTTTGACTTTTGAGTAAGGAATTTCACTAGTGCCCTATATATCCACAATATGTATCCTATATATATATGCGCACATATATATATCTATCTTTATGCCTTAGGAAAACAATATTTTCTCCATTATTTTACTTGTTAAGTGATTTCTTTTCAATGATAGATGAAACCACACATAAAAGAATCATTGAAATGTCTCTTTCTTTGTTGAAACAGACATCTTAAAATATCAACATTAATAGAATTTTAAAAGCTTATATTTCTTAGGAGGTTTACTTGCTGGATTTTCACTGAGTAACAAAACAAATAGAACTAGTCATCTTTATTTTTAAAGTCTAATTCATTTATATGTCCTATTCAGACAGGTAATTTGTAATCCTCTTAAGACAGTTGTTTACATTATTGGTTCTAATTAATTAGAGAAGGGAAGGGTTCTTTTCAAATAAAGAGTGTTGCTCCTTTTTTTAAGCTTTTGTTTGAGTTTGAAATGTCATATTGCATCTTTAATAAATTATTCAGTTTAGCTGCAAATAAAATTTTTAGTGTTTTAAAACAATAGGAATATAGGAAACTGTTATCCTTAAGCTGTCCTAGGTAGAATAGATTAAAGTTGTTTGGATTGCTAAAAAATATTCAAGTTAAAGTCTGTTGTATTAAAATTACGTGAAATCGATGAATACAGGATAGGTATTTTTACTGTCTATTCATTTGTGCTTGTATACAGGTATGTAGATGCAGGCCTATATGCTCATGTTTTGAATCTGGACAAAATACATCTGTAAAACAGATGAGTATCCAAAGTCTAGATAGAACTTCTGTAGTGTGCTCTGACAAATTGGTACAATGTTCCAGTCACACTTTCTTTTGATGTGGGCCAAAAATATGAAATGTCATGAGGTCACAGAGTTCAGAATATTTTCATTCTTCATGGAGACAATTATCTGAAGAATGTATTTCATTTTTGCATAAGAACTATCTTTCTGTTCACATCTAGGCATGTTTCCACTTTTCTTCCAGCACTGTGAGTTCCTTATTTACAGGCTAGTCCTACATGGCTTACCATGAAGGCTGAAAGAAAACAATGTTGAGATCAGAGTACTTTTTTTTCTGCATTGTGTAAAAAAACATGTAAAACATTTAGTTGCCTGTTTTTTTTCATTAGCATTCAGCAGTCCAGAACAATTGGGCATGGAGCAGAGGAATAATATGAACTCCCAGATAAAATTAAAATATTATTTCCATGGGAAATAAAATCTCCAGAACTCATTGCTTATTTGGAAACTAGAGAAAATAACACATTTATTGTCTGTGCCAAAATTATTTGCTGCATGTATTATATCTGTTCATGCATGTTCACACACATGCATATATATTTTTTCTTTTTTTCTGTAGATAAAAACCCTTTTGAATATAAAGTATCAGTACTAAGAAGTATTTGCTTAACGAAGCAAATGGTTCATAACAGAAATGGGAGTTTGAATTATCATACACCCATTTGCAGATGTAAATGTTACTGGTAAATGGTACTATTGGCCATGATTGCTGACAAAGAAGATGGTCACTTTTTTTCCAGTAACCAGTGTCAAAACTGACCAGAAAAGGGCCTTTTTTCATCCACAATTTTATTTTAAAAGATTTTTCACCTGTTTTTCTCAAAAATATGTGGGTATTTATGAAAAACTGTTTATTCCAGCATTCACGATATTTCATCAAAAAACAGTTTAACAACCATTTTTTATTTTAAAAGTAATTTGGCAGCAATGTTTGGACCATGTTCTTTGACCACTGTTTGGATCACATTTTTTGGACAATATTTTTGTGATTTAATGGTTGTTGAACAAATTTATTTCAGTGGATTTCAGCTGTCATTTGAGCTGTCTGTTCCTCTTATGGATATATAAAATTGCAATATATTTTGAATGTTGCAACTTTAAGTTGTTGGAGAGGTTAGAGTTCTTCTTTAAGGTGATTTAAAAATACAGTTCTCAGCTACAGAGATCTCTTCCCAGTCTTCTACCAGCAGTTCTTTTCATCAGGCTGGTCTGCAGAAAGATTAAAACAAGTGAAGAGAATAGAGGAATCATTCCTGAGCCCTGTATGTGTTTGAAGGAGTCTCTTACCGCATTTGAGTTATTCATTACAATACAATGGTTTGTACAACCATTACAATTCTCTCTCAGATAGCTAGTTATATCTGCATGATTATATTTCATACTGATGGCAAAAAATTAAAGTGTTTCCAGTTTTGAAACTATATTTACTTTTTTACATAGTGGAGGACTTGGCACTTACCTGCTTTTCTCTTATTTCCCAACCTTACATGTAGCAGCCCTATTATATTTCCAGCCAAGGAATACACTACAGGGTCTTTCTGCGCAGCCAGATAGTGCTGCTACTTAAATAAATGCTGTAAGTCTTTTTTGGAGAATGGAGATATTCCTAATTAATATAGACTTGCCAACAGAAAAAAAGACTCACACGCACAAACTTTTGTCAGGTCAAATAATCACAGAATCACAGAATGGTAGGGGTTGGAAGGGACCTCTGGAGATCATCTAGTCCAACCCCCTCTGCTAAAGCAGGTTCACCTAGAGCAGGTTGCACAGGATCGCGTCCAGGCGGGTTTTGAATATCGCCAGGGAAGGAGATTCCACAACCTCTCTGGGCAGCCTGTTCCAGTGCTCTGTTACCCTCAGAGTAAAGAAATTTTTTCTCATATTCAGATGGAACTTCCTGTGTTCCAGTTTGTGCCCATTGCCCCTTATCCTGTCGCTGGGCACCACTGAAAAGAGTCTGGTCCCTGCTGCTAGACATCCGCCCTTTAGATACTTATAAGTATTGATCAGATCTCCTCTCAGTCTTCTCTTCTCCAAGCTAAACAGACCCAGGTCTCTCAGCTTCTCCTCATATGAGAGATGTTCCAGTCCCCTAATCATCCTCGTAGCCTGTTAAAGAAAAATTCTACCAGACATGAGTTACCCTAGGTTTGCTTTATTGCAGCGCTGGATGCACGGGGGAAACAGCTCCACCAAACGTGCATGCCAGGTGATCACCAACACACAGGTTATATAGAATCAAAATATACATATTCATTATTTTTCTCAGAAAAGGCAGTCCTATGATAATCATTTCTTGGAATCCATTTCCATATTCTCCTCCCCATCAGGCATGCTCAGTGATTTGAGTTGGTGGTCCTCAGGGGTCTCTGGTGGTCGTCAGTGGTCTCGCACCCGTGTTCGCTGGATGACCCTCTTGCAGGCATGCGCAGTATCCTTGCTGTGGATACACTTGTCCATTACAACTTACTTCATAAGATTAATATTCCCGGGCCTATTGTCCGGTTGGGTAGGGACTGTACAAGGAACGTAGCAGCATTGTACATTGCCATGGTCGGTTAGCTTCATTACCTATTACCTTGATTAGAAACCCCTTTCCCACGATTATAGGCTTTAAAACAGTTCTAGGCCTTAAGCAGCTTTCTAGTTAACATCAGTTTTCTTATAGCTAAGCTTCTATATTTTTACAATTCCCTCCTTTTGTTTTCATTGCATCCCTGCAATTATTTATATCTCCAAGCTCCTTGCAATTTTGCTACTATACTAGAAAAACAGGTTACACAACATTGAAAAATCACTATTATACATACAATCCCTACGATCACTAAGGCTGCTACAGCAAGCGCCTTTTTGAGCCACACAGATAAATCAGGAGCCCAGGAAGTCAACCACGACACAGTATCAGTAAAACCCCAAGATGTATCGTCTTTTTGTACTTGTCGCATTTGAGAACTAATCTCCCAGATTTTATGTACGTCAGTCAATAATTCCCCAGAATGATCTACATACATGCAACAACTCACATTTAGCATTGTACAAACTCCACCTTGTGATGCTAACATCATATCTAAGGCCATACGATTTTGTAGGGTAATTTTTGAGAGTTCTGCAATTTCAATTTGCAAGGTTGTTAACCCATGAGCGGTATAACTTGCCAATTTTTCAATTTCTCCCGATATGTTTAAAATCGCTTTTTCCAGTTCACTCACCCCTAAAGATGGTATGAACCATCGGAGAAAAGAGTGAAATCCTGAGGGTTTTTCTATTAGTGGGTTATTGGTCCTTTTAACACGAGTTAAAAAGGTGCGATGCCAGATTGGAACATTTATAGTTTTAGGGAGAATTTGTAAATCCACAGTTACCAATCCTAGAGTGCAAATTCCTCCCCAGCGTGGTGGGAGTACTTTATAAGCTTTGTCACCACATAACCAAAATAGTCCTAGTGCCTTTGGTCCCCTCCAAGCCCAGCTCAAGTGAGATTTAATATGATTAGTTGTGTTACATTTAGTCCAATTTCCCACGAAAGTGTGATTAAGACAAAACTGCCGAGTCCAATTCTCTGGGGGGTAACATCTCTCTACACAGAGGATGTTATGATATTCGTCTAAAGGAGGAATTCTGATGGTTAATATTTACTCCTCATATTTAGTCGTTATAGAGGTATTTCTCCAAAACTTTTCCCAAACTGAATCCTTCGGAATTGGAATACCAATTAATTCAAACCCTCGACCTCCAGTTTTTGGTAAAGATGCACAAAGCCAACATTCAGTATAATTCAAATTCTTCGCAAAGGACTTCATTAAGGAAACGTGAGTGTTATTTAACCAAAAAGTTTCCTCTTCATTTCCAACTAAACTTTGTTTACTTAATCTAGATTTGGTCATTATTTTGTCAATATTAGAAATGCCAGTTTGAAAACCCCATGGAAATTCATAATCATGTGCCACCGGAAAATTCCTAAACCCATCCCTGATAACGTAATACATTACAAAAAAGAATGGACTTGTGAGATTCAAATTGATACAACACCAATCATTGTGTTTACCCTCTGTCATTACCCATAAGTGATGGTTGACACACCAGGTTCCTGTTCCTGTTTGCGGCTCATATATATATGTGTGATAGGGATGCATATTCCATGTATAACTTCTTGATGATTCCGTTCCATTCTCAGGATCTCCCATCACAAATCCAACACAAAATTCTAGAAAAACATTAGGATTAAAAAAAGGATTCCATACAATCTCAGTATTTCTACCAGCTACAATATTTTCCCCTTTTGCATTCTTAGTTCCCCAAACTTTACAAAAGGTTTGCTCCCAGAGACTAATATTACTATATTGTATTATGGTTCCTTTTGTAATTACATCTCGGTATCGCAGGATGAACTTTGTCCACAAGGTATCAGTCTTACTCAAGAGAAAACAAATCAGCAAATACAGCAGTGCGTTGATTTTCATTCTGTCGTGGAATCTTTAAGCACATGTGAGTGATGGATCCACGTCTCTTTTCCTTGTACCTTTACAGCATAAAAGGAGGTTAATAACACCATGTAAGGTCCTTCCCATTTGGGCTCAAATCTATTTTTCCGTTTAAAATTCTTTATATACACTTTATCCCCTGGTTGAATATTATGTACCTGAATTTCAGGTGTTATCCCTTGATACCAATAAGCACGATTTCGTAATTGCATAAAAGAATTTTGCAAATACAATAAATATTGAGTTACCTGTTCATCTCCATCCAAAAGACTTGTTTTTGCTGGAATATAAGTTCCAGGTACTGCTAAAATTCTCCCAAATAAAACTTCTGCTGGAGATACACCTACTGGTTGCCTTGGTGTATTTCTAATGTCCCAAGGTACTAAATTTAATGCTTCTGGCCACTTCAAGCCAGTTTGTTTACAGGTCTTAACTAATTTGTCTTTGATCGTCCTATTCATCCTTTCTACTTGCCCTGACGATTGTGGGTGATAAGGTGTGTGCAATTGCATCTTGATATTTAATGAGTGATAAATTTGCACTAAAATTGCGGCAGAGAAATGTGCTCCTCTGTCTGAGTCAATTATTCCAGGAACTCCATACCTAGGTATTATCTCTTTTAACAGAGCTTTAACCACTGCTTTTGAGTCATTCTTTCGAGTTGGGAAAGCCTCCACCCAGCCCGAAAGCTGATCAATAATCACAAGTAAATAAGCATATCCCATAGCCCTAGGCATCTCCGTGCAGTCAAATTGTAGTTTTTGGAAAGGATATGTTGCTGGAGGTCGCTTTCCTGCTGGTGCCTTGATTTTCAAAGAGGCATACTGTTTGCACAGTCGACAGCCTTCACAAACTCTCTTAATAGCAGTGTAAATCCCTGGTGCTGCCCACAGTCTCTGTACTCTCAAAGCTATATTCTCAGGTCCACCGTGGGTTTTCTCATGGTGCCATCGCGCGATTGGTATTAAGTACCTTTTTGGGAGTAATGGTTTCCCCCCTAGAGTCCATTGTCCATTCTGCTGTTCAGCTCCTGGCTTCTCCCAGAGCTGTCTTTCTTCCTCGGGAAGTTCCTCATACAGTTTCTGCATGTCTGGTAATTCCCGGTCGAGCTCTCCTTGATGGGTCAGTGTCATTGCAAAGATGACTTGTCGGGCTGCCGCTTTTGCAGCCTGGTCCGCGAGCTCGTTCCCTTTTGCCAATTGATTCTCTTGGTTGGTGTGTGCTTTAATATATATTACTGCTAGTTCAGATGGTAATTGGATCGCCTCCAAAAGTTCTTTAATCTGTTGTCCATGGGCGATCGTTTTACCTGCTGATGTGAGAAATCCCCTTTCTTTCCACAGCATACCTGTAGCATGACAAACTCCAAACGCATACTTAGAGTCAGTATACAAATTAACCCGTATTCCGATCGCATATTGTGCAGCTTTCGTGAGGGCGATGATCTCTGCGCCTTGAGCACCTGGAGTGGGAGGCAAAGGTCCTGCTAACAATACCTTAGTTTCTGTGGTAACAGCAAACCCAGTACATTTCCATCCTTCTTCATAATAGGAGGAGCCGTCGGTAAACAAGTTCATATCTGGGTTATCCAAAGGCTGATCTCGTAGGTCGTCTCGTGGTTTGCTCGTCATTTTGATCACCTGTTCACAATCATGTTCATCCTTTTCTCCATCCGTGGGCAGTGGCATTAAGGTGGCAGGATTCAAGGTATTACATCTTTCCAATCTTAAATTGTCAGCAAGCAGAAGTATTAGTTCATATTTATGCGCTCTTTGTGGAGAAAGTGCTTTCTCGGCATATTGTTTCAATAATATTTCAGCTTCATGTGGCACACAGACTACTAGGGGATGTCCCAAGACTATGTTCCGGCTTTTTTCTACTAACTCAGCAGCGGTAGCCACAGCTCTTATGCAAAACGGAGTTCCTCTTGCTACTGAATCTAATGTGCAAGAATAATAGGCTATAGGCCTTTCATGTGGCCCTAAAGTTTGAACTAAAACTCCATTTGCTGTTCCTTTGTTTTCTGTGCAATAAAGTTTAAAGGGTTTAGAATAGTCTGGAAGCCCCAAAGCTGGAGCTTGCATTATTGCTCCCTTTAATGCACGAAAGGCTTTTTCTCGTTCAGGACCCCAAGCTATTGGTTCCACCTCCTCATTTTTCATTGCCTCATTAAGAGGTTTCGCTATTTCACTGAATCCAGGAATCCATGGCCTACAATATCCTACTTGTCCTAAAAATCCCCTTAATTGTTTCTTTGTTACTGGTCTGGGAATTTCTTGTATAGCTCTTACCCGTTCTGGATCTACTTCTCTCCTCCCTGGTTTAAGAATAAACCCCAAATACTTTACCTGTTGTTGACAGAGTTGCAGTTTGGATAGAGATGCACGGTGACTCTTTTTTGCAAGTTGGATGCACAGATATTCAGTATCCCGCATACAATCTTCAGCCGTATGGCTTGCTAGTAACAAATCATCAACATATAGAATGAAAATGGAACCCCCAGAAAATTTTAAGTCTCTTAGATTGTTTCTGAGAATTTGAGAAAAGATGATTGGTGAACTAGTGAACTTTCTTGAACTGGGGAGCCCAGAACTGGACACAGTTCTCCAGATGTGGCCTCATCAGGGCAGAGTAGGAAGATAACCTCCCTCAACCTGATGGCTACACTCTTCTTAATGCACCCCAAGATACCATTGGCCTTCTTGGCCACAAGGGCACATTGCTGGCTCATGGTTAACTTGTTGTCCACCAGGACTCCCAGGTCCATCTCTGCAGCGCTGCTTCCCAGCAGGTCAACCCCTAACCTGTACTGGTGCATGGGGTTATTCCTCCCTAGGTGCAGGACCCTACGCTTGCCCTTGTTGAATTTCATTAGGTTCCTCTCCACCCAACTCTCTAGCCTGTCCAGGTCTCGCTGAATGGCAGCACAGCCTTCTGGTGTATCAGCCACTCCTCCCAGTTTTGTATCGTCAGCAAACTTGCTGAGGGTACACTCTGTCCCCCCGTCCAGGTCATCGATGAATATCTTGAACAAGACCAGATCCAGTACTGACCCCTGGGGCACACCACTAGCTACAGGCCTCCAACTAGACTCTGCGCTGCTTATCACAACCCTCTGAGCTCTGCCATTCAACCAGTTCTCAACCCACCTCACTGTCCCCTCATCTAACCCACACTTCCTAAGCTTGCCTATAAAGACGTTATGGGACACAGTGTCAAAAGCCTTACTGAAGTCAAGGTAGACAACATCTACTGCTCTCCCCTCATCTACCCAGCCAGTCATGCCATCATAGAAGGCTATCAGATTGGTCAGGCATGATTTCCCCTTGGTCAATCCATGTTGACCACCCCCAATAACCTTCTTTTCCTCCTTTGAGATGACCCCCAGAATGAACTGTAAGTATCCTTGATAGCTCAAGTATCCTTGATAGTATGTTCTGGATCCATAGTAACCAGAGTAGGATCTCTCAATGGATCAAGGATTTAAAACAATAGCATTTCATAAGGTATTGTGATCTCTCAATGGACGAGGGGTTTAGAAAAATAGGACCCTTCAAAGTATTCTTTCCCTATTATAAGTGTATATAAAGTATATCTAGCCTTGGAATAGTATCAAGAAATAGTGTATCCTCAACTCACCTGTATTGATTTTAATACTAAAATGTACACCCTTTGTGAATAATGAGAATGCTAATTAGAAGACCTCCCCAAATGTTTGAAACATGAAGTAAAATGCATATGTATGGTGAAGGTGGGTTAAAGGTGGTTAAGGAAGTTTACCACCACCAATCAGCTACATCTTGTTACTATAAAAAAGGCACACTTGATGTACTCAGTGTGCCAGCTGGTGTTAGATGCCTGGCACCCTATTCTGCGCAGAACTGAAATAAACAAATATCTCTGTGTGTGATTAGCTCTTTGCACACCAAGTGAAGAACCCAGATTTGGGACAACACTCTGAGCAAACACCATACACATCTATAATGTGAGTGAAGTAACTTTCCTTTGTGCTACTGCTAACACTCCCTTGTTACAGTCTCCAGCTTCATCTCTACTACAAAACTGGTCAAGCTATGACAGCTTACATAATGTACCTAATAAAATAACTAAACAGGAATTAACTTACAAGGAATAAAACACATTTAAAACCTTTTCATATTTCTGTCACACCCACATTCTGACAAAAATACACTTTTCTTTATGTGGAATAAATACATACATTCTTGCTTTCTGGGTCTTGAAGAGAAGGGAAAAGATGGGAATAAAGCAGTGTTCTGGTATGCTAAAAAAATCTATATAGAATCATAGGATGGTTTGGGTTGGAAGGGACCTTTAAAGGTCATCTAGTCCAACCCCCCTGCAATGAGCAGGAACATCTTCAACGAGATCAGATTGCTCAGAGCCCTGTCCAACCTGACCTTGAATGTTTCCGAGGATGGGGCATCTACAAGTTCTCTGGGCAACCTGTTCCAGTGTTTCACTACCCTCATCTTAAAAAACTTCTTCCTTGTATCTAGTCTAAATCTACCCTCTTTTAGTTTAAAACCACTACCCCTTGTCCTATCGCTACAGGCTCTACTAAAAAGTCTGTCCCCATCTTTCTTATAAGCCCCCTTTAAGTATTGAAAGGCCATAATAAGGTCTCCCTGGAGCTTTATCTTCTCCAGGCTAAACAACCCCAACTCTCTCAGCTTTTCCTCATAGGAGAGGTGTTCCATCCCTCTGATCATTTTTGTGGCCCTCCTCTGGACCCGCTTCAACAGGTCCATGTCTTTCTTCTATTGAGGACTCTAGAGCTGGATGCAGTACTCCAGGTGGGGTCTCACGAGAGCGGAGTAGAGGGGCAGAATCACCTCCCTCGACCTGCTGGCCACGCTTCTTTGTATGCAGCCCAGAAAACGGTTGGCTTTCTGGGCTGCGAGCACACATTGCCGGCTCATGCCCAGTTTTTCATCCACCAGTACCCCCAAGTCCCTCTCCACAGGGCTGCTCTCAATCCCTTCATCCCCCAGCCTGTACTGGTACTGGGGGTTGCCCCAACCCATGTGCAGGACCTTGCACTTGGTCTTGTTGAACTTCATGAGATTCACATGGGCCCACTTCTTGAGCTTGTCCAGGTCCCTCTGAATGGCATCCCGTCCCTCAGGCGTGTCAACCGCACCACTCGGCTTGGTGTCATCTGCAAATTTGCTGAGGGTGCACTCGATCCCACTGTGTCATTGATGAAGATATTAAACAGTACTGGTCCCAATATGGACCCCTGAGGGACACCACTCATCATTGGTCTCCATCCGGACATTGAATGCGACCATCCAGCCAATTCCTTATCCACCGAATGGTCCATCCATCAAATCCATATCTCTCCAATTTAGAAAGAAGGATGTTGTGGGGCACCCTGTCAAAGGCCTTACAGAAATCCAGATAGATGACATCCGTAGCTCTTCCCTTGTCCACTGATGTAGCCACTCCATCATAGAAGGTCACTAGGTCGGTCAGGCAAGTCTTGCCCTTGGTGAAGCCATGCTGGCTGTCTCGAATCACCTCCCTGTCCTCCATGTGCCTTAACATAGCTTCCATGATCTTCCCAGGCACAGAGGTGAGTTCCCAGGGTCCACCTTTCTACTCTTTTTAAAAATGGGTGCAATTTTAAATTTTTTTTTACAAAAGCTTGTGTTGAGGGCTGATTCTCAATAGATCGCAGCGAGGGAGCAGCTCTCCTATGTACGAAACCCTGACCCAGAATCAGGCCATCTACGAATGATTTAGTGCTGGGTGCCCCACGATCATGTGGTATGCAACGGGGAAGAGGCAGCGCCGCATCTGTCCACCCCTCCGGTTCCGACCGCAAGCAGCGCTTTGCACCTGGCCCACCCCGTGTGGGGCAGGCAGCCAGCTGTCACGAGCCTACCGAGGCGCCGGCGGCACTGCCGTGTTGCTATGTCTAGGCGAGATTCTGACTTAGAGGCGTTCAGTCATAAGCCCGCAGATGGTAGCCTCGCGCCAGTGGCTCCTCAGCCAAATGCATGCACCAGGGGTCCGAACCTGCGGTTCCTCTTGTACTGAACAGGATTACTATTGCAACAACACATCATCAGTAGGGCAAAACTAACCTGTCCCACAACGGTCTAATAGACAGGACACAGTTTACCGGAAGCCAAAACTAAGCTGCCCAGATGGGTGCTTAGCTCCAAGACAGGCTGGATCCACCCAAGAGCTAGAGGAACACAGGCCTAAGGCTGCTGGAATATGCCAAAAGTTTCTGTATGTGTGACTTGAAAAAATGCTTTGAATTACAGTTATGAACAGATTTTTAGGAAGACTGGAGAAAACTTTTGATCAAAACCAAGTTTAAACAGACTGTTTTCAGTGTTAAATTACAAAATTATCTTAACGCAAAACTGATTTTAAAAAAAGAAAACCCAAAATACCGAGTTACCCTCAGTGGCATGTCTGGTGTACTATTGCCTCTGCCTATCACCTGTGTAGAAATCTGTAGTTAACTAATGAAATAGTCTAAACTGATGTCTGTTTATTTTATGCAAGATTTTTGAGGTGAATAGGAAAATATTTTGGATTTTGTGGTAAATATTTATCCATAAGAAATAAGATTTGTTGGTTAAAATGTTGTACTAGAGGACTGCAGTAGGTTAACCTTGGTGCCCGCCAAGCCACTCTATTACTCCCTCTCCTCAACAGGAAAGGGGGAGAAAATAAGGTGATGGGTCACCTCTCACTCATGGGTTGAGATAAGGACAGGGAGATGGCTTACCAGTTACAATCATGGGCAAAACAGACTCGACTTGGAGAAAATTAATTTAATTTATTGCCAATTAATTGTAACAGTAGGATGGTAAAAACACTTTCCACCACCACCACCCCTTCTTCCCAGGCTCAACTTCACTCCCTCATTCCTGACTCTTCTATCTCCTACCTCCACCCCCAAGCAGCACACAGGGGATGGGGAATGGGGGTTGCAGTTAGTTCATAACACTTCATCTCTGTCACGCCTTCCTCTTCACACTTTTCCCCTGCTCCTGCATGGAGTCCCTTCCACAGGCTGCAGTTATTCATAGAATCATAGAATCATAGAATGGTAAATTTTATTCTAATTTACTTTTCTGCTATATAATGCTCTACCTTTATGCAATTTAAACTTTAGTGTTAACTAGTTTCACACTTTCTCTTTTGTTCGATTATGGGATATCACACACCACACAATATTGCTTTACTTAAATTGAAAACACTGGGGTGCTTTTCTATATTAATTTACTGTTTTTACCAGGAAAATAGGTGAGCATGAGAATGGTTCGCTTGGTTTTATGTTTTTGAAAACAAGCAAACAAAAAAAAACCCCACATAAATCAAAACCTTATATTAGCACTGTTCATATCTTGTCCTGTTGAAATCGTTCTGAAACATTCTCCAGCAGTTTACAGCAATGTTCAACTATAAATGCTGTACTTCTTATTATTGAAAGAAGTTTTCTGTTTGATAGGTTGACAACTTGAGCATAGAGCAGAATATACAAATAATATTTACTTATGGTTTGGGGCCAAGCATAATTTTGAGGTCTTTGAACAAGAATTAACAGATTCTCAGTATGATTTCAGTAAAAGATATGGGGGAGTAAATTGAAGGATAGAACCTAACAGGCAAACCGTAAGGAGGTGCTGCGTCTAGAAACTGAGTTTATATCGGAGATGAGATGAAATTTGTAAATGAGGGTAACGTCCTTAGGTAACGCCTGGTCATATTACTGTGGCCAGACTGGTCAACACTGTGAGTCACAATGGGGAGAGGCCATGAATGATAAGCCCCGAGAGGGCTTGGTTCTGGAGTCTGGATTTCTACAACCCTTGAGGTATTTAGATGAAAACATTTTTCATAGCTATCTCAAAGGAATGCTTTCGGTTAGCTTAAAGCTTAGGTTTGATGGAGAAATTGAAGTGAAATCCCATGTCCCTATTAGCCACGAAGTCAAATTAGACTATTGGTTTGTTTTGAGGCCAAACTTGTCCATTACAACATTTGAATTAAAGTTTAAAATTGTAAGCAACTGCAATGTTGTAACTTAAAAAGGCAAAAGTAAGTTTGACTACAGTCTTTAAGTTCATATGCTGGTTCTTGTTGTGCCATAGTCAGCTTCTCCTGCTTTAAAAATTAATTTAATTGCTTGTAGAGCAAAACCATCAAGAACACCTCAGGTGAAGTTGCACAGGAATAATATTAATCACTCATACAAAAAGACTTCAAACCTGTCAAAGAAGCAGAAGGCTTTCAAATATCAGACTTTTCAAAAGTACTCATCTGTGACAGTACTCATGGGTCTTGGGGAAAACAAAGCCTTTTTGAAACTCCCCATTGCAATAAACAAACTGAAACTTCCTTCTAACCTAGGTGTGCTGTAACCCTGTTACCAATGATGGCAGCGGATGTAACATTGTAAAAAGGTTAACTTGTTTATGGCAGTAATTAAAATATTTTCTAGAATATGGATTTAACCATATATGTCGACATACTGCAAATATACATGGGAAACTGTAATTTGAACTTCCATTCAATAAAAAGTAAAAATCTATCTTCTTGTCTGGCAAATTTAACTCTTCCTTAAAGGCGAAGGAGCAGGTGCTTAGCTCCAAGACAGGCTGGATCCACCCAAGAGCTAGAGGAACACAGGCCTAAGGCTGCTGGAATATGCCAAAAGTTTCTGTATGTGTGACTTGAAAAAATGCTTTGAATTACAGTTATGAACAGATTTCATACTGAAAAACAAAACGTTTAAAAAGTTTTTCACTGATGTTAATAAGGAACGTAGTTTAGCAGTGAGGTGGAAGGACCATCTTCAAGACAAAGAGGAGTTTTAGAAGTCTTACCTCCATGTTTGCCTCCAAAATGTTTTGTTCTGAAAGTGAAAACTTGAAAAATCAAGACAGCTTTAGAAGTAAGTTCTTTTTCGTGAGTTGAAAAAAACTCATGGAATAATATCGCTTCAGTCATTTCAAAGTGGTAGGAGAGCCCAAGACAGAAGGGAAATGTTCAGTCCATATGTTCCATTCAGTTCGCAACACGTGAACGCTTTCAGCTGCTAACAACAAAGGGCAAGGCTGTATACTCTGAAAGCCCAGGAAAATATCGTTCCATCTTCTCGAGAAGATGGCCAAGTTATAAATAATTTAACGCGCTAACATCCATGCAAAGTTGTGAAAGTGAGGTTTCTCTTTAATCTCCTTCTCCTAAAAAGACTATTTCGATGTATTTTTATTTACATTTACCAGAAACCAAAATGTTCACAAAGACTAGTAGCCTATTTGTAGCACACACATTACAGTCTTAAATTCATCTCTCTCTACCCCATTAAGCAGGATGCATTTTATGCTGCGAGCTATTTGCACTACTATTTTTCCTTGTGTCGTTCATGTTCCACTCTATGATGTTCCATACTTCGGCTCCAGTTAAAAACACAGTGCTGGTAGTGTGATTCTGTTAGATCAATACACTGAGAAAAATAATTAACATCACATCTGACACCCTACCTCCTGACACCCTGCCCATTGACCGACATTGGCAGTGTAGGCAGGGTGCCGCTCGCATTATTCATGTAAGGTATGATTCTCTCAAATCACACTACCATTGGTGGAGCCAAGGCGCGGTGCGACTCTTACTGGCATTCAGAAGGCATTTGCACGATTGGCTGTTGCTGCCAGATGACCCATACATCAAATTTTGCTGGCAGTCCACCAGGGCCATGGCATCGCTTATGATCCTGTGTTTGCTATCGGTGATTGGGTGAGTCACCGTATGGGTGCACTGTTGCTCATCTTTCCAACTGCCTCAATAAAGTTTTGGTTTATAACATGTTGTCAGACTCCATTACTGGTGTACCACACCACATTATTGGTGTCGCGGACAGGATGGAGTCCTTCTGACAAGTACTGGACACTTCAGGAAAGGAGCAAGTTTGGAGATCGTCCCAATGGGAGGATTGGATCCAAGATAATTGGACAGATCCCCAGGCTGTTGGGGATGAATTTGAACAATGGCGTAAGGCCAGACGTTGTAAGGTGGGGAAAAGGCAAAGGTTGCTTAATCGGCCTCCTGACTTGTGCCCTTGATGCTGCTTGGGCTGAAATCACTGGGCTGCGCAGCGCCTTCAAATGGGCAGGATAAGATAAGCAAGGGACTGAGAGGGATGAGCATAAGCTAGCCCCCTTGGCCCAGTGGGCCTTCGAGGCCCAGAGCAATTGTCCCAGTACAACAGTCCAAGTTGGGGCCACCGTCTACCCCAGGACGATGATAAGGATGATAATTGGGACAGGGACAGCAATGGTCCCGGACCAGACCCTGACCCCCTTCCCAACACTACAGGGGAAGACATCCCTGCCCTTCCTTTACCTGCCTCGAACGCTCGCGGGGTACAAGCCTATACCAGGGAACAGTTCTGCTCCCTGGGCGACCAGTTTCATAAAACGCTAGGAGGAGGCTGGGTGGAGTGATTCGGGAGGCTCTGGCGCACTGAGGCAGCTCTAACTCACCTCAATGATGGGGACTGTGGGACACAGGGGCTCTGCTTGCCCTGGCTGCAGGACTGGGTGCTGTGGCAATGGCTCCTGTGCCCCACGGTCAGATGCAGAGGGGCCGCCTCTGGCAGTTCCTGCTGGAAAGGGGGTTTACCCACCCGCCAACAAATTGATAAATTGCCAAACAATGTCTTTGTACAGCTTCTGAATGGCCATCAGCAGGTGGCCCCTGCCCCCTCCCCCTTCCCTCTGAGCCTTGCAGTGCTTCACCTTCAGCCGTTCCTTCCTCTCTCAAAGGTGCTGCCTGAGAACTGGTGGGCAGGTGCCCACCACCAGATGGAGATATGCCTCCTAGTTCTGTTTCCAGGCAGACGTTTTTGCGTACACTATGTCCTAGCCCCGATTAGACGTTGTTGTGAATGACTGGCACTCGGTCAACTTTGTTGTGGGCACCAGGGCCCAAATCTCGTCATTGGAACCACAGGCTGCCCCTTTGGGCTGTCCTAGAAGTGATTTTTGTATTTCAGGAAGTGATAATGTCCATGATGAGCCCGGAGCCACTGACTCAGCCCAACTACTGGGCCACCCAGAATGATCTGTGTACTGGTTTTGGCTGGGATAGAGTTAATTTTCTTCATAGCAGCTCATATGGTGCTATGTTTTGGATTTGTGACCAAAACAGTGTTGATAACATAGGGATGTTTTAGTTATTGCTGAACAGTGCTTGTACAGCATCAAGGCCTGTTCTGCTTCTCGCACTGCCCTGCCAGTGAGTAGGCTGAGGTGCACAAGAAGCTGGGGGAAGGAGGAGGGGAGGGGGACGTTCAGCGCTATGACATTTCTCTTCCCGAGTAACTGTTAACACGTGATGAAGCCCTGCTCTCCTGGAAACGGCTAAACATTTGCCCGTCAAAGGGAAATAGTGAATGAATTCCTTATTTTGCTTTGCTTGCATGCACAGCTTTTGCTTTACCTATTAAACTGTCTTTATCTCAACCACAACAATCTGGAAAAATCTTCCTGCTATATTGCTGTTTATTGTAGTTGTTTTACTTGTACTACTCTCGGTTATTCCGAGCAAGGCCCTCTCTTGAATATGCTGTGGATACTGTTCTTAGGGACAGTCCATGAGGGCCTTGCTGGTTGGGATCCTAACTTGTTAATTCTCACATCTCAGGCACTGGCGAATGTCAGAAAGGGAACTGATTGCTGGATTTGTACACAACATCCTGCATCTGGGCACCAAGGGGTTCCCGTGGTGGGAACATTGGTATTGGTGGAATTGTGGGGCCACGCACCTAAAACTTTTGTCAGATATCACTCTATTCAGGCTAATCTCTCAATCAATGCCTACCCACAGCAGCCTTGGTAAAGAACGGATCAGGATTCTACGTTCTCCAGGACTTTATCTGCCTCCGGAGGGCAGACTTTGGCTGGTTTAGGAGACTAGATGACAGAGTCCCTTGGGAGGCAGTCCTGAAGGGCAAAAGAGTCCAGGAAGGCTGGACATTCTTCAAGAAGGAAATCTTAACGGCGCAAGAGCAGGCCGTCCCTATGTGCCGAAAGGCGAGCCGACAGGGAAGAAGACCGGCCTGGCTGAACAGAGAGCTTTTGCTAGAACTCAGGGAAAAAAAGAGTTTCTGATCTTTAGAAGAAAGGGCAGGAAACTCAGGAGGACTACAAATATCTCGTGAGGTTACGCAGGGAGAAAATTAGAAGGGCCAAAGCCCAGCTAGAACATAACCGGGCTACTGTCGTAAAAGGCAGTAAAAAATGTTTCTATAAATACATTAGCAGCAAAAGGAGGGCTAAGGAGAATCTCCATCCTTTACTGGATGCGAGGGGAAACATAGTGACAAAGGCTGAGGAAAAGGCTTGAGGTACTTAATGCTTTCTTTGCCTCAGTCTTTAATAGTAAGACCAGTTGTGCTCCGGGTACCCAGCCCCCTGAGCTGGAAGACAGGAATGGGGAGCAGAATAAAGCCCCCATAATCCAAGGGGAAATGGTTAGCGACCTGCTACACCACTGAGACACACACACACAGGTCTATGGGGCCGGATGGGATCCACCCAAGGGTACCGCGGGAGCTGGCGGAAGTGCTCACTGAGCCACTTTCCATCATTTATCAGCAGTCCTGGCTAACCGAGGAGGTCCCAGTTGACTGGAGGTTAGCAAATGTGACACCCATCTACAAGAAGGGCCAGATGGAGCATCCGGGGAACTACAGGCCTGTCCGTCTGACCTCAGTGCCAGTTATGGAGCAGCTCATCTCGAGTGCCATCACACAGCACGTACAGGACCACTAAGTGATCAGGCCCGGTCAGCATGGGTTTATGAAAGGCAGGTCCTGCCTCACTAACCCGATCTCCTTCTATGACAAGGTGACCCGCTTAGCGGATGAGGGAAAGGCTGCGGATGTTGTTTACCTGGGCTTTAGTAAAGCCTTTGACACCGGTTCCCACAGCATTCTCCTGGAGGAACTGGCTGCTCATGGCTTGGACGGGCGTACTCTTTGCTGGGTAAAAAACTGGCTGGATGGCCAGGCCCAAAGAGTTGTGGTGAATGGAGTTAAGTCCAGTTGGCAGCCGGTCACAAGGGGTGCTCCCCAGGGCGCAGTATTGGGTCCGGTTCTGTTTAATATCTTTATCAGTGATCTGGACGAGGGGATCGAGTGCACCCTCGGTAAGTTTGCAGGCGACACCAAATTGGGCGGGAGTGTTGATCTGCTTGAGGGTAGGAAGGCTCTGCAGAGGGGTCTGGACAGGCTGGATCGATGGGCCGAGGCCAACTGTATGAGGTTCAACAGTGCTAAAAGTGCCGAGTCCTGCCCTTGGGTCACAACAACCCCATGCAATGCTACAGGCTTGGGGAAGAGTGAATGGAAAGCTGCCCAGCGGAAAAGGACCTGGGGGTGCTGGTTGGATACTGTTTGACGGCTTTCTGAACATGAGCCAGCAGTGTGCCCAGGTGGCCAAGGAGGCCAACAGCATCCTGACTTGTATCGGAAATAGTGTGGTCAGCAGGTCTAGGGAAGTGATTGTCCCCCTCGACTCGGCATTGGTGAGGCCACACCGCGAACACCGTGTTCACTTTTGGGCCCCTCACTACAAGACAGACATGGAGGTGCTGGAGCATGTCCAAAGAAGGCCAACAAAGCTGGTAAAGGATCTAGTGAACAAGTCTTATGAGGAGCGGCTGAGGGAACTGTGATTGTTTAGTCTGGCGAAAAGGAGGCTGAGGGGAGAGCTTATCGCTGTCTGCAACTACCTGAAAGGAGGTTGTAGCGAGTTGGGTGTCAGTCTCTTTTCCCAATTAACAAGTGATAGGATGAGAGGAAATGGGCTCAAGTTGTGCCAGGGGAGGTTTAGACTGGATATTATGAAAAACGTCTTCACCGAAGGGGTTGTCAAGCCCTGAAACAGACTGCCCAGGGAAGTGGTTGAGTCACCATCCCTGGAGGTATTTAAAAGACGTATAGATGTGGCGCTTAGGGACGTGGTTTAGTGGTGGACTTGGCAGTGCTAGGTTAACGGTTGGACTCGATGATCTTAAAGGTCTTTTCCAACCTAACGTATTTTATGATTCTGTGATCCTGTTTTCGCTATTGGTGATTGGGTGAGTCGCTTTATGGGGGAATTGTTGCTCATCGTTCTTACTTCCTCAATAAAGCTTTGTTTTGTAACATGTTGTCAGAGTCCATTACTGTTCAGACCACAACATCAAAGATATATGTCTTACAAAACAAAATGACAACATTCTGATACCCGCTAAGTTAAAAGAATACAAAAATAAACAGAATACAAAAATAAATGACAAGATGTATTCACTACATAGCAACTGAAAATTTCTTCTTTTTAACAGATGTACTTTAACAGATGCATCATTTCTGCCTAACAGTTCTTTACAGTTGTATCAAAACACAACAGAATTTTACAGTGTCAGAAGGCCCTCACAAACAGAAATGTATACTTCACTTACTTACATTTCCACTATAATCAAAATGCTTTTTTAGGAGCAATTAAGCAATTAAAGTAACCCAATAATGTTAGAAACAAATTTAGCATTTGTAAGATTTGATATCATAAGCCTTTGATTTGGGGAAATATTCTCAGGTAATCAATGAGTAAATTCCAAATTTACCTGGAGCTATTTTAAAGCTGATCTCTTTTAAAAAAGTAAGGATTACTTGCATTTAAAGTTCAGGAAAGTCATATAAAATAAAGTTCTTAAAACTTGGTTATTATGTCTTGCTGTACACTTGTCTCTGCCTTGAACCACATGCATTTCAGTACCCACGAATTTGTTGGCTGTTCATAACTGTGCATAGTCAGTATTTACAACAGTACCTGTTACAGCTATCATGTCTGTGACCTGTGTTTTAAAGAATAATTATGCTTGTGTCATTGAGTTTGCAAAATGAAACTGCCTGCATATTTAATTTACCACTTACCTATGAACTGTAAATGAATCAGTTAAATCTTACATTTCGGTAAGAAGGTGGAAAACATGAAATGGATCTGTTTATCAAATAAAATGTAATTGCATGGATTGTTTTAAAAAAAAACCTAAAAAATTATTTTCATGACTGCATAAATTCGTCTCTCTTTTTTTATTCCAGAATCGAATGGAAGAAAGCAAAGCACTCTTTAGGACAATTATCACATATCCATGGTTCCAGAATTCTTCAGTCATTCTGTTCTTAAATAAAAAAGATCTCTTAGAGGAGAAAATTATGTACTCCCATTTAGTTGATTATTTCCCAGAGTATGATGGTAAGTATATTGCCACCAGAGCTCATGCCCCATTTACACTGTGGTAATGACGAAATGTAATAGCCTTGCTCATATTTTGCTTAGAGGTTCTTAGGACAAACATTATCACCCATTCTTCGTTACACTCATTTTCTTCTTTACAAATTGTACTTAGTACACCGATTAGTTTGTAGTTGAATGACTTGCTGGTCATCTTTTAAAAAAAATTATATGAAAAGGAAAAAATGATTAAAATTAGCAATTTTTAATACTCCAAATTTTTAAAGTCACTGAAGTCTTGTGGGATTTTCTAGATTGCTAGGATTGCATTTTATACCTCCATTAATTGTGGATAGGATGGCAGTACCTTTCATGTGAAATTATTGATTCTAGATGAGTAACATCATATTAGCAATGGACCTTATTCTGTCCTTGTTCATAAGTTGGGATGAGGGTTTGAACTGAAGTATAAAGCTAAAATTACATAAAAATACATTTCTTATTTTTACACAGTGTCTCGCACACTCTTTTTTTTTGTTTTGTTTTGTTTGTTTGTTTTGTTTAAGGCTGGATATCTGAACACAAGTGTCATAAATTCTCTGTGGCTATTGGAGAAACCAGTATTACTCCTCCCACCATTTTATTATGCCATTTATTTTTTGTTTCCTTTATTTTAATTTTATGTTACTTATGTGAAGTTTAATGTGCTTGTTCCAGAAAACATTATGTAGAACACACGGCTGTTTCTAAGGAAACCGTACTTTCAGAAAGTTCTCCTGAGGTGAAAAGTTAGGTATGCTAAGGTAACTGAGTGGAGGCATTGGTAACAGAGAAAAAAGTCAAATTCATACAGTAACATGTGGGGTTTTTTTCTCACCAGAGAGTGAAAAGCAGATTCAAAAGCTACAGAAAAGATTAAATCTCTCATTTTCAAAACTAGATAAAAGGAAAAAGTTACAGTTTTTTCCTGTTTGAGAGGAAAGGATGTGTTCATAGTGAACAGCCTGCAGGATTAGACCATACTTATTTATGACTCAGTGTAAGTTTAGTTTGATAGTACTATACAGAAGAGAACTGGCAGTTGAATAGAAAATAATCTTGTCCTTTCAAGTTACAAGTGTGACAGGTGCCCTGCAGGTGAGAAGGCTCTATGGGCCCTTCTGTTATCATCACTCAAGTGGAATACACCTGTGTTAAATGCTTGTCCAGAAAAAACCCAGACAAAATTCACACAGAATGGTTGAGGTTGGAAGGGACCTCTGGAGATCATCTGGTCCAACCCCCCTGCTCAAACAAGGTCACCTGTTGCCCAGGACTATGTCCAGATAGCTTTTGAATATCTCCAAGGAGGGAAACTCTACAACCTCTCTGGACAACCTGTTACAGTGTTCAGTCACCCTCACAGTAAAAAAGGGTTTCCTGATGTTCAGACAGAAACTCCTGTGTTTCAGCTTGTTCCCACTGCCTCTTGTCCTGTCACTGGGCACCATTGACAAGAGCCTGGCCCATCTTCTTTATACCCTTCCTTCAGGCATTTGTACACATTGATGAGATCCCCACCTGAGCCTTCTCTTCTTTAGGGTAAAGAGTCCCAGATTTCTCAGCCTTTCCTCTAGTCCCTTAATCATCTTTGTGGCCCCAGTATGTCCATGCCTCTCTTGTACTGGGGAGCCCAGAGATGGACACGACTCCAGGTGCGGCCTCACCAGTGCTGAGTAGAGGGGAAGGATCACCTCCCTCAACCTGCTGGCAACATTCCTCCTAATGCAGCCCAGGATACCATTAGCCTTCTTCACAGCAAGAGCACATCGCTGGCTCATGTTCAACTTGGCGTCCACCAGGACCCCCAGGTCCTTTTCTGCCAAGCTGCTTTCCAGCTGGGTGGCCTCCAGCATGTACTGGTGCCTGGGCTTGTTCCTCCTCAGGTGCAGGACTTGGCACTTCCCCTTGTTGAACCACATGAGGTTCCTGTCAGCCCTTTTCTCCATCTTGTTGAGGTCCCTCTGGATGGCAACCACTCCTCCCAGTTTTGTGTCATCAGCAAACTTGCTGATGGTACACTCTGCTCCATCATCCAGATCATTAAAGAAGATGTTAAACAGGACTGGACCCAGTATTGACCCCTGGGGTACCCCACTAATTACTGGCCTCCAGCTAGACTTGATGCCACTGATCACCACCCTCTGATCCCAGCCATTCAGCCAGTTTTCAATCGCCCTCATTGTCTGCTCATCCAGCGCATACTTCATCAGCTTCCCTATGAAGATCTTATGGGAGACAATGTCAAAAGCCTTATTGAAGTCTAGGTAGACAATATCCACTGCTTTCCCCTCATCTACCAAGCCAGTCATTTCATTGTAGAAGGTTATCAGGTTTTCAATCAGTCAGCTCAGAGAAACCCTCTTCCTCTTTTCCTTTGCTATGGGTAAGGGAAATAAAAGAAGGTTATACAGCAGTAGGGCCATAACCAGTAGGCCAGACCTGAAAGTCTTTAAGCATCTGACTCTAATTCTGCAGATCTTGCTGGACTTAACCCCTTAGACAAGGTTCTGGTTTGATTTGATTTCTTCTGGTGGAAAGATGGGGTGGGTTACACAGTCTGTGGCTTGCACGGCTCACTGTGTGGTCCCCTCTGCTATTCCAGCACCCTGTTTGGAGGTGTTGAAGGTGAACAGATTTGGAGAACTCATCAGAATTAGGTATTTTTCAGCTGGATCACTTCTACCATGCAGTTTCCTGTGTAGTAGCACAATGGAGGAAGTAGCATAGGGATGAGGAATACTAACCAGGATGGGAAATTGGACTGATTAAACTAAGCAGTTGTACTGCACAATATGTCATAACAACATTGCATGAGAGACTGAGATGTGCTCAAAGGTCAGAATATCGCATGAAGGTATGCTTTCACAGCTAATACTAAAAGACTGACTCACAGACTGGAATGAAGAGCTGGGAGAGGGGAAAAAGACAAAAAGGGGCCACACTTGGGAAGGAAAGAAGAGAAAAATGTCTATACACAGGAGCACACTCCCCTCCAGAGTCTTCAAAGAAAATAAATGATTACACTCACCAAGCTAATGTAGCCAAGCCAAATTGTAGCACTTTTTATATAGAACTTGGCTATCATATAGAGAGACCCTTTGAAGACTGCTAAATAGGGAGCAATGGACAAGAAACCTACTGATTTGTATTATAATTGTTCTAGATTGGAAGTGATTATTTTGCTTCTGTCCTGTGTAAAGCAGAACATGCCGTTTGGTTACATAGACTTTGCGTTCTTCTGAGAATTACAGACTTAATTTAGATTTAATAGGATTGTTTATATATAATTTAGATAATTGTTTTGTTAGAACATTAACTTTTTGCAGTTGAACAGCTTCAACTAGCAAGCATGTATATTTTATTATCACTAAAGTAAATGAAATTCTATTGGAGACAGTGTCAGACCAGTTTAGGATGTAACTTGATTATGCTATGTTTTAAAAGAACATACTTAAGTATAGTTTAAATATAGTAGATATAGACTGACAATGGGCTAATTCTATTATTTTTTAAAAATATTTATTAGTATAAAGCAACTATTTCTTCTGTTGTTCATTTTGTGTGGTTATAGATCATCAATTTCATCTCTCCATTTTAAACATCTTATGGAAGAAAGAGGATAGTCAGTAGGAAAAGAACAGCTCTTGCATGATCAACTTCTGGAATTTCCTTCCATTTTTATTTTTTAATGGTTCCTACTGGGAAAAATAGTATATGGTAGTATTTATTAGTAAAAATTTTCCCTTCTCTTATACGAGGATCACAGACTGAGTCTTTCTTCTGTTTTCTGCTCCTAAGGCTCCCCTCCTAAAGAAGCTCAAATATTGAATTGACTTTAGGAAAAACTGACTTTCTCTTCTTAATTATCAGGACCACAACGGGATGCACAAGCAGCACGAGAGTTCATCTTGAAGATGTTTGTAGATCTGAATCCAGACAGTGACAAAATTATCTACTCCCACTTCACATGTGCTACAGACACAGAGAATATACGCTTCGTCTTTGCTGCTGTCAAGGACACAATCCTACAGTTAAACCTGAAGGAGTACAACCTGGTCTAACTGTGCCTAGGAGGCCCTCCAAGACCACCTTTGCATGATTGAAGACACACAAGAGGGACTGTATTATCTGTGAAAACAAATTGCATAATACTAATTTATTGCCGGCCCGGACTCTGTGAATGACCACAGAGTTTTTAGTTAATGTTATGATTTTATTTAAACTATGTGGAGGAAAACCAAAAGATGCTGAAGTACATTCACAGTACATTTTCTTATTTTTTAGGCAAAACCTTGTGACTCAATGTGTTTTAAATTCTCAGTCGTACACTCACGAAAGATAATTTTTTTTTGCTATTGAAGCAAAATCAAGCTGATTTCCTCTTTCCCTGACCCTTTCTCTCTCCCTCCTTCCTCCCTCCCTTATGTTTTTAAAGGTACAGTGGCTGTTTTCCCAGTTGCATTCCTTGGTAAAATATTTTCTGTTGAGTGATTTGGTCAGGAAAAGTGCTATCATCAGAACTGAAGTTATCAGTCATTCAAATTTTACAGAATGTACTTTCTCTGAAGAATCAAAAGTATTGATAGTATGATTTTTAAATCCTTGACATGGGTGTTTTCATTCTGTCTTCACTTCTGAGGCTAGAATATTGGGATTGCAAAATAGAAATAGTTGTGTATGGGTTTAGAATTTAACCATACTTTCACTGTTCAGAAAGATGCATAGAAGACAGTAATGAAATAATTAAAGGCACAAACCTGGGATGTTCATGGAATATCATAGAATCTCTTTTTAATTACCATGTGACGTTATTTTCTCTTTTCTTTATTCACAGATGTTCCCTTTCTTAGAAAGTGTTCCATTTTCTAATGCCAAAACCAACAGTGTGAGTGAACATGCTACTAGGTATACGTGTATAGAAGACAGTTTAACTCTCTCCTTATGTCAGAGATGGCATGAGATTGCATACAATGTTCTCTGTAATAATATCAAAGTACCTTTGTACAGCATGAAATTATTGATGAGTGATCACATTCAGGAACCTTTCTTGATAAGGTTGCCTATTAACTGATTCACAGACATTTGATAGGCTTCATGCAGCATAGCCTCTCTTGATATTCATTAGAAAGATTTATTAATGTGAAACAGTGAGAAAATCACTCCTGAAATTTAAACGTGCATATTTTTAACAACAAAAATGTAGCACACATTGATGAGCAGCTTAGGTTGAAAGGTCTTCTTTTGACCACGTGCATGATTGCTAGCAAGCTACAGAGAACTCAGAGGTCAGACGTAATTGGATTGATTATCTACAATGCCAAGTAGCACTAGAGTGCACTTAGCACAAAAATTGCTGCCTCTCAGCAGCAGAGGAGAGGTGGAAAAAGAATGACTTATTAGTTGAGTAACAAAGTTAACAATAAATACTAATGAGATGTTTTTCACCCTGAATCCCCTCAACTCCAAAACAACAATAATAAGAACAGTTGGTATTTTTTGCTCCCTCATAAAACACCTTATAATTGAAAACTGGTTGTAGGTATAGTGCAATTATGAATGCTATAATCATTGTATATACATATATATATATATATATGGCAGCATCCATATTGGCTTTGTAATCATTGATTTTTGGCAAATTGAATGTGCTGTGTTGATATGTATCTATGTATCTGTATCGTATGTCTTACAGCTAATTCACATTTTAAATAATATTTTATTTACTTTTTTAAGAGAAGAATGTAAATTTTGTCAGTTTATTTCTGACTAGGGATTTGTTGTTTTTATTTAAAAAGCAAAAAAAGCTTATTAGAGTACAAAGTGGTACTAGCATTGTGCTGTATAAAATCATTTCTATGTTCCTGAGTAAATTGGAGACACGCAGAGGACATTCACAATCAACACAATGCTTAAATCTTGCCAGGGCTTTATACAGATGTAGAAACCGTTTTTGTTGGAAGAATATACGCCATTATATCTAAGATTGGAACTTAAGCTCTTAAATATGAGTTTGTATTTGACAGATTCAACTTTGGTTAATTTTACCTTTCTAATAGCCTTTATTAGAAAAGTGAATTTAGAGACATTTCAAACCATTGAACACAAGTACTAATGCATATATGCTATTTCCCTAAAAATATCATGAAAAATACAGAACATCAGATCAGTTAAACATTATTTCAGAAATTACAGAAACCTTAGATCTAACAACAAAGTCACTAGTGTTAACAATTTTAAGGAGTTAAAGAATTTTATTTAGTAAAGCCAAAGCAGGCAGTTGTCGGTTATATATAACACTGACATTCTAAATACATGATCAGAACAGTTATTCTTGTTTGTCATGGTTTAACCCCAGCTGGCAACTAAGCACCACACAGCTGCTCACTCACTCCCCCAGAGTGGAATGGGGGAGAGAAATGGAGGGGTAAAAGTGAGAAAACTCCTGGGTTAAGATAAAGACAGTTTACTAGGGAAAGCAAAAGCAAATATATTATCAACACTGTTATGGTCACAAATCCAAAACATAGTCCCATACTAGCTACTATGAAGAAAATTAATTCTATTCCAGCCAAAACCAGCACATTGGTCCTGATCTTGCTTATAAGCATAACAAATCTTCCGTTTCCATCATTGACTCTGTAGTGTGTGATAATATGCCTTCTTTTAACCTGGGAATACATTGGCCACCTTGGATTTAGTGATATAAATAGAACTGTATCAAAACAAAAAAAAATATACAGTGGTGTCTAATGAAGGTTTGGGGTTTGGTTTGGTTTGTTATGGGATATTGGGGGGGGGGGAATGGGGTTTTAAGTTTTGTATAAAAACAAAACAAAACTTTACTCATGCTTTATAGATATATCGTGATTGCAAAAATTCAAGAGTGTGTGCCACTGGTCTACTTCTGGTATATTTTAATTGAGTTGAAGCTGTGGCAATGTTTAGATCCTTTTAGAATCATAGAATCATAGAATGGTTTGGGTTGGAAGGGACCTTAAAGATCATCTAGTTCCAACCCCCCTGCCATGGGCAGGGACACCCTCCACTAGACCACGTTGCCCAAAGCCTCATCCAACCTGGTCTTAAACACTTCCAGGGAGGGGGCATCCACAACCTCTCTGGGCAACCTGTTCCAGTGCCTCACCACCCTCACAGTAAAGAATTTCTTTCTAACATCTCATCTAAATCGACCCTCCTTCAGCTTAAACCCATTACCCCTTGTCCTGTCACTACACTCCCTGATAAACAGTCCCTCACCATCTTGCCTGTAGGCCCCCTTCAGGTACTGGAAAGCCGCAATTAGATCTCCCCAGAGCCTTCTCTTCTCCAGGCTGAACAATCCCAACTCTCTCAGCCTGTCCTCATAGGAGAGGTGCTCCAGCCCTCTGATCTGCTTTGTGGCCCTCCTCTGGACTCGCTTCAACAGCTCCATGTCTCTCCTGTACTGGGGCCCCCAGAGCTGGACGCAGTACTCCAGGTGGGGTCTCACAAGAGCCAAGTAGAGGGGCAGGATCACCTCCCTCGACCTGCTGGTCACACCTCTTTTGATGCAGCCCAGGACACGGTTGGCTTTCTGGGCTGCAAGCGCACACTGCTGGCTCATGTTGAGCTTGAGCATATTCTTAAAAAATACATATTCAGTATGCTAATGCAAGTCTTACATGATTCACCTAATGTAGCATTGCAGTGTGACAGTGTTTACAAAAACATTTCCCTTTTAAATGACATAGCTGTTGCCACTTGCAATATATTCCGTTGCTGTTGCTGTTTTAATTGGTGATTTCCACTCTGCATTATAATGCTTGAGTCCAGAAGTATGTGCCTCTAATATGAAGCTGAAGGCAAAAACATGACAGAAACCCTTTTAACTTTGCCAAAAATTATGTGATTTCATTGAATGTCATAAATGGGAGAGGAGGGAAAGAAAACATCTTTGAAACCTGTGTATTCTAGGTGTTCACTAGTACAAGAATACTAATATGTGTTTTACAGAAATCTTAAACTTGCTTTTTTCACTAACTGGCACTGTCCTGACATATATAGGATGATAAAGCTATAAGGGGAATTTACTTTTTATAATTCAGACTCTGGATTTTCAAGGTGCATGAACTGTAATTTTTAATCATATTGTCACATAATTGTGAAACACTGTTTTAAATTTGAAAGTGGAGAAGACACTATGCTGGCTGTCAGTCAGAACTGACTGCATGATTTGCAAAAACTTTAAAAAGAAGTAAAAGGGCTGCATATGAAAACATTGCTAGACTCCGAGCTTTTGGTTATAAGATGCAAAAGACTTTCAGATTACTCAGCTTAATGCCCCTTCCCTCATTATGCATTCTTCACAAAATAATGAAATAGTAGGAGAAAACAAAAACATGTTAACCCACATGGAAAAAAAAAAAATAATGCCCAAATAATTTATTATATGTGCTGCTATTCTTGGACCTCTGTGCATGGTTGTCCTGCATTACATTAGTAAACTAATGAAGCGTGCACAGTACATTAACAAGGCCTTCAAATGACCTACCTCTAGTTAAGAAACCAATAAAGTAAATATGTTTTGGAGAGACTGTCACAAGTTAGGAAATTAAAATGGTCTGTTGTAGATATTTAATGGGTATTTTAGACATTCACACTTTTGTAGATACAGTCCCTCTTTGGACATAAACAACTAAGGTCATATGTCCCTGTCCTATTTGTTAGTTTAGCAGAGATCTTGAAAAACAATATACTACGGTTTGATAAGAACCACTGATATCTCCTCTTTTTTTTTTTTTTTTGGCTTTTATTTACCCATAATATTTTGAGTTATATCAATCAAAACAAATGTTTCCATGTAATCAGTAATCCAGTGAGGGTCATTATTTATCTAGTTACAGGGATTTTACTGTAACTTTCACTCAAGCTTTTTCACAGTAGCCATGTTGCAGGAAAGGAATAGCAGAATTATTTGGGCAAAGTTGATGTTGAAGATTGTCAAAAATGCAAGAGAATTCAACGAGATCACTCTTATTCTAAAGTTGGTTTTGTGGTGGGGTTTTTTTTCTCTCAAAAGATGATCTAAGCTGAAGTCTATTGCTGGATTCCTTATTTATCATGCGGCAGGAAATCCTTATTTGACCAATATATGGGGGCGGGGGCAGATACATTTTTTAATTTGCATTAAAATAAAGATCATATTTCCTATTCTTAAAGTGTCATTTAAATGCATGTATTGTCTATTGTTTGGGGGACAAAAATAGTGTGGTTTTTTTGTTGAAAAAACTAATGCATAAATACTGCTCCTCAAAGATCTTGCTGGTTAAAAATACAGTAATTTTGGCCATAGCTTTGTACTATAGTATTTTTGTTCCTTGACATTTAGCTTTTCTGAAATATATTTGGGCTTCTTGTTCTCCCAAGATGTTTCTTATGATAAATATTGTATAGATGTATTATTCCAATGATTACTTTTTTAATTATACATGCTCTGTTCTCATTGTCCATATATTAACATTTCCTGAATACCTTTATTACATCCAGAAAGCTCAAAACATTTAAGGTTCAGTACAGTGAATACAATTATTTGACATTATTAAAGATTTTTTTGGCTTGTGTACAACAGAAACTCAGAAGCATGAGGGAAAAGAAATAATAATTATGTCTTTATTAATAGAAAACTTTCAGAATTTGTAGGCTGTTAAGTGAATTTCTGAAGTGTTTTGCGTGATTGCAGTAGTACTGCAAGAGCAGACTGGTTCTTCGATCTTTTTGTTTGCCTAAGTGATAGGAATAACAGAAAGATACCTACATGTTGCTTTTCAGGATTCTGACTCATACTTGAACAACAATCATTGGATTTCACATCTTTACCACAGAAGAAATAGAATTTCAGTCCACTTGCAAAAATGACTTTGTTCTCTATTATGTGATTACAGCAGTTTAAATAAGATTCTTGGAATACAAATAATTTTCCTAAGGACGGACTTCAGTGAATTGCTATTTATTTTTCTTTCCTGTTGCAGAATGTAAAGGAGAGGGATCAGTGAGGAAGGATTTATTTTACCATTATGTCTCAGTGAGGACAACATCAACAAAAATACAAGTGCAAGTTGTGATATTTAAATATGTGAAATAGATGTAGAAACTGTATTTATGTGATAAATTATGCATAGCTGTGACATAAACTTACATCACATACTATGATCATATGACCTTCTTGTCAAACCATTTTGTACTATACTGTCCCAAACATCTAGGAGTTTCAGAGTATTTGTAAACAGAGAAAACTTCATCTGCCACAAAATATGCAGTTACTTGCTCCTCACGAACACTTCTGGTATCAGTGACAGTGAAGTTTCACAAAGCAGCTGACGCAATTTCATAGCTCATTGCTGCCAAAATTAACCACCCTCTAATTCCTCCTTAGTTCCTAGGTCTCTGCCCTTGGTACTTGGTAAGCCAGTAAACTGGATGAAAACTTCCCCACTCATTTCTGCTCTTCTTGCTTGGCTAGTTTAGTACTCTAATTTTCCATTTTTTGAGCCAGTTTGGCTAATCGATGGTTCAGACAAATGCCAAGCTGACTAAAGAGAAGAGGTAGAGGTGTGTGGCCAAAATAAAGGCTTACAAGTTAGAAAACAAGGAGTAAGACTACCCTCCTCTTAAAACCTAATACTGAAATTTCCATGAACAGTGAGTAGCATCTAAACCGCTCATTTTAAGCACTTCATGGGCTACTAGGTATTCTGGCTTGGGAGGATTGCCCTTTTCACTTTGAAATGTCTTGATTTAATTTTTATTCAGAAAAAAAAGCCTTTAAAGAAAATGGTAGGACAAGAAAAACTCTTTTCTGCTCCCCTGTAAGAATAACAAGTTTGTGTAAGTATGGACTAAAACCAACTGTATACAGACTGAAGCCAACAAGTCATGCTTGGTTTTAGGAATGGAAAAGTATAAGAATTGGGCTTGTCTCACAGGAAAAAAAAATAGTTCCTGTTTATTTCCAGTAAGATCTTAAAAAAAAAAAAAAAAGTCTTCCTTCTGAAGATATTAAAAATGCCACGTCAGTGCACATGACATTCAAGGTTTACTGTCTCCTTAGCCAAAACACTCCTTCTTCCTTCACACTTGTCTATCACACTGATTAATTGCTTCCTGCCATGTAAGGAAAATATTTTTACAGTACTATATGTATGTACTTTCTGGAATACTTTCTGATCCTTCTGAATTAAGTGTAAATTGGTCTTCTAAAACTGAACAGTTGATGAGGTGCAGTACAGCTGAAGAATACCAGAGCTTCTTGCTTAGTCTTCTGTCATCTTCCTTCTACCATTTTCCTCTGATTATTTTTTGATATCTTTCCTTTATGCTGTTTGTCATAAAGAAAAGGTTGCTTGACATATCAGATTCAGTTCTGGTAATAATTACAGAACTGTTTATACTGGCTAAATTAAAGATAAATCGTGACAGAATAGGATCAAAAAGTTCTGGTAATTGGAGGCAGTTCCCAAGTAGACATACATTTTAGAAAACAAAACTACTATAACAAAATAGTTATTATACAGTCCACTGAAGCATACAGTGAGCTAATGTGGGCCAAATTTACTCATTTTAATTTATCATTTCACACTGTCATTAGAGAACTGTATTTGCCAAAATGTTACTGAAAATTTGCTTTTTTCCCCACAGTCTTGTATGAGGTGATTATTTCAATGATCAAAAACTGCCACTCAGTTGAAGAAATGCATTAATTCAATATGTTCAATTGTATTCTTGCAGAGATACATTATTATATAAAATTACTTTATATGATGCTAATAAAAGATGACTTGCATGCAGTAAATATTTAAGATATTGCAATTCTATACATTTATTATAAAGAAAAATCACTCTCTCCCTATAAATAAAATTCCATTTATCTCCAGATGAAGTATTTGGATTCTCCTAACAATTGCCAGTTAAATGTGCTCAAAAGTTTGATTATTATATACTAGAGGTTATTAATTGGTTATCACATGCTGTAGAATATTTGTTTTATTCTAAATGCTGGTTTTAGAAAGTTGGAATAACATTGTGTATCAATATCTTGATTACTGCTTCTCTTAGCATGTCTGATGAGAATATGGAAGGCAAACCTTCACAGTTATGATAAGACCTGATTTATTTTAGGTTAAGACAATGACTGAAGTGTAAAATCAATGATTAAGGTTTTTATTCAAATACTTTGTAATTTCACTGTTTTATCTGAACTTACTTAAGTTATGCAGCCTGAGTATTATTGTGGGGCAAAAGGTCAGATGTATACTTAATCGAATTGGATACTTCCCTTGCCTAATAATCTTTTAACACATAAATCAATAATATGTTTATAATTTAGCTGATGGAGCTCCTCTTCTTGAATTGCAACAGACTATTGCGGTAATAAGACAAAAAGTCACTTTTCCTCATCTTAGGTACAGAATCATATAATTCAAACTCTTTACCAACTGTCAAAAGTGTTCAAATAATGTTATGATTAATATTTGCAAAAAAAACCAGCTTAATTGTTTTTCAGTAATATTTAATATGGTCTGGAAATTGGTTACATTACATCTGTTGTAGGAAGGTGTAGAAATGGTAACACAAGTGGAAGCTTTCTGTGGTTATGGATAAAATGAATGTCTCCTGATATATATTCATAGTCACACATTTCATTTCTGCTAATATGAAACAAAAGCAACTCCACTGAAGATAGCAAGATGTAATTCCATTTAAAATCAAAATAGCAAAATATTATATAGCTCCAGAAGATGAATACAGAAGTCATCCTAGATGATGGTGTTTAGTGTAATGAGCTCAGCAAACTTCAAAAGCAGAGAAAAGCTTAAGTAAACTGAGAAACAATTTCTGCATGGTTTAGGTGTTTACCTGTTCAAGGTTAATGGAAAAACAAAAATTGGGCATCAGATACTTTGTTTGCATATCTCTTAGAGCATGTCATAAGCATGTCCTATGAGGAGCGGCTGAGGACTCTGGGTTTGTCTAGTTTGGAGAAAAGGAGGCTGAGGGGCTACCTCATTGCTCTTCACAGCTTCCTGAGGAGGGGAAGTGGAGAGGGAGGTGCTGATCTCTTCACCTGGTATCCGGTGACAGGACATGTGGGAATGGTTTAAAACTGCAGCAGGGGATCTTTAAACTGGATGTTAGGAAGCATTTCTTTACCAAGAAGAAGACCTCAAAGATCATCTAGTTCCAACCCCTGGAGAACTCATCAGAATTGGGTATTTTTCAGCTGAATCACTTCTCCCGTGCAGTTTCCTGTATGGTAGCACAATGGAGGAAGTAGCATAGGGATGAGGAATACTAACCAGGATGGCAAATTAGACTGATTAAACTAAGCAGTTGTACTGCACAATATGTCATAACAACATTGCATGAGAGACTGAGACGAGCTCAAAGGTCAGAGGGGATCGAGTGCACCCTCGGTAAGTTTGCAGGCGACACTAAATTGGGCGGGAGTGTTGATCTGCTTGAGGGTAGGAAGGCTCTGCAGAGGGGTCTGGACAGGCTGGATCGATGGGCCGAGGCCAACTGTATGAGGTTCAACAGTGCTAAAAGTGCCGAGTCCTGCACTTGGGTCACAACAACCCCATGCAACGCTACAGGCTTGGGGAAGAGTGAATGGAAAGCTGCCCAGCGGAAAAGGACCTGGGGGTGCTGGTTGGATACTGTTTGACAGCTTTCTGATCATGAGCCAGCAGTGTGCCCAGGTGGCCAAGGAGGCCAACAGCATCCTGACTTGTATCGGAAATAGTGTGGTCAGCAGGTCTAGGGAAGTGATTGTCCCCCTCGACTCGGCATTGGTGAGGCCACACCGCGAACACCGTGTTCACTTTTGGGCCCCTCACTACAAGACAGACATGGAGGTGCTGGAGCATGTCCAAAGAAGGCCAACAAAGCTGGTAAAGGATCTAGTGAACAAGTCTTATGAGGAGCGGCTGAGGGAACTGTGATTGTTTAGTCTGGCGAAAAGGAGGCTGAGGGGAGAGCTTATCGCTGTCTGCAACTACCTGAAAGGAGGTTGTAGCGAGTTGGGTGTCAGTCTCTTTTCCCAATTAACAAGTGATAGGATGAGAGGAAATGGCCTCAAGTTGTGCCAGGGGAGGTTTAGACTGGATATTATGAAAAATGTCTTCACCGAAGGGGTTGTCAAGCCCTGAAACAGACTGCCCAGGGAAGTGGTTGAGTCACCATCCCTGGAGGTATTTAAAAGACATATAGATGTGGCGCTTAGGGACGTGGTTTAGTGGTGGACTTGGCAGTGCTAGGTTAACGTTTCAATTCGATGATCTTAAGGGTTTCTTCCAACCAAAATGATTCTATGGTTCTATAAAAGAGTGGTTATCCTGGACTACTCTCCGTCAGCCATGTTTTGTCTTCAAAATCAGATCAAGGACTGTTATGACTGACACAAATATGACTTTTCCCCAGCCTGCATTCTTAACCTCCAACTAAGTAGCAAGAAATCTCCTGATACCTTTTGTTTCCCAAAAAGAAGTCATTAGATTTTTATCTGTGTACTGAGACTGGCTGGAATTGAGTTAATTTTCTTCATAGCACCCTGTATGATGTTGTGTTTTGCATTTGTGAGTAAAATAGTGTTGATAAATCATCAGTATTTTGCCTATCACTGAACAATTGCATAGTGTCAAGACTTTATCTTTTTCCCACTCTGCCCTCCTCTCCAGCGAGCATGCTGGGAGTGGGCAAGAATTTGGGAAGGGATGCAACCTGGACAGCTGACTGAAATTGACCAGAGGGATATTCCATGCTATGGAATATCATGATAAACAATAAAAACTGAGAGGAGGGGTTTTTTGCAGAGGTAACCATTGCTCGGAGATTGGCTGGGCATCAATCTACTTGTGGGAGGTGATGAGTGATTGCCTTTACATCACTTTTGTGTTTTTTCTTCCTCTTTCCTTTGCTTATTGAACTGTCTTTTTCTTGACCTGCACGTTTTCTCACTTTTGCTCTTTTGATTCCCTTTTCCATCCCACTGCAGGGGGAATGAGCAAGCAACTGGCTGGGGGCTTAGCTGCCGCCTGTATCAACCCACCACAACAAAGAAAAAAATTAATCTTTGTGAGAGTGAGAAAGTTCTAGATGTGGCAACAATTTTTTTCATGCCACTCGACAGGCTGGTGTTCATAGATGTGGTAAAATATCATAGAATCATAGAATCATAGAATGGTTAGGGTTGGAAGGGACCTCAAAGATCATCTAGTTCCAACCCCCCCTGCTGCAGGCAGGGACACCCTCCACTAGACCATGTTGCCCAAAGCCTCATCCAACCTGGTCTTAAACACTTCCAGGGAGGGGGCCTCCACAACCTCTCTGGGCAACCTGTTCCAGTGCCTCACCACCCTCACAGTAAAGAATTTCTTCCTAATATCTAATCTAAACCTACCCTCCTTCAGCTTAAGCCCATTACCCCTTGTCCTGTCTCTGCACTCCCTGATAAACAGTCCCTCTCCAGCTTTCCTGTTAGGCCCCCTTCAGGTACTGGTAAGCCGCAATTAGATCTCCCCAGAGCCGCCTTTTCTCCAGGCTGAACAACCCCAACTCTCTCAGCCTGTCCTCACAGGAGAGGTGCTCCAGCCCTCCGATCAGCTTCGTGGCCCTCCTCTGGACTCGCTCCAACAGCTCCATGTCTCTCCTGTACTGGGGCCCCCAGAGCTGGACGCAGTACTCCAGGTGGGGGTCTCACAAGAGCCGAGTAGAGGGGCAGGATCAACTCCCTCCACCTGCTGGTCACACCTCTTTTGATGCAGCCCAGGACACGGTTGGCTTTCTGGGCTGCAAGGGCACACTGCCAGCTCATGTTGAGCTTCTCATCAACCAACAACCCCAAGTCCTTCTCCTCAGGGCTGCTTTCAGTCCATTCCCCACCTAGCCTGTAGTTGTGCTTGGGATTGCGCCAACCCACGTGCAGGACCTTGCACTTGGCCTTGTTGAACTTCATGCGGTTCGCACGGGCCCACCTCTCCAGCCTGTCAAGGTCCCTCTGGATGGCATCCCTTCCCTCCAGCGTGTCGACCACACCACACAGCTTGGTGTCGTCGGCAAACTTGCTGAGGGTGCACTCGGTCCCATTGTCCGTGTAGCCGAGAAAGATGTTGAACAGTGCCGGTCCCAGGACCGACCCCTGAGGAACACCACTCATCACCGTTTTCCACTTGGACATTGAACCGTTGACCACAACTCTTTGAGTGCGACCATCCAGCCAATTCCTTATCCACCGAGTGGTCCATCCATCGAATCCATGTCTCTCCAATTTAGAGACAAGGATGTTGTGCGGGACAGTGTCAAATGCCTTTAATATAACTTACTATTTTTAGGTAGTGGCATAGGAATAAGAAATGCATCCATGTTGAAACCAGTTTGAGTTTGCATGAATCAGGAAGATATGGAGTAAGATAATACATACATATCAGTTTAGTAGATCTGTCTAGATACTTGTTAATCTAAACTGTCAGACTGTATAGATAAACCTGAAATAAATACAATATTAGAGCTGAAGCTTTTCTCCTTTGCGTTTAATGTAAGTTCACATAGGCAGGATTGAGCATCTAGAATGAATAGGATTTTTATTCTCAGTACACCAATGGCATTGCATGTTGATTTGTCAGTTTTCTATCATAGCTGTAACTGCATTGTATGTACCAGAAACTTTTTTTCTTTTCCATTTTGAATGTGGTTTTTATGTATCATTTTTATTACCTCCCGTAAACAGATCTGTTACGAATGGCTAGTGAAAAGTTTAAGGGCTGAGACCGAATTTGAGTTAATCAGTGACAATGAATGTGCCTGAATCCATGCGGGTGTCTTCATGCAGTGCTAAGGGTACAGTCAAGAAATCTTAGTCTGTGGAACTCAGTTTTTCATTGCATATACAGGCATGAGACATATCCCTGCTGTGCCTCAGCTTCTCTCTGTTAATTGGCAATAATGGCACTTGTTTTATCTTCCCAGGATAAATACACTTAGAGGAGTGCTTATATCCTTTGTCATGAGGGCAACCTTAATGTCATTTTCTTCCCTTTGTGTGATATCTTTTAGTGATTGCTTGCTTTTCTGCAGCCTTCCTCACCAAATTGCCTGTACCTTTATCAGACAAATTTACTATGTCTGTGTTGATATAGACTGGCTTCTATGAACAGATTGTATATAGAACTGAGGACCCCATCTACTTGCCTACCTGGTAAATTTGTTCTTCTTTCCCAGTTGTGTGAAATTTAATACCAAGTAGGCATACTGTAAAACTAATCTAATTTGAATGGATGGAAAGAGAGGACACTGTTTCAGATTGAAGAATAATCTTGTATGAATGTGGTTAACTGTTGTTCATTTCATTTGTTTTAGTAGTTTGCTAACAGAGGATTCCCAAAATTCACTCTCAAGAGAAAACTGATGCAATGAGCAAGTGCTGGATATGCCTTAAGATTCTGATTGATTGTATATTTCAGTTTCTGAGATTAAATGAGATAATCCATTTCTTTACAAGATAATCTGAACAAATACCTGATATAAATCAATTTTAATAGCCATAATCTTCAGTATGATGGGAAATTGTAAAATATTAATGAACTGTTTGGTTCGTGCATGACTTGCATTGTGGAGCATGAAATCCGGTGATCATATAAGGATATCTAAGATAGTTTTCAGTGTACAAATGCATCCTTCATTCTGAATTATTTCTGAATCACATTTAGACAGCTGAATCAAGGTGGCATCCTTTTATAATATAAAAAACTCAATGTACTTTAATAATGAGAACCTGATTTTACAGGTCTGGGGGTAGACTGATCATCGGATAAACATCCTGGGTGGTAAAGACAACTATAGAATTTACAGTAATCCATTCAAATCTTTACTCAGATCTTTACCCATCAGCATGTGTGTCAAGACAGTAATTTTACTTGAACTAAATTTTATTTCTTAGAAAGATATGTTAAAGATATTGAATGTTAATTCATTAATTCTCCCCAGGTACCTTGATTAAAAGAGTCATTCCACTCTTTGAATTCAACAGTTTCAATTTTGCTCTTGGAATTTCCATTATGCAATTTTAAACATTTTAAATATTATATTAAGATAAAATTAATTTGCTTGGAGGTTCAGCAAAATTATCATTAAATGATACCACTTTGCACCAAAAGCATTTCATGTTGTCACTGGGTATTAGTTGGAAATGCCAGTTATTTTCAAATTCCAGTATGGTCTGTGCTTCATTTTGGGACAATTTAACTCTCACACTTCTAGCTGATGACACAACTGTTGAAACATGAAAGAATTTGTTTGAAATGTTCAAAAGAATAGCATTTACTAGGCAATTAGTTGCTGTAGGATATAACAAGCACAATAATCTGAGGAGGAAAAGGATCACAGAGTTTTGTTGCCTGTTTTTTATTACCTAGTTGTGGTGGGTTGACCCTGGCTGAGGGCCAGGTGCCCACCAGAGCTGCTCTATCACTCCCCTCCTTCATTAGACAGGGGAGAAAAAGTACAACAAGAAAAAAAAGCTTATGGGTCGAGATAAGGACAGGGAGAGATCATTCACTAATTATCATCACGAGCAAAACAGACTGAACTTAGAGAGGGAATTCATCTTATTTATTACCAAGCAAAACAGAGTAGAGGAATGAGAAATAAAACCAAATCTTAAAACACCTCCCCCCACCCCTCCCATCTTCCCGGGCTCACCTTCACTCCTGGCTTCAACCTCCACCCCCCTCAGCGGCACAGGGGGACGGGGAATGGGGGTTACGGTCAGTTCATCACGCGGTGTTTCTGCCGCTTCTTCGTCCTCAGGGGGAGGACTCCTCTCATCATTCCCCTGCTCCAGCATGGAGTCCCTCTCACGGGAGACAGTCCTTCATGACCTTCTCCAACGTGAGTCTCTCCCATGGGCTACAGTCCTTCACAAACTGCTCCAGCGTGGGTCCCCCACGGGGTCACAAGTCCTGCCAGCAAACCTGCTCTGGCATGGGCTCCTCTCTCCACGGGGCCACAGGTCCTGCCAGGAGCTTGCTCCAGCACGGGCTTCCCACGGGCCACAGCCTCCTTCGGGTGCCTCCACCTGCTCCGGCGTGGGGTCCTCCACAGGCTGCAGGTGGAATCTCTACACCCCCTCATCCTCCCTCCATGGGCTGCAGGGGGACAGCCTGCTTCACCATGGTCTTCACCACGGGCTGCAGGGGAATCTTGCTCCGGCGCCTGGAACACCTCCTCCCCCTCCTTCTGCACTGACCTTGGTGTCTGTAGAGTTTCTTACATCTTCTCACTCCTCTCTCTCCGGCTGCGAAAGCTCTCTCTGACTGTTTTTCTTAAATATGTTATCACAGAGGCGCTGATTGGCTTGGCCTTGGCCAGCGGCGGGTCTGTCTTGGAGCTGGCTGGCATTGGCTCTATCAGACACAGGGGAAGCTTCTAGCAGCTTCTCACAGAAGCCACCCCTGTAGCCCCCCCCCCACACTACCAAAACCTTGCCATGCAAACCCAACACACTAGTTTATGAAATCCATGAAGCATTACTTTGGGAGGTGAGAGATGAAGAGGGAGGAGAAGAGGACGTGGTGGGATGGGGAGGAGAATCGGAAGAAAAAGGTAAAACTCATGGATTGGGATAAGGACAGTTCAGTAGGACAGCAAAGGAAGAGGACAATAATAAAAACAACAATACTTATAAAAGAATATACAAAGTGGGTGATACACAATGCAATTTGCTTACCACCAGGAACCCGATGACCAGCCAGTCCCAGAGCAGCGACTCCTCCTACACAGCTAGCTCTCCACTTATATGGTGAGCATAAGGACATGGTATCAAATATCACTTTAGCTTGTTTGGGTCTGCTATCCTGGCTGTGTCCCCTCCTAGCTTCTTGTGAAAATTAACTCTACCCCAGCCAAAACCCAGCACATTATCCACTCCTTATCTACATCATGCCCAGATCCTACATTTTCCAATTAATCACCACCACTTTTTCTGATCTTGAAGTGTGTATATATATATATTCTGTATTGGGTTTGCGTGGCAAGGTTTTGGTAGCGGGGCGGGGGGCTACAGGGGTGGCTTCTGCGAGAAGGTGTTAGAAGATTCCCCTATGTCTGACAGAGCCAATGCCAGCCAGCTCCAAGACGAACCCGCCATTGGCCAAGGCCAAGTCAATCAGCAACGGTGGTAGCACTTCTGGGATAACATGTTTAAGAAGGGGAAAAAAAAACAAAACAAAACAAAACCAAAACAGCAGCATTTTCAGCCAGAGACAGGAGTGAGAATATGTGAGAAGAACAACTTTGCACACACCAAGGTCAGTGAAGAAGGAGGGGGAGGAGGTGCTCCAGGCGCCAGAGCAGAGATCCCCCTGCAGCCCATGGTGAAGACCATGGTGAGGCAGGCTGTCCCCCTGCAGCCCATGGAGGATGATGGTGGAGCAGGTATCCACCTGCAGCCCGTGGAGGACCCCATGCCGGAGCAGGTGGATGCACCTGAAGGAGGCTGTGACCCCATGGGAAGCCTGCACTGGAGCAAGCTGCTGGCAGGACCTGTAGACCCATGGAGAGAGGAGCCCATGCTGGAGCAGGTTTGCTGGCAGGACCTGTGACCCCATGGGGGACTCATGCTGGAGTAGTTTGTCCTGAAAGTCTACACCCTGTGGGAGAGACCCACGCTGGAGCAGTTCATGAAGGACTGTAGCCCATGGGAAAGACTCATGTTGGAGAAGGTCGTGAAGGACTGTCTCCTGTGAGAGGGACCCCACACTGGAGCAGGGGAAGAGTGTGAGGAGTCCTCCCCTGAGGAGGAAGGAGCAGCAGAAACAATGTGTAATGAACTGACCGCAACCCCCATTCCCTGTCCCCCTGTGCCACTGGAGGGAGGAGGATGGATAGAAAACTGGGAGTAAAGTTAAACCCGGGAAGAAGGGAGGGGTGGGGGGAAGATGCTTTTAAGATTTGGTTTTATTTTTCATTACTCTGCTCTGATTTGATTGGTAATAAAGTAGATGAATTTTTTCTAAGCTGAGTCTGTTTTGCCCATGATGGTAATTGCTGAGTGATCTCTCCCTGTCCTTATCTTGACCCACGAGCCTTTTGTTATATTTTCTCTCCCCTGTCCAGTTGAGAAGAGGGAGTGATAGAGAGACTTTGGTGGGCAACTGGCATCCAGCCAGGGCCAAACCACCACATGTATTTATAAATATACATGCAGATATTATTCCCTTAGTCTATGGGACATCTTTCTAAAATGTCCAGAGTTCATTCAATCCATGACTTTGGGCTCCATCTGTCATAACAGTCTTTCTGGACAGGAGAGATGGTGTGTGGTGGTGGAGTGTTTCATGCTGCATCCGGAGCTCACGGCTGGGGTATCTGGTGTGGCCTATGCCCACAGTCTGCGACTTGAAGATGTCAGTCTCGAGGAAGTTGCTGGGTGGTGGCTGCTGAAGCCAGTTCTAGTTCCATCATCACTGCAGTTTGCTTGGTTTCATTAAAGTTCATCCTTCATTAATTGGGGTAATTCTTACTGCAATAACATTGATACGGCATGTAGCAATTGTAGTACTGATGACATACAATGGCAGGGCTACCTAGGAATTAACATCATAGAATTTAAATCATTGGCTATTCTCACCCAAAATCAAATCCCCTTGAGGTACACATTGGACTTCCCCATCCTTCTGCATCACCCACCAAGTGCACCCAGGTCCTTTAGCAAAAACAGTCCCATGGATGGGTTTGCCTTTGTCTGAAGAAGGCATAACCCAGACCATCTTCCCTAACATATTCCTCATGTGCACTAGGGGGACTTTATCCCCTTCTACTGGGTGTGGAAGTTTTGATTGGGCAGGACCAGCTTGACTGGTAGATCCCCTAGTGTTAACTAACCAGGTGGCCTTTGCTAAATGTGTATCCAATGTTTGAAGTTCCCACCACCCAATGCTTTCTGAGTAGTTTCTAGCAGTTCACTGTGTCATTAAATTTTCCGTAGGCTGGTGCATGATAGGGGATGTGATACACCCACTCAATGCCATGCTCTTTGGCCCAGGTGTCTATGAGTTTGTTCTGGAAATGAGTCCCGTTGTCTGACTCAATTCTCTCTGGGGTGCTATGTCACCACAGGACTTGTTTTTCAAGGCCTAGGATAGTGTTCTGGGCAGTGGCATGGGGCACGGGATATGTTTAATCATGTCTAAAGACAGCTGGATGGCTGTTCCACCCCTTCATAGTTCGATGGCATTAGGGTACACTGTGCACCAGTGTCCACTAGGGCCTTGTACTCCTGTGGGTTCGATGTGCCAGGCCATCGGATCCACACAGTCCCATAAACCCTATTGTCCCTTTCCTCCACCTGGCTGGAGGCAGGACCCCTCTAATCCTGCTCATCATAGTCACTACTCAACTCTTGCAAAAAGGACTTTAGAAGTCCCTTCAAGAGGATCATAAGTGTGATCTGGCCTTTCACTTGGTCTGGGGGGCTGCCCGGTGGAAACTGGAGCAGCATTCTTTCTGGAAGAGTCCCTTTTTACAGCTGTCTTGCCTTGTAGCTCATGTACGCGTGCCCGCAGGGTTGAGGTGGGCTTCCCATCCCATTTCCTCATGTCTTCTCTGTGGTCGCGCAGATAAAACCACAGGATACCTCGTGGTGTGTATGCTCTATATGCCCTCTCTGGAGCAGAAAAACGCTTACTCCTAACAGCTGAAATGCGGGTCTGTACAGGTGGGGAGTAAGATATAGCCTCTTTGAGTTGCCGGACATCCTGGGACAGTTTCTCCACAGCTGACAAGAGACAAGGGAGGAAGAAAGGCTCTCTTCATATTGCCGGAGTCGGCCATGCAACTTCATCCACTGTGGGTGCCCCTTCACTTTTCCAGTCGATTACTGCCAGTGAGTTGGCATACGATGCTGGTGCACTTCGCACAAATTTTTGCCACATGGGTCTGGTACACTGGACTTCATCGGGGTCTGTGGGCAACTGTGCATTGTCCGGATCATAATAAACCATCTCCCGCACAGCTAATTCCCTCAGATATTGGATATCTCTCTCCATGGTGGTCCACTTGCCTGGCCGACATATGACATCTTCGGTGAAAGGATACATTTCCCTCACACTTGACAGGAGTTGCCTCCAGAGGCTAAGGGCCTGTGCCTTCTTCCCAATTGACTTGTCAATGCCCCCTTCCCTAGACAAGGATCCCAGCTGCTTGGCCTTCCTGCCCTCCAGTTCCAGGCTACTGGCCCCGTTATCCCAGCAGCGGAGCAGCCAGGTAATAATGTGCTCCCCTGGAAGGCGGCTGAAATCTTTCCACATATCTCGCAGCTCACTCAGGGACAGGGATCGAGTGATCACTTCTGGTTCTGGCTCTTCTTCTTGTTCTCGTGATGGCCCCGGTTCATCATCATCTTTCACTAAGCGAACCGATTTCCTTGTGTATTTCTTTTTGTGTATAGGGGTGACTGATACTGGTATGGGTTGGTCTTTTAGCTCGGCTGCAGTGCCTGTTGCAGGGGCTTGGGCAGCTGCAGTGCCTGAGGGTCTGCTCTTTCCCTCTGGATGGTGCTGTCTACTATCAAGCAGTGTTTGATAGATTGTGGCCAGGGCCCAGCACAGCGCAGTAAGTTATGTCTCCTTAGAATCCCCACAGCATTTTCCTTTCAAATATTCTACCATTTTATCAGGGTCTTGCAGTTGTTCGGGAGTGAGGCTCCAAACCATTGGGGGTGAGAGGTTCTCTAGATACTAAGCAAACTGATCTCTACATACTAAGAGGTTCTCTAGATACTAAGCAAACTGATTTTTTTTGTGTATTTCTTCTTCTGTATAGGGGCAGCCGATACCAGCAAGTGTTGGTCTTTTGGTTCAGCCGCAGTGCCTGTCGCCAGGGTTGGAGTGGCCACAGCGCTTGTTGCGGGGTTTGGAGTAGCCGCAGTGCCTGTCGTTTTCTCATCAGATCTAGAGACCTTCTCTTCTCTTTCAGAGTACTGAATAGTGTTGAACAGAGCTCGGTAGGCATGGGATCGGCCCCAGCACATTGCAGTGATTTGTGTCTCTCTGGAATTGCCTTGGCGACAGCATACTTTTTCCAAATATTCTATTAGCTTTTCAGGATTCTGCATTTGTTTAGGGATGAATTTCCAAAACAGTGGGGATGCCCACCACTCTAGGCATTTGCCCATGCTACCCCACACACTCTGCTACTCATAACTATCCAGCCTCAGGGCAGATCTCCAGGTGACATTTTTTAATAGTTTAACCCTGAACAAGACCTGAAACACATTCATGAGACCTTGCAATAGAAGCATGCTGGTCTGAACATCCCAAGGGTATTCAAAATTCTCAAGAGCTGTTGTAACTAGCCTGAAGGAGAAAGGGAAGGTGAAGGTGAAGGTGTTCCCCTTTGTGTCCCCCATAGATTGGTTTTCCGTGGAAAAAAGGTAGAGAGTGTGATTCCTAATAATTCCCAGGAGATAGCACCCAAGGTATGGAAGTGACAGCAATGCTGAATACACGGACCAAATCAATGTCATGGCCAATAATGTTATCTTATCATAAGCTAGTGGAACACAGAGCAGCAAAAGGAATATTCTCATCCAGCTCCCAGAAGCGATAAACAACACCGTAGGGAATACATAATGCAAGTAAGGACTTACATGACACAACCATGCGAACAAATAATACAACATTGTGTCCAGCAACTATTAAACTAATATAATGAATGTTGGTCCATGTCCTTCTTGTACTGGGAACCTGAGAGCTGGACGCAGTACTCCAGGTAGGGTCTCACAAGAGCAGAGTAGAGGGGCAGAATCACCTCCCTCGACCTGCTGGTCACGCTTCTTTTGATGCAGCCCTTGATACAGTTGGCTTTCTGGGCTGCAAGCATGAACTGACCATAACCCCCATTCCCCGTCCCCCTGTGCTGCTGCGGGGGGGGGGGCAGAGGTTGAAGCCGGGAGTGAAGTTGAGCCCGGGAAGATGGGAGGGGTGGGGGGAGGTGTTTTAAGATTTGGTTTTATTTCTCATTCCTCTGTTTTGCTTGGTAATAAATTAGATGAATTCCCTCTCTAAGTTCGGTCTGTTTTGCTCGTGATGATAATTAGTGAATGATCTCTCCCTGTCCTTATCTCGACCCACAAGCTTTTCGTTGTACTTTTTCTCCCCTGTCTAATGAAGGAGGGGAGTGATAGAGCGGCTCTGGTGGGCACCTGGCCCTCAGCCAGGGTCAACCCACCACACTTAGAATAACTTAGTGTGAAGGAAAGCACCTGAAGATGGCAAGTACTATTGTATGCTCTTCCTTTACCTTGTTTTAATGGTATAAGGGTGGATGTACCACATCCTTGGGCCTTCATAGCTACTATTAAATACATTTTTTTTTGTTTGAAAAAACACTGGCAAGATCTGTTGTGTGTCACCAAGTCACTTTTTTTCTTTCATCACATAAACAGAAAAACTCTCTCAGTAATAGATGTTGATTTGATGTCTAATAAGTGCTGATCCATGACACATTAGCACTTGGCTTCCACTTGAGTACGAGAATGATATAAAGCCACTATTAATTTTGTTCTTTTTTGATTTGATGGTCAATTTGAGCAAATAAATGCTTCTTAAAGAGCATTCCTGTTGAAAAGAATAAAACATGAAAACTAAAATATTGTCTTGGGAAATAGTTTAGCTCTAACCTATGCAGGGGAATATTAAATATAAGCTTTGGTTATTATGTTTTCCTTTTTACTCTTCAAGAATTTTTTTTTTTTTTCTGTAAATTATTTTCAGGTCTAATGATTTCCTCCACAGTGGAAAGCAATTTTGATCATCTTTCATGAGTAGTATTATATAAATTGTTGCCTCAAGAACTTTTTTAAATGTACCTTCTAAGCACTTAAGATTGAATTTGCCATTTTCTAGCTTTGTAAATGTACTGTGTTTAAGTATTTAATCCCTTTAATTTGGATAGTCATCTAAGCATGTAGCTTCATTTGAAAACATCAAAAAAACAGAAGTAATTTGGAATTTTTTTTCAAAGATGCAGATGCAACTTTTTTTTCATGCAATATATATGTTTCATTACCTTGTCTATGTTATTTTCCTCTGGCTTCAGTTTGTTTTAATGGGTTTAGATACTGCCTTTTTTTCTTTTCAATTTTTCTAACTCGTTTAAACTTAGTTTAAAAATTGTTGAATGTATGTGCTTTTGCAAAGTATAATTTTTAGTAAATATCATTGAAGAAAAATTTTTGAAAATATTTTTGAGTTGTTTTTAGGTCAGATGATAGATAGATACCAAGTATTTCTAATTACAATACTTGACAAATATATGTGAATATTTTCTACCACAGAGTATTAAGAGTTATTTACAGTCTTGTTTTGGAGGGAATGAGCAACTTGCTGATGAGTCTGTAAGACACTCAATAGCATGATTGTTTATGAATGTGAACACTGAAAAAACTTATGTGAAACATGCTTTTAGGTTGCTGCTCAGACTGGTTAACTTTTAGCTGACCCAGTGTCAGAATCCAGTACTCTCTGACCAGGTTCTTTTAAATATTCCACATGTGGAGGGTGTAACATTTAATATCAAATTTACTTATTTGAAGACATTTGATGTTACACGGGATTTCCGATTTAGCAGAGTTATCCAGCAATATACTGCAAACACAATACAAACGTAAGTTACGCTTAGCAAAAGACAGCAATTGCAATGCACAGTTCAATCACAATATCAATGTGATCCCTGTGACCGATGTGTTTAACTTTTTTAACCATGGTGATGGGATCAAGATGAGATTATTAGCAATAGTAGGGAATGAGAAAATATTTTAGGAATGAGGACCTGAGAGCTTGGTGGTACCATGGAACTGATAAACTGTGTGGTCGGTATGTACCATGGAACTGATAAACTGCATTATTGGTATGTGAGCCAAATAATATTTCATTTTCTGTCAAAATCATGTCCTTTGAGTGAACTTTGTTCATTATAATCTCATTATAATACCAAAACACACCTCCATGCTAAAAACTACCCACCTCCAAGGTACGACCACCCCTCACTGGGCATGCTCTCTGAATTTCTTTAAGTCTATAGCTTTAAAAGCAAAGCGAGAAAGTTTTACACCAATCATAATGAAGTAACTATGTAACTATGTGATGTAATTGTGACCATGTGTGTATTGAGAATATAAATATGTGCGTGTTCGTAGGCTAGGTATGCACGTTGGGTGGAACTATCCCCCGTGCATGCAGCGCTGCAATAAAGAATGCCTGCCTTTTAACACTACATTGGTGTTACCAGGTTTATTCCCGGGTTTCGGTGACAGTTTCTGGTGACCCAGATGGGACCCTGCTTTTGAACCTCGACGGATCCGTGGGATCGCAGGATCTCCAGCCGGCACCGGGGAATTCTCGGGGAGAACCTCCGATCCCCGGACCGAAGAGCTCTGAGCAAGACCCCTGGGAGAGGTAAAGGCATTCTTACTTGATTTGAATATTTGTTTTTTGAATATTTTCTCTTACAAGTTGAAGGCCTTATTCAAGGAGCCCCGTGGCTCACCGGGACAGGCCCACATTGGGACAGGCCCGCACCGGGACAGGCCCGCATTGGGACAGGCCCACACTAGGAGCACAGGAGGCCTGCTCATAAGGCGCGGTGAAAGCTGCGCAGAGTTGGGCTAGGGAGACGTCTCAGGTAAAAGTCTCTGCTAGGCGAAAGCCTGTGGAGCAGGGCCCACTGGGGAGGGGAAGCCTCCAAGATTGGGATTTCTGGTGGCAGCAGAAATCCCTGGGATTTCCAGTGGCAGGGGAAATCCCTGAGGGAGCTCTAACACGGGTTGGAGTCCCTCTGACTAGTGCTTGTGATTGATAGTGCACAATCACAACCACTGAGTCCTTGAGAGATGGGTACTTTTCCGAGTAAGAAATCAATCCCACGAAAAACACCACTGGGATGTATTTTGGAACATTGGAAAGATCTGGGAAACATTGATCCTTCGACTCGGAAACAGTTGATTGAATATTGTAATCACTGGTGGCCACTGTATATTTTAGAGAATGGGGAAAAGTGGCCGGAAAACGGGACGTTGCAGTATAACACAATTTTGCAACTAATGTTATAGTGTAAAAGGGAAGGTAAATGGCATGAAATGGCATATGTGGATTTGTTTTTCACGCTGCAAAATCATCCGGAATGGCAAAGACAATGTGAATTGGTTTCATCTAGTTCTACGGTAATGGCATTAAAGGGGCAGGAACCTGATAAAGATTTAAAAACAGGTTGCTCATCTTGTGATAGTGGTAAAGGGTGTTTTAAATGTGAATTTGAAGATGATGATGTTGAACTGTTAGTTGCGCCTCGCAGGAGGTTAGGAAATGATCAAGGGGGTCAAAATCTGGGGGCCAATAATGCTTCCGCCCCTCCTGTGGAAGAAGAGGCGGAAGAATTCAGCCCAATTGCTGGGAGAACAAGGGGAAGAGGGGGAGGAAACGGATTAACTCCCCTCCAGGCCCCTCTTCGACAGGCTGTTGGCAACGAGGGTCCGGTAATGGTGAAAGTCCCCTTCTCAATAACTGATTTAAGAACATGGAAAGAAACTGCAGGCACCTATCGGGATGACCCAGAAAGAGTTGCCAAAGTAATGGAAACAATAATTAGAACCCAAAACCCTGATTGGGAAGATTTGCAAGTAATATTGGATACATTATTGGAAGACACTGAAAAGAAAATGGTATTAAACACAGCCCGAAAACAAGTAGAAAGTGCCCATGCTAATGGAAATATACAAGGATCGGTGGACCAGAATTTTCCATCCACAAACCCTGAATGGGACCCTAATCAGCCGGGGCCCAGAGGAATGTTGACTAGGTACCAGAAGTGGATTTTATTTGGCGTTAGACATGCAATGCCAAAAGCAATTAATTGGTCTAAATTATATGAAGTAAGACAAGAATTAAATGAATCCCCTTCGGCCTTTATGGAAAGACTGAAGGTGACTGCTAGAAAATATACCAATCTGGACCCAGAGAAACCGGAGGAAGCTTTACAATTGGCCTCTATATTTATGGGACAATCAGCCCCAGACATAAGGAAAAACCCTCCAGAAACTGGAAGGGGCTGAGTCCAGAGACTTAGGCAAAATGCTTGAAATCGCCTGGATTGTGTATAACAACAGAGAAAAAGAAAAAGAAGTCAGACAAATGCAAAGGGATGGAAAATTCTGGCAATCTTGACCGAGAATAATAAACATGTAAAGCGAAACTCAGCTATAAATCAGCAGAGGGTGTTGGTGTGACAGGACGAAAAGAGAACTGGCCTTTTTTGAAACCATTAAAATTTAAATTAGGAAAACAGTGGGTAACACATCAATTTTTATATATGCCCGAATGTCCATTGCCTTTATTGGGGCGGGATTTATTAAGCAAATTAGAGGCACAAATTATTTTTAAAGATGGAGAAATTAGATTACTACTACCAGAATCAAAAGCCATAGAGGCGAGAGTGTTTATGTTACAGGATTCCCCCAAGGAGGAACAGATTCCAGAAGTAGTGGACAATGCAGTTATCCCCCTGGTATGGGCAAGTGGAGTTCCGGGACGATGCAAACTGGCAGAACCGGTAAAGGTGACTTTAAAACCTGGAGCCAAGCCAGTAAGACAAAAACAGTACCCTCTCAAATGGGAAGCCCGAAAGGGGCTAGAGGAATTAATTACAAAATTTTTAGAGTATGGGCTGTTAGTAGAATGTGAATCAGAATATAATACCCCTATATTACCAGTAAGGAAATCAGGAGGCAGGGAATATCGAATAGTTCAGGATTTAAGGGCCATAAATCAGATAGTTCAAGATACACACCCAGTAGTGGCCAATCCATATACCTTGCTGACATCTCTGAGGGAGGAACATAAATGGTTTACTGTGCTGGATTTAAAGGATGCCTTCTTTTGCATACCTCTGGATACGAAAAGTCAAGGCATATTTGCCTTTGAATGGGAGAGTCCCACTACAGGAAGGAAAACGCAATTAACATGGATTGTACTTCCACAAGGATTTAAAAATAGCCCTACAATATTTGGAAACCAATTGGCAAAGGAATTAGAAATGTGGAAGAAACAGAATCAAGGAGGAGGCATATTACTACAATATGTGGATGACATCCTGATAGCAGCAGAAAGTAAAGAAACATGTTTTGAAATGACTATCAGTTTATTGAATTTCCTGGGCCACAGAGGATATAGAGTCTCCAGAAACAAGGCTCAGATAGGGAAAGAAACAGTAATTTATTTGGGATTTGAGATATCACAAGGACAAAGACAATTGGGAAACGAAAGGAAAGAAGCCATTTGTCAGATTCCCGAACCTAACAGCCCAAAGGAACTGAGAACCTTTTTGGGAATGATTGGGTGGTGCCGACTCTGGATTTTAAATTATGGACTGTATGTGAAACCCCTATATGAAGCCCTGAAAGAATCTAAAGACCAATACCTGACTTGGACACCTGAATGCCATAAATCATTTAAAGAACTCAAAAAGGCATTGATGACGGCCCCTGCACTGGGTCTACCTGATCTAACCAAACCTTTTGAGCTGTTTGTACACGAAAGGCAACATCTGGCCCTTGGAGTGCTGGCGCAACGGCTGGGATCCTGGAAGTGACCGGTGGGGTACTTCTCCAAACAACTTGACACTGTGAGTAAAGGATGGCCGGGATGTTTGCGTGCCGTGGCAGCAACGGTGCTGCTGATTCAGGAAGCCCGAAAATTGACTATGGGCCAAAAGATAGTGGTATATGTACCGCATATGGTAATAACTGTCTTAGAACAAAAGGGGGGTCATTGGTTATCCCCTAGCAGAATGTTGAAATATCAGGTTGTCCTATTGGAACAAGATGATGTGGAATTAAAAACCACAGCAATTGTAAATCCAGCAATGTTCCTGTCAACAGAAAATCCTACTGAGAAATTGGAACATGACTGTCTGTTAACCATTGAACAAGTTTATTCCAGCAGACCGGACCTGAAGGACGAACCCTTAGAGAATCCTGATCTGGAACTGTTTACGGATGGAAGCAGTTTTGTGCAAGAAGGAAGGCAAATGGCTGGGTATGCTGTTGTCACCACCGACAAGCTATTGGAGTCAGGGACACTACCTGCAAATACATCAGCACAGAAAGCAGAATTGGTGGCGCTGAAGCAGGCCTTACGAATGGCCGAAGGGAAAAGAGTAAACATATGGACTGATTCCAAATATGCATTTGGTGTGATCCATGCTCATGGAGCCATATGGAAAGAAAGAGGGCTGTTATCAGCCCAAGGATCACCTATAAGACATAAGGAGGAAATTCTTCAGCTCCTACAAGATGTGCAAAAACCAAAGGAAGTGGCCGTAATGCATTGCAAAGCTCATCAATTTGGTCAGACGGCTGTCAATATAGGTAATCGGTTGGCGGATAAAGCTGCAAAAGAGGCTGCAGAACGAGGTATCCTTGCACTGGTACCAGTAAAACAGGTAAAAATTCCAAATGTAAAAGTAAGATATGGTAAATTAGACGAACAATTGGCAGAGCATTTAAAGGCATCCCAAAATGCAGAAGGATGGTGGGTAACACCAGAAAATCAGGTAATAGTGACCCCACAAATTATGTTGGAACTTGCAAAAGAGCAACATGAGCAGACGCATTGGGGTGTAGATGCTATGGTTACAAATTTGAAAACATTTGTAGTGTGCGTAGGAATGGCAAGAATAATTAAGTCAATAATAGCTAAGTGCCCGATCTGTCTTAAAAATAATCCTTTAAATCAGAGGAAAGCACCTTTAGGAGTAACAAAGCAGGGTAATTCCCCAGGAGATTATTGGCAAATCGATTTTTCTGAATTACCCAGACAAAATGGGTATAGATATCTGCTGGTACTGATTGATACGTTTTCCGGATGGCCGGAGGCTTTTCCTTGTCGCACCAACAAAGCGAGACAAGTGGTTAAAATATTGTTAAAAGAGATAATACCAAGGTTTGGGGTACCATTGGGCATATCTTCTGATAGAGGACCACATTTTGTAGCAGAAATAGTCCAACAAGTAAGTAAAATTCTGGGGATAAAATGGGACTTACACACTCCCTGGAGACCGCAATCAAGTGGGAAGATTGAAAGAATGAATCAGACCTTGAAAAGACAAATGAGTAAAATTTGCCAAGAAACATCTTTGAAATGGCCACAGGCCTTGCCATTAGCTCTGTTAAGAATAAGAATCCAACCAAGATCTAAAGACGGTATAAGTCCATATGAAATATTATATGGCAAACCCTACCAAACTCCTTTAATCCCAGGCGACATGAGGGTAACAGGGGAAACAGATTTGAAAACATATCTGATTTCTTTAGGAAAGACCCTCGAAGCGCTCAGAAGATATATTGTGCTGACCAGACCGCTTGCTCTTGATACGCCTGTACATCCATACCAGCCGGGTGACTTTGTGTATATAAGAACATGGAGTTCTGAACCACTCCAAGAAAAGTGGAAGGGACCCTTCCAGGTACTGTTGACAACTTATACCGCAGTTAAGGTAGAAGGAGTGGAGCCGTGGATTCATTATACTCGAGTAAAGAAGGCACCATCAGAGCAGTGGACATCTATGCAAAAAGGACCTTTGAAACTCAGACTGTGTAGAAAATTTGACAGGGAACTGGAAAGCTAAAAGAACTGGTTTTCAAAATGGAAAATTTATAAAGGGTTTGCATGTTATGTGTTGAACTATGAATATTATGAATTGTTTGATTGGGTTAATAACACTTTTTTGTGTTTTGTCGCTGATCCGTAGCCAAAGAAATACAGAATGGCCATGGTCCCAAGCTATGATGGGACCATATCCCAAAGACCGTTCCCCAAATTTAGCCACTGTGGTAATGCATGAATCTGAAGTTTACCACCCACCTGAGTGGGAATGGGACAGAAAGGACTGGGTCCGTGTCTTAACAGGAACAATTGGAGAAAAAAATCCAAGTAGGATGCAGAAAGATGGAAGGATCTCTTCATGAGAAAGCTTCTTCAGTTACCATCACCGGAAATCTATTAGACCCTAGTTCTAATCTTACAACGAGACTCTGTCCCACCACAGAATGGAAATGTAACAAACAAGATTCTCTCATTACGTGTTGCCGCCAGCAGAATGTCGGTAATTACTCCTTAGACCCTAGTACCAATAATGTTGAAATCACCAAATTCTGTATTAAGGAACAAGGAGATTGTTGGCACAATTTTACTTTGACTAAGCCAGTTTATGTGGTGTGCAATTGGCGACCTAATCCATTGACAGGAGGATTTCGAAGCCTTACATTCAAATTCAAGATAAATGTTGTAACTAAACCCCTAGTGATGCTTGTTGCAGTAGTCACGCACGCTGGCACAGATACCCTTTTTACGTTAACTAGTAAAAGTGAAGTCACCCCCTCTTTTATGGTACCACAAGGGAATGACATCACAATAAGATGCAGATTAATCACTGAATCTCGCATTGAACCTATAAACAGTTATGAAAATGGATCACATGGCCCTATTTTGTGTAAAGATCAAAATTTAGACTGTTGGTTAAATTTGACTACTGTACAATACTCCCGTAAAGTGATATGTGGTAAAAATAACACCAAATACTGGGGAGAACTTAAAATAGATGTTATAATACCTACTACCCAACCAATTGTTGCGCTTAACCCGAAAATCTTTGAAATTGGACCATACGTGATCAGAAATACAGGCTTGCAACAAATGTTGTTTAACCCGGCATGGTCTCTCAAACAAGTTGAATTGTCAATGCAAAACAATGTTTCAGATATTCAACCAGCTTGTTCACCTTTCTTAAAATCTCATATGAGGGGTGGACAACCTGGCTACAAAAACAAACTCTTACTACGAAAAGAACACAAAGAGACTTGACCGGTGTTTTGGGAACAGGATTGGGAGTTTTAAATAGCATTGATTCAGAAGTAATAATGAACAAATTGGCAGCCTCAATTAGTGATTTGGCTAGATTACAACAACCTTTACGATCTTCTTTACTGGCTTTAGGAACTAACCAGTGGCTGTTGTCAAGTATATTACCCACATGGGAAAGAATAAATGTAAGGGACCACGAGTTAATTACGGACGCACTTGGGGTGATCCAAAATAACCTCTCCTTGGCTCTCAGTTGCATTCAGGCTCAATTATGGATGCAGTCGGTGGCTGCCTCAATTATAAGAGAAGGCAAAGAAAGCACTCTCCCTACTGAAATTAGGAAAATAATTTGGGACAGTGCTATTGATTTTGAAAAAGAACTCCAGTCCTGGTGGAGCCTGGTAAACTTTACTTATGATCCCGTTACAAACACAGCTACAACTTTTGTGCTCACTATATCCAATGCTACCAAATACTCAATTTATCCCATTATTGCATTAGGGATAAACCATAACGGAACTATACTCTATCCTTCCGAGCATAGAGTATGGGCCCGAAAGATGAATGAAAAATGGCAAACTGTTAATTTGGAATCTTGCATCGTACGAGAACAACAAGGATTTGTCTGTGAAGGTAATGCAATTGAGGCACAAGACATTTGTTTGGACACTGAACAAAATATTTGCCATTTTGAGGTTCATCCTAACGAAAACCCTGAAACCATACTTATATATATCGGCAAGGGCTGTGTATGCTTGAGAACTGTTTGTGATTTTTTATATGTAGATGAGGTAGTGGTAGAGATTAAAAATAATTCAAATTTTTGTATTTGTAATTTTACTAAGATTGATGGATGTGACTTTTCTTATTCGACCCCGGTCACATCGCACCAACTTTTGCAGTCTAACTACATGTTGATTCATGAATTATTACCTATCCCCATTGGAATGAATCTCACTTTAGTAAAACAGTTATTACGACACAAAGATTTGATTGAAATTCTGGAAAAAATTAAGGAAAATGGGCAGAAAACCCTAATAACTGTTCATCACAATGTGAAAGAAATACACCGAGTTTTTGAAAGAGTGCAGAGAGATGCAGAACTTAAATGGTGGGACACACTTTTCGGATGGTCGCCTACTGCTACAGGCATCCTAAACAAGTTATATCACCCCATCGTGATTCTCTTAACATTGGTTTTGATCAGTATGACCTTGTCAGTAATATTATATATCATAACTTGGAAAATGATGAATCGATTAACACATCTGAAAGAACAAATTATTCGTGAAACTTCTCTCACTCATATGATCATCCAAGCTGTTGCGAAACAGCAAAATAAACAAACAATCCCAGAGTTTCCTCCAACACATAGAAAATAGTTAGTATAGTGGAAGTATTGAAAAGGTGATTATTTCAAAACTTCCAAAGGGGGGATTGTAACCGATGTGTTTAACTTTTTTAACCATGGTGATGGGATCAAGATGAGATTATTAGCAATAGTAGGGAATGAGAAAATATTTTAGGAATGAGGACCTGAGAGCTTGGTGGTACCATGGAACTGATAAACTGTGTGGTCGGTATGTACCATGGAACTGATAAACTGCATTATTGGTATGTGAGCCAAATAATATTTCATTTTCTGTCAAAATCATGTCCTTTGAGTGAACTTTGTTCATTATAATCTCATTATAATACCAAAACACACCTCCATGCTAAAAACTACCCACCTCCAAGGTACGACCACCCCTCACTGGGCATGCTCTCTGAATTTCTTTAAGTCTATAGCTTTAAAAGCAAAGCGAGAAAGTTTTACACCAATCATAATGAAGTAACTATGTAACTATGTGATGTAATTGTGACCATGTGTGTATTGAGAATATAAATATGTGCGTGTTCGTAGGCTAGGTATGCACGTTGGGTGGAACTATCCCCCGTGCATGCAGCGCTGCAATAAAGAATGCCTGCCTTTTAACACTACATTGGTGTTACCAGGTTTATTCCCGGATTTCGGTGACACCAGGGTTACATGTCTACCAAAGTGACCGGAGTCTTAAAGGGACCAAGGGGAAAAGTTACCAGTAGGTCCCCCTGCTCGTTTTCAGTGAGCCTTCTAAAATACACCCACTGGCCATCCCCCGGCTCACTCACTAGGGACAGCGCAAGAAGTTTCCCGACTTTTGAGGGCTGGTGGGCCCCTCCATGGGAGCCGTAGGAATGTCCCGTCCCACTCAGGGGGTGAGGTTAACGTTTTAATTCTCTGCGCAGTAATCAGAAGTAACGACAATTACTTTAGAGGTTCAAACCAATCATAAATTTACTTAAAACTCAGCAGAACTACAAAAGATAGAGGCTTGGCAAAGGTCATAACAATGCTCAAAACTTAGCAGAACTATGAAAGGTAAGGGTTTAGCAAAACATGTGACAATATTAGCCTAATGTGCCGAAAATTAAGTTAGAGACAAAGATAGTGATAGAGAGGAAAAGAAAGAGAGAAAGAAAAGAGAGAAAGAAAGAGAGAGAGAGAGAGAGAAAAGATATCACCACCCTTGGATCCAGCGATGTTCTCTGCTTGTAGTTGTACTCTTCAGGTGGTGGGCGCGCACCGAGAGCTTGTGTTTCCCCTTTTTATAACCCCAAATGCTCTGCATAGGCGGGGGTCTGTCATCACTGAGCAGGCGCAGTATGTGCTCAGGAATGTTCTAGAAATGAGTCAGTGGGTTGTGGGGGTCTTGGGGGTCTCACTGTCCCCCCCCTTCAGGGTTGACTGAGTGGTGGCCTTTCATGGGCATGTATGCACAGGGCACAGATGGTCTTTTGTCTACATGTTTCAGGAATAGAGGAGTGGTCTCACAAGACAGTATCCTGCCTCCGCAGGTTCTGTTCTTGGCTGAGAAGGATGTCTGTGCCATTCCCTCGACATTCCCTTAATATTCCCTCTTTATCATTTTATCCCTGCTTGGGTCAAGACAGATGTTTGCGACATTCACTTGTTATCAGGGCCTTACAGAGGCCCACTTTACTCCAACTTAAAAAGAGATATTGGCAGCATATTAAGGGGTTGGATCTGCTTCAGAAGTGATTGGCACTGAAGCACAACTTCTCCTGGCATCCCGACTGCTGGTGCTGGGCTGGATGTTCAAAGAGAGGGCCCCTTCTACACACCATGCAACCGATGCTACGTGGAGTAAGTGGGTTGCACTGATCACACAACGGGCTTGAATAAGAAACCCCAATCGTCCAGGAATTCTGGAAGTGATCATGGACTGGCCAGAAGGCAAATATTTCAGAATGTCACCAGAGGAGGAGGTGACATGTGCTGAAGAAGCCCCACCATATAATAAACTAACAGAAGATGAGAAACCATATGCCCTCTTCACTGATGGGTCCTGTCGCATCGTGGGAAAGCATCGAAGGTGGAAGGCCGCTGTATGGAGTCCTACACGACGAGTTGCAGAAGCTGCTGAAGGAGAAGGGGAATTGAGCCAGTTTGCAGAGATGAAAGCCATCCAGCTGGCTCTAGACATTGCTGAAGGAGGAAAAGTGACCGATGCTCTACCTCTATACTGACTCATGGATGGTGGCCAATGCCCTGTGGGGGTGGTTACAGCAATGGAAGCAGAGCAACTGGCAACGCAGAGGCAAACCCATCTGGGCTGCCCCACTGTGGCAAGATATTGCTGCCCGGCTAGAGAAGCTGGTTGTAAAAGTACGTCATGTAGATGCCCACGTACCCAAGAGTCGGGCCACTGAGGAACATCAGAACAACCAGGAGGTGGATCAGGCTGCCAAGATTGAAGTGGCTCAGGTAGATCTGGACTGGCAACATAAGGGTGAATTATTTATAGCTCGGTGGGCCCATGACACCTCAGGCCATCAAGGAAGAGATGCAACATATAGATGGGCCCGTGATCGAGGGGTGGACTTGAGCATGGACGCCATCTCACAGGTCATCCATCAATGTGAAACATGCACTGCAATCAAGCAAGCCAAGCGGGTAAAGCCTCTGTGGTATGGAGGCCGATGGCTGAAATATAAATATGGGGAAGCATGGCAAATCGACTACATCACGCTCCCACAAACCTGCCATGGCAAGTGCTATGTACTTACAATGGTGGAAGCAACCACTGGATGGCTGGAAACATATCCTGTGCCCCATGTCACCCCCCGGAACACTATTCTGGGTCTTGAAAAGCAAGTCCTGTGGCGACATGGCACCCCAGAGAGAATTGAGTCAGACAATGGGACTCATTTTTGGAACAACCTCATAGACACCTGGGCCAAAAGAGCATGGCATTGAGTGGGTGTATCACATCCCCTATCATGCACCAGCCTCTGGGAAAGTTGAAAGGTACAATGGACTGCTAAAGACTACCCTGAGAGCAATGGGTGGTGGGACCCTCAAACATTGGGACACACATTTAGCAAAGGCCACCTGGTTAGTTAACTCTAGGGGGTCTACCAATTGAGCTGGCCCTGCACAATCAAATCTTCCATGTACTGTAGAAGGGGATAAAGTTCCTGTAGTGCACATGATGAATATGCTAGGGAAGACAGTCTGGCTTAGCCCTGCTTCAGACAAAAGCAAGCCCATCTGCAGGATTCCTTTTGCTCAGGGACCAGGGTGCACTTGGTGGGTGATGAGAAAGGATGGGGCAGTCCAATGTGTACCTCAAGGGGATTTGATTTTGGGTGAGAATAGACAATATATTAAATTGTATCATGTTAATTGCTAAATAAACCTGTCATTGTACATTATCATTGCCACAATTACTATATGCTTTATCAACAGTATTACAGTAAGAATCACCCAAATTAATGAAGGATGAATGCCATGATGATAGAACTAGAACTACCCTTAGCAATCGGCGCCCACCAATTTCCTTGAAAAATCAACATCTTCAACCCACAGACCACGAGCATGGACCACGCCAGATACACAGCCGCGAGTTCCAGATGCAGCATGCAACAATCCAACAGCACATGTCATCACTCCTGCCCTGAGAGACTGTTATGACAGATGGAGCCCAAAGTCACAGACTAAATGAACTCAATGGACACCATAGAGGGATAGCCTATAGACTAGGGGGATGATATCTGTGTGTGTATATGTATTTCAAACACAGGGAAAATGATGGTGATTAATTGGGAAGTGTAGGATCTGGGCATGACATAGATGGTATGGAATAAGGGGTGGATAATGTCCTGGGTTCGGCTAGGATAGAGTTAATTTTCACCAGAAGCTGGGATGGGACACAGCCAGGACAGGTGACCCAAACTAGCCAAAGGGGGTATTCCATACCATATGACATCATGCTCAGTATAAAAGGGGGCTAGTCGGGGAGGGATGGCACGGCTCCAGGACACATGGCTCAGGGATGGTCCAGCTTCGGGATGGGTCTGAGCATGCAGTCTGAGTTGTACAGTCATTGGGTGAGAAACTGCATTGTGTGTCACCAGTTTTGTATATTCTGTTAAGTACTGTTGTTATTTCCCTCTCCCTTTGCTGTCCCAGTAAACTGTCCTTATCCCAACCCATGAGTTTTACCCTTGTCTTCCCATTCTCCTCCCCATCCTGCTGGGGGAGGGGGGACTGTGATCAAGCGGCCGCATGGTGCTCAGCTGCCAGCTGGGGCTAAACCACAACACTGTGACACTTCCGTGCAGGCTGGAGCTTTGCCCCTCAGCAGCAGCCTCAGCTAGTTTTATATGAAGATGTTAATGAAATTCAGGATCTCTTAGTTTTCAAAGTGCTGCATAATTGCTAGCTGTTATTGTCTGAAACCACATTTGCAAGATGCATTCTCAACAGCCAGACAGTTTGGGGAAAAGAAACACTTAATGTGGGAGATGCTCCTGCAGAGGATACAGCCTCGCAATACCTTCACCAAGCATTCACATATCGTCTTCACTGCCCAAGCACCACAGTTTTCAAGCAGAAACCTGTGGGCAACATCCTACCTGAACTCCCCCCAGCCATTGCCATAAATTCAGGGTTTCTCTGCCTCATTTCTCTGTATAGCCATGTAGACTCCTTCATCACACCATCATCATCAGGTAGCAAAGCCAACAGTGGCTTGCAAAGGGACAGGTCTACAAGCTCCCCACTCTCAATTGCAACATCCAGAAAGCTCTGGCAAAGCCTACATATTACCCTTTCTACCCTGCTCACAGCACTGCTGAGACTTTGCAGCAGAGTGGACTGTGTGCTTCCATGCAAGCACTTGTGATCCCTTCTAGACTCCTCTTCCTCATCTGCCTTGAAAAGCAGAAGCCTAGGAAATGCTGGGTTTGATCAGGCGTTGGCAAAGCCACAGGCATGACTGTTATTTCAAGCATGCGATTCAGTGAGAGCCTAGAGCACCCCAGAAGGAGAATGAGTGGATTTTGTCTTGAGCTTTGTGATTATATTTCATCCAAAAAACTCAGTGACTTTGGATGGGATCCTACACCTATACAAAGTCTGATCAATGGCTCAGTGCTGCTCAGCAAGGGTTTCAGTGACAAATTCAGCCTTTCCCTGCAGGACCCAGGATATCCCATCCCTCATTCGTGTCTTCACTCATCCAAACCCACTTGCATCCAAACTTTGGAGGACTTGTTGGGTCATACAAAGCTTACACTGTGCCTTCTTGCTATCATTTGGCTCTGGGAGATGGATTTTGCAGTGCATCATTTTTTATGATGCATGGGACAGTCCTGTATGAAGTCTGGCCACAGACGGACCACTCAGTCCTTGGTGACAAAGAGCAGGAAGCATCTGCAGGCCAACTCCAATTTGGGACATACCTCCATCTGGCTTGTACATGAGGGCAGGCAGGACTTTCTGAAGGGAGTGTCCCAGGTCCTCCAGGGTGCTTGAGGGATGAGTATGGCTCAGAGATGGAGAACATCCCTGAGAAAAGAAGCTATGGATGCTGCAAGTGTACTTGGGTTCAACAGGAGACAAGCTCATGGGAGAGAGAGGCCCACTGTGGACATCTAAATACTCACATGGTGGCCAGCACCCCCTGCCCCTGGCCACTAACTGCAGGGGATGATGACGGAGCTGGCAGTCACACATGGCTCTGCATGGCCCAGCAGCATCAGTGTTAACCAGGCTCTGCCCTGGCCCTGCCACGAGTGCACATTTGCCTGCAGAGCTGTGCTTCCAGAATGCTCCTTGTAATTACATTCCCTGCCACCATGCAGGTGAGTTATTAATATTTATTAGGCTCAATTATTCATGGCCTTTTTAGGATCCTGTTTAAGTCCTGCTTGAGATCTCCAGGCTAGCAATCACAAAAGTTGCTTTCCAGAGGAATTACAGTAAATCAATACTTTGGAGATTTTTCCAGGCAGTCATAAAACTCATGGCTGGAGCTGCCCAGAAAGGAGCCTCATACCCAGCCCTCAGAGGTCCAGAAGTGTTGCACAGGAGCGAGTGGTGCTTGAGCCTTCCTGGGGTGGGGTGCAGAGTCCCGGGATATCACGTGCCCTCTCACCACCACCTGCATGGAGGTCACACTGGCCATCTTCTTCTGAAGCTGTAAGGGACAAACAGCCCAGGGATAATGGTTTGGAGTTTACTCTCAGTCAAAAGGACACCCAGTGAGGATGGAGAACAAACTATGATGTTCACAGCAGAGCAAGGCAAAGTAGTCAGCAGCCAGGAGGATGCAGCCTGTCCTGGCAGCTGTGACAGGGGATGCCCATGCTTGTCCCAGCTCCTGGTTGATTCTCAGTCCATAGTTGGGAAGCCACAGGGAGAGTGCATGATCTGGGAGGGACACCCCAGGGTGCTCACACTGGGCACACCCCATGACACAGGGCATCCCACTGAGCCCTGTCCACTTTGCTCCATCAAAGCAGGGCCAGCAGCAGCTAGAGCCATGCACACAGCCTGGAGGAGGAGGATTTACCTTCCTACCCCGTTGATACCCTGATTTACACTGTAGAAAGCTCTGGGCGAGTCCCAGTACCAGACACCAAGCACACCAGGCCCCAGGGGTGTGTGGGAGGAGGCATCATGTGCAGCAGACATGAACTGCCAGGGCAGCGCTCTGTCGGCAGAAAGCCATCTGGACCACTCGAGATGCTCGGCAAGGCTAATAAGCCAGGGCTTAGCACCATGCTAACTGCACTCACCGAGTCATCTCATGGCTGCTTGCAAAGCCCTGAGCAGTGCAGATGATCCCAGTGCTTCCCCAGCAAAGCCTGAGCCATGTTTCTGTGCTGATCTCTGCACCTGCTCCCAGCCTGAGGCTTGGGGCAGCTACCCCACAGCCCCCAGCCACTTCCAGCTGCCCTCAGCACTGTAGAAATGGCAGATGGGACATGGGACTCCCAGGGGAACCACATGCTGCTGGAAGGAGCTGTGGGGTGGGCAGGGTCCCTGTCATGGTTTTGCCCCAGCCAGCTGAGCACCATGCAGCAGCTTGCTCACTCCTCCCCTCCCCACAAGGGCATGGGGAGGAGAATGGGGGGAAAAAACCAAAAACTCGTGGGTTGAGATAAAGACAGTTTAATAGGATAACAAAGGAAGAGAATAATAATAATAACAATAATAATAATGACAACAATAACAACAATAATACAAATGATACACAAATACAATTGCTCACCACATGCAAAAGGAAAATAAAACAATCCAACACCCAGTCTGTTTCCGAGAAGTGAATCTGCCTCCTGGCTAGCCTCCCCAGTTATATATATAGGAGCATGACATTATGTGGTAGGGAATATCCCTTTGGCCAGTCTGGGTCAGCTATCCTGGCTGTACTCTCCCAGCTTCTTGTGCACCTGGCAGGGCATATGAAGCTGAAAAGTTCTTGACTTAGTGTAGACATGACAACTACCTAGTAACAACTAAAAACATCAGTGTATTATCAATATTATTCTCATACTAAATCCAAAACACAGCACTATACCAGCTACTAGGAAGAAAAAATAATTCTATCATCTCAGCTGAAACCAGGACAGTCCCCTAGGGACGTGGCCCTGCAATCCTACATAACAAGGGTGAGCAGACAGCCTCTCTGGTGGTGCTGGTTGATGCTCATTGACCACGATGGGGCTTGAGGCATGCAGAGCTCACGTAGACACCTGGGACCAGATGCGTGGATGGGAAGGAGAGAGTTCATGTGAGAAAAACAGCCCTCTGCCACCCTCCAGGCCCTTCCCTTGGCAAGGGTTGGTCTCCAGAGAGCTGGGGGCAGGGAGGAGGTGCACAGCCAGGAAAAACCATGGTGCACAGGCTCTTCTCTGGAGATCAAGAAATGCCTAAGGAGCAGCTTTGTCTACAGTGATTGCCAGCACGCAAAGGATGGAGCGATTCACTGAGCACAGAGAAGGAGCAGGGGTTTGAAGGGAAGCAGTCCTACATGTTGAAGCCTCAGCGATGAGCAGGCAGAAGGTACTGGCTGCTTCTCCAAAGCCAGGGTGATGGCCCTGTGCCACCAGGCTCACACACCACTCGGGTGGGTGTCAGAGCCCAGCCAGGGGATGCCAGAATGGAGAGAAGCTGGGCAGAGGCACTCAGATGCCACAGCAAGGGCCATCCCATGAGACAGGATGTCAAAAAAGCCACGTGTCACCCTCAAAACCTAGGTTTCCTTGTATGTCATCCTTCCTCTGACCTGCCTTCCCCTCTCCCCATTCCCCTCTCCCTGTGTCCCTGCAGCAGCCAATGCCTCCTGTCTTGACATGGCCCTCCTTTGACTAAAATCTGCAAAACCATGCTGTGCTCTGGGCTCCAGCATGGCTCAGCATATAAAATTTTGATCTGTTAAAGGGATTTGCAGAAGCTGGGTGAGCAGAATGCCCTATACCTCTAATGGGAAGAGATTTGTTAAACAAACTAGGGGCACAAATAATCTTTGATAAAAACAAAATTTGAGTTCATATTCCACAAAGTAATGTCTGGGAAGCACAAACATATGTATTACAGGAATTACTGAAGACAATGGAAATCGGAGGGAAAAAAAGTACCAGTCAACGCTCTTTCTGAGATAGAGGACGCTGTAACCCCTTTTGTATGGGCAACCGAGCAACCTGGAAAAGCTAAATCGGCTGAACCGGTAAAAATAGAATTGAAGCCAGGAGCTAAGCTGGTAAGACGAAAACAGTATCCTATGAAATTGGAAGCCCGTGTTGGACTGGAACCTATTCTAAACAATTTCCTCAAATATGGACTATTACAGGAGTGCCAGTCAAAATATAATATCCCAATTCTACCTGTTAAGAAGCCACATTCACAGGAATACCGATTGGTACAAGATTTGAGAACTATCAATCAAATAGTAGTGGATGTCCATCCGGTAGTGCCTAACCCCTATGCTTTGTTAACTACCATAATTGACTCCAATGTTTATTTTACAGTATTAGACTTGAAGGATGCTTTCTTCTGCATTCCCTTAGAAGAACAAAGCCAGAAGCTGTTTGCCTTTGAATGGGAAAGTCCCATGACTGGATGAAAAATGCAGTTATGCTGGACAGTGCTTCCCCAAGGATTCAAGAATAGCCCCACGATTTTTGGTGATGTACTTGCGAAGGAACTGGAACAGTGGCAAGGTAAGGAAGCTAATGTTACCTTGTTACAGTATGTAGATGATATACTGCTGGGGACAGACACGGCTGAAGAATGTAAAAAAGCAACCATAAGTCTACTGAACTTTTTGGGGCTAGCAGGATATCAAGTGTCATGGAAAAAGGCACAAGTCATTCAGACAACTGTGACTTATCTAGGATTTGAGATATCCCAAGGGGAAAGGAAATTAGGGATCAAAAGAAAAGCAATATGTTAAATTGCACCTCCTAAATCAAAGAGAGAACTTAGAGCATTTTTAGGAATGGCTGGATGGTGTCATCTGTAGATTCCTAATTCTGGATTAATGGCCAAACCCCTGTATGAAGCTGTTAAGGGGCCAGGAGAGCTATTAGAATGGACTCCAGACTGCCAAAAAGGATTCGACGCAATAAAAATCGCTCTCATGAGTGCCCCGACTTTAGGCCTTCCAAATCTGACAAAGCCTTTCGAACTATATGTGTGTGAAAGGGAACATCAGGCATTGAGAATACTCATACAGAATTTAGGAAATTGGAAAAGATCAGTGGCTTACTTTTCAAAACAACTAGATAAAGTAAGTTCCGGGTGGCCAGGATGCCTGAGGGCAGTGGCCGCTGCTGTATTGTTGATACAGGAGGCACAAAAATTGACTTTGGGACAGAAAATCACTGTCTATGTGCCACATGCTGTTGGAACAGTGTTAGAACAGAAAGGACATCATTGGCTGTCCCTGAGCAGAATGGTACAATACCAAGCAAAAAAACTGCTTGAACAGGAAGACATCATAATGAAGGTGTCTAGTGCCTTAAATCCAGCATCTCTGTTACCCCTACATGAAAGAGAAGAATTAGCACGATTGTCTACAAACTATTGAACAGGTATATTCCAGCCATGCAGACCTGAAAGGTGTCCCCTTACGAGATCCTGATTGGGAACTCTTCACTGACGGGAGCAGTTTTGTGATCAAGGGGGAGTGGAAAGCTGGATATGCTGTCATTACTCTGGAAAAAGAGACAGAGGCACAACCACTGCCAGTGAACACTTCTGCTCAGAAGGCCGAGTTAATTGCATTAACCTGAGGTTTAGAGATGTCGGAAGGAAAGTGGGCCAATATTTATACCGATTCGAAATATGCCTTTGTGTTACAGCAAAATTGAATGCAACCAAGACTATTGCTGCTAAGGGCAACCATTGTATAGACCTATCCCTGTGTTAGTTAATGTATATCTAAAAAACGTACTAATAAAGATGTGATTTTCAAGAAGTAGAAGCGTAACTGATAAATTGTTAGTTTGACCAACAAGCCTTGAAGAATCATTGAGGATTGCCAAAGAAGGAGGAAATTAGGGGAAAGGTAATTCCAACAGGGGGAGATCGTGACCACTGACCCATGGACCACCCACCCTAATTACACCACCGACTCATAAGAAAGAACTATTAGGCATGTGCACTAATTTACATAGGAGGTGAAGGTTTATCAACTAATCATATAATGATAATACATATGTATTAGAAAGATGAATATATTAATGTTGTATGTATAAATAACCACTGATTTGTAGCTTTGGGGGTGCTGTCTTGGGACAGATACCCATATCTGCGCAAATATGCAATAAAATACCTCTGCTCTGTGTGTATATTGCCATATTGCACATTGGGTAAACGAACCCCCAGTTTTGGGACAACAGTTTTTGGCACCCCAGATGGGACAGCGCTGACAGCCTTGCCCAGATCGTCTTGCTGTACCCAATGGGGAGAAGCGGACCGACTGGACTCCAGCGCGCACTGACCTGTTGATCGGGGACTTCATCAGGTCCTCTCCCACAGTCGGGCGTTAAGCAACACAACGGTGCAACACTATTGGAAAAAGAGATATTTTCTACTAGATAAAGGGAAAAGGGAAACATCTCTTGGGGAAGTAGCACACATCTGGGGACATTTTGTTCCATCTGAGCTCATAACTGTACTGTTTCTACACACTGGTTTTAACATGGGAGATGTCCTTCATTCTATTTTAACAGTGGGAGATGTCCCTCATTCTTTTTTAATGGTGGGACACATCCCTCGTTCTGTTCTGAATTTGTGTACACACTGGTTTTAATGGCGGGAGACGTCCCTCGTTCTGTTCTGAATTTGTGAATTGTGTAAGAAATTGTGTTGGGTTTGCGTGGCAAGGTTTTGGTAGCGGGTGGGGGCTATAGGGGTGGCTCCTGTGAGGAGCTTCTAGAAGCTTCCACTGTGTCTGACAGAGGCAATGCCAGCCAGCTCCAAGATGGGCCCGCCCCTGGCCAAGGCCAAGCCAATCAGCGCCTCTGTGATAACATATTTAAGAAGGGAGAAAAAAAAAACAAACAGTTGTGAATCAAAGAAAGTTCACTCAATAGCCAATGTGACTATTAAGCAGGTATCCTTTATTGCAGCGCTGGGAGTCGCACCGGGATATTTCCACGAACGTGCGTCTCGACGAGAAACAAATTGTTCGTGATTTATATTACAAAAGAGTTTACATATTGTGTTGGTTTTGTGTGGCAAGGTTTTGGTAGCGGGGGGGCTACAGGGGTGGCTTCTGTGAGAAGCTGCTGGAAGCTTCCCCTGTGTCTGATAGAGCCAATGCCAGCCGGCTCCAAGACGGACCCGCCGCTGGCCAAGGCCAAGCCAATCAGCGCCTCTGTGATAACATATTTAAGAAAGAGAAAAACAGTTAGAGAGTGCTTTTGCAGCCAGAGAGAGGAGGGAGAAGATGTAAGAACATCTGCAGACACCAAGGTCAGTGAAGAAGGAGGGGGAGGAGGTGCTCCAGGCGCCGGAGCAAGATTCCCCTGCAGCCCGTGGTGAAGACCATGGTGAAGCAGGCTGTCCCCCTGCAGCCCATGGAGGGAGGATGAGGGGGTGTAGCGATTCCACCTGCAGCCCGTGGAGGACCCCACGCCGGAGCAGGTGGAGACACCTGAAGGAGGCTGTGGCCCCGTGGGAAGCCCGCGCTGGAGCAAGCTCCTGGCAGGACCTGTGGATCCGTGGAGAGAGGAGCCCACGCCAGAGCAGGTTTGCTGACAGGACTTGTGACCCCGTGGGGGACCCACGCTGGAGCAGTTTGCTCCTGAAGGTCTGCACCCCGTGGAGGAGACTCACGTTGGAGAAGGCCGTGAAGGACTGTCTCCCGTGAGAGGGACCCCACGCTGGAGCGGGGGAACAATGAGTCCTCCCCCTGAGGATGAAGAAGCAGCAGAAACACCGCATGAGGAACTGACCGTAACCCCCACTCCCCGTCCCCCTGTGCCGCTGAAGGGGGGCGGAGGTTGAAGCCGGGAGTGAAGTTGGGCCCGGGAAGATGTGAGGGGTGGGGGGAGGTGTTTTTAAGATTTGGTTTTATTTCTCATTCCTCTACTCTGTTTTGCTTAGTAATAAATAAGATGAATTCCCTCTCTAAGTTCGGTCTGTTTTGCTCGTGATGATAATTAGAGAATGATCTCTCCCTGTCCTTATCTCGACCCGTAAGTTTTACCTTTTCTCCCCTGTCTAATGAAAGAGGGGAGTGATAGAGCGGCTCTGGTGGGCACCTGGCCCTCAGCCAGGGTCAACCCACCACACATATTCATTAGGTTTCCAATAAATTTAATACATATTCATTATTATTCCGGGAACTCCTGAATATATGCTAATGTCCTGATACGCCTGCGCAGTTTCTTTCTCAGGTGGTCGTCAGGGGTCGTCCTCCTCAAATCTTCCTCTTTCTCCTCTTCTTCAGTGTACAGAGTTGGGTGACCTCTTCTTCATTATCTCCGTTTTGCAAGCTCAGCAACCTTGTTATCCATCCTGCCCAGATGGTCCCAGGCTTGTTGGCATGTTGGGCCTCCCTTTATCAGGTTGCCTCAAACTTTGTGTCTTTTTCTAGTTCATACCCAAGGACTATTCCCTAATTTACGGCTTCTCTTATCCTGTTTCTGCATTCCAACTATTTTATTAATTGTTTTCTTTTGTACTGGAGCATGAGACAGGCGAAGCCTGAGTTTGTGGGGCCTGACTCAAGTATTGCCAAGTTATATTGTTTTGTTGTTGGTTTTTTTTTTTAAATTGTTCTACGCTAATTAGATTCCCCTATTCATTCCCCCCTTTTCATTAAAGTTGTTAATTCTTTCGCAAGAAGGCCTACAATACATTCTCTTTTTGCGATGTTCTCTTAAAGTATTTCCCTGACTCTACTGCGTGTCTTATCTTATTTTGTTTCCAGTTCTCATATTCTCCTGAAGTTCGCCTGCTACTACCAAAATGCACGTTGTATTAATATACAAGTCAGGATTGTCATCAGTCCTATAAGCAGGCCAAAAAGAAATAGCTGCCGGAGCCAGCCAGTCAAATTAGGTAGCCAGGAAGTTAACTTGTGCCAAATGCCTTCAAAACCCCATGAGGTACCATCTTTAGTTATTTTATGCAATACCTCGCTTTGTCTGTGGATTTTGTCTAAATCTGTGGAGATTCTACCGCTTTGGTCTATGTACATACAACAGCTTATATTTATGGTTGCACAAACACCACCTTGTGAAGCTAGTAAGAAATCAAGGGCCATTCGGTTTTGAATGACTTCTTTCGACAGACTAGTTATTTCAGTTTGCAAGGCCTGTATTGCATCAATGGTTTTGTTGTCAGTGTTTTCTAGTACCGCCGAAATGTTCACTATAGTTTTTTCTAGTTCACTTACCCCTAGCCATGGGAGAAACCATCTTACAAAACTATGGAACTTAGTAAACCTATCCGCTATAGCATTATGAGTTTTCTTTATCCTTCTGAGGGAAGTTGTTATTCTTTCATCCTGTGGGTATCGTTTGTCAACGATAGTGATGTTAGGAACTAAAGCCCCAAGAGTACAAGCTCCTTTCCATCCTAGGGGCAATCTCTTCAAAGCCAGTGTACCACATAGCCAATACCATCCCGTTCCTAATGGGACCGGGAGTCCAGTATAGTTCAGTCTTTGAAAAGCAGGATCAATCAATGTCATATTGAAGGAAATGGACTTGTTACATTTTAAATATTCTCCTATAAAGGTGCCCTTTCCTGAACTTACCAAACAGCTATTACTCGAGGTATAATTCGCTATCACGTCTACCTTCCATTCCTTGTTCCATTTGGACTGGGAATCTTTTCTAAGGGTGGTGTTGGCCCAATAAACCGGATTTGTCCAGGGGACATTAGATGGAAGTGGAACTCCTATTAAGGATATTCCGTGGCCAGAATATTTAGGCATCTGGGTGCAGATCCAACAATCATTCTTATGTAAGATTTGGGTGATGTTTTGGACTAGAGAGAAGTGTAGATTTTGATTCCATCCTTCTACCTGATTGACATGGCTCAGGACTGTTATTATCACGAGTAGTGTCCAATTGATCATAATGTCCTCTTTATTTTTATCTTAAGGGGTGATTGTGGTTCCACAGTCCATGATGCAGGGGCCTTCTTGATCCTTGAATAATGAATCCACGCGGGCTGCTCTTTGATCTTGATTGCAGTGAAGGTTGTTAACAGCACTTGAAACGGTCCATTCCACTTCTCTTCCAATGGTTTACCTGTGAAATTCTTAACATAAACCCAGTCTCCGGGTTTAAAAGGATGTATGGGTTGATCTAATCCTCTAACTCGTGTTGCTAGAACAGTTTGTTCGATTATATTTAACTGTCTCTGTAAACTAATTAGGTACTGCTACAGGTATCCTTCACCAAGTTGGGTAAGATCTTCCCCTGAATATTGCAATTGATATGGCCTCCCATACAAAATTTCAAAGGGGCTCATATTTTCTTTAGATCTCGGTTTTGTCCGAATTCTTAGTAGGGCTAATGGGAGGGCTTGATTCCACTGCAAGTTTGTTTCTTGACAAATCTTAGCTAGTTGTTGTTTGATCAAATGGTTCATTTTTTCCACTTGGCCACTAGCTTGTGGTCTGTGAGGGGTGTGTAATTGCCAATCTATTCCTAAGATTTTACTGATTTTTGTTACTACTTTTGCACAAAAGTGAGTACCTCTATCTGAGGATATTGTTGCGGGTACCCCAAATCGTGGTATCACTTCATTTAGTAACGTTTTTGTTACCTCTCTAGCCTTGTTGGTTCTACAGGGAAATGCCTCTGGCCAGCCTGAGAAGGTATCTGTTAACACCAACAAATATCTGTATCCCCCTTTTCTGGGGAGTTCGGAAAAGTCTATTTGCCAATGTTGCCCCGGACTATTACCTTTTCCTATTACACCCATCTGAATCTTGTTTGAGGTATTCGGGTTATTCTTTAGACAAATTTCACACCTTTGGGTTACTTGTTTCACAGTGGTGTACAGATTTCGACTTACTAGTTTCTGGTTTAATTGTTTATATAAAGCATCTGTACCCCAATGTGTTTTCTTATGTTCATCTAAAACTAATTTCCATAACAAATTAGAGGGTACTATTATTCGTCCATCTGGAACATAAAACCATCCATCTTTTCCTTTGTTACCTTCTAAATCATTGATTAATTTTTTATCTTCTTTGGAATACTTATCTGGCTCCAAATCAGAATTTGGAATTTGAAGTTTACCATCTGGAATTAAGGCTGCCATCACTTTACCCTTTTCTGCTGCCTTTCTAGCCTCTGAGTCTGCCAATTTATTGCCAATCTCTTGGTCGGTGTTACCTTTTTGGTGCCCTTTACAATGCATAATAGCTACTTTTTCTGGAAGATTTACGGCTTCTAGTAACTTTAGAATTTCTTTTGCATGTTTAATATATTTTCCTGGAGCAGTGAGAAGTCCTCTTTCCTTCCAGATAGCACCATGGGCATGTACAACTCCAAAGGCATACTTTGAGTCTGTCCAGATATTAATCTTCTTCCCTCTTGCCAGCTCTAACGCTCGGGTTAGGGCAATGATCTCAGCCTTTTGTGCTGATGTCCCTGCAGGTAATGATTTTGCTTCTATTACCTTTTGGGTAGTGGTCACAGCATATCCCGCTTGGCGTTCTCCGTGTTTCACAAAGCTGCTTCCGTCTGTATACCAGGAGTCCTCGGCATCGTGGAGCGGCTCCTCTTTTAGATCGGGGCGACTGGAATATACCGCTTCCATCGTTTTTAAACAGTCATGGACCACCGGCTCCAAGATTTCCCCGCTAAGGAAAGAAGCTGGGTTCACAATGTTAGTGGTGACTATAGTTATATCATCTTGTTCCACTAGTATTGCTTGGTATTTCAGAAATCTAGAGGGGGAAAGCCAGTGTCCTCCTTTTTGTTCTAACACGGCTGAAACTGTATGAGACACCATTACTGTAATTTTCTGGCCCATTGTCAATTTGCGTGCTTCCTGTACATTCAGGATAACTGCAGCTACTGCTCGTAGACATCCAGGCCACCCTTTGCTTACTTCATCCAATTGCTTAGAAAAGTAAGCTACTGCTCTTTTATAAGGGCCTAGTTGCTGAGCCAGCACCCCTAAGGCTATTCCTTGCCTCTCATGAGAAAATAGCCAGAAGGGTTTAGACACATCAGGAAGACCTAAAGCCGGTGCTCTCATCAGTTCTGTTTTCAGTTGTTCAAAGGCTCTTTTTGCTTCTCCCGTCCAGGTCAACTTTAACTGATTATCTTTTAGTAATTGATACAACGGTTTTACTAAGAGTCCATAATTATATATCCATAATCTGCACCATCCTGTCATACCTAAAAAGGTCCTAAGTTCTTTCGCTGTTCCCGGCAATGGTGTGCGGCAAATAGCTTCTTTTCGACCTTTACCGAGTTCTCTTTGTCCTCCCGAGATCTCAAATCCGAGGTAAGTGACTTGTTGCTGAATCACTTGGGCCTTTTGCTGGGAAACTTTGTACCCACTCAATCCCAGAAAATTTAACAAGCTCACTGTCCATTGGACACAGTCCTCCTTAGTAGTTGTAGCCACTAGTAAATCATCCACATATTGTAATAAAGTCCCTGTCTGAGATGGAGGAGTCCATGTTTCGAGTTCTCGGGCCAACTGGTTCCCAAAGATAGTGGGGCTATTCTTAAATCCTTGAGGTAACACCGTCCAAGTTAATTGTGTTTTTCTGCCTGTTTCAGGATTTTCCCATTCAAAAGCAAACAGCTTCTGACTCTCTGCTGCCAAGGGCAGACAGAAAAATGCATCCTTCAGGTCCAGTACGGTAAACCAAATTTGGTCATTTTTCAATTGAGTTAATAATGTATAGGGGTTTGCAACCACTGGGTGCAAATCATCTACAATCTTATTTATTGCTCTTAAATCCTGTACTAGACGATAATTCTTCCCATCTGGTTTCTTCACCGGTAAAATTGGGGTATTATACTCTGATTCACACTCAATTAGTAGTCTGAATTGTAAGAATTTGTCAATAATTTCCTTTACAGCTTTTCGATCCTCCAAGCGTAGAGGATATTGTTTAATTCTCACTGGAATTATCCCTGGTTTTAATCTAATTTCTATTGGCTTAGCATTTTTAGCCTTACCTGGTGTTCCAGATGCCCACACTCCTGGGTATACCTGATCCAAAATCTCGGTTGGTATTGCACCTTCTTTTTCAATCTGTAATAAGGACAGACTTAATACTTCAATTAGTTGGTCTCCTTTTACTCTAAATTCAATTCCTTCAGTATCAAAAACAATGTTTGCTCCCAGTTGTTCCAATAAATCTCGGCCTAATAAAGGTTTAGGGGCTCCAGGCAAATAGAGAAATTTATGCATACCTATTTGTTTTCCCAATTTATATTTTATAGGTTGCATAAAAAAAGCCTTTTCAGTTTGGCCAGTTGCTCCTATCACAGTTACAAAGTCTTTGTCCATAGGTATTAAACATTGATTCAAAACAGAGTAGGTAGCCCCTGTATCCACCAGGAATTCAACTTCCTTATCCCTGCTCCCTAGCTTTATCTTAACCAGTGGATCCGCTAGGATAGATTCCCCAGGTCCCCGTCATTCTAATTCCATTAAAGCCTTGGACTCTGAGGGACCCTGTTTCAGCTTGGGGCATTCCTTTTTCCAGTGTCCAAGTTCTCTGCAATAGGCACATTGATTACTTTTCAGCCTTATGCTAGTCCCTGAATCAAATCCTCCTTTTTCACTACCTTGCATTCTGCCTCTCCCTCCCAAGGGCCTGCCTTGATACTGTTGATTTAAGGCAGCAACAGTAGCAGTAGCTATTGTCTTTCCTAACTTTCTTCTATCATCACTTTCCCGATTTCTATATGTTCTCCAAGCTTCCTCAATCAATTTTTCCAAATCCCGTATTTCTGGTTCCCTCAGTTTTTGAAGTTTCCTCCTAATGTCTTCAGATGATTGTCCCAGAAACAATGATACCAATTGCTGCTGCCCCATATCCGACAAGGGGTCTAAAGTAGTATACTTGCGCATTGCAGTCCTTAACCGATCTAAAAATTCTGTAGGGTCTTCAGTCCGACCTTGTTTTACAGCATATAACGCTGACCAATTCACTGCTTTGGGGATTGCATTTTCTAATCCAAATTTCACCCAGTCCTGATATCGTTTTAGCATTCGGTAGTCTGTGTTATCGTTTGGATCCCAATTAGGGTTGGCCAGGGGAACATATTGATCAACTACTCCGGCCAGTGTATTAGCAGTAATTTGTGCCTGCACGTGAGTACGGGCTGTTTTTAAAATCAATTGCTTTTCTGTTTCTGTCATCGCATCCAGCATCAAATCTATGTCCTCCCAATCTGGGTTCTGGTTTTTAACTATTAACTCAAATCTTTTGGCCACCCCCGAGGGATCATCCCGGTAGTTTCTTACTTCCTTTTTCCAAGTGTCCAAATCGCTCATGTTAAAGGGAATCTTAATTCGAGTTGGTCCTCCTGGTCCCATTGCTTGCCTGAGTGGGGCTTGTATGATCGGACTTGTTCTACTACGAGTCCGGGCAGAGACTGGTATATTACCTCCCGCTGCCCTATATTCGCCCTCCTTGGGGAACCCTTCTAACAGCTCAGGAGGTGGGGGTATGTAATCTTCAATCCTCTCTTCTATTCCCCTTCCTTCATCTTTCACTTTCAAACATCTCTCTCCGATGCTGCATGCAGAACAACAGCGTTTCAACTTTCTTTGACTATCTTTTTGTTCCCTTTCTAAAGCCAATACCAAGGGGTCCTGTGGGGCTAAATTAATCCCACATTCTCTTTGCCATTCTGGATGATTTCGTAGGGTAAAAAACATATCCGCATACATCACTTCATCCCATTTACCTTCCCTCCTTAAAAACAACATTAGTTGCAATAAGGTATTATAGTTCAAAGTTCCATTAAAGGGCCACTTTTCCCCATCATCCAACTTATACAAGGGCCACCATTGATTACAATATTTTGTTAGAGTTTTCTTATCTGTCGTACCTCCTGGCGAACCTCCTATTTCTTTCCAATGTTGCAATAAGCATCCTAACGGACTCTTTTTCAAGACTTCTCCACTCTGATTACTTCCCATTTTACTATCTCGCCAACCACAAACAATCTTTACTATTTCGGTAGCACGCTCCTTTTTCTCAAGGGGTTCACACTTTACACTTAGCACACTCTATGTCTGTCCCAGATTGAATTCACAATTTCTGTTTATACCATAAACATTCAAAAATAATTATTGATTCACAATATTTTTGGGGTGTCAAAAGCAATATTCTGATTCCCACATTTATCAACAATTCTACTTCAGGGGCTGCATCATTCAGATTTTTAGTTAGTCTTTTAACACAGCAATAAAGGACATCCAAACTTACATGTCAATGCTACTATTAATCTAAATTACCCACAAGGGTATCATTAATCATTCGCTTCGTCCTTCTGCGGCTGTTTCCCTCGCGGGATAACAGAACCGCGGATCCGGACTCCACACTCGCTTCGTACGTGATTGTACATCTCACACACTCACACAAATTCAAACACCTCAAGTTATACTTGAGAAAGAAAAAAAGAAAATTCTTGAAACTGTAACTGTTAAGCTCCTAAACAACCAATACCTCCAGACAGTTACTTTTCAAGTGCGTGTGTGTGTGTGTGTGTGTAACAGTAACTGTTAAACTCCTAGACAACCAATACCTCCAGTCAGTTACTGTCCCAATGTATGCGAATAAGACGCTAGCAGTCCCGCATACGCTCAACCCTGCGTTATAACGTAACGACCTACGGGGAGCCACCAAACAACCGGTTCCAAAAACGGAGTAGTAACTGTTAAACTCCTAAACAACCAATACCTCCAGACAGTTAAACAAATAAAAATAAAAGCAAAATATTTTAAAGAATACCTTTCAATAGATGGTCCTTGTCTGTCCCCGCAGTGATCCGATTGAGGAGAGGAGTCTCTCCGGAGAAATCCCCGGGGGTACCCAAGAGAGTCCCAATCTCAATGGGTCCTGCAGCCGGGCAGAGAGGGTCCCATCTGGGTCGCCAATCTGAATCAAAGAAAATTCCCTCAATAGCCAATGTGACTATGAAGCAGGTATCCTTTATTGCAGCGCTGGGAGTCGCACCGGGATATTTCCACGAACGTGCGTCTCGACGAGAAACAAATTGTTCGTGATTTATATTACAAAAGAGTTTACATATTCATTAGGTTTCTGATACATTTAATACATATTCATTATTATTCCGGGAACTCCTGAATATATGCTAATGTCCTGATACGCCTGCGCAGTTTCTTTCTCAGGTGGTCGTCAGGGGTCGTCCTCCTCAAATCTTCCTCTTTCTCCTCTTCTTCAGTGGACACAGTTGGGTGACCTCTTCTTCATTATCCCCGTTTTGCAAGCTCAGCAACCTTGTTATCCATCCCGCCCAGATGGTCCCAGGCTTGTTGGCATGTTGGGCCTCCCTTTATCAGGTTGCCTCAAACTTTGTGTCTTTTCTAGTTCATACCCAAGGACTATTCCCTAATTTACGGCTTCTCTTATCCTGCTTCTGCATTCCAACTATTTTATTAATTGTTTTCTTTTGTACTGGAGCATGAGACAGGCGAAGCCTGAGTTTGTGGGGCCTGACTCAAGTATTGCCAAGTTATATTCTTTTTTTTTTTTTTTTTTTAAATTGTTATACGCTAATTAGATTCCCCTATTCATTTGGGGGGAAGCTTTTGCAGCTGGAGAGAGAAGTGAGAAGATGTAAGAAACTCTGCAGACACCAAGGTCAGTGCAGAAGGAGGGGGAGGAGGTGCTCCAGGCGCCAGAGCAGAGATTCCCCTGCAGCCCATGGTAAAGACCATGGTGAAGCAGGCTGTCCCCCTGCAGCCCATGGAGGGAGGATGAGGGGGTGTAGAGATTCCACCTGCAGCCTGTGGAGGACCCCATGCCAGAGCAGGTGGAGGCACCTGAAGGAGGCTGTGGCCCTGTGGGAAGCCCAGGCTGGAGCAAGTCCCTGGCCAGACCGGTAGACCCATGGAGAGGGGAGCCCGCGCCAGGGCAGGTTTGCTGGCAGGACTTGTGACCCTGTGGGGGACCCACGCTGGAGCAGTTTTCTCCTGAAGGTCTGCACCCCATGGAAGAGACCACGCTGGAGCAGTTCGTGAAGGACTGTAGCCCGTGGGAGAGACTCCATGTTGGAGCAGAGGAACGCTGAGAGGAGTCCTCCCCCTGAGGACAAAGAAGCGGCAGAAACAACTGTGCGCTGCACTGACCGCAACCCCCATTCCCCGCTCCGCCCCCCCCCCCCCCCCCGTGCCGCTGCGGGGGGCGGAGGTTGAAGCCGGGAGTGAAGTTGAGCCTGGGAAGATGGGAGGGGTGGGGGGAGGTGTTTTAAGACTTGATGTTATTTTCTCTTTGCTCTATTCTGTTTTGTTTAGTAATAAATTAGATGAATCTCTTTTCTAAGTTCAGTCTGTTTTGCTCGTGATGATAATTAGTGAGTGAGCTCTCCCTGTCCTTATCTCGACCCAAGCCTTTTGTTATACTTCTCCTCCCCGTCATGCTGGGGGAGGGGTGAGCGAGCAGCCGCGTGGTACCTTGTTGCCGGCTGGGCCTAAACCACGACAGAAATGTTGGGTTATTCTTTACCAATATGGGCAATGCTACTTCTCAGGAGACTCCCCTTTGTTTTCCCTTAGGATGCATCCTGAAATATAGGAATAAGTTTGGAGGGGACTCCATGACAAAAGATAAATTAAAACAATATTGTAATCAATGGTGGCCACAGTATAAATGAGATGATGGTGAAAAATGGCCTGAAAACGGATCTGTTAAGAATATGAGATACCTTATGTGGATTTGTTCTTTGCTCTATGAAATGATTGGGAAGTTAGAAAAAATCGTGGACTTGTGGATTCTAAACCTCTTTTGGAATATTTGTTTAGTACAGAGGAAAAGAGAACAGTTATAGAAAAAGCTAAAGAAGGAGCAACCCAGGAATATGGGGGAGTGCCTAACATGGATATCTATCTCCCAAGGGGGGATCCCAGGTGGGATTCAAATACTAATGGAGAGTTACAAAAAATAAAAGAGTACTAAAAATTTATCCTGTATGGTATCCAGCATGGAATCCAGAAATCACAGAATCGGGCAAAATTGTATGAAATATGACAGGGAGATATGGAACCTCCATCTGTCTTTTATGAAAGATTATGTGAAGTGGTTCGGAAGTGGACTAACCTGGACCCCAAGGATGGAAATAATTCTAAACTTTTTAATGTGTTGCTTATTGGTCAAGCAGCATTTGACATTAGAAAGAAATTACAGAAAGTAGACAGTGCTGATGGCATGACAATATCTCAATTGTTATTGATTGCTTATTGGGATTTAGAGGCAGAGGTGGTAGTCGTGGAAATATCAGAGAAAGCCATTGTGATATTCCTGTAGGAGTGAATCAGTGTGCCTATTGTAGACAAGAAGGGCACTGGAAAAAAGATTGTCCACAGAAAAAAGGAATGGAAGCAGCTACCGGGTTATTGGCAGAAATAGGGTTAGATTGAAAGGGGCCAGAGGAATCTATTAAAGTCTCCCCAGCCAATCCTCTGGTTCCAGTAAAGCTGGGGAATGAAACAGTAGATTTTTTTTTAATAGATAGTGGAGCAACTCACTCAGTACTTACTGATTGCAAGGGACCTTTAAGTAAAATTAAAACTAGTGTAATTGGTGCCACCGGGAAAAGATCATTTTTTACAACCAATGGAGTGTACTATTGGAAACATTATAGTAACTCATTCCTTTCTCTATATGCCTGAGTGCCCCTTGCCACTGTTGGGATGAGATTTATTATGTTAAATGCACAAAAAACCTTTTCTGAAAATTTGGCAGAGTTACACATTCCCCCAGAAAATGCCTGGAAAGCACAGATGTGCCTCCTGACTCAAGGTGAAAAGGATGTGTGGTGGGTTGACCCTGGCTGAGGGCCAGGTGCCCACCAGAGCCGCTCTATCACTCCCCTCTTTCATTAGACAGGGGAGAAAAGGTACAACGAAAAAAAACTTACGGGTCGAGATAAGGACAGGGAGAGATCATTCTCTAATTATCATCACGAGCAAAACAGACCAAACTTAGAGAGGGAATTCATCTTATTTATTACTAAGCAAAACAGAGTAGAGGAATGAGAAATAAAACCAAATCTTAAAACACCTCCCCCCACCCCTCCCATCTTCCCGGGCTCAACTTCACTCCCAGCTTCAACCTCCGCCCCCCCTCAGCAGCACAGGGGGACGGGGAGTGGGGGTTACGGTCAGTTCATCACGCGGTGTTTCTGCCGCTTCTTCATCCTCAGGGGGAGGACTCCTCTCATTGTTCCCCTGCTCCAGCGTGGGGTCCCTCTCACGGGAGACAGTCCTTCACGACCTTCTCCAACGTGAGTCTCCTCCACGGGGTGCAGACCTTCAGGAGCAAACTGCTCCAGCGTGGGTCCCCCACGGGGTCACAAGTCCTATCAGCAAACCTGCTCTGGCGTGGGGTCCTCTCTCCACGGATCCACAGGTCCTGCCAGGAACTTGCTCCAGCGCGGGCTTCCCACGGGGTCACAGCCTCCTTCAGGTGTCTCCACCTGCTCCGGCGTGGGGTCCTCCATGGGCTGAAGGTGGAATCGCTACACCCCCTTATCCTTCCTCCATGGGCTGCAGGGGGACAGCCTGCCTCACCATGGTCTTCACCACGGGCTGCAGGGGAATCTTGCTCCGGCGCCTGGAGCCCCTCCTCCCCCTCCTTCTGCACTGACCTTGGTGTCTGCAGAGTTTCTTACATCTTCTCACTCCTCTCTCTGGCTGCAAAAGCTCTCTCTAACTGTTTTTCTCTTTCTTAAATATGTTATCACAGAGGCGCTGATTGGCTTGGCCTTGGCCAGTGGCGGGTCTGTCTTGGAGCCGGCTGGCATTGGCTCTAACAGACACAGGGGAAGCTTCTAGCAGCTTCTCACAGAAGCCACCCCTGTAGCCCCCCCGCTACCAAAACCTTGCCACGCAAAACCAACACAACCAACAAGCCTTGAAGAATCATTGAGGACTGCCAAAGAAGAAGGAAATTAGGGGAAAGGTAATTCCAACAGGGGGAGATCGCGACCACTGACCCATGGACCACCCACCCTAATTACACCACCGACTCACAAGAAAGAACTATTAGGCATGTGCACTAATTTTCATAGGAGGTGAAGGTTTATCAACTAATCATATAATGATAATACATATGTATTAGAAAGATGAATATGTTAATGTTGTATTGTGGTGGGTTGACCCTGACTGAGGGCCAAGTGCCCACCAGAGCCACTCTATCACTCCCTTGCCACTCAAACCCAACACATTCTACCCCTCGCCTCTGTGAATCACATTTTTAAGAATTATCATTAAAATATACATTCAACACAAAACTTCACAAACACTAATCACATCAACAAAGGAAAAGGAAAAAAAAATTCCCCACACCAAAATCAAAAAAACACTATCACAACACCAAACAAGAGTGGACAATCTACACACAAAATCTACCTCTAGTCCCTTCACCACTATTTCACTCTCAAGTTACGTTCAGTCAATGTTTTGCCCATTACCTCTTCCAATTACTATCCTTATCTCGATTTTCTCGTGCCCCACGTTGGGCACCAAAAAAGGACTGTGATGGGTTGACCCTGGCTGGGGCCCAGGTGCCCACCAGAGCCACTCTATCGCTCGCCTCCTCAGCAAGGCAGGGAGGGGAGAAAGGAAGATGGAGAAAAACAACCCCAAACTCGTGGGTCGAGATAAAGGCAGTTTAATGTAGCTAAAGCAAAAAGCCGCGCCCGGAAGCAAAGCAAAAAGCAAAAGATTATTCTCTACTTCCCATCAGCAGGCGATGTCCGGCCACTTCCTGGGAAGTAGGGCTTCAGTATGTGTGCCCCTTACTCCAGAAGACAAACGTTGTAAAAAAAAAAAAAAAACAATGAATGCCTCCGCCCTGTTCCTCCCCCTATTCTCAGTTTCTTATTGCTGAGCAGACATCATATGGTATGGAATATCCCTTTGGTCAGTTTGGGTCAGCTGTCCTAGCTGTGTCCCCTCCCAAGATCTTGCCCACCCCAGGCCTGCTGCTGGGGAAAAAAAAATGTTGGAAAGACAGCCTTGATGTGTGCTGGCACTGCTCAGTAGTAGCCAAAACCCTGGTGTGTTATCAACACCTTGCTAGCTACCAATACACAGCGCAGCACCATGAGGGCTGCTGTGGGGAGAATTAACTCCATCTCAGCCAGACCCAATACAATCTCCAATGTTATTACTGTGCTGGGGGAGCTATTTTGTGGGGAGACAACTTTTAAGTGAGGCAATACTGAAACGTGCCCTGAGGCAGCCAGTCCCCGGGGTGGCAGGGTGTGTGGAAGGATTTGGGCAGGTTCCTAGGGCGATTATCACCTCCTATAGCCTGGAACTTCACACCTGAACAGGCAAGCAATCCCAGCAAACTGACACGCCACCTGATAGAAGGGTGTCTTGCCTACCCCAATGAAAACCAACAGCTTCTAGCACTGTACTGGGGCCTGGCCTGGGCCTATCGAGCCACAGTGCAGAACTCTCAGAGGACTGTGGTTGAGGAAGGCACCCAAACTGCAGCTGAGGACACCGTGGCTGAGATAGGGACACAAACAATAACAACTACAGTAATTGCCCCAGTAGTAAAAAAGAAACAGTGGACCAGGAGGTCAACAGGTCCCTATCATCGATTAGTAAGGGAAGAGGAAGAAGAGGAGGAGAGGTTTGAGCAGGAAGCTGGTCCTTCAGCAAAGAAGTGGGAGGAAGGAGTGAGAGAAATAAGACAAGATAGCAGCTATGTCTCTACCAGCTAACAAGGAGACACAAGCCTTCCTGGGCCTTGTAGGGTTCTGGAGAAGGCATATTCCAGGTTATAGTCAGCTTGTGAGCCCTCTCTATCGAGTAACCCGGAAAAAGAACTATTTTGAATGGGGCCTTGAGCAACAACAAGCCTTTGAGCATATCAAACAGGAAATAGCTCGTGCAGTAGCTCTTGGACCTGTTCGGACAGGACCAGCTGTACAAAATGTACTCTACACTGCAGCTGGGGAGCATGGCCTCACCTGGAGCCTCTCGCAGAAAACAGCAGGAGAAACCCGAGGTCGACCATTAGGGTTTTGGAGCCGGGGGTATCGAGGATCAGAAGCCCACTACACCCCAACTGAAAAAGAGATCCTAGCAGCATATGAAGGGATTCGAGCTGCTTCAGAAGTTGTTGGTACAGAAGCATCTCTCCTCTTGGCACCGCGATTGCCCGTGCTGTACTTGGATGTTCAAAGGAAACATTCCCTCTACACATCACGCAACCAGCACTACATGGAGTAATTGGGTAGCACTAATCACGCAGCGAGCTCGACTGGGGAAACCCAACCACCCAGGAATTCTGGAAGAGATTATGGACTGGCCAGAAGGTAGAGATTTTGGAGCACTGCCTGAGGAGGTGGCTCGTGCCCAAGAGGCACCACCATATAATGAGTTACCAGAAGATGAAAGGCGTTATGCTCTGTTTACTGATGGATCCTGTCATGTTGTAGGAAACCATCGGAAGTGGAAAGCTACTGTATGGAGTCCCACACGACAAGTTGTTGAGGCCACTGAAGGAGAAGGTGAGTCAAGTCAGTTCGCAGAAGTGAAAGCCACTCAGTTAGCCCTAAAGATTGCTGAACGAGAAAAGTGGCCAGTACTCTACCTCTATACTGACTCCTGGATGGTGGCAAATGCCCTATGGGGGTGGCTACAGCAGTGGAAGAAGACCAATTGGCAGCGCAGGGGTAAACCCATCTGGGCTGCTGCATTGTGGCAGGACATCGCTGCCCGGGTAGAAAACATGGCTGTGAAGGTACGTCATGTGGATGCTCACATGCCCAAAAGCCGTGCCACTGAAGAACATCAAAACAATGAACAGGTAGACAAGGCTGCCAAAATTGAAGTAGCTCAAGTGGACCTGGACTGGGAGCGTAAGAGTGAGCTATTTGTAGCTCGATGGGCCCATGAAACATCAGGACATCTAGGGAGAGATGCAACATACAGGTGGGCTCGTGATCGAGGGGTGGACCTGACCATGGAGGCCATCACACAAGTCACTCGTGAATGTGAAATATGTGCTGCAATCAAGCGAGCGACACGAGTAAAATCTCCCTGGAATAGAGGGCGGTGGCTGGGTTTTCAATATGGCGAGGCCTGGCAGATAGACTATATTGGGCCACTGCCACGAACACGCCAAGGCAAGCGCTACATACTCACCATGGTGGAAGCAACTACTGGCTGGCTAGAGACATTTCCTGTAAACCATGCCGCTGCCCGAAACACCATCCTAGGCCTTGAAAGGCAAATTTTATGGCGACATGGTACCCCAGAAAGGATTGAATCAGACAATGGGACTCATTTTCTAAATAATGTCGTAAGCTCCTGGGCAAAGAAACATGGCATTGAGTGGGTGTATCACATCCCCTATCACCCACAAGCCTCTGGAAAGATGGAGAGATATAATGGACTGTTAAAGACTATGTTGAAGATGTTGGGCAATGGGGCATGGAAGCACTGGGATACAAATTTAGCAGAAGCCACTTGGCTGATTAATACCAGAGGATCTGCTAACCGTCCTGGTCCTGCCCAAACAAAACCCCTGCATACTGTGGGAGGAGACAAGGTCCCTGTAGTACACATGGGAAAGTGGCTGGGGAAGGCAGTGTGGATTACTCCTCCCATGGGAAAAGGCAAACCCATTCCTGGGATTGTCTTTGCTCAAGGACCTGGGTGTACTTGGTGGGTAATGCGGAAGGATGGGGAGACCCGGTGTGTGCCTCAAGGAGATTTAACCTTGGGGTAAAATAATCTGTAATGTGAGTTGTACGTTCTAGGAAGTAATGTAGAAGGAATGACCCAAACCAACGAAGAGCAGGTTTCGCAAGGAGCCAGATGAATGCAACAACAGCCCAAAGCAAGCCGGTGTTGGTGCCCAATAACTGAACCTGAACACCCATCCTGACAGATTGGGCCCAAGTCATAGCCGGTTCATGAACATCTGGAGGAGCAGAGGAAGCTCATGGAATGGGAGAATAACATCTATCTGTTAAAGGGCTGGAAATAGTAGTTAATAAGAAGTAAATACAATGAAACGGTTATTAAATATATATATTAAAGTGTGTGGAGCATGAGCATGACACAAATGGTATGGAATAAGGGGTGGAGATTGTATTGGGTCTGGCTGAGATGGAGTTAATTCTCCCCACAGCAGCCCTCATGGTGCTGCGCTGTGTATTGGTAGCTAGCAAGGTGTTGATAACACACCAGGGTTTTGGCTACTACTGAGCAGTGCCAGCACACATCGAGGCTGTCTTTCCAACATTTCTTTTTCCCCAGCAGCAGGCTGGGGGTGGGCAAGATCTTGGGAGGGGACACAGCTAGGACAGCTGACCCAAACTGACCAAAGGGATATTCCATACCATATGACGTCATGCTCAGCAGTAAGAAACTGAGAATAGGGGGAGGAACAGGGCAGGGGCATTCGTTGTTTGTTTTTTTTTTTACAATGTTTGTCTTCCGGAGTAAGGGGCACGCATACTGAAGCCCTACTTCCCAGGAAGTGGCTGGACATCGCCGGCTGATGGGAAGAAGAGAATAATCTTTGCTTTTTGCTTTGCTTCCGGGCGCGGCTTTTTGCTTTAGCTACATTAAACTGCCTTTATCTCGACCCACGAGTTTGGGGTTGTTTTTCTCCATCTTCCTTTCTCCCCTTGTCACCGAAATCCAGGAATAAACCTCGTAACACCAATGTAGTGTTAAAAGGCAGGCATTCTTTGTTGCAGCGCTGCATGCACGGGGGATAGCTCCACCCAACGTGCATGCCAGGTGATCACCAACACACAGGTTATGTAGGATCAAAACATACATATTCATTATTTTTCCTAGAAAAGGCAGTCCTATGATAATCATTTCTTAGAATCCATTTCCATATTCTCCTCCCCATCACGCATGCTCAGTGATTTGAGTCGGTGGTCCTCAGGGGTCTCTGGTGGTCGTCAGTGGTCTTGCACCCGTGTCCGCTGGGTGACCCTCTTCTTGTTTGCATGCGCAGTACCCTTGCTGTGGATGCACCTGTCCATAACGACTTCATAAGATTAATATCTCCGGGCCTATTGTTCAGTTTGGTAGAGACTGTACATGGAACATAGCAGCATTGTACCTTGCCATGGTCAGTTAGCTTCATTATGTATTACCTTGGTTACAAACTAATTATCTCAACCTGATTCTATAGTTTTTGTTTCACGGCCCCTATCCTACGGTTACAAAAGGAAGGTGCAGGGACTAGTGACAGCTGCGGGGGGGGCAGCCATGCTGGTGGGGCAGGCAGCAGGGAGAGGAGACAGAGAGGGCTGCCTATGCCTCCCTATGGGAACAAGTGTGCCCCTTGCAAGGGCACTGTAGAGCTGGCGCTGGGATGCTGTGGTTGCAAATCCATACCCCACGCCCATCCATGGTCCAGCCCTGGTGCTCTCTCTCACCCCAGCCTCAGCCCTCCTCCCCAGCCCCAGGGCTGATCCTGCTTTCCAGAGTCCTGCAGTGTCCTGGGGGATGAGTCCCTGCACCAGGCTCCACTATTTGGGCATGCCCATGTTCCCGCTTAGGGCAAGGGGGTACCAGTCCCTGGAGAGCCATGGGGTCTGGCCTCAACCCTTTCTGGAGGCTGGCAGGTGGAGGGGAGAGAGCAGGCTGGAGGGCAGTTGCTTGCTGGGAGCTGGCTGGAGTGGCCCTGTGGAGAGTCATTTAGCTAATGCCTGCAAGAGTGTGCCTAGATTAGAGAGTTCTGAAGTGCTTGACTATCCTGTCTCATCAGGGTCAGGCTTGGTGAGCCATCAGCTGCAGCAGCAGAGTCAGGAGAGATCCACAGCTCTGCACCCCGTCTGCTCTGCAGGGACATGTCACCCCCAGGAAGGCACCCTCACTCCTGCACCTTCCCCCCAGCTCCCCTTGGGGCATTTTGACACCCACCCACACTGTCAGATCACGTCCTTTCTCTGCACCCCCTCCCCAAGTCCTGGCACTGGTCCCCACCAGCTTTTCCCCCTTATCACAGGGGTGAAGGAGGCTCATGGAGGAGCAATGTGGGTAAATGGATGCTGTGGGACTGAGGCTTCCCAGAGCCCAGTCTTGTACAGGGAAAAGGGAACAGCCAAGCTGTGACTGGGTCCACAATGGCTCTGTGGGACAGCAGCAAGGAGCAGATGGCAGCACGCAGCCAGGGGCTCACCTGGAGGTGGACATGCAAGAGGATGGATGGGCTGGATGCAAGCTGGATCTCCTCCTTCTGGCAGCTGGAGAAGCTGGTGGGGTGCATTGTCCACTCAGGGCTGCAAGTCCAGCAGATCTTGGGCTGCCATGGCTCAGCCCAGCAGATGTGGGGATGCAACAGTGAGGCAGGGCTGTGTCAGACACCGGTGAGGATGAGGAGGAAGCAGCACTCAGCTCTGCACCAGGCCAGGGCCCTTGTGGTGGGTTGACCTTGGCTGGATGCCAGGTGTCCATCAAGCCGCTCTATCACTCCCCTCCTCAGCAGAACAGGGAGGGGAGAAAAATAAGATGGAAAAAACCTCATGGGTCAAGATAAAGACAGTTTAATAAAGCAAAAGCAAAGGTCGTGCATGGAAGCAAAGGAAAAACAAAAAATTTGTTCTCTGCTTCTCATCATCAGGCAATGTCTGGCCACTTCCTGGGAAGCAGGGCTTCAGTATGTGTAGCAGTTGCTCTGGAAGACAAATGTTGTAAATAACAAATACCCCCCTTCCTCTTCCTTTCTCTTAGCTTTTATTGCTGAGCAGACGTCATATGGTATGGAATATCCCTTTGGTCACTTTGGGTCAGCTGTCCTGGCTATGTCCCCTCCCAATAGCTTGCTTACCCCCAGCCTACTGGTGAGGGTGGAATGCTGGAGAGACAGCCCTGATGCTGTGCCAGCACTGCTCAGTAGAGGCCAAAACCCTGGTGTGTTATCAACACCTTTCTAGCTACCAATACAAAGCACAGCACTGAGGGCTGCTATGGAGAAAATTAACTCCATCTCAGCCAGACCCAATACAGCCCTGGACAGAGCTAAAACCACCCTGGGCAGCACAACGTGCTTGTGCCCCAGGAGGGGAGGTTGGGTCAGGCAGGACTGGGAGCTTAGCCCAAATCTGCAGTTGGATGAAGGAGAGGTGCCTCTTCCCTGTGCAGCCCAGCACCTGGGCTTGCACTGGCTGGGATTTCAGCTGCTGCCTGCTTCACTCTCCAGAGCAACTGGACAGACATCAGTTGCAAACTCCCAGGTCCTGCAGAGCTGCGGGGCTGAAGATAGATTTGTTAGGCAAATTCTGCTCTGGACTTTTGTACTGGGGGATTTTTGGGTGCCAGGAAAGCTGCTGGGGAGGGAGCAGAGTCAGCCCTTGCACCTTGACAGTGTACACAAGGCTGCTTGGTAATTATGTCCTGCAAGAACTCTGCACTCTGCCCTGGGATGGGAGGGAAAAACTCAGAGCAAACAAACATGGTACCACTGCCACAAGGCATGCAGCCAGCATCTGCGGTATCTTAACCTACTTCAGGTTCATTGTGGTTCACATATGCAGGGAGAAGACATGAAAGGCCAAAGCTCAACTACAGTTGAAACTGGCCAGTGTTGTGTCAGACAACAATAAGGGCTTTTTAAAGTATGATAACAGCTAGAGGAGATCTAAAGAAAACATTGGACTGATACTTGATGAAGATGGTCATTTGACAAATAGGGATGAAGAAAAAGTGGAAGCATTTAATGCTTTTTTTGCCTCAGTCTTTAATAATACTGATAGACCTTGGGCTGCCCGGTCCCCTGAGTCGGAGGACCACGAATGTGGGAACAGTGACTTTCCATTTGTGGACACTGAAAATTGTAAGTGACCAGCTGTATCAGCTGAATGTTCACAAGTCCATGGGGGGATTCATCCCAGAATACTGAAGGAGCTAACAGATGTTACAGCAGGAGCCCTCTTGATCATCTACCAAAGGTCTGGGGAGTCTGGGGAGGTCCCTGCTGACTGGAAGCTAGCCAACATTATTCCAATCTACAAGAAGGGTGTGAGGGAAGACCCAGGGAAATACAGACCTGTTAGTCTAATCTCAGTATCTGGAAAAATGGTGGAGACGATCATACTGGGTGCTACTGAAAGGCATTTAAAGGACAATGCAATCATTAGGCACAGTCAACATGGGTTCACAAAGGGAAAGTCATGTTTAATTAATTTAATATCCTTCTATGATAAGGTCACCTGCCTAGTGGATGAAGGGAAGGCGGTGGATGTAGTTTTTCTGGATTTTAGTAAGACTTTTCATAATGTCCCTCACAGCATCTTTCTGAACTAGTTGTCCAGCTGTGGGATGAGCAGGTTCACAGTGCACTGCATGAAGAACTGGCTGGATGGCAGGGCTCAAAGTGTTGTAGAGAATGGGATGACATCTGGCTGGTGACTGGTCAGGAGCGGTGCTCCTCAGGGCTCAATTCTAGGGCCAGTTCTGTTCAACATATTTATCAATGATCTGGAGGCAGGAGTTGAATGCACCATTAGCAAGTTTGCTGATGATACAAAACTGGGAGGTGCTGCTGACTCTCTTGAGGGACAAGTTACCTTGCAGAGGGACCTAGATAGATTGGAGCATTGGGCTATGATTAATGGGATGAAATTTAACAAGTCCAAATGCCAGATTCTGCACTTGGGACAGAGTAAAGCCGGACACAAGCATAAATTGGGAGAGGAGTGGCTGGAGAACAGCCCTGCAGAAAGGGATCTGGGGCTGCTGGTCAACAGTAGGCTCAATATGAGTGAGCAGTGTGTCCTGGCAGCCAAGAGGGCAAAATGCATCCTGGAGTGCATCAAACACAGTATAACCAACCAGTCAAAAGAGGTGGCTATCCCATGTATTCAGCGTTGGTGCAGCCTTACTTTGAGTGCTGTGTGCAGTTCTGGGCCCCACATTTTAAGAAGGATGGGAAGGTCCTTGAATGTGTCCAGAGGAGGGCAACAAAGCTGGTGAAAGGGCTGGAAGGCATGTCCTATGAGGAGCGGCTAAGGACTCTGGGCTTGTCTACTTCAGAGAAAAGGAGACTGAGGGGTGACCTCATTGCCCTCTACAGCTTCCTGAGGAAGGGAAGTGGAGACAGAGGTGCTGATCTCCCTGGTATCGAGTGACAGGGTGCATGGGAATGGCTCAAATCTGCACCAGGGAAGGTTCAGACTTGACATTAGGAAGCATTTCTTTACCGAGAGAGGTGGTCAGACACTGGAACAGGCTTCCTAGAGAGGTGGTTGATGCCCCAAGCCTGTCAGCATTTAAGAGGCATTTGGACATGCTTTAACTTTTGGTCATCCAACTGAAAAGATTCAATTTGGTTTGATTCTATTTGTTACTGCCCAGCTGCTGACGGGGGCCAAAGGAGGGGCCACATCCATGCTGGGCACCATCTGGCAGCTCCTGCTTAGATCACCCTGGCCACTGAGGGCTGGGGGAGAGCCAGGACCTGCCATCCTTGTCCCTGTCCCCATCCCCAAGACCACAGCAGGGTGAACGCAAGGAGCGAGAGTCACAGAGCAGCCATGGCTCCCTTAGCAATTTACGATGGCATTGGCACTGCAGCCCCACATACACGCCTGGGAGGGAACATTGGTGGGGAGAGGGGTGGGAACAGGGAGGTATCAGAGGCAGCCCAGGGTGAGGGGCTGCTCCAGGGAACCAGCCTCCTGAGGGAAGTGAGTCAAATGCTTTGGAGTGGGGGGCACAGGACCGCTTCCCCCCTCCACCATCAGGCTTGGGCTGCAGGGGCAGATGGCTGAGCTGCTGGGGTGTGGGAGCACCGGAGGACAACTGCATCAATGGCCAGGGGTGTGACAGGTGGTGTCAATGAGCTAGCCTTGATGATGGGAGTGTGATGGACAGCCATCGGCATCATGTACGGAGCCTACATTGATGACCGGGGATGTGACAGACAGCTACTGAAGAGCCAGGCCAGTGTGAATGGCCAGGGGCAGTGATAGACAGCCATCAGTGGACAGGATGGACAGCTGTCAGCGGACGTGAAGGACGGCCATTAGCAGGTGACCTCAGGAAGTGTTGCCTGCAGCCAGCATCAGATGTCCCATTTGGGTGGCAGTGGAGAGTGGAATCGTGTCTTCAGCTGGGATCAGATCCATCAGTGGGGTCCTGAGCCCTTTCCCTGGCGTGGAGCCCACGCAGCCTGAGGGCATGGACTGGGGCAGCCAAAGGGAACCAGGCATGGTCTCCCTCACTTGCTGGCTCGCTCCTGCGCCACTCATTCCCAGTGATGGGCAATGCTCTGCCATTCCCTGCCTGCAGTTTTACACGGCAGTCCATCAGGCAGCTGTTTTTTATCCCATTTCATGCTGATTTTGGCATCATCCTCCTCTCCTGAACCAGCTGCCACAAGGTGTGCCAATGCCTCTCTGAACCCTCCCCACAATGCATCAACACTATTATCTCCATCAGCCAAACTTGTAATCTCCTGAAAAAAGATATCTTGCTATTTTGACAAGTTCTCTTTTCCATCAATCCCCACTGACTGTCAGGAATACTGGCTCACACAGGCACCCTGCTGCTGCTGCTCCTGCTTCTTGACAGGTGTCCTGATTCTGGCAAGGATAGAGTTAATTTCACAAAGAGCCAGGACAGGTGAGCCAAGCTGGCCGGGGGCTATTCCATACCATGTGATGTCATGCTCACCAGAAAAGGGGGCTAGTCGGGCAGGGGCAGGCTCTTCGTGGCTCAGCGTCAGGGTCTGTTGGTCGTTGGATCCATAAATCGTTCTCTGTTATCACCCATTGTTACTATCTGTTATCAGCACTGTTGTTGATTGTTTTCCCTCTCCCTTGCTGTCCCAGTAAACTGCCCTTATCCCAACCCTCGAGGCTTTGCCGTTGTTTTCCCGTTCTCCTCCCCATCCCGCCGGGGGAGGGGTGAGCAAGCAGCGCATGGCACTTAGCTGCCGGCTGGGGCTAAACCACATCAACAGGCCAAAAATTCTGCTCCCTCTCATCAAAGAGCAAACCCTTTACCTTGTGGCCCTGCAGGGTGCTGGTGGTTTCAGGGTTGGGGGCTGGACAGGAGCAGGGACAAGCCGGGGCAGCACGGGGCAACGTTCCCAGGTGGCAGGCTCCAGAAGCAGCCACAGTGGTGAGCCCACACGCCACATCGCTGCAGCAGCAAGTGACCTACTTGGGCGTCATGCGAGATTTTGGTGCAGAGGGGAGCTGACAAAAATGCACATTCCTGCTGCAGTTCAGCTCTCACCTCCGCCCCTGCAGCCCTCCCCTGGCAGCCCAGCACTGCTGGCTCCACCAAGAGCTTTCCCAGACTGTTGCCGTCACAGTCGCTCCAATGGGCACTCAGACATGCTGTGGCTTTTCAGAGAGGGGTGTCAGGACAGGGAACTGTGTCTTCTCCTTGGGGTGTGTGAGAGCATCATGCATCCTGCATGGGGCGGAGGCTGCTGGATGCCCTTTGCAGAAATGGATTTGGGCTGCAGCTCTCCTTTGGTGAGACACCATACATGCCCTGGTGCACCCAAGGGCTGGCGAGGAGCTGCCATCCCCCAGGCTCAGCCAGCCCCATCCACAGAGCCTTGTTGCAGAGGGGACAGCCTGACCATGCTACAGAAGGGACTGCAGAGCACCAGGGCAGATGGCAACAGGACCCCCAAACCCCTCGGCAGCTTGAGCAAGAGCAGAGCTGGGGCTCCTCATAATCTTTGCTTTTCAGGGAACTGCCTGAAGAGGCACTTAAAGCTTTTGCAACCTGCTGGCACACTCCTCTTCCACCGCCTTCCCCTTTCCCCAGTCTTCTGGGGCCAGGGCTTGTCTGCAGAGATATTTTCCTCTGGTTCCATTTACAGCTGGCCTCCACTTTCTCCACCCCACGTGCATCCCAGCACCTTTCCACCGTGCTCCCTGGGCCAAATAACACAAAATGTGATTCACTCTAAATGGAAGCATCCCTGGGGAAGGATGCAGCAGAGAGAGGCACCTCGGGCCAGGGCAGGGAGACCAGAGACTCCCTGAAAGGCTCCTGCAGTCAATGGAGTGAAGCAAGACAGGACCTGAAAGCCACAAGCAGAAAGCAGATAAATCCTGTCTACAGCCCAGCTTTGCACATCTCTACCTGGCAGGGAAGGGAGTTTTTCATTTCAGTCCTGGCTGAGACGTGGGGGAGTGGGAAGGGTCTGTAATGGATGTATTGGTATTGTGGGACCAGTGTCAGTGCTCACAGGTCTAGGGAGGGCTGGCACATGGTGAACAGAGGCAGAGCCACCAGCTCCAGGTCTGCTCGGAGTCATGCCAGCCTGGACAGGGGTCAGGGACTAGCCTGGCACCTGTGTGTGGTGCAGGCTGGAGCAAACCTGCCCTGAATACGGTGCTGGGAGCACTCTTGAGGCTGCCGTGGCCCAGCCGCTTGCTCCTGGGAGGCAGGGCACTGCAGGGGCATCAGATGCTGGGTCCAGCACAGGCTTGTTCAGAGGTGAAGACCTCAAGGATGGTGCTGCCCATCTCCTGGGAGCCAGCAAGCTTCATTTGTCAAATGGCCCTTCATCCCACGGCCCCCCACCCCATGCTCCCCATGCTCTCTGCACGGAAAAGGTAACTCCTCCCCTCCTGCTGCTCGCTGCTTTACCAAGGCCTCCTGAGCCCCTCTGCAGATGCACGCATCACTGCATGCATGCACGCACCTCCTCTCCGCTGTGGGGCTGGTGGGTCTGCACAGAGCCAGCCAGGCCCTACCCCATGGAAGGCGCAGGGGCTGCAATGGCCAGGGAGTCAGGCTGGGTTGTGGGGTCCCCTGCAGCAGCATCCCAGCACAGTGGGGCCGGGCAGAGCATCCCTCTCCCCTACTCAGGAGAGGACCTGCTGTATCCAGCCTAGCCAAGGGGCAGGGCAGCCCTGCAGCCATCCCCACTGCCCAGGCTCCTCTGCTCTAACCTTCAGCGCTAATCCCAGGCCTGGCTGGAAGCTGCTCCTAGGAGAGCTCAGAGGCCCCAAATCATCCCCAGGTATAGCTGGCAGATCTGGAAGGGGAAAGAACAGCTCCCTCAGACAGCGGTACCCCATCCCAGGGGGTTAGGGAGCTGAGTGACCATCTCCACCAGGCCAGTGTGAAGGCAGCTGGGGATGCACGTGAAGCAGATATTCCACCTTCAGAAGCACTACTTTAGTGCTTGTGGTGGGTTGACCCTGTCTGGAGGCCAGGTGCCCACCAGAGCTGCTCTATCACTCCCCTCCTTAACTAGACAAGGGAGAAAAGGTATAATGAAACGTTTGTAGGTCGAGATAAGGACAGGGAGAGATCACTCACCAATTATCATCACGGGCAAAACAGACTGAACTTAGAGAGGGAATTCATCTAATTTATTACTAAGCAAAACAGAGTAGAGGAATGAGAAATAAAACCAACTCTTAAAACACCTCCCCCCACCCCTCCCATCTTCCCGGGCTCAACTTCACTCCCAGCTTCAACCTCCGCCCCCCCTCAGCAGCACAGGGGGACGGGGAATGGGGGTTGCAGTCAGTTCATCACGTGGTGTTTCTGCTGCTTCTTCCTCCTCAGGGGGAGGACTCCTCTCATCGTTCCCCTGCTCCAGCATGGAGTCCCTCTCACGGGCTACAGTCCTTCACGAACTGCTCCAGCGTGGGTCTCTTCCACGGGGTGCAGACCTTCAGGAGCAAACTGCTCCAGCGTGGGGTCCCCCATGGGGTCACAAGTCCTGCCAGCAAACCTGCCCTGGCATGGGGTCCTCTCTCCACGGATCCACAGGTCCTGCCAGGAGCTTGCTCCAGCATGGGCTTCCCACAGGGTCACTGCCTCCTTCAGGTGCCTCCACCTGCTCTGGTGTGGGGTCCTCCACGGGCTGCAGGTGGAATCTCTACACCCCCTCATCCTTCCTCCATGGGCTGCAGGGGGACAGCCTGCCTCACCATGGTCTTCACCACGGGCTGCAGGGGAATCTTGCTCCGGCGCCTGGAGCACCTCCTCCCCCTCCTTCTGCACTGACCTTGGTGTCTGCAGAGTTTCTCACATCTTCTCACTCCTCTCTCTGGCTGCAAAAGCGCTCTCTAACTGTTTTTCTCTTTCTTAAATATGTTATCACAGAGGCGCTGATTGGCTTGGCCTTGGCCAGCGGCGGGTCTGTCTTGGAGCCGGCTGGCATTGGCTCTATCAGACACAGGGGAAGCTTCTAGCAGCTTCTCACAGAAGCCACCCCTGTAGCCCCCCCCACTACCAAAACCTTGCCACGCAAACCCAATACAGTGCTGCACTCTCCTCTTCAGTCCAGCATCCTCCCTCCTGCCCCATCACATCCCTCGTGCCTTCTGCGAGCCCTGCGGCATCCACCTGGGTGGTGTCCAGTCCTGGGGACCAGGTGAACTGAAACTCCCAGTGGTGCATTGAACCAGGCACACAGGGTTGGACGTAGCCAGAAGTCACATCATTGCCTCCATTGCACCAGGGCACGGGGAGGACAGCCTGCCTGAAACACTGGCTGGCAGGCAACAGGTTAAAGCTGCTGCAGGTAGCCTGTGGCTGGGGCTCCAGGTCTGGGAAGACCCAGCAGGCAGACAGGGGAGACCTTCACTCCTCTGAGGATGCAGCCCCAGCCCCCGTAGTCCTTGAGGTTCTCTTGAAGAAAGGCAGTTTGGCCCTGGGGCCAGAGGAGACACAGGGAAAGCTTTTATTGGTATCTCCCAGCCAATGTCAGCCCAGTTAAAAAAAAAAAATGCTTCATGTCTGAGCAAGCTGTTTAACACAGCTCAGGCAGCAATTGCTACAGAAACAGCAAACCAGGCTGCATCTTCTCAGCCCCAGTCACAATCTCCCTCCTTCTTCTCTGTATGTGTGTGTGCGAACAAGTGTGTGTGCGTGTGCATGCGCTAGACACAGGCATCTGCTCCCAGCGTCTCGCTGTCTCCTGCATCATCCAGCAGCAAGCGCAGGGCTCTGGCTCTCCAGGTACTAGCCTCGCCACCCCATCCCCTGGTGGGGATTTGCACATGGGGTGTGGGATGCAGTGAGCACCTGTGGGTGGAGGGGGGGGTCATGGTCGGAAGCATCAGCAATGGGCATCGTGTGGACAGCTCTCTAGGGCTTGCACTCCCAAGACGGACCTTGACCCTGGTAAGTGGCTTTTTTGCCACCGTTGGCCCTTTGCCTGGTGCCTGGCGTGGGCTGGCCACACATCACAACACCCCCATGGGTGGGTCCCCCTGCTGCCCCCAGGGTCCTGGTGCTGGGATGGGGTGCCTGGGAGTGGGGATGCAGACAGGGCAGGAGGATCCTGCCCAGACATCAGGGTCCTGATGTGGGTGCTAGGGAGAGGGTCTGGGGAGGGAGATGAGGAGAAGTGGAGCGCTGGGTGGGAGCCGTGTCTGCTGCAGGGGAAGGGACTCTGCTGTCACAGCATTTTCATCCCCCTCTGGGAGATGGAAATGTGAGACACACCTATAAAGTCTGCCATGGCACAGCAGGACAGGCAGCCTGATCCAGCAGAGAGAGAAGCCACCAGCTTGGTGTCCCCAGGAGGGGGACACAGCACAGCTGGGGCTCTGGCCATCCCCCAGAGCTCCCTGCTGGGCCCCTGCAGCCCTGCAGAGGGTGAGGAGGGTGCCACCAGCCACAGACTCCTCTGCCCCACAGCAAGCAGGTCACCTCACAGAGGCAGCCCCAGCAGCACCCTGGTCCCAGCGCATGCCACCTGCCAGGGAGAGGGGACAAGGGAGTGCCGCTGGACCCCTCTGGGCATCCCCAGACAGCTCAAAGAGGTAGGATGTGGAGTTCCCTGAGCAGAGTCTGCCCAGTCCCCCTCACCTCGTGGCAGCTCCTCCCAGGCCTGCTTGGTGCCCTTCAGACTGAGCCCTGGGGCTGAGCAGCTGTGGGCTCTGGGATCCCTGGGGTATCGCCCCCACCAGCACACTGTCCCTCTGCCCCCAGGTCCCTAATGCTGCTCCCCAGAGGGCTACAGCCCCAGGACTCCCCCAGGCACAGTGCTGGGGGGTAAAAACACCAGGAGCCTGGCAAGGGCTGGGAGGAGGCCTAGCCCGCAGGGAGCCAGTGGGGACCAGGCGCATCCTTCCCTGCCAGCTGGGGAGCCCTGGAGGGGGTCCTGCTCCTGGCACACCCCTGCTGCATGTCCTTGAGGGTGGATACAGGGAGTGCCACAGACCCTGCTCATGGCATGCACCAGCCCAAGAGCCCACCAGCCTTTGGTTTGCTGGCAGGGCTTTGCACCTAGGACATGCTGTGGGGCAGACGAGCATGGCTGAGAGCAGGGGCAGTGAAGGAGGCAAAGGAGGCAAAAGTCAGCCCTATGGATCCATGGTCTTGCCATGGTGCTCTGCACCCCCAGCTCCCTGTGCCACCACTGGGCACCACAACAGCCCACCCTGCACCATGGGCCCCAAAACACACCCATCCCACACCCCCAGCCACCACAGACACCACTCCATACCCACAGCTGCCGCAACATCCCTGCACCCAAAGCCACCACCCATGCCGTGCTCACAGCTGCTGCAACAACCTCAGCCCGCACCTCCCTCTGCTGGGCCATAACACCTGCCCTGTGCCGCCAGCCATGCGGTAACACGTCAACCCTGTAACACATCCACCCCATGCCCACAGCCTGTCCCTGTCGCATCCATCCTGCACTCCCAGCCACAACATCCCTGCCGTGCTGTGATACACCCACCCACATGTCACCCACCGCCCTGCACTCACCACCACCCTCACAGCCAAACTCAGCGCCCCGTAACCCCCAGCACAAGCCATGGGTGCCAACACCTCCCCGTTCCCGCTGCCATGGGGGAGAGGAGATTTTGGAGCCATGTGGGGACCATTGGCTCTGCATTGGGATGCTCTGCCCTGCTTTCTCCTCCCAAGGTGCCTCTGTGCTGGCGGCCAGCCCCATCCCACCAGTGCCCCCATCCTCCCCCAAGACAGGATGATCCCCACACCAACTGCACCAGTCTTGCCTCTGTGCCTCAGTTTCCCCATGCAGAGAGCTATGTGGGGCTGGGAAAGATGAGTCCATGGATGCTAGGGGAAAGAAGTGCTTTCTGGCTCAGTCTTTTGCTGTGGGGATGAAGCAGGAAGGAGCATTTCCCCATCAGAGTGCAGGGAATGGGTGCTGTCCAGGAGATGGGGCAGAGGTGTAGGGGGTCAAGGGGAGGGGAGGAGAGGGGAGGAAAGGGGAAGGGGAAGGGAAGGGGAGAAGGTAACCATCACCTGCTGTGACAGCCCCTGGCCCCAGTAGTGCTCGGCAGAGCCAGACATTTACAGGCAGCTCTGGCCCATACCCAGGTTTAGCTCCTCTACAGGGGTGACCTAAAAATATCCCCCCACATTGGCACCCAGCAGCAATGTCAAAGCCCCGGCACTTTGGGCCAAGGTGAGCCAGGTGGCGGCACTGGGTCCCTGACCACCAGGCGCCTCGGGGGATGGCCACAAATAGCAGCAGAGACACCTTACCCCAAGGATGCATGGGGATGCACAGACTGCTCAGGTAGCTGGGCTGCTATGGGGTGAGGGTGCCTCTGGTCCCCCCTCCCTGCATCCAGGGGTCCCCAGGAGAGGGGAGACCCTCTGAGCCTGGCAGAACCCTGAGCCAGGGCCAGGCTCTGTGTGGGGGTGATATCCCACCCTGTACAGCCAATGGGTCAAGCAGGACACAGGGGAAAGGGGGTCCTGGAGAGTGCAGATCAGGTTTGGGGTATCTGGGGAGTTTTGGGGCCTGTGGAAAGGCAGTGGGGTCTGGAGAGGGAGCTTGGGGTGAGGCCATTCAGCCCCTGGATGTGCAAGCAGGGTCCAGCTGTGCAGCACTAGCAGGGACAGGGAGGTCAGTGGGGCTGAGAACAGACATAAGCTGTGACAGGAGTAACGGCCTCCAGGCTCCATGCCAGGCACACAGCAGATGGTGGCACTGGCTGTGGCAGGAGACACTCAGGGTGGCCTTGGGAGAGGACAGTCACCAGAGACTGGAGACAAGGAGGTGGGCTGGGATCCTCCAGCAGCAGTGTGGGGTGGGGTATGACTACGCCATGAATACGCAGGAGAACCTCATTTTTTGGGGATTACAGCAAGCCGTTATGCCAGCCGCCCCACTGCTGCCTGGGCTGCCCTGTCACACTGCAGGGTGGCTGAGGATGGGCCACCCAAAGCCTCGCAATGCTGCGGGGAGACGCTGCCAGCACACCAGGGATCAGGAGCACCAGTGCGGCTACTGGGGGGACTGGTGCACCAAGAGCTGGGGCCCACACGCCTCTTCTGGCTTTTCTCAATGAGCCCAGCCCCACTGCGCCCTCTCCTCCCTGCTTCTACCCAAGCCTTGGGCAGGATGAGGCCAGGATCTGGCCCATGCTCAGTGATGCAGGGACCTGCAAAGGCAGCCCTTGGTGGGGAGATCTCCCTGTGGTGCCCCCAGCTCCGTGGCTTGCAGGCAGAGCTGCAATGCTGCCCAGCAGGAGAGCTGATTCTGCCTGTGGCAGACAGGATCCTGAGCTGCCCATGCAGGGGTTGATGGCAAGGTGGCAGAGACACCAAAGTGTCATCCCTCCCACCAGCACAGCCACAGGGATGCTGTTGCTGTGGCTTGGACATGTGCTTCCAGCTCTTCCCCGCTCCCACCTTTGCAAAGCCCCAGGAGCTGTGGCACACTGGGCACCAGCTGCAAGCCAGGCACGGGGGCCAACAGGTGCAAATACCCCTGCCCACGCGTGCCTGCCAGAGACCCCCGCACACAGGATGGGGCCCCATGTGTTGCACACCCAACTCCACGTGTAAGAATCTGCTCACAGATGGTCCCACAGAGGGGAGGGAGGCTGGGAAATCACATGCATGTGTGCGCAGAGGTGTTTGGCTTTGCATGCCCATATGTGTGCGTGAACAGAGCCCATGTGGCTGGGGGTCGCAGGGTGAGGGCAAGAGTGTGGGGCTGGGTATCTGCAGGTGTAGAGACAAATGAAGGGCTGTGGGCTGCCACCTACCAGCACGCTCTGCTCTGCTGATGTGGGGCATCTGTAATTACCCTGCCCAGGCTCCCTGCCACAGCAGTGCCCGCAGCGCTGTGTCCGCCCACAGCTGCAAGATCCCGGTGTGTGTGCATGTGCGTGTGCTGTTTATTATCCCGCTACCTGGGGACTTCCCTGCTGAGGCTGGTGGGGTCAGGAAGTGGCTGCTCCGATGTCCCCCTTGCACAGGCAGCAAATGCCACCCACTGGTCCCTGGGTACCAGCTGGGAACTCCTCTTGGCTGCAGCATCTTCCATAACAGAACCCCAGCTGGGCATGGGGGCAGTGCCAGGACCCACGGGGGGTGATGTTGTGCCCCACACCACTGGAGACCAAATCCTGCATCTCCCTGGCTTCAGCCCACCCCATCCTCGCCCTTCTCCAGTCTGGCATCATGTCCACCCCTGTTGAGACGGAGCCCAACCTGCTATTGCTGCTGCCATTGCCCTCCCCATTTTACCCCAAGATGATCTTCCCTTAGCCCTGCAGCTAAGCCTCCTTCTCAGGATCCACACACCCCAGACCCATGCACTGCTCCCCTTCCCTCCTGTACCCTCGCAGCTCTCCCACAGCTGGCCCAGCCTCCCTGCCTGGCTCCTTGCTGCAAGCCAGCCCTGACCCATGTTTCAGGGTGTGATGCAGGATGCCCAGCAATCAGAGCAGCAGCACACACAAGTGTGTGAGCCTGAGCAAGAATGGGGGGGTGAATTGAAATTTAGGGAAGGTAAGAGACCCAGCACCAGATCTGCTTTGCCCCAGTCCTGGGGCAAGCTGCAGGGAGGACACCTCTCACCCTTGGCTGGCCAAAGAGGCTTTCTCCAAGGCAGAAAGGAGATGCACACAAGGGGCAGGGTTACAGCTGGTCCCAGCCCTCTGGCATTTACTGGTCTGGTGTGGGAAGGGCCTGGAAGCATTTCTTGTTAAGCTGGAGTCTACAGAGCAAGGATGGGTGAGGCAGTGTGGTGGGTTGACCCTGGCTGAGGGCCACGTGCCCACCAGAGCCGCTCTATCACTCCCCTCTTTCATTAGACAGGGGAGAAAAGGTACAATGAAAAAAAAAACTTACGGGTCGAGATAAGGACAGGGAGAGATCATTCTCTAATTATCATCACGAGCAAAACAGACCAAACTTAGAGAGGGAATTCATCTTATTTATTACTAAGCAAAACAGAGTAGAGGAATGAGAAATAAAACCAAATCTTAAAAACACCTCCCCCCACCCCTCCCTTCTTCCCAGGCTCAACTTCACTCCTGGCTTCAACCTCTGCCCCCCCCTCAGCGGCACAGGGGGACGGGGAGTGGGGGTTACAGTCAGTTCCTCACGCGGTGTTTCTGCCGCTTCTTCATACTCAGGGGGAGGACTCATTGTTCCCCCGCTCCAGCGTGGGGTCCCTCTCACGGGAGACAGTCCTTCACGGCCTTCTCCAACGTGAGTCTCCTCCACGGGGTGCAGACCTTCAGGAGCAAACTGCTCCAGCGTGGGTCCCCCACGGGGTCACAAGTCCTGTCAGCAAACCTGCTCTGGCGTGGGCTCCTCTCTCCACGGGGCCACAGGTCCTGCCAGGAGCTTGCTCCAGCGCGGGCTTCCTACGGGGCCACAGCCTCCTTCAGGTGCCTCCACCTGCTCCAGAGTGGGGTCCTCCATGGGCTGCAGGTGGAATCGCTACACCCCCTCATCCTCCCTCCATGGGCTGCAGGGGGACAGCCTGCTTCACCATGGTCTTCACCACGGGCTGCAGGGGAATCTTGCTCCGGCACCTGGAGCACCTCCTCCCCCTCCTTCTTCACTGACCTTGGTGTCTGCAGATGTTCTTACATCTTCTCACTCCTCTCTCTGGCTGCAAAAGCGCTCTCTAACTGTTTTTCTCTTTCTTAAATATGTTATCACAGAGGCGCTGATTGGCTTGGCCTTGGCCAGCGGCGGGTCCGTCTTGGAGCCGGCTGGCATTGGCTCTATCAGACACAGGGGAAGCTTCTAGCAGCTTCTCACAGAAACCACCCCTGTAGCCCCCCCGCTACCAAAACCTTGCCACGCAAAACCAACGCAGGCAGGGTGCCTCCAAACCAGCTCCCTGCTTGCTGTTCACTCCTCCACCAACACTCAGATCCCCCATGGCCAGATCTCCATATGGCTTTGGGTCCATCTCCCCATGGCCACCACAGATGACCCCAGTGCCAGCTTGCCAAGGAGCCTGCATTTCTCCCTGCCCTGAGCTGCTCCCTGTGCAGCTGGGGGACAGCCACTAGGACACCTTTTTGGGGTCAGGGACATGGCTCGGTGGTGCAGGGGTAGAGAGCAGCATTGCACCCCAAGGTCTTAGCACTGAGCACCTTCCTCCCCCACTGCAGAGCCATGGGGGTGCTGATGTCCAGGCGGCAAACAGTGGAAAAGGTGCAGAAGGTCAGCTTGGCTGTGTCAGCTTTTAAGGATGGGCTGGGGGAGCAGCTATTGACACAGCGGTGGGCAGAGGCAGGGGGCACATACTGGGGGATGCTGAAGCAGGTAGTGCAGGAGGAAGAGGAAGAGTTGTCGGCAGGGCCCTCCCAGCTGGAGGAGAGCAGCACCAGCAAGGTGGCCTGGGAACGGCTTGGAGCCAGAGGAGTTTGACCAAGCCAACAGGTTCATGCCGTCTGCCTTCATCCATCCCAGGTGGGAGCTGCACAATGACAAGCCCCTGGACATCAGTCTGGAGCAGCGGGAGCAGGCAAACAGCCAGAGCATGGGGATGGGACAGGAGAGATGGGGATGGGGCTGAAGATGTGCAGGGGAGAGCCCAGGGGATGTGCAAGTGTCCCCAGTGCCCACCAGGCAGACAGCCTCCCCAGGCACAGCAAAGCTCCACAGAGGCGGCTCAGTGGGGCAGGGGGCCAGGCTGGGAAGCTGGAGATGTCATTGAGAGAGGAGGGTGTGACTGGTCAGACATGCCCTGGAGGGACCCCGGGGTGTCTTGGAGAGGAGAGGTCACTGCTGGGCACAGACAGCTCCAGCTTTGGAGGAGAGAGAAGGACCATCTGATCTACGTGTTTGTCAGCCTACAGCCAGCCAGCCTACAACTCAACACATCCATCCACACCTGCGACTCTTACAGCCCATCTACAACCCAACAGCTTATCCACTCATGCCCACAATCCTACAGCCCACCCATCCACACCCACAACCCTACCCATCCATCCACCCACCCCTACAAGACTACACCCCAGCTCACCTTACAGCTTATCCATCCATCTCTACAACCAATCAACCCACAGATCAACACTTCCACTCACCCATACTACAAGCCTAAAGACCAGTCAACCTACAACCCCACAGGCCAGCCATCCACACCTACCACGCTGCACTCCAGAGAACTCCACAGCCCCACCAACCCTACAGCCAGACCCAACCATCCTCCTCTAACCCTAACTGGCCAGCAAGTCAGCCATGACAATCCCACCACCCTACACCAGCCCCACACAAACCCATTCCCTCTGACCCCCAATGCCCATTCCCACCTACAAAGTACTTCCCTGACCCCCACCTTGAGAAGCCACCCCCCTGCCACATTGCCTCTCTGACCAGCTGCCCATCACGCACCAGGTCCTCAACGATGAGATGTGTGAGATCTGCGAGATCTGCGAGGTGTGGACAGCTGAGAGCCTCTTCCTCTGCCATGTCTGCAGTTGGGTGTACCACAATGGCTGCCTGCACCGCATGGGCTACCTGCAGAATGACAGTGCCATGGAGGTGATGGAGATGGCACACACTGAGACAGGCTGGAGCTGCTACTACTGTGTGACTGGGGTGGGGGACGTCGGGCTTCTGCTGGGTGATGGGTGCTCCCCAGGGAGCTGTGCCCCTTGCAGACACGAGCAGAGTCCCACTTCGCAGCCTGGTCTGGGGGAGATGGGGGACCTGCTGCTCCCTGGCTTCTGCCACCCACCTTGGCCTGATGGGGAGCCACCAGAAGACAGGGGACAGCCACCTTCCCACCCTGGCAGCCAGCTCTCCAGCACCTTGGCGGGGGACATGACACCAGGGAACCCGCCACTGGGCACGCAAAGAGCTGTGGCAGAGCTGGAATGGCACCCAAAGAACCAGGGATGTGAAGCCACCCCACTGCAGCTCCCCTGGGTGACACAGCATACCGCCCCTCTCTGCATGCCCACACCTGCATGTCTTCAAGGGCCACCAGTGCCATGGGGTGGCCGGATGCTCACACAACCCCCACCCCATACCTTTGCCCCATGGCTCCTCTCTGCCTCCCACCCCAGGACAACCTCAGTCTCCTGCTGATGGAAGAAGAAACATACACCCTGATGGAGATCCTGCGGCAGTGCAAGATCATTCCAGGTGCAGACCCTTCCTACAATGGGTCCCGGACATGGTCCTGGCCCTTGGTCTGGGTGCTTCTGCTCCAGGGTGGGGATGTTGCCGCTCCCCTGCCCGGTGGGAGATAAAAGGTCCACTAAGACTGGCAGCTGGCGGGGTCCCCATTAGTGCAAGCAGAAGCAAGGAAGGGGAGGGATGGGGCGGGGGAGGGGAAAGGGCATGGTGCTCCCAGGGACCTGGAAAAAGGCTGGGTGCCACAAATTGTCATCCCTCTGAGTCACCCTGCTTCGTGTTACCAGCCCCAGGTGATGCATGGGGCACCTTCAACCTCCCCAGGCCTCCCTGAGAGCTGCCCCCCACCCTCTCCCTGCAGACTCTCCTTGCTGGGCTCTCCAGCAGGTGCTGGCAGGATGCTCCTAAGGAGGGCAAGGGCAGTTGGGGGAGGCGGGTCCCCCCTCCTCAGGTGCTGCACAGCAAATCTGTCCCCCACAGACACCTGCCTGACCCTGGACAACTTCCTGCACTACAAGCACCTAGTGCACAAACAGCAGTTCGAGCGGCCCATGGCTGAGGCCCAGGAGGAACAACCATCCCTGCAGTTCTCCGCCCCGGATCCCGAAAAGAAGGAGCACGTCAAGTGGCGCGACTATGGCCACAGGCACAGTCACCACGGCACCCAGGGCCAGCTCCAACAGCTGGCAATCATGGCCATGGCACCCGGGGCCAGCTCCCATGTCCAGCACCCACGACTGCAGCACCCGGAGCTGGCTACCACAGCTGGCACCTGTGGCCATGGCACTCAGAGCGGCAGACCCCCACACAGGAGCAGGGGGTTCCCCATGTCCCAGCCCCTCACCATGGGGTGAGCCCCTTCCCCTCTATGCCCCCCTAGAATGCCCTGCTGTGGCTACTGACGGCTGAGGAGCAGGAGTGGGCGCAGGTGGCCTTCCTGACTCTCGACCAGGACAGAGATGGCTTCATCAGGGAGGGCGAGTGCCACTGGGCCCAGCACGTTTAGTTCTGCAAACACCAAAAGGAGACACTGTCCTGCAATGCCAGGTGTGGTGGGTTGACCCTGGCTGAGGGCCAGGTGCCCACCAGAGCTGCTCTATCACTCCCCTCTTTCATTAGACAGGGGAGAAAAAGTACAATGGAAAAAAAAAAGCTTATGGGTCGAGATAAGGACAGGGAGAGATCATTCACTAATTATCATCACGAGCAAAACAGACCGAACTGAGAGAGGGAATTCATCTAATTTATTACTAAGCAAAACAGAGTAGAGGAATGAGAAATAAAACCAAATCTTAAAAACACCTCCCCCCACCCCTCCCATCTTCCCAGGCTCAACTTCACTCCTGGCTTCAACCTCCTCCCCCCCTCAGCGGCAGAGGGGGGTCAGTTCATCACACGGTGTTTCTGCTGCTCCTTCATCCTCAGGGGGAGGACTCCTCTCATCATTCCCCTGCTCCAGCATGGAGTCCCTCTCACGGGAGACAGTCCTTCATGAACTTCTCCAACATGAGTCTCTCCCACGGGCTACAGTCCTTCAGGAACTGCTCCAGCGTGGGTCTCTCCCATGGGGGGCAGACCTTCAGGAGCAAACTGCTCCAGCGTGGGTCCCCCACGGGGTCACAAGTCCTGCCAGCAAACCTGCTCTGGTGTGGGCTCCTCTCTCCATGGATCCACAGGTCCTGCCAGGAGCTTGCTCCAGCATGGGCTTCCCACGGGGTCACAGCCTCCTTCAGGTGTCTCCACCTCCTCCAGCGTGGGGTCCTCCACGGGCTGCAGGTGGAATCTCTACACCCCCTCATCCTTCCTCCATGGGCTGCAGGGGGACAGCCTGCTTCACCATGGTCTTCACCACGGGCTGCAGGGGAATCTCTGCTCCAACACCTGGAGCACCTCCTCCCCCTCCTTCTGCACTGACCTTGGTGTCTGCAGAGTTTCTTACATCTTCTCACTCCTCTCTCTGGCTGCAAAAGCTCCCTCTAACTGTTTTTCTCTTTCTTAAATATGTTATCACAGAGGCGCTGATTGGCTTGGCCTTGGCCAGCGGCGGGTCCGTCTTGGAGCTGGCTGGCATTGGCTCTATCAGACACAGGGGAAGCTTCTAGCAGCTTCTCGCAGAAGCCACCCCTGTAGCCCCCCCCCCCCGCTACCAAAACCTTGCCACGCAAATCCAACACACCAGGTATGGGGGTGCCCACCCCAGGGGGGAATCTGGGGCGTGACATCCCTGCCAGGGCTCCCACCACAGCCCCAGCACCCACCAAAGGGGCTCAGCATGCAAATGGGTGCCCCTCCTTTCCCTCCATGGCCCCGCAGCCCTGCCCTGGCCCAGCATGCCCTCTTCCCCCTACTGTCACCATTTGAGGTGCAAGGAGGGGGAACAAAGGGTGCCCTTCTCCCCCCTCAGCATCAGTCATGTATGGCCCACATCAGAAAGCAGCCCCGCTAGCAGTGGCAGCAGCAAGAGTCAGGAGAAGACCCCACAGGCCACAGAGCAGGAGGCCAGGTGAGGCCAGGGGTGGTTTAGGGGGGCGAGGGGCATCCCTCCATTTTGGAGGAGACACAGAGGGAGCAGCAGCATCAGGGGATAGCCAGCTGGCAAGCCCACATCTGCCCAGCAGGCCTGTCGACTGGCCTGGCTTCCTGCAGGAGAACATTGCCTATATCCTGGCGGTCCACCCCAACAATGCTGCCCTCCACCTGCAGCCCCCAGCCTAGCCCCTGCCTACCCCACAGTGCCATCTTGGGGGGCAAGGTCTTCCCCTTCCCCTGCCCCTCCTGCCATCATGCTGCCAGGGTGACCTGCCCTGCCCCTCCATGGGCAGAGCCAGTCACTGATTGGCTGGCAGGGAAGCAACTGTGCTGCCCTCTCCTCCTGCTTCCACTTCAGATTGGCCGTGAAGAGGATGGATACTGGACTCTGATTGGCTGAGGGAGTGGGTGCAGCCCCAGGGTCTCTGATTGGTGGAGGGAAATGAGGAGGGGCAAGGAGTGGTCCCACTGTTTATGCACTCTACAGGCCCTGCTGTGGAGAGGGCTTCGGTGGTCAGGGAATCTGCTGCCCCCATGATCCCCAGCCCCACAGCACCCCCTCAACCACCAGCACCTGTAGCTGATGGGGACCCATCCCCAGGGACCACCCAGACAGAGCAGGGTCTGCCCCTGAGGAGAAGTGGGGATTGCTGGTCCTGGTCCTGGTCCTGGTCCTGGGTAGTTATGAGGTGAGAGCAGAGTCTGGAGCATGAGGCAGGGGCAACCATGCCCCCTTCTCAGCCTCTGTGTGACACCAGCAGTCACACTCAGGTGTCTGCAGCAAGCACTGGCTCAGCTCATCGGCAGTGTGAATCCTCAGAGGGAGGACATGGCTGACCCCCACTTGGCCTCTTCCACATCCCTGCCCAGCTCCAACAGGGGCTGTAGCCTGGTAGGTCCATCCTCGCACCCACAGCTCATGGACGTGTCTTGGGAGAGTCTTTCCCAGCACAGCTCGACCCTGCCCTGCTGGGGACCAACCACTTAATGCCAACAGTGATGGCGTGGGAAAGAGTATTGGGAACAGGAAGTGCCAGGAGGTGTGGGAGGGCAAGATCAGCTGCACTGACCAAGGTCAGAGCTCTCTCCTGCGTCCCTCATTGTCCTCTGTCCTCCCCTAACCCCCATCCCTGTCCCGCGGGACACTCTCTGCCCACTCGGCATTCCTGTCACGCTCCAGCCCCACTCACTCTTGGTTCCTCCCCATCACAGTGAGCGGGCACCCCCACCATGGGGCATTAGTACTCGGGGTGAGGAGGAGAAGGAGGCAGAGCCCAGAGCCCCCTGGGGTGTCAGCCACAGAGATGAGGCACTCGCTGGGCAGGGGTGATGCCCAGTGGCCGTAAGGTGGGAGGACACAGCCTGTGGGCAAGGATCAGGGACCCCTGGAAACCTTGCCCCACACACATCAGGCAGGGGCGATGCCCAGGTCCCACAGCAGCTTCCCCCAGCCCCTTCCCTGTGGTGCCCTCAGCCTCTGCCCGCCTGGTGTGCCCTGGCTCAGCCGGGGTGCCCTGGGGCGTGCACAGAATGGAGGTGCTCCTGCGGCAGCCTGGTTGCTCCCTCACCTCTACCTCCATTGCATCAGGGTACTGTCCCGCTCAGCCTCCCGACCCCAGCCAGAGCACAGGTCTGTCTTCAGGGACTCCTGCTGCTGCAAGACTGGGAGGCACACCACTGCTGCAACACCTTCCTCTACTGCCCTGGTTGCATTTCGCACCAAGATTGCCTGCCAGGCCAACAGGGATGTTTTGGGTGATAGGTCCGAGGCAGGGTCAGAGCCATGGCTGGGGTGAAGAAGCAGCTGGGGATACGTGGGTCACAACACCCACTCTGTACTGAGAAGCGTCCATTAAACAGCTGTGTCCAACTAGCCTCTGGCTGGCACGCTTACAGGGCTTCTGGCTTCTCCCAGGGAATTTCTGGTGACCCTGTTCTGTTTAACATCCTGCCCTGGCCTCGGGTCCCTGTTCCATCAGGCAGGCTTGGCCTCATGTCCCCAAAGTATCCTACAGCAGTGATGGGGGGAGGCCAGGGGGTGCGCCCAGGACCCTGCAAACTCAGGGTGCCCCACGTCTCGCCAGGAGAGCAGGCGGTGGGGAGAGTGCCCAGCTGGCCCCACAACTGCTCCAGCCCCTGCAGCAGGGGGGACACTCATCCACCGGGACAAGGGTGGTCCTTGCCCATGGAGGCACTGGAGGCTGCAAAGAGACAGAGGGAGAGCACTGGACACAGGGGATAGATAGATGCTGAGAACAGGCTGTTTGCAGTGGTGCTGGGAAACCCAAAATAACCCCATGGAGACATGAAGGGTCCCCAGGAGGACGTGTTTGGAGAATGGTCCCGGTGGCTGGAAGCTCCTCCAGTGCTAGCCAAGTCCATGGAGCACCCAGGGAAAGCTACAGCTGTTGCTCTTGGCACATGGTCTGCAGGAACCAGGCTGCTGGCAAAGGGGGCGCACCTGCCCAAGGAGGCCTTCCTTGCACAGTGCCTGTGCTGCAGCTGAGAGAGGAACAGGGCTTCAGAAGTGGATCCAAGGGTAATTAGGAGGGGGATGTTGCCCTGGCAGCATCCATAGGGTCTGCAGGGAGACAGCTTGTTGCTAAAAGCTGGACTTGGATATTGCAGCCCATTCCCAAGTCAGAGGGGCTGCCATTGCATCCAGACCACAGTGGTGGTGTCCAGCTGGCCCCCTGGAGAGCAGAGAGTGTTTCAGACCCTGGAAGCTGGATTAGCTGTAAAAGCTCCTGGGAGAGGCACCCATTGCCTTGAGGAAGAGGGTAGGCACCCAGAGGAAGGAGGAGATGGCAGTGGTTTGTGTTCCTGAAGCTGGGGTGCCATGGGTGGGCAATGCCATGGGCTCCCTGCATGGAGGGAAGCCCCAGGGAAGCCCTTGCCTGGGGAGATGGTGTTAATTGCTGCATTATCGCGCCTGCTGCCAGAGTTTGAGAGTGAACTGGGGCAGAGCGCAGGTCTTGGGGACCCTGGGGGTGAAGCACCCACTGCCAGCACCCCAAATCCATGCTCTGAGCACCCTGCAGGATCAAAGCAGATCCTCCCCCTCCCCAGACCCTGAGCCAGCCCCACTCTGCACCCAGCCCTTCCCTGCACCTGCCCCCTGGGGACAAGGCACAGGCAGCCTCAAGGTCTGGGCAGGAGGACATGGTGGGAGAGTGGGTAGGGTGGTGCTGTGGCATCTCTTAGCTGTCACCTGCTCCTCTGGGACTGGTGACCTCATGGGCAATGTTACCCTGTCCCCAGGAAAGGCTCCACAGCCTGCAAACCACCCTCCTAAATGCTGGTGCAAACCTTCCCCTGCATGTTGGTGCAAACCTCTTCACCACCTGAATGCTGGTGCAAATCTCTCCCCAAATGCTTGTGCAAGCTTCTCACTAAACATCAGTGCAAACCTCTCCCTGAATCCCACTGAATTCTGGTGCAAATTTATTCCCAACTGCTGGTGCAAATCTCTCCCCGAATGTTGGTGCAAATCTCCCCAGCTGTATTGGGTCTGGCTGAGATGGAGTTAATTCTCCCCACAGCAGCCCTCATGGTGCTGTGCTGTGTATTGGTAGCTAGCAAGGTGTTGATAACACACCAGGGTTTTGGCTACTACTGAGCAGTGCCAGCACACATCAAGGCTGTCTTTCCAACATTTCTTTTTCCCCAGCAGCAGGCTGGGGGTGGGCAAGATCTTGGGAGGGGACACAGCTAGGACAGCTGACCCAAACTGACCAAAGGGATATTCCATACCATATGACGTCATGCTCAGCAGTAAGAAACTGAGAATAGGGGGAGGAACAGGGCGGGGGCATTCGTTGTTTTTTTCTTTACAATGTTTGTCTTCCGGAGTAAGGGGCACGCTTACTGAAGCCCTACTTCCCAGGAAGTGGCCGGACATCGCCTGCTGATGGGAAGTAGAGAATAATCTTTGCTTTTTGCTTTGCTTCCGCATGTGGCTTTTTGCTTTAGCTACATTAAACTGCCTTTATCTCGACCCACGAGTTTGGGATTGTTTTTTCTCCATCTTCCCTTCTCCCCTCCCTGCCTTGCTGAGGAGGCGAGTGATAGAGCGGCTCTGGTGGGCACCTGGCCCCCAGCCAGGGTCAACCCACCACAGTCCTTTTTGGCGCCCAACGTGGGGCTTGACAACGGCAGTTTAGTATTAAGAGTGCTACAGCTATAGTAGTTATTAAGTTGCAAGCTCCTGTGCAGGTCATGGGGTTTGTTAGCTGTGCTGCTTATCTCTATTTTGCTAAACTTAGGAACATGCTGATACAAACAATGGCTGCTCTGTGCTTTGGCCTAGTGTTGATGGTCTTACTGTGCTGGGGGAGCTATTTCATGGGGAGGATGAAGGAACTTGGGAGCATGCTAGTACAAACAATGGTTATGTGCATGGCCCTGGCATCGATGTTATTGCTGTGCTGGGGGAGCTATCTTGTGGAGATGATGGGGGAATACATCTCTCTCTCTCTACCCGGGTTTGACGTAGATGGTTTCATTATGCAGGCTCCTAAGGTCCTTGTTCACCCTTATGTAAGCTCATTAATATTACTAATTAATACTGCTGGCATATTACGGGTGTTGTGGAGTTTGGTTTTGTCCTGGTTTAAGGGGAGACAACTTTTAAGTGAGGCAATACTGAAACGTGCCCTGAGGCAGCCAGTCCCCGGGGTGGCAGGGTGTGTGGAAGGATTTGGGCAGGTTCCTAGGGCGATTATCACCTCCTATAGCCTGGAACTTCACACCTGAACAGGCAAGCAATCCCAGCAAACTGACACGCCACCTGATAGAAGGGTGTCTTGCCTACCCCAATGAAAACCAACAGCTTCTAGCACTGTACTGGGGCCTGGCCTGGGCCTATGGAGCCACAGTGCAGAACTCTCAGAGGACTGTGGTTGAGGAAGGCACCCAAACTGCAGCTGAGGACACCGTGGCTGAGATAGGGACACAAACAGTAAGAACTACAGTAATTGCCCCAGTAGTAAAAAAGAAACAGTGGACCAGGAGGTCAACAGGTCCCTATCATCGATTAGTAAGGGAAGAGGAAGAAGAGGAGGAGAGGTTTGAGCAGGAAGCTGGTCCTTCAGCAAAGAAGTGGGAGGAAGGAGTGAGAGAAATAAGACAAGAAGCAGAAACTACCCGGTCTCTGACCTCATCCGAACTTCGAGATATGCGGAAAGATTACAGCCGCCAGCCTGGTGAGCGGATTGCTGCCTGGCTGCTTCAATGCTGGGATAATGGGGCCGACAGTCAGCAATTGGAAGGCAGGGAAGCCCAACAGCTGGGATCCCTAGCTAGAAACCGAGGAATTGAGAGGGGAATTGGAAAAGAGACAGCAATTTGCAGTCTCTGGAGACGGCTGCTTTCAAGTGTGAGGGCAAGATACCCATTCAAGGAAGATCTTGTTAACTCCCCAGGAAAGTGGACCACCGCAGATGAAGGCATCCAGTACCTGAGAGAACTAGCGGTGTTGGAAGTCATCTATAGTGATCTAGATGATGAGGAGGTCTCCAAAGATCCAGAGGATGTCCTGTGCACACGGGCCATGTGGAGGAAGGTGATTCAAAGTGCCCCAGCATCGTATTCTAACAGCTTGGCAGCAATGTATTTCCCAGATATGGACACACCAACTGTGGAGAAGGTGTCTTCTTGGCTTCAGAACTTTGAAGAAAACCTCTGTACCACCTCCTCCTCCCTATGGGCCAGCACGTCGGCTGTCAGAGGTACCCCAAGAAATCAGTCATCTCCTGCTCCGGTCAGAGGGAAAGGGAGCCCCAGGCATATGCCACGTGGTACACTCTGGTTTTTCCTGCGTGACTAAGGGGAGGACATGAGGAAGTGGGACGGTGAACCCACCTTTAAGTTGGAAGCCCGTGTTCGTGAACTAAGAGGGAAGACAGCTGTTAAGAAGGGGACACCCAAGAAGGCTGTCAGTGTAGTTGCTACAGAGACACGAGAAGGCAATCAGCGATCTCCCAGATGTAAAACTAAAATCACCTCCCTTGATCCTGGTGAGGGGACATCTGGTCTGTCACCGCGAGGGTCAGACAGTGAATACTCTGACCAGGAACAGGAATAGAGGGTCCCTGCCTTCGGCCAGGAGGAGGAAAGGGATGACCGGGTATACTGGACTGTGTGGATTCGATGGCCTGGCACATCAGACCCACAGAAGTATAAGGCTTTGGTAGACACTGGTGCACAGTGTATACTGGTACCATCAGGGTATAGGGGCACAGAACCCATCCGGATCTCTGGAGTGACAGGGGGATGCCAAGAACTGTCCGTATTGGAGGCTGAGGTGAGCTTAACAGGGGACAAGTGGGAGAAGCACCCCATTGTGACTGGCCCGGAGGCCCCTTGTATCCTTGGCATAGATTACCTCAGGAGAGGGTACTTCAAGGACCCAAAGGGGCACCGATGGGCTTTCGGTGTAGCCACTGTGAACACAGAGAAGATCAAACAGTTATCTACCCTGTCTGGTCTCTCAGAAGATCCCTTTGTTGTGGGATTGCTGCAAGTTGAAGAACAACAGGTGCCAATTGCTACCAGGACAGTGCACCGGCGGCAATATCGCACAAATCGAGACTCCCTGGCTCCCATCCATGAGCTGATTCATCAACTGGAGAACCAGGGAGTCATCAGCAAGACTCATTCACCTTTTAATAGTCCCATATGGCCAGTGCAAAAGTCTGATGGAGGATGGAGGTTAACGGTGGACTATCGTGGGCTAAACGAAGTGACACCACCACTGAGTGCTGCTGTACCAGACATGTTAGAGCTCCAATATGAATTGGAGTCAAAAGCAGCCAAGTGGTATGCTACAACTGACATCGCTAATGCATTCTTTTCAATTCCTTTGGCAGCCGAATGCAGGCCACAGTTTGCTTTCACTTGGAGAGGTGTTCAATACACCTGGAATCGACTGCCCCAGGGGTGGAAGCATAGTCCTACTATTTGTCATGGACTAATCCAAACTGCACTGGAAAAGGGTGGTGCCCCTGAACATCTACAATACATCGATGACATCATTGTGTGGGGCAATAAGGCAGAAGAAGTATTCGAGAAGGGAAAAAGAGTAATTCAGATTCTTCTGAAAGCTGGTTTCACCATAAAGAAAAGTAAGGTCAAGGGACCTGCACAAGAGATCCAGTTTTTGGGAATAAAATGGCAGGATGGACATCGTCATGTGCCTATGGATGTGGTTAACAAGATAGCAGCTATGTCTCCACCAGCTAACAAGAAGGGAACACAAGCCTTCCTGGGCCTTGTAGGGTTCTGGAGAATGCATATTCCAGGTTATAGTCAGCTTGTGAGCCCTCTCTATCGAGTAACCCGGAAAAAGAACTATTTTGAATGGGGCCTTGAGCAACAACAAGCCTTTGAGCATATCAAACAGGAAATAGCTCGTGCAGTAGCTCTTGGACCTGTTCGGACAGGACCAGCTGTACAAAATGTACTCTACACTGCAGCTGGGGAGCATGGCCTCACCTGGAGCCTCTGGCAGAAAACAGCAGGAGAAACCCGAGGTCGACCATTAGGGTTTTGGAGCCGGGGGTATTGAGGATCAGAAGCCCACTACACCCCAACTGAAAAAGAGATCCTAGCAGCATATGAAGGGATTCGAGCTGCTCCAGAAGTTGTTGGTACAGAAGCGTCTCTCCTCTTGGCACCGCGATTGCCTGTGCTACACTGGATGTTCAAAGGAAACATTCCCTCTACACATCACGCAACTAGCACTACATGGAGTAAGTGGGTAGCACTAATCACACAGCGAGCTCGACTGGGGAAACCCAACCACCCAGGAATTCTGGAAGAGATTATGGACTGGCCAGAAGGTAGAGATTTTGGAGCACTGCCTGAGGAGGTAGCTTGTGCCAAAGAGGCACCACCATATAATGAGTTACCAGAAGACGAAAGGCGTTATGCTCTGTTTACTGATGGATCCTGTCATGTTGTAGGAAACCATCGGAAGTGGAAAGCTGCTGTATGGAGTCCCACACGACAAGTCGTTGAGGCCACTGAAGGAGAAGGTGAGTCAAGTCAGTTCGCAGAAGTGAAAGCCATTCAGTTAGCCCTAAAGATTGCTGAACGAGAAAAGTGGCCAGTACTCTACCTCTATACTGACTCCTGGATGGTGGCAAATGCCCTATGGGGGTGGCTACAGCAGTGGAAGAAGACCAATTGGCAGCGCAGGGGTAAACCCATCTGGGCTGCTGCATTGTGGCAGGACATCGCTGCCCGGGTAGAAAACATGGCTGTGAAGGTACGTCATGTGGATGCTCACATACCCAAAAGCCGTGCCACTGAAGAACATCAAAACAATGAACAGGTAGACAAGGCTGCCAAAATTGAAGTAGCTCAAGTGGACCTGGACTGGGAGCGTAAGGGTGAGCTATTTGTAGCTCGATGGGCCCATGAAACATCAGGACATCTAGGGAGAGATGCAACATACAGGTGGGCTCGTGATCGAGGGGTGGACCTGACCATGGAGGCCATCACACAAGTCACTCGTGAATGTGAAATATGTGCTGCAATCAAGCGAGCGACACGAGTAAAATCTCCCTGGAATAGAGGGCGGTGGCTGGGTTTTCGATATGGCGAGGCCTGGCAGATAGACTATATTGGGCCACTGCCACGAACACGCCAAGGCAAGCGCTACATACTCACCATGGTGGAAGCAACTACTGGCTGGCTAGAGACATTTCCTGTAAACCATGCCACTGCCCGAAACACCATCCTAGGCCTTGAAAGGCAAATTTTATGGCGACATGGTACCCCAGAAAGGATTGAATCAGACAATGGGACTCATTTTCGAAATAACGTCATAAGCTCCTGGGCAAAGAAACATGGCATTGAGTGGGTGTATCACATCCCCTATCACCCACAAGCCTCTGGAAAGATGGAGAGATATAATGGACTGTTAAAGACTATGTTGAGGGCATTAGGTAATGGGGCATGGAAGCACTGGGATACAAATTTAGCAGAAGCCACTTGGCTGATTAATACCAGAGGATCTGCTAACCGTCCTGGTCCTGCCCAAACAAAACCCCTGCATACTGTGGGAGGAGACAAGGTCCCTGTAGTACACATGGGAAAGTGGCTGGGGAAGGCGGTGTGGATTGCTCCTCCCATGGGAAAAGGCAAACCCATTCCTGGGATTGTCTTTGCTCAAGGACCTGGGTGTACTTGGTGGGTAATGCAAAAAGATGGGGAGACCCGGTGTGTGCCTCAAGGAGATTTAACCTTGGGGTAAAATAATCTGTAATGTGAGCTGTACGTTCTAGGAAGTAATGTAGAAGGAATGACCCAAACCAATGAAGAGCAAGTTTTGCAAGGAGCCAGATGAATGCAACAACAGCCCAAAGCAAGCCAGTGTTGGTGCCCAACAACTGAACCTGAACACCCATCCTGACAGATTGGGCCCAAGTCATAGCCGGTTCATGAACATCTGGAGGAGCAGAGGAAGCTCATGGAATGGGAGAATAACATCTATCTGTTAAAGGGCTGGAAACAGTAGTTAATAAGAAGTAAATACAATGAAACAGTTATATATATATATGTATTAAAGTGTGTGGAGCGTGAGCACGACACAAATGGTATGGAATAAGGGGTGGAGATTGTATTGGGTCTGGCTGAGATGGAGTTAATTCTCCCCACAGCAGCCCTCATGGTGCTGTGCTGTGTATTGGTAGCTAGCAAGGTGTTGATAACACACCAGGGTTTTGGCTACTACTGAGCAGTGCCAGCACACATCAAGGCTGTCTTTCCAACATTTCTTTTTCCCCAGCAGCAGGCTGGGGGTGGGCAAGATCTTGGGAGGGGACACAGCTAGGACAGCTGACCCAAACTGACCAAAGGGATATTCCATACCATATGACGTCATGCTCAGCAGTAAGAAACTGAGAATAGGGGGAGGAACAGGGCGGGGGCATTCGTTGTTGTTTTTTACAATGTTTGTCTTCCAGAGTAAGGGGCACGCTTACTGAAGCCCTGCTTCCCAGGAAGTGGCCGGACATCGCCTGCTGATGGGAAGTAGAGAATAATCTTTGCTTTTTGCTTTGCTTCCGCGCGCGGCTTTTTGCTTTAGCTACATTAAACTGCCTTTATCTCGACCCACGAGTTTGGGTTTGTTTTTTCTCCATCTTCCTTTCTCCCCTCCCTGCCTTGCTGAGGAGGCGAGTGATAGAGCGGCTCTGGTGGGCACCTGGCCCCCAGCCAGGGTCAACCCACCACACCAGCAAAAGTCCCAGAGGCTTCAACCCAAAGGATGGGGATGATCCTGTAGGATTTAAGGCTGGGGCAGGAATGGGCTGTCCAGCCCAGCCCATCCCACCCCACCCCCCCAGACCATGTGAGGAAGGAAATCCCAGGGGTGGAAAATTCATGCTGTAGTGGTGGTGCCCATGCAGCCCATGGGTGTATTGCCCCAGGTTCATCACCCACTGCTGGGTGCCACACAGTAGGCACTCTGCTCCCCATGGGGCAGCTCCCCAGGGGAGGTTCCCAGCCCCAGGGCTCCAGCCCAGTATCACCCAGCCCGGGGCCAGGGGCAGCATTGCAGGGCCCTGGGGAGCAGCTCCAGCTCATACATTATGTTTTGCAGCAGGTCAGAGCATCAGCCGCCCTTCACTCAGGTGATCCTGCTGTCCACAAGGAGCCCAAAGCATCTTGTGTTGCCTGCCCTGCCCAGCTCAGGGTGTTCCTGCTGTCCCATGAGGACCCCAGATGTCTGGGGGTGGGGGGTATCAGGGTCCCTCTCTATGGAGAGGTTGCACTCTCTGCTGGGGTGCATGGCCATTGCACAGGGCTGTCGAGCCACCTCAAAAACGTCTGCTTGTGGGGAAGATGGGTGCTTGGTTTTGCACCTCAGGGTGCAGGATAGCACACTCCTCCAAGCCTGGGCACCTCTGTGTGTCCCTGGGGCTCCCCTGGGCTTGTCCAGGTGCCATCAGGTCTGATGCGCCCCAGATGGGACGTGACCACAGTGTACCTCACACCAGAGCCAGCCACCCCTTGGGGATGTGAGCAGCAAGCTGTGCTGATATGGGAGGGGACAAAGGTGGCCCAGCGGGCTGAGACAGTGTCACCATGAGCCATGGCACCCTGCCATCACTGGGGCAAGATGTCAGAACTTCATCCCATCACTGCCACAGGGTTGGTCAGGGGACACCAGCAAGAAAAGAGGGTTCTCTGGGCAGTGTGTGGCAGTGACAGCAACAGCCACAGCTCCCAGAGGCACTACCACCCTCATGTCCCCAACCATCCTTCCCCTCCCAGGACAGAGCAGGAGTGACCATGCAGAGCGGGGACAAGTGTCCCCATTTAGCAACACCCCCTCAGAGGTGAACAGGGTGAGGAGGGGATGAAGCTGAGGGGATTTAGGGTGCGGAGCCAGGGCAAGGAGGTTGGGCCACCCAGGAGTGACCCCCTCACCACAAGTTAGGGTCCCTAGAGGGACCAGGGCCCTCCGGGGAGACCTCTGGGTGGATTAGGGGTCAAGAGGGCTAGGGAGGAGGGCAAGGGGCTGTAAGAAGCCCCCCTGCCCCAGCAGAGAGGTGGCCACAGGGTGTCATCCCTGCACCACACCAGGAGCAGGCAATGCCACTTTCAGACCTGCACACTTGCACAGTCATCTCTGGCTGCCGTGCCAGGGCTGGGGGCACGGGCCAGTGTGGCCAGTGGGAGATGAGAGTATCCCATAAGGCTGTCTTGGTGGAGCAGATGGGCTAGCATCACTGCACTGGCGGTGCCTCCATCATCACGCAGCCCATCCTTGAACCCAGCCATCAGTCTCACAACCATCGGAGCATGCCGGGAGGAGGGATGCAGGGACTCGCCAGATGGCATTTTATAGGGTGGGTTGTGCCCTTCTTCTCCTCCTGTGCCAAACTTGGCTCTGACCCCAATCTCTGCCCAATAGCACCCTCCTCCTCTGTGGTTATCTGCCCACAGCAGGTGAGCGATGAGTACACTGGATTTGTGCAGCAAGGTTTTGGTAGCAGGGGGGCTACAGGGGTGTCTTCCGCAACACCTAATGCAAAAGCAATCAAAAGAGACTTCAGGGTCTTGGGACAGTCAATGAAGGAATCTGGAACACAGGTTATTTTTTCTTCCCTCCTTCCAGTTGCGGGCAGCGACGCTGGGAGGAAAAGATGGACACAGTCCATAAACACATGGATCCGTGGCTGGTGTCACCACAATTTTGGGTTTTTTGACAACGGGATGGCCTACACAGCACCAGGCTTGGTGAACTCAAATGGGACTCACCTCTCTCAAAGGGGTAAAAGGGTCTTTGCCCAGGAGCTAGTGGGGCTCATCAACAGAGCTTTAAACTAGGCTCAAAAGGGGAGGGGGATAACATCAGGCTTGCCTGCAACAAGTTGTGGGATGATGTGCCCAGGTTGGAGGGACGGGGTGCCAGCAAGGGCCCTCAGCCTGTTGCTCAGAGACGTGCTGGACACATTGCCACACGCTCGATATCTAGAGGAGATGAGCCAGGGGCTCCTGAGGCAATAGGAGCCAACAGGGAAACACTGGGAAGATACATCAAAAGAATCCCAGCCACCCCAGCCAATAAGTCAGCCTCATTGGTGGCCCAGCTGAAATGCCTCTATGCAAATGAATGTAGCATGGGGAACAAACAAGAGGGGCTGGAGATGTGTGCACGTCTGCAGGGCTACGATCTTACTGGCATCACAGAGACATGGTGGGATGATTCCTATGACTGGAGTGTTGGGATGGAAGGGTACAGGCTCTTTAGGAAGGACAGGCAGGGCAGATGAGGACGGGGTGTCACTATGTCAGTGACCAGCTGGAGTGCACGGAGCTCCACCTGGGGATGGATGAGGAGCTGACTGAGAGCCTATGGGTCAGGATTAAAGGGAGGGCTGGGGCAGGGGACATCATAGTGGGGGTCTCCTACAGGCCATCTGACCAGGGGGACAGAGCAGGTGAAGCCCTCTATAGGCAGATAGGAGCAGCCTCACGCTCACAAGCCCTGGTCCTTATGGGGGACTTCAACCACCCCGACATCTGCTGGAGGGACAACGCAGCTGAGCGCAAGCAATCCAGGAAGTTCCTGGAATGTGTCGATGACAACTTTCTCCTCCAAGTGATAGAGGAGCCCACGAGGAGAGGTGCCATGCTGGACCTTGTTCTTACCAACAAGGAGGGCCTGGTAGGGGATGTCAAGCTCAAGGGCAGCCTTGGCTGCAGTGACCACAAAATGGTGGAATTCAGGATCCTCAGGGCAGCGAGGAGGGCACACAGCAAGCTCACTACCCTGGACTTCAGGAGAGCAGACTTTGGCCTCTTCAGGGACCTGCTTGGTAGAATACCATGGGACAAAGCCCTGGAAGGAAGAGGGGCCCAAGACAGCTGGCTAATATTCAAGGGTCACCTCCTCCAAGCTCAGGAGCGATGCATCCTAACAAAGAGGAAGTCAAGCAAAAACGCCTGGAGGCCCCTGTGGATGAACAAGGAGCTCCTGGGCAAAGTCAAACAAAAAAAAGGAAGCCTACAGAAGGTGGAAGCAAGGGCAGGTAGCCTGGGAGGAGTACAGAGAAACTGTCCAAGCAGCCAGGGATCAGGTTAGGAAAGCCAAAGCCCTGATAGGAATTAAATATGGCCAGGGATGTCAAGGACAACAAGAAAAGCTTCTATAGGTATGTTAGTGATAACAGGAGGACGAGGGAAAATGTGGGTCCCCTCCGGAATGAAACGGGTGACCTGGTTACCCAGGATATGGAGAAGGCTGAGGTACTCAATGCCTTCTTTGCCTCAGTCTTCACTGGCAAATGCTTGAGCCACACTGCCCAGGTCACAGAAGGCAGGGACTGGGAGAATGCAGAACCACCCACTGCAGGAGAAGATCAGGTTCGAGAATATCTAAGGAACCTGAAGGTGCACAAGTCCAAGGGACCTGATGAGTTGCATCCGTGTGTCCTCAGGGAACTGGCGGATGAAGTGGCTAAGCCACTCTCCATCATATTTGAGAAGTCCTGGCAGTCCAGTGAAGTTCCCACTGACTGGAAAAGGGGAAACATAACCCCCATTTTTAAGAAGGGAAAAAAGGAAGACCCAGGGAACTACAGGCCGGTCAGTCTCACCTCTGTGCTTGGCAAGATTATGGAGCAGACCCTCCTGGAGACTATGCTCAGGCACATGGAAAATAAGGAGGTGATTGGTGACAGCCAACACAGCTTCCCTAAGGGCAAATCGTGCCTGACAAACTTGGTGGCCTTCTATGATGGGGTTACAGTGTCGGCGGATAAGGGAAGAGTGACTGACATCATCTACATGGACTTGGCTGGATGGTCACACTCAAAGAGTTGTGGTCAATGGCTCAATGTCCAAGTGGAGAACAGTGACGAGTGGTGTTCCTCAGGGGTCGGTACTGGGACCGGCGCTGTTTAACATCTTTGTCGGGGAGATGGACAGTGGGATCGAGTGCACCCTCAGCAAGTTTGCTGACGACACCAAGCTGTGTGGTGTGGTCGACACACTGGAGGGAAGGGATGCCATCCAGAGGGACCTTGACAGGCTGGAGAGGTGGGCCCGTGTGAACCGCATGAAGTTCAACAAGGCCAAGTGCAAGGTCCTGCACGTGGGTCAGGGCAGTCCCAAGCACGACTATAGGCTGGGCAAGGAATGGATTGACAGCAGCCCTGAGGAGAAGGACTTGGGGGTATTGATTGATGAGAAGCTCAGCATGAGCTGGCAATCCGCATGTGTAGCCCAGAAAGCCAACCGTGTCCTGGGCTGCATCAAAAGAAATGTGACCAGCAGGTCGAGGGAGGTGATCCTGCCCCTCTACTCCGCTCTTGTGAGACCCCACCTGGAGTACTGCATCCAGCTCTGGGGGCCCCAGTACAGGAGAGACATGGAGCTGTTGGAGAGAGTCCAGAGGAGGGCCACGAAGCTGATCAGAGGGCTGGAGCACCTCTCCTATGAGGACAGGCTGAGAGAGTTGGGGTTGTTCAGCCTGGAGAAAAGGTGGCTCCGGGGAGACCTAATTGCGGCTTTCCAGTACCTGAAGGGGGCCTGCAGGAAAGATGGTGAGGGACTGTTTATCAGGGAGTGTAGTGACAGGACAAGGGGTAATGGGTTCAAACAGAAGGAGGGTCGATTTAGACTAGATGTTAGAAAGAAATTCTTTACTGTGAGGGTGGTGAGGCACTGGAACAGGTTGCCCAGAGAGGTTGTGGATGCCCCATCCCTGGAAGTGTTTAAGACCAGGTTGGATGAGGTTTTGGGCAACCTTCTCTAGTGGAGGGTATCCCTGCCTGCAGTAGGGGGTTTGGACCTAGATGATCTTTAAGGTCCCTTCCAACCCAAACTATTCTATGATTCTGTGAGAAGTTCCTAGAAGCTTCCCCTATGTCCAATAGAGCAAATGCCAGCTGGCTCCAAGATGGACCCGCCACTGCCCAAGGCCAAGCCAATCAGCGATGGTGGTAGCACCTCTGTGATAACATATTTAAGAAGGGGGGGGGGAAAAAAAACCTGCTGCACAACAACAGCCGGAAGAGAGGAGTGAGAAGATGTGAGAGAAACAACTCTGCAGACATGAAGGTTGGTGCAGAAGGAAGGGGCGGAGGTGCTCCAGGAACCAGAGCAGAGATTCCCCTGCAGCCCGTGGTGAAGACCATGGTGAAGCAGGCTGTCCCCCTGCAGCCCATGGATGTTAAAGGTGGAGCAATCTGTTCCTGAAGGTCTGCACCCACGCTGGAGCAGTTCATCAAGAACTGTAGCCTGGGGGAAGGACCCACATTGGAGAAGTTCGTGAAGGACTGTCTCCCGTGAGAGGGACCCCATGCTGTAGCAGGGGAATGATGAGAGGAGTCCTCCCCCTGAGGATGAAGGAGCAGCAGAAGCAGCGTGTGATGAACTGACCGCAATCCCCATTCCCCATCTCCCTGCACCGCTCGGGGGGAGGAGGTAGAGAAATCGGGAGTGAAGTTGAGCCTGGAAAGAAGAGAGGGGTGGGGGAAGATGTTTTTAGATTTGGTTTTATTTCTGATTACTCTGATTTGATTGGTAATAAATTAAATTCATTTTCTCAAGTCGAGTCTGTTTTGCCCATGATGGTAATTGCTGAGTGATCTCCCTGTCCTTATCTCGACCCACGAGCCTTTTGTTATATTTTCTCTCCCCTGTCCTGCTGAGGAGGGGAGTGATAGAGCAGCTTTGGTGGGCACCTGGCATCCAGTCAGGTTCAACCCACCACACTGGGCCATGCATCCCATGTCAGCAGCTGGGACTCAATCCAGGCAGACCCAGGCTCCTACAGTCTGGGGTGGGCTCCATCCTCTGCAGCACCCAAGATTCAGGAGACACCAGACCTTGGAGAAAAGGGAGCAGCTCAGGGCTCCCTCAGGCTCAGCACCCCTTCCCCATGAGATGCACGGGGAGCTGGAGCTTCCTCCTCTCTGTGTCCCCTGGCAGGAGCCCTGAGCACCCCCTCCTCAGACAACAGCACTGCATGGAGCCACTGTATCCTTCCGAGCAGTCGTGGGGTCCATCCACACCAGGCACCGCTGCAGGGCCGGGAAGGATGCTCAGGCAATGGAAATGCAGCCAGGCACCAGAGGTGGTGACAGGGTAGGGACAGTGATGTCCGCCAGCACCTGCTGGGACTGGCCACATGCTGCTTGGGTCCACAGGGAAGTCTGAAGGGAACCGTACGGGACCTGAGCAGGGAAATGGGGTCCCCTTCCCAGCATCTCCCCTAGCATAGTGCCAGGAGCAGCAGGATGAGCTGCCTCAACAGGACACGATCCTATGGGTACCCCAGCACAGGGGTGGTGTGCTCCTCTTCCAGGAGGATGCACGTGGCCTGGGCTGCCCATGGGAGCATGGTTTTCTGCCAGCAGCTGTGCCACCGACTCCTGCCACCCCCAAATTGCTGGCTCAGTGGCCCTGACACCACCTCCTGTTCCCAGCACGCTCACTCCCACTTTTCTCCCCATGGCATGGCTCACTTTAACAGTGCAGAATTGAAATGTGTGTGTTACAGTCCGGGAGTGGGGATGAGGCTGGGTATGAGCTCCATCAGTCAAACATTTATAGGCTATGAGAGCAGGACCACAGTCCAGGATGATGCAGGAAAAGGAAATGAAGGAAGGGGATATAACCCAGCACCTGCCACCATGATTTCATGCCTGTGTGTTTAATAGGGCTTGTCAAATAATCCTGGCTTCTTTATTTAATGACTTTGTAAATCTGGCTGCTAAAACACCACCGCAGACATACCAGGCTGCTGTCAGGTCATCTCTCCAGCACCCTGAGCAATGAGCAATGCCAGGGGAGCACCAAGCAATGCCAGGGGAATGCCACAAGGGCAGCGACCTGCCAGGACCCAGCCCTGGGGACCAGCACTCATCACACCAGCTCCCAAAGGTAATAACACCTCTGTCACTGCCTAGTCCCCTCTGAGCTGGCCTGGCTGGTGCACCATGCCTGGCAGGTCCTTGGGCTGGCAGTGAGGTGGGATTCAGAGGCCACAGCACCACCTCAGCTTCATCTCCCATCTCCTCATCCTCAAAGCAACCTGACATCCTCTTCTGACACCCTTGGCATGGCAACGGCTGTACTGGCACGGCAATGCAGCTCATGGAGGAGAGACAAAAATGTCAGGCAGATTCCCCCTCACCCTGGCCATTCCTCTGCTTTCCAGAGCAGCAAAACCACCCCGTCTCCCCTGGGGTACCTCCAATAGGCTGGGTACAATGGGCCCTGCCAGCCTCCTCTCCCCACCACCCAGCACTGCATGAGATGAGTTGGTGGGTCTCAGTCCAGGTCTCGCAGGTCCTGGCATCCAGGGAGCCGTGCTGGCATGCTGATGTCCCTTGCAGGTCCCCTGCATGGGGAGACCCATACCCTCCCTTACCACTCCCAGAGCAAACACCTTGTTTGAGGGGCATAAATTTGGGACACCAAGGAAAATAGTCCCTCTGGTTTTTGGCTGCCAATGGCTTTTTTTCCCCGCAGCCAGTCCGTCTGCCAGAACAGGCCTGCAGCTCAGGGCCAGCCCTCCCTGTGGCGGGGAGGAAAGGTGCTGGCATTCCCGGGCAGAGGGGGAAATTAAGACTGCCTTCCTCACCCCATTTGGCCAGGGGGATGTCACCCTGACAGCAGGCAGGGAGAGCGGGCAGAGCATCGCTCTCTGCCGGGGAAGGAGATCCGGTAGGGGCATTGGAAGTTACACAACACTGCGCCAAGCAGACAAGGCAGTAAGCGCGGCGGGGGCACGCGCAAGCCCCCTGAGCGAATTCCCTGACGTGACAAACATCTCCCAAAGCCCCCTCGACACCTATTGCACACGCAGGGAGGAGCCCACGCGCCGGCTCTTGCCTGCCTCTAAAGGAAAAGTCTCACCAGAGACAGTGTTGAATTAGTGAATTGCCTCATTCATTCGCCCTCTCCGGAAGCTCTGCCTGTACATGCAAACATACGCGTGGCGTGGGAAGGCACGCACAGCAGACATGTGTGCCCACCCCTACACCCACCAGGAATCCCATCCCCCCCCAGCCACTTTCTTCAACACCCGCTCTGAAATGCAGTCTGCACCCACACATTTCCCTCCATGCTCTGCAGGTGAGGAACCCTGGATGGAGCCAATTTTGCATGCAGCCCACTTCATGGCATGGTTGGGTGACCCCCCACCCTGCACCTTGCACCTCTGCTCCCTGGGGGAGGAAAGCCCCCCTGCCATGTTTTGGTCCCAAATCCAGAGATTCCCATGTGAGAGATGCCCTCTCAGCACGCACATAAGCACTCCCAGCCACATTTGTCCTCCACAGCTTAGAGGAGACCCTTCTACAGGGGATGCTGCTGTAGCAAAAAAACCCTCACTGTGGCCACTCAGGTCCCTCCATCCCCAAAAGCTTGAGCAGAACCTGGCAGGGGCCATGCAGGGCACAGCACATGCATGGCCTGCAGGACATGCATGTGCATGGCCTGCAATGTGTGAACGCCCAGTACCACATCCATGTGGGATGTGCACAGACAGAAACCTTCATTTCTAAGCTGGAAGGTCCAGCCTGTGGTTGTCACCTGGCAAACACTCTCCTGGGATGCACAGGCTCACAGCACACACCTGCATGCAACTCTGGGCAGATGCAAAATGTGTCCATACACATGTGCACACACCTGGCACACTCCACGGTGCACAGCTCTGCAGACCCCATTTGGGGGTTCGGCGCACACAGGGCACACACAGCCATGGTCAGGCAGCAGCAGGGCAGAGCAATGCCTGCAGCCTGCCTGCCTGCTCCCTGGAGAGACCCTGCTCTGCCAGCACATTCTTACATAATTCCAGCCGAGTGTGGGACAAGCCATCACAGCAAGGAGGGAGACAGAGCAGATTTAGCTCATTCCTTTTCCTAGAATAACTTCTTTAAGCCCCGCAAGATGCCCAAGAAAACATCTCATCTCCACGCCCCACCCAGCAGCCTCCCAGCAGCACCAAGCCACAGTGCAGTGACAGCAGCCAACACGACCAGTGCAGCATTGCGCCCCAGCCAGGGCCTCTTTTCACAGGCATCACAACACATACCCGGTCCTATTCTCCCTCCCCTTGTACCAAGAGGAAACACTGATGTACCTGCAGGTACCCCAGGATCTGCGGGATGGCCACCCAGCTCAGTTCCTCCCTCTAATTGCTGCCGCAGATGTGTGCTGATGTCTATGTTGGACAGGGAGTATTTCTTGCAGCTAGGACCACAGCTCAGAGAGCAGCATCAGTGCTGGCATCAGCGTGACCTAGGAACGTGGGCATCAGCCGATGTGCCTCAAGGAAGCAAAAGCATCAGCACCCACAGCCCAGAGCCTGTGCCCTGTCCCCACCCATCCCCTTCCTGGCTGCTCTTCCCATTTGGCTTTGAATATTATTTTTCTTCAATCTTATCTAGAATTTGAGACCAGACACAAAGGCTTGTATGTGCCCAGATCACTTTCCCCCTTCACAAACACCAGTCATTCAATACTGCTCCAGCCTGAGCAACGCTTTAAAGACAGTGGTTTGCCAAAGAGGAGCCCTGCCATTGTCGCAGCATGCAGCAGCTCAGCCCCTCTCCCCAAGCCCAGCACATTGAATGCTCTGAGTTTTTGTTCCCCTCCAGCAGCAGCAGCAATCTCTCCCTCCCACTCCCCACCCTCCTTCGGGCTGTACATTCAGTGCCACTGCCCTTATTGAACACTGAAGCAAAGAGGTAAAAAAAAGGGGCTCTATTTTCTTAACCGTCAATTCTTCCAACCCTTTCTCATGCAGAGACACTGCTGCTCTCCTCATTTGCTCCCTAATTACATGGTGCTGTAACTTTTCCCTCTTTGCTCACTCTCTTCCAACAAATTGGAGGGTGGTATTTGCCAAATCTTGCTTTCACCTTAACCCACTGCCATCCCTGACCAGGCTCAGACATATTTGCTTTACAATGGTCCAGCCAGAAAGAACCAAGACAACTGCAAACAGCTTTATCTTGGTGCCTTGCAGCAGCTCTGGGTACCACATGACAGGCTGAATCCTCTCTGCCCAGCACCATGGGCAACAGGACATGGCTTTGGGAATTAGAGCCCCAATGCTCCAGATGTGGCCCCACAGCTGGCCAGCTGTGCAGGACCTCCAGACACCTTCACATCCCCAGCACATCCTAAGCCTGATGAGCGATTAGCCCCTACAGAGCCCCACAGGGCTTACAGGGCTGCTGGGAAGCATTGGTGAGTGCTGAGGAATAGCCAAACCCCTGCCCTGTCCATTGGTCTGGGTTGAGAGGAGAGCTCAAGGCTCGCTCTGCTTTCAGGGTGTCCTATCAAGTCAGTGTTACAGAGGGGGCTGTGGTAAATACAGATTTGAGCCCAAGTGCTGCCACCAGACCTGTACAATGCAGGTGATGAGTAGGAGCCTCATTTCATCCTGAGCAAGCATGGGAGGAACAGGACAGCAGGTCAGTGGATGCCTTCAAGGTCACCTGGACAAGACCAATCTCCTTTCCCCAAGGAGTAGGGCAATGCATCCAGCAAAAACCCATGCACAGAGCAGCTACCAGAGACATCCTGTTTGAACTGAACTTTGGTCCAGGCAGATGCTCAGCAAGTAGGCCTAACCAAAGTTAATCCTATTGTGTGAGGCTATCAGTGAGAACCCAGCACCAAAAAAAAAAAACCCAAACCAAAACAACAAAAACACCCAAATGGTTTGGCTGGAGTCTGGGCTGATAAGCAGCCAAAACTGCATGAACACAGCAGAAAATCTGACTACAAATCAACTACTTTATAAATATCTGCGGCCATCAGAGTCCATTGAGCTTTTCCTCCATAGCAGCTGGCTGCATGATCTCCCCTTGAGTAGGGACACCTTTCAAGGTTACCCCTCAAGGCTGAGAGATCCCTTACCTGACACCAGACATCGATGGACTGGTAAGTAACACTTTTTTGCATGCATGTAACATTCAAAATATCATGTAAGTTTTCTATAGATAATCTTTGTATATCATACTAACTTTAAGTGTAATAAACAGTAGAGTATTGACTGCCAATACATCTGTACTTATTTAATATTTTACATACCTAATTTACTGATTAGAACTCAATAAACTAACTATTAGCTCAAATTTGAGTGATCTCTGAATTCTCCTGCAACACATGGAAACTCTAAGCACTGCCCTCTGGGCCAGAGACACATGAGAAAGCTGCTTGACTTGCACATGGTGACCCATAAACCCATAACACACTGTTCTGAGAATCACTGGCCATTTGATGCACCCCCCACCATCATGCCCCATGTTGTGGTTTAGCCCCAGCCAGCAGCTAAGGACCATGCAGCTGCTCACTTGCTCACTCACTCCCCCACCCCCAGTGGGATGGGGAGGAGAATCAGAAGAAAAAGGTAAAACTCATGGGTTGGGATAAGGACAGTTTACTAGGACAGCAAAGGAAGAGGAAAATAACAACAGTACTTAGAATATACAAAGCAGGTGATACACAATGTAATTTGCTCACCACCCAGAACCAATGCCCAGCCCATCCCCAAGCAGTGACTCCTCCCCAGCCAGCTCTCCCCTTTACGTATTGAGCATGACCTCATATGGTATTGAATATTCCTTTGGCTAGTTTGGGTCAGCTGTCCTGGCTGTGTCCCCTTCCCAGCTTCTTGTAAAAATTAACTCTATCCCAGCTGAAAACCAGGACATCCAATCTCCCCACACTCTGCCTCTGAGCAAGAAACAAGCACAGAGGAAAAGCATCCTTGCTTGAGCCTCCAGCTGGGGCACCAGATGCTCAGCTGGTCCCTGTCAGCATCCCCTCCCAGTTCAGCCTCAACACTGGCTGGTGTCTCAGGCTCCTGATGAAAAGCTCCAGCCAGGCCTGTTCTCTGCCAGCCAGGGTTTCATGCTGGCAGCAGCTGGCAGTGACTTGGAGATCCAGAGCCACCACAGGACTGGCACAGTGCTATACAGCAGGGCCAAGGGCTGGCAAGCACAAAGTCCCACAAAATGAGCTGAGACAGCCAGGGCCAGGCAGCCCCAAACATCTCTGCTGCTCAAACCCAGCTCCACAGGCTGCAGAGAGCAGGGGATGCCCTTCAGAAACACAGGTCAGCAAGTCACAGCTCTGCCAATCACTGGCTCCTCTTTGCATGCTCTCCTGGCCAAGCCCTAAACATCACCCCAGCTCACAAAGACGAGACTGGTGCATCTCAGCATCTTCCAGTGGTCCAGAAGGGCTGCTTGGAAATCTCCCTTCCTTCTCTTCTCCAGTACCGGAGATATTTATGGCTTTACCCACCCACTGTCCATGATCCCCTGGACCAAGGAGATGGGATGCTCAGGAAGCAGCAAAATCAGAGGGATTAGTAGTTACAGGCTATGGGTAGAAAGAGAAGCAACCTGGCACCACTGCCGCACCAGTGGAGTCTTCTGTCCCCAGCATAACATCATCTGCAGCCCTCTTTAGCACCACCTGCCATCAGGCCAGGGCAGTCACAGGGAAGGTGGTTTGGAATGCAATAAAGAGGCAGCAAGATCAGAATAAAGGCAAGCCAACCTGTTCTTTCAGAAAACTCTCCTTGCCAGACAACCCCCAAGTTGGGGTTTTTGCTGGTGTTTTTTGGTTTGTTTTTTTTTAAGACATCACAGATTTAGTAGCATCACAGAGATATTAAGCTTCCTACAACAGTCAACTGGGTACCACTGTGTCTCGATGAAACCATCTGATCTTGCCACTGTCAGCTCATTTAAGAACTAGATGCCAGGCAGATCTGCAGAAGGAAAAGCATCAAATGGACACACTCCCAATAGATGCAGTCGGGTTTGTCTCTAGCCCAGACACTATTCACCTCCAGCTATAACCCTGAGGGCCAGCATCCCTGTGGGGAATACCCATGTGTGCCCCCTGCCCCTGAAAAACAGGGACTCAGGATGTGTTTCAAGGCCAAAATTCCCCAAGAGACAGGGCGGCTGGAGAGACTAGAAAAGCTCAGTGTACTTGGCACCCAAATGCAAACTAGAAATAACTTGGTTAAAATGTAACTTGGAGAGCACCATCCCCAGGAGAAACTATGAAGCACTATAGGATTCCTTTGCTGAGGAAAGCAGAACAAAGGCCGGAAGGTGAAACAGAGCCAAGCCAAACTTCAGCACATGTCCACCACATGCAGATGGGTCCCCAGGGACAACCAATGCTATTTGAGTTCCCCAGCACAGCTGGCCTCCATTCCAGGGGGTGTCACAGAACCACACAAACTAGGCCAGTCCAGTTCAACAAACAATCAAAAATACTTATTTTACAAGATGGAAGGGGAAAAACTAAGTTTTGTTCTAACTGAAACCACTCTGGCTCCAACAGACATTAGCAATCCACAGGTTCAGGATGTCATAGAATGGTTTGGGTTGGAAGGGACCTCAAAGATCATCTAGGTCCAACCCCCCTGCTACGAGCAGGGACAGCCTCCACTAGACAAGGTAGCCCAAAGCCTCATCCAACCTGGCCTTAAACACTTCCAGGGATGGGGGCTCCACAACCTCTCTGGGCAACCTGTTCCAGTGCCTCACCACCCTCACAGTAAAGAATTTCTTCCCAACATCTAATCTAAATCGACCCTCCTTCAGCTTAAACCCATTACCCCTTGTCCTATCACTACACTCCCTGATAAACAGTCCCTCACCATCTTTCCTGTTAGGCCCCCTTCAGGTAAAGGTAAGCCGCAATTAGATCTCCCCAGAGCCGCCTTTTCTCCAGGCTGAACAACCCCAACTCTCTCAGCCTGTCCTCACAGGAGAGGTGCTCCAGCCCTCTGATCAGCTTCGTGGCCCTCCTCTGGACTCGCTCCAACAGCTCCATGTCTCTCCTGTACTGGGGCCCCCAGAGCTGGATGCAGTACTCCAGGTGGGGGTCTCACAAGAGCAGAGTAGAGGGGCAGGATCAACTCCCTCAACCTGCTGGTCACACCTCTTTTGATGCAGCCCAGGACACGGTTGGCTTTCTGGGCTACACATGCGGATTGCCAGCTCATGCTGAGCTTCTCATCAATCAATACCCCCAAGTCCTTCTCCTCAGGGCTGCTTTCAATCCATTCCCCACCCAGCCTATAGTCGTGCTTGGGACTGCCCTGACCCACGTGCAGGACCTTGCACTTAGCCTTGCTGAACTTCATGCGGTTCGCACGGGCCCACCTCTCCAGCCTCTCAAGGTCCCTCTGGATGGCATCCCTTCCCTCCAGCGTGTCGACCCCACCACACAGCTTGGTGTTGTCGGCAAACTTGCTGAGGGTGCACTCGATCCCACTGTCCATCTCCCCGACAAAGATGTTAAACAGCGCCGGTCCCAGTACCGACCCCTGAGGAACACCACTCGTCACTGTTCTCCACTTGGACATTGAGCCATTGACCACAACTCTTTGAGTGCGACCATCCAGCCAATTCCTTATCCACCGAGTGGTCCATCCATTGAATCCATGTCTCTCCAATTTAGAGACAAGGATGTCATGCGGGACAGGGTCACATGCCTTGCACAAGGCCAGGTAGATGACGTCAGTTGCCCTTCCCTTAGCCACTGATGCTGTGACCCCATCATAGAAGGCCACCAAGTTTGTCATGCACGATTTGCCCCTAGTGAAGCTGTGTTGGCTGTCACCAATCACCTCCTTATTTTCCACGTGCCTGAGCATAGTCTCCAGGAGGGTCTGCTCCATAATCTTGCCAAGCACAGAGGTGAGACTGACCAGCCTGTAGTTCCCTGGGTCTTCCTTTTTACCCTTCTTAAAAATGGGGGTTATGTTTCCCCTTTTCCAGTCAGTGGGAACTTCACTGGACTGCCAGGACTTCTCAAATATGATGGAGAGTGGCTTAGCCACTTCATCCACCAGTTCCCTGAGGACACACGGATGCAACTCATCAGGTCCCTTGGACTTGTGCACCTTCAGGTTCCTTAGATATTCTCGAAACTGATCTTCTCCTGCAGTGGGCGGTTCTGCATTCTCCCAGTCCCTGCCTTCTGTGACCTGGGCAGTGTGGCTCAAGCATTTGCCAGCGAAGACTGAGGCAAAGAAGGCATTGAGTACCTCAGCCTTCTCCATATCCGGGGTAACCAGGTCACCCGTTTCATTCCGGAGGGGACCCACATTTTCCCTCGTCCTCCTGTTATCACTAACATACCTATAGAATCTGTTTTTTTTTTCCCTGACTGCTTGGACAGTTTCTCTGTACTCCTCCCAGGCTACCTGCCCTTGCTTCCACCCTCTGTAGGCTTCCTTTTTGCGTTTGACTTTGCCCAGGAGCCACTTGTTCATCCACAGGGGCCTCCAAGCGTTTTTGCTTGACTTCTTCTTTGCTGGGATGCATCGCTCCTGATCTTGGAGGAGGTGACCCTTGAATATTAGCCAGCTGTCTTGGGCCCCTCTTCCTTCCAGGGCTTTGTCCCATGGTATTCTACCAAGCAGGTCCCTGAAGAGGCCAAAGTCTGCTCTCCTGAAGTCCAGGGTAGTGAGCTTGCTGTGCGCCCTCCTCGCTGCCCTGAGGATCCTGAATTCCACCATTTTGTGGTCACTGCAGCCAAGGCTGCCCTTGAGCTTGACATCCCCTACCAGGCCCTCCTTGTTGGTAAGAACAAGGTCCAGCATGGCACCTCTCCTCGTGGGCTCCTCTATCACTTGGAGGAGAAAGTTGTCATCGACACATTCCAGGAACTTCCTGGATTGCTTGCGCTCAGCTGCGTTGTCCCTCCAGCAGATGTCGGGGTGGTTGAAGTCCCCCATAAGGACCAGGGCTTGTGAGCGTGAGGCTGCTCCTATCTGCCTATAGAGGGCTTCACCTGCTCTGTCCCCCTGGTCAGGTGGCCTGTAGCAGACCCCCACTATGATGTCCCCTGCCCCAGCCCTCCCTTTAATCCTGACCCATAGGCTGTTGGTGGGCTCCTCATCCATCCCCAGGTGGAGCTCCATGCACTCCAGCTGGTCATTGACATAGAGGGCAACGCCCCCTCCTTGTCTGCCCTTCCTAAAGAGCCTGTACCCTTCCATCCCAACACTCCAGTCATAGGAGCTGTCTCACCATGTCTCTGTAATGCCAATAAGGTCATAGCTTTGCAGGTGCACACACGTCTCCAGCTCCTCTTGTTTGTTCCCCATGCTCCGTGCGTTCGCGTAGAGGCATTTCAGTTGTGCCCCCGATGAGGCTGACTTATTGGCTGGGGTGGCTGGAATTCTTTTGATGTATCTTCCCAGTGTTACCCTGTTGGTTCCTGTTGCATCCGGAGCCCCCAGCTCATCTCCTCTAGGCTTTGAGCGTGCTGTAGTGCATCCAGCACGTCTCCGAGCAGTAGGCCGAGGGCCCTCGCCAGCACCCCATCCCTCCAACCTGGGCACATCATCCCACAACATGTCACTGGCAAGCCTGATGTTATCCCCCTCCCCCCTTTGAGCCTAGTTTAAAGCTCTGTCCATGAGCCCTGCTAGTTCCTGGGCAAAGATCCTCTTCCCCCTTTGAGAGAGATGAATCCCATCAGGGTTCATCAGGCCTGGTGCCGTGTAGGCCGCCCCATTGTCAAAGAACCCAAAGTTGTGGTGTTGACACCAGCCACAGAGCCATGCATTTATGGACTGCGTCCGCCTGTTCCACCCACCATTGCTGCCCTCAACTGGAAGGAGGGAGGAGAATATTACCTGCAGTCCCAAATCCTTCAGTGACTGCCCTAAGAGCCTGAAGTCCCTTTTGATCACTTTTGTGGTGCGTGTCTGCTTCATCCCCACCCACATGGAGGAGCAGCAGTGGGTAATAGTCAGAGGGCTGTACCAGGCTGGGGAGTTTCCTAGCGATGTCCTTGACACGGGCCCTGGGGAGGCAGCGGACTTCTCTGAGAGGGGGTCTGCCCTGCATATCGGGCCCTCTGTACCTTTCAGAAGGGAGTCCCCTATGACTATAACTCTCCTTTTCTTCTTTGTTGGGGTGGTCACGACCCAAGGCATGGGCCTTTTGGGCCTAGGTGCTACCTCTGGAGTAGCTTGACTGTCATCCATACCCTCACTCGAGTGGTCTTCCACAGCCAGAGCCTCGTAGCTGTTGCACAGGGGTACGTGGGAAGGCGAGGTGGGTGAGGAGGAGAAGGTTCGCCTGCCACGCGTGGACTTGTTTCCATTCGCTGCCCTCTTTAAGGCTGCTGCCTTCTGCCTGGCAAGGGGAGGATACAGGGTCCCCTTCACTTTGGCTTTGGTCTGTTAGCTGTCCCTGTTTCTGTCTCAGGGAGGGCAGAGCTTGTCGATCGGGATATTAATACTATACTGCTGACTTAAGAGCTCCTAAGGTTTATGGTTGATAACCCAAAATATGCAAAAATCACTCACCTGTGTAAAATGTCTCTCAATCTGTACAGAAGATGAACCATAGGTGGCGTCCCAACCCACAGGGAGAGCCTCCAACCGCAGACCTGCTGCTCTGAGGGAGACGGACTCAAGATGGCTCTCTCACGGGACTCCATGTATACCCAATTCGAATCTGACCTGTGGTCATATACGGTCACATAGGTCTCCTATTGGCCAAAGACCTCAGCTTTGTCTCCCATCAACTCAAACTGCCACTGCCCTGCGGGCATAATTCAAACTGCTGCGGGAAGGTTTTCCTACCGGCTTTGTCGGAGCGGGTGCACCTGCCACAGGGGGAACACATCAAGTTGCAGACGAGTAGCAAGGAAAATGCCAGGGCTACAGAGATGCTGCTGGCTCTCAGCTACCCTCGCCCTGTCTCGCTGGGGAGCATCTCAACCAGAGCACAGCCACTCTGAATTCAAGTCTATGCTGGTTTTGACTGGGATAGAGTTATTTTTCTTCATAGTAGCTAGTATTGGGCTATGTTTTGAATTTGTGCTGAAAACAGTGTTGATAATACAGGGATGTTTTTGTTATTGTTGAACAGTGTTTACACAGTGTCAAGGCCTTTTCTGCTTCTCACACCACCCTGCCAATGACTAGGCTGGGGGTGCACAAGAAGTTGGGAGGGGACACAGCCAGGACAGCTGACCCCACCTGACCAAAGGGATATTCCATACCATATGACATTATCACCCGAATTGGGGAATAAAAGAAAACTCCTTAACACCAATTTAGCATTAAGAAGCAGGCACTTCCTTTTATTGCAGCGCTGGGTGTCAGGAGGATAGTTCCTCTAATCAGGCACCCCTAATGCTGGTTCTCTTGTCATATTTATACACGAATATTACAAGGATTACAAAGTGGTACACTCCCCATTACAATGATTGGGTCATATTTCTTTGCCTAGTATGCAAACTAGAACGCATGCTCAGTTCCTTTCTCTGCCTCTATCTTTTGAGTAGGGGGTATAATTTGGGTAGGGGGCTTAGGGGTTAGTGGTTGTGGGGACCCTGGCCCAAGTTACCTTTCCCCTAGTTTCTCAGTACTTTGGTGATGGTAATTGTTTGCTATATGCCTCAGGAAGATAAGGATGCTGCTGGAGGCAATTATGTACATACTTTTCAGAAAGTGAGGACACTAAGGACCTTGAAGTGTCTTGTAGCTCCTCCTTTTTTATCATGACATGTAACAGGTGCTCATTCTAAGAATCATTAGCCTTCTTCCCTAAAGTAATAATGAATAGTTTCTTATCACATATAAGTAGGCCTTCATTACAGGCCTATCTTTTTGGCTACAACATCATGCTCAGCATATAAAGCTGGGAGAAGGAGGAAGAGGGGGATGTTTGGAGTGATTGTGTTCATCTTCCCAAGTAACTATTATGCATGATGGAGCCCTGCTTTCCTCGAGATGGGTGAAACACTTGCCTGCCAATGGGAAGTAGTTAATTCCTTGTTTTGCTTTGGTTGCATGTGCAGCTTTTGCTTTACTTAAACTGTCTTTATCTCAACCCATGAGTTTTCTCACTTTACCTCTTCTGATTCTCTACCCCATCCCACGGGGGTGGGGGGGTGGGGGGTGAACAAGCAAGCAGCTGTGTGGGGTTTAGTTGCCAGCTGGGGTTAAACCACAACAAATTCCCACAAGAGGCTTTCCCAGCCTTGCTCTTCCCCAGACTCTGCCCCCAAAAAGCACTGCCACATCCCCCCCCTCACTGCCCTTTTCTTCCCACTCACTTTTGCCCTCAGGTTTTGGCTACTCCAGCAGAGCCCAAGCACAGATGGGGGCAGGAGGGGACTGGAGAGGACAGAGTCCTCACACACACCACTGCCATGCAGATCTGCTCACATCTCCCACACACACCCGATGTGGGCAGGAGAGCCCTGGCACACTCATCCAAGGGGTTTGCAAAGGTCAGCCCAGGAGGAGGTCTCCAGCAAGGGCCACATGCCAGTGCCAGCTGGGAACCACTCAAGACAACACACAAAAAAAAAAACCCAGCTGACAACACAGACACTGCCAGGAGAGAAAGCAGCAGGTTGAGACAAGGACATGGCTTATTATGCCACCCCCACAGGTGCAGAGCACCAAGCAGAGCAGCCAGTTCAGCTGCTGCTGGCAGCACGCTAGCAAGGGGAGGCAGCAGCCAGCATCCTCAGCCCTAACAGGAGAAAAAAAAAAGTCAAACGCTATCATTAGCACCAATAGCAGCTTCCATTCCCTTCCTCCCACATGCCCTCAGGAGGCCAGGCAGGCTCTGGTGAGACACAGCACCACAAGGACATGGGAAATGCTGCTGGAACAAGCTCTTCCAGTGTTGTCACTGTCCTTGGAGGTTTTCAAGGCCAGCCTGGATAAAGCCCCAAGCAGCCTGCTCTGACCTGGTGGCTGACCCTGCTTTGAGCATGAGGACTAGAGACCTCCTAGTGACCCTTCCCATCCGGATTATCCCATGCTCAGAGCTGGGCAGGCCCAAGCCCACCATATGCTGGGGCTACCAACAAAATCAAGATAACTGGAAGCTGATGAGAGCCACTCTGGTTTGGTGGTTTCCTCAGGGAACACACCAGGGGCTGGATAAGCCCTAAGGAACAAGGTCCCCATGCCCTCAGGACAGGGCTTACCTGTACAGACAGCAGGAACTAAAACCCAGACCTGATCTGGAAGGTGACCCCCATCAGCATCTCCTTGGAGATGCATCAACTCGGACCACAGCCAGGACAGCAGCAGGCAGGGAACATGGCATTAATCCAACAAAAAAAACCTGGGCATTGATTTTTTTTCTTGCAGCCCTTTCCTCATCTTGCAGCTCAGAGTGCTGGAAAAGGCAAGTGACACCTCCAAGGATGGTAACAGGCAGGAAGGAGAGACAGCACCAAATGCATGGGCACTGCTCTCATTGTGGAGAGCAGAATACAACCCCCTGCTGCTGTGTGTTGGGTTTGCGTGGCAAGGTTTTGGTAGCGGGGGGGCTACAGGGGTGGCTTCTGTGAGAAGCTGCTAGAAGCTTCCCCTGTGTCTGACAGGGCCAATGCCAGCCAGCTCCAAGACAGACCTGCCACTGGCCAAGGCCAAGCCAATCAGTGCCTCTGTGATAACATATTTAAGAAGGAAAAAAAACCCAGTTAGAGAGAGAGCTTTTGCAGCTGGAAAGAGGAGTGAGAAGATGTAAGAAACTCTGCAGACACCAAGGTCAGTGCAGAAGGAGGGGGAGGAGGTGTTCCAGGCGACAGAGCAGAGATCCCCCTGCAGCCCATGGTGAAGACCATGGTGAGGCAGGCTGTCCCCCTGCAGCCCATGGAGGGAGGATGAGGGGGTGTAGAGATTCCACCTGCAGCCTGTGGAGGACCCCACGCCGGAGCAGGTGGAGACACCTGAAGGAGGCTGTGACCCCATGGGAAGCCCGCGCTGGAGCAAGTTCCTGGCAGGACCTGTGGACCCGTGGAGAGAGGAGCCCACGCCAGAGCAGGTTTGCTGGCAGGACTTGTGACCCCGTGGGGGACCCACGCTGGAGCAGTTTGCTCCTGAAGGTCTGCACCCTGTGGGAGAGACTCACATTGGAGCAGTTCGTGAAGGACTGTCTCCCGTGAGAGGGACCCCACGCTGGAGCAGGGGAACAATGAGAGGAGTCCTCCCCCTGAGGATGAAGGAGCAGCAGAAACACCGCGTGATGAACTGACCGTAACCCTCACTCCCCGTCCCCCTGTGCCGCTGGGCGGGGCGGAGGTTGAAGCTGGGAGTGAAGTTGAGCCCGGGAAGATGGGAGGGGTGGGGGGAGGTGTTTTAAGATTTGGTTTTATTTCTCATTCCTCTACTCTGTTTTGCTTAGTAATAAATAAGATTAATTCCCTCTCTAACTTCGGTCTGTTTTGCTCGTGATGATAATTAGAGAATGATCTCTCCCTGTCCTTATCTCGACCTGTAAGTTTTTTTTTCATTGTACTTTTTCTCCCCTGTCTAATGAAAGAGGGGAGTGATAGAGCAGCTCTGGTGGGCACCTGGCCCTCAGCCAGGGTCAACCCACCACATGCTGCCAAGCCCAGTGTCCTCAGATGCATCTCCTGAGCTCACCCAGCCACAGTTGCCAGAGACTTCCCTGCGTCACATTGAGCAGGGGAATCTGAGCAGGACAGGGGAGCAATTCAGCGAGGAGCCAATGCTCTCCTGCATACAGGATCACATCCTCGCTCCTGCCCCATCTGCTCAGCCATGGGGAGATCCAGCTTGGAGGCAGTGGCAGCAGCAACTGGGGAAAGTTTTCCTTTGCAGCAGTATGGCACCCACCAGGAACATGCTTTGCAGACAGCACTTGGGTAGAAAGTTGCAGAGCTCAGTGGCCTCATCCACTGCTCCAACCTTCAAACACCAAGTAACAATGCTTTAACAGAAAAGTAGCCCCACCACTCCAGGCTGCAGTCCCCAACCTCCCTATACTCTCTGGAACAGAGGCCCACAGCCAAGGCCTTGGGAAGAGCTGAAGCTCCAGGGGAGCTCACCATGCCCACAACATGCTCCTCACTCCTGTAGCCTGGGGATTTCCCACACCATAAGCACCATCACTGGGCTCACCAACCCTTGGTGGACTTTTCATGAATTTACTTAATTGCCTTTTGATCCCAGACAAGTTTTCCCATCTTCCCACCATATCCCTTACCCAAGGCCACCATTTCCACAGGTTAATCCCAAACTGCTTCAAGAAATGCACTTGCACCCCAAGGTACACTGCCTCTTCCTGCACATGATGCCCCACACACCCTATACAAGAAGGGAGCTCGAGCAATCATTCCCTGTTCACATTCCCCCAGCCACACATGATTTTATTATTCCCCATCATGCCTCCCTCAGAAGAGGGCCAGTTTATGTAATTGTTCCTTGTATGGAACTGCTTCATACCTTTAACTATTCCTGCTACCCCTCCCTGCACTTTCCCAGCATGTCTTTAAAAGGGTGCCAGATGTGCTGGCAGACAGGCTGTGAAGGAGGAGCAGTTTTGGTTAAGACCCCAGCCCAGAAAAGGAGACCGATGCCGTGACCAAACTACAGGGGAAGGACAAGCCATGAACCCAGAAATTACTACAAAATGCCCCATTCAAACACCTCCTCTGTAAGGGGAGGCATACAGAGGTTACAAAAGCATCTTCTAATCATAACAAACACGATATTAACAGCCTCAACTGTTCACATCACCTCTCAGCTTCACCCATGAGCTGCATCATCCACAGGACCAGCTGTTTCACCCCTTGGTCTAATGGCCAGGTCTGCAGACAGGATCTCATCACAAGAGGGATCATTGCTCTGCATCAATGTGGTACCTTGACAGGAGCAAGAGAGACAGCCTTGTTTCTTGAGACAGGCAGGTTTCCTAGCACAAGAGCAAGGACACTGGGTCCAGACAGCTCCACTAGCCAGAAGCCACTTCACTCCAGGTCTAACCCTGGCTGGGACACCACAGAGATTAAGGGGGCAACTCACACAGCAAAAGCCCAAACACACTTCCCCTTCAGAAGGGGACACATGATAGGACTTTGCAGAGAAACAATGCTGGGAACATGTTTAGCTTCGCTATGTGGCTTCCCTGCTAGCTGGTCACAGCTGCAGGCACTGCTGCTGCAGTGATGGGTCACACTGAGGCAATCAGATCAGGAGTGGTTTAAAACACAGCCCCTAAGCCTCACAGGTGGGGATTGAAGGGGCTCCTCCTTCAGGGGGACCAATGGCTTTTTCCTGATGAAAAAGGAAACCCTGAGGCAAGTCCTCACACCATTCCAGGGCTAAAGTGCCTTAGCTGACACCAAGACAGAGAAGCATTTGCTGCAGAAAGACCACAAGCCTCAGTGCATTGGGTGTTTGATCTGGGTACAGCACTGTCCCTGGGGACCAGACAGTCAACCCATCAGACATCCTTAGACTGCCCCATGCAGCAACTCCACAGGGCTCACTCTTCCTCTCATCCCAGCCAGCCTTACATAAGGGGGGCACTACCTTAGCACAGGCAGGGCTTTCAGAAAGCCCACACTGTCCTCCAACCTCACCAGCACTGCTAGGCTGCAAGAACACACCTTGCACCAGGGAAGGAGACAACTCAAGTGCCTCCTTACCTCCCTGGAAGGCTTCAACCTCCAACACAGCTGCTCCCAGCAAGCTTTTCTTCTCATTTTTCCACCCTAGGACAGGTCAGAAGCCTGCCAAGCACTTTCCAGCCCCAAAACAGCAAGAAATATGCTTCAGCATCACCCAAGCCACACCTGCAGCTAGATCTCCCCCAGAACAGCCAGCACCACACCAGGAAGCAACACTAGGCCGCTGGACCTTGCACAAGGCTCTCCCCCAGCAGGCCTCAGGGCCTCCACACCCCAGTCTTAGAGCTACCCTGGAAGTCCCTAGCCCTCACACAGCCTCAGGCTCCATGTGAGCCCCACAGAAATGCTCCCACAAGCCTCATGCTCTACTACATGCAGGAGGGGGAACATGCCCCCAGCCCATCCTGCCCCTCTAGGGTCCCCACATAGAGGCAACTATATACCCACCCATAATTCCGGTTTTATCCCCATGCCCCCACACTCAGGTGTGAGGGGAAAGGATTTGATGCATAGTACGATGGTAATGTCACAACTTTCCAGAGGGTTCTCTGGGCAATCCGGCCTCTATAAGCAGCCAGCTCGGAGCCGACCAATGAGAGTGCCTTGAGGGGGTGGTACCGACTTGAACTTCCCAATGGGCGGTGGTGAGGTGGGTTGAGTCAATGAGTGAGGTGGTGTGTGCTCTTCCGGTTCAGCGAGGTGGGACTTACACAGGCAGGACTTCCCTGACTTAGTGGCTGGGGTTAGTTTAAGTTCAGCGACTGAGCACGCACAGCGCTCTGGGACAGCGTGAGCGGTGAGTGCGGGGGGGGGGGGGGCGGCGGCAGTTCTGCTCCGCTCCGCTGCCCCACACTGCTAGCACATAGCCTGTTGCCGGCACTAGTGTTTTGCTGGGGACTGGGGTTCGGCCCCTCCACCCCCTGTGGTGACAGTGTGTCCCAGTGGGGCTGGGGGGATCAATCCCTCTGTCCTATGGGGTGACAAGGTGTCCCTATGGGGTTGAGAAAGGAGGTTAGCCCCTCTGCACCTGTGGAGTGACAGGGTGTCCTGATGGGGAGGGGTTAAACCTCAGTTTTATGGAGTGATGGGATGTCCAGTTGGGGTTGGGGGAGACGTCTGCCCACGGGGTGACAGGGTTTTGCTGTGGGGCTGGGAAGGGGAGATTAGTCCCTCTGCCTCTTCGTGGGTGGGTAATGGAGACTAGCCCCGTTGCCCCCATGGGGTGACAGGGTGTACCTATGGGACTGAAGGTGGGGGAGGAAGGGGTTGGTGCCTCTGCCCCCCTGGGGTGACAGGGTTTCCTGGTGGGGCTGGGAGGCAGGGTTAACTGCTCTGCCCTACCTAGTAACAGGATGTCCCCATGGGTCTGAAGGGGGTGGAAGGGATTAATCCCATTGCCCTTTAACAGTAACAGAGCATCCAAGTGAGGCTGGGAGGAAGGGGTTAAACCTCCTTCTCCAAGGGGCTGTAGTATATCCCTATGGGGCTGGAGAGGGTGGTGAGGTGAGGGTTAACCCCTCTCTCCCCTTCTGCTTTCAAGGGAGTAATGTGCCCTGTTGGAGCTGTGTGGTGTGGCCAGGAAAGGATTGAACACATGCTCCCCCCCCAGTTGGGGGTACCAGTATATGCCAGTGGGGCTGAACCAGGTGGTGAGGAAATGGGTAACACCCCCCCACCCCCAGGCAACAGTAATAGGGTTGGAGGGGCCAGCAAGGAGAGGGTTAACCCCTGTCCCCAATCGAGGTGCCAGTGTCCCCTAGGAGGGCTGGTGGTGGAGAGGAAAGGGTTAACCCGGTTTCCCCTTGGGGCTGAGAATGCTGTCCCAGTGGGGCTGGAAGGGTGGCCTCAGGCAGGGGCCAGCACCCCAGTGGGACTGGAACTGGGAGACAGTGGGAGGCTGGGGGGATGAACCTGTCTTCCATGAAGGTGACAGCTTCTCACTGAGCCCCTAAATGGGGCACTGGGGGGGGGGGGGAGGTGTATGGGGGGGGCTTGACCCCATCCCCACACCAGTGTGAGCACCCCAGTGGGGCTGGAAGTGGGGGACCCTATATGGGGAGACATTGAGTGGGGAGTGACCCCATTCCCATCCAGGCTGGCAGTGGGGGCCATGCCAGCAGAGACAGTGACAGGAGGGTTAACCCTGTCCTCACTCAGGTGTCAGCACCCCAGTGGGGCTGTCAGTGGGGAGGAGGAGGCGGACGGTGCGTGTGGGGGCCCAGGGAGGGGATGATTCATTGCAGGTAGTCATGACATTGCTGCCTGGTTCCCTGCGGCTGCCAGCCAGCACAGGTGACTCTGCCTGCCCCGGTGCTCAGATCCCCTCCGGCTCCCTGATCAAACCCAGGATACGCTGCCATGCCAGCCATCCTGCTCTTCTGGAGCCATGCCGAGAGGTACGCGCCCACCCTGGCTTGCCGACCCCGATGCTCTGTGCTCAGCGAGCCACCGGACCCCAACTCCTGGGGACACAGCGAGTTGGAGGCTGTTGCCTGCCTGGCATTTTTCTTGCCAAGGGTGGGATGCAGGAACCGCTTGGTGATGTCCTGGCCACAGCTGCCCAGTTTCAGCAGTGGGCATCCGGAGAGGATGGTCTCTGCGGCCCTCAACGGACGGGGGGATGCAGTGGCATTGGATTTGCTTGGTGCACCTGAAGGTGACTTCTCAGAAGTAGGTTTTGCGCTGCCGGGCAGGGAGAAGGCACCATCCTGGTGCCCTAATATGGTGGGGGGAGAGCTAGGAGCCCGCAGCCAGCAAGCAGCTCCAGTCCCTGGGTGGGAGTGCTGCAGTCAGACCCCTTCTTCTGGGGGACTGGTGCCAGCACCCGGGGAGGGGGGATGCAGGACCCCCCACATACCCGAAGGGGAAAGCTGGGGAGGTGCAAATTGGTTAACATGACTTTTTCTGCCTGGCATATCACTGCCACCCTACTTTTCTTCCTCCCCAGTTTGCCTTGTGGGTGCACAACCCTGGGTGTGAGCAAGTAATTTCTGGGGACCCCAGGGGCTCCTCACTCTTGCTACTTGGCAGTGGCGGGGGCCTGTGTAGGGAATGTGATGGTAATGGGGCAGCCAGGGGCCAGGCACCTTGCTGCAGCAGGGAGGATGCCAGAGCTGGCAGCAGAAATGCCTTACTCCAGTAGCTTAGTGAGCCCAATGCACCTTGCCGCCCCAGAAAGCAATGCAAAACCAATTAGAAGGAAAATTACAGCTCAGCAAGCAATTCCATTGAAGGGTCCTCCCACACATGGTGGGAGGGGAGGGCCCGGCCAGGCACTGCTGGGAAGCACACAAAGGACAGCAGCTCCCCACACAGCACTGATGCCTGCTTGCCCACAGCCAAAGCCATTTTGGAGCTTTCCTGGGAGTGGAGGATGGAGCCAGTTGCAGCCATCTGGCTGGCGAGGAGTTGCATTTTCAGTGTGCTGGAGGAGCCAGAGGGGGAGACTCACCATGAGAGCATCTTGCGGTGGCATCCTCTGCAGGAGCTGGCACCTTCCTTTCCTCCATCCCTCTGCCACCCTCCAGTGCCTCCCAGGTGGGCACACAGCATCTGCCAGTGCCTTTGGACAACTGTAATGTTTAAAATAAAACTAGAGCCTTTAAAAATGATGACTTGGACTCTGAATGTGTTCATAAAGTTTTGGTAAGTGGGTTACCGCTTCTTGCCCTTGCGTACTTGTTACCGAGGTGCCAGTTGGTGCCCATCTCCAGCGCATGGCATCCTGCGGTGATCTTGCACCACAAAATGGAAAAAAATCTCCCCAGTGCCGCTGCCTGCATGGGTTTGTTCCCTTACATGACTACCAAGTAGAGGGATTATGTCAAATGATTGCTATTCAGCTCGCATGCTCATCCAGAGGTTGCATGGGCTGATGTCATGTGCAGGGCTGGAACAAAGATTTAATTTTTTATTTAATTCTTGTGGTTGCAAGAGGAGGACGGAGGCTGAGCTGTCTCAGCAGGGCTGGCCCTGGCTGAGGGATGCTTGTGGTTTTCCCGACAGTTGGGCAGCTGCAGCTTGTCCTAAGATGTCCCAGTTGGGAGGGTGAATGCAGAAATTGCTTGCCTGCCTGAAATCTGCCCTGCAGCACCTTCCCTGCTGCTCCCTAAGAGGGTTAAATGGGAAGGCAGGAGAGGAGTGGTAGCAAGGCACAGCTGATCCCCAGGAGATGGGAGGGATGGAAGGAGGCTCTTCTGGGACAGAGTCCTGTTTTACCACTGCACATGTGAGAGTCACCTCCGGAGTATGCCTTAACCCACTGGGTCACCCACCAGCATCTGGTCCTCACCAGCACAGTAAACTGTGGTACAGGGCTGTGTTTTGGCAGAGAAATTCCCCTTTCCTTGAACCCAGCCAGCCAAAGGGCTTCCTGGCTGGGAGCGCATCCCCCAGCGGGCGTCCCCAGCCAAAGATCCCTTGATAGTCAAGACTGGAGATCTTGGGGGGGTGACAGCATTTTGCTGGGATGAGACATACTTTTGTGGGAAGCACTGTGGTGTTTCGGATGGGCAGTGTGGTCCTGGTGGTGCCATCAGACTGGGCTGTGCAGGGTTGGAGCTGGGTACTGTGATCCCCAGGGGAAAAAAATTGAAGGTTTGCGGCCTCTGTGTCTCTTGAACTGGAGTGCAATGGGGTTGTCTTCAGTGCTGCCTTGCCCTTGCTGCAGGAGGGTTGGCATCATCCAGACAGGGGTCAAATCCTGGTCCCGGTCATGGGGAGCCCCTGCCTTACACCAGAGGCTGCTGCAGGGTAAGGAGATGCTGGGGTGACCTTTGGCAGGAGGATTGGCAGGTTACCTCTCAGGCATGCACCTTCCATCACTTGCCCTGGGGTCTCCTGCAGCCCCTCAGCCCTATGGGGAGGGCAGATGGGGAGATGGAGGCGGGCAGGGGGTAGAGCATCCTCTAGTGCCTGTGGGGGCTGGATGGTGATGGCAGCTCTGTGCACAGGAGCTGGTGGACTCCTGCTGGGAAGCTGGTACGGAAACATGCTGGCATTCAGGAACTGCCACGGGAGACACTGTCAGATGCTCTTTATGCTCCAAGGGACCTTCTCCTGTCTCTTATGTGCGCCCCTCCCCCGGACTGCCTTGCATGTCCACAGGTGCCCCCATCTCCCCTTACTGTGTCCTTCAGAGGTCCCTGCACCCATCAGCCCTTTTGCATTGGGTGCCTTAGCCCTCCTCACCACCTATAGCAAAATACCTGCTCTGCAGCTGGGGCAAAAAAAAGCAGAAATTGGTGGTTTGGATTGAGGGAGTCAATTTCCAAGCCCCTGTAGCAGCTACCCAGCTGTAGAGGGGTTATTGCTGAAGGCATGACCCAAGGCAAGCCTTAGATGCTTGGGATGGATGTCAGGGGCTCAGTGCAGCACTGCAGATGCGAACCCTCAGGGGTGCCCAGCCACCCTCATCTGAGCTGCTGTGGTTGGGGGAGGTCCCTCCATGACCTCCACTGGGAGCTTAGGGATAGAGTAAGGATGGGGGGGAACATCTGGTAACTTGTATGATGGTGAAGGAAAGAGACAAGGCTCACACCTGATGCAGAAATCTGTCTGCTGGAGGGGCTTGACCAGCTGGGGCTGCCCAGGGAGGTTTGGAGCAAGAATGGGGTGATAGGATGAAACCTCGACCATAGCAGGGAGTGGGACATGAGCACGAGGACTTAGTAGAGAGCAGCAGGTCTGCTGGGGGCAACACCTGGAGAAGAACAGAGCCAGGAGCAAGCACTGAGCTGCACTGTGTGAGGCAGGGCACGGCAGGCCAGGTTCAGGAGGGACAGGAGTTCACCATCAGCAAACCAAAGGGCAAGAAGCAGTGGGAAGCATTGTTGGAGGAACATGGGGCTTGCTCAGCCTCTGCTCGGAGGAGCTGCTCTCCTATCTCCTCCAGCTGCTCTCTGGGTTTTTGTAACCCCACTGGTGTTTGGTGCTCCAGCAGGGTGCCTGGGGGATGAATTAATCACCCATCCTTTTCCTTCCTTGGGTTACAGCCACCGGGTTTTTCCATGCCTTAGTATAGGCATGGCCCTGGCCTCAGCCCCTGTGCAATGGACAGAAACAGCCCTGGGAGCCAGTCACCTGTGCCAACCTCTGAGCCTCATGCCAGGCTACAGTGCTTTATTGCCTCTTCTCCCGCTTCATATTTCTGGTTTATTGCAAGATGTAGTTGAAGGCTCTCAGGGAGTGCAAATCAGGCTAGAAAGTGGGCTGTTTTAAACAAACAACAAAAAAAAGCCTCCCACCATCACAAGATGTTTCTGTCTAACGGCTTTGTTCTCCTTTCGCTAAATACAAATGTCCTGGTTCTGGCAAGGATAGAGTTAATTTCCCAAGGAGCCAGGACAGGTGAGCCAAGCTGGCCGGGGGCTATTCCATACCATGTGACATCATGCTCACCATAAAAGGGGGCTAGTCGGGCAGGGGCGGGTTCGGGCGTGGCTCCGGGACAGGTCGGTCATTGGATTGGTAAATCGTTCTCTGTTATCACCCATTGTTACTATCTGTTATCAGCACTGTTGTTGATTGTTTCCCTCTCCCTTGCTGTCCCAGTAAACTGTCCTTATCCCAACCCTCGAGGCTTTGCCCTTGTTTTTCCCATTCTCCTCCCCATCCTGCCAGGGGAGGGGTGAGCGAGCGGCGCGTGGCACTCAGCTACTGGCTGGGGCTGAACCACGTCAACAAATTATGGCAATGACATGGAGGCACTTATCTCTAGCTGAATGCCAATTACTTTCAGGAACAAAATGTTTGAAGTTCCTTTAAGGTGAAGGCGGCAGCACGGTTGCGGCAGCACAATCCCTGCCTCGGCTTTCAGCCTCCAAAAACCTGCTGTCATCATGAGTCCCAGGTCCCAGGCCGGGGGGGGATGAACCGGCAGCTACATTTAGACATGGCTCAGTCCTCCTGGCTTGGGGGGGGTGCAGGATGGGGACACAGTCCTCGCCTGATGTTAGCAGTGGCGTGGTCTGTTTAATAAAGCCGTGCCCTGGCTCCAGCTCTCCCTCTCCCCATCAGCCTCAGAGATGAGTCTCCCTGTCCCTACTGTGGGGCTCTGGGAGGTAAAACCGGAGCCAGGGCATGTCCTGGCACTGAGGCACTGACCTTTGGCGGAAAGCATGGACTTGAGCCAGCTCTGGTGCTGTTGGCTGGTGGGACGTGGGGAGCAGTGGCTCTGCGATAAGTGCGCGCTGGTCCAATCCCCGAGTGCCCGAGTGCGATATTTGCCTTAGAGCTGTCTTTCTGCTTTCAGGAATAAGTATTCGGCTCCCAGCAGTGTCACCATCATGGGGAAGGACTATTACAAGATTTTGGGCATCCAGTCCGGTGCCAATGAGGATGAAATCAAGAAAGCCTACCGGAAAATGGCCTTGAAATATCACCCTGATAAGAATAAAGACCCCAATGCCGAGGAGAAGTTCAAGGAGATTGCAGAGGCTTACGACGTCCTGAGTGACCCCAAGAAACGAGCCATTTATGACCAGTATGGGGAGGAAGGTAAGGGGATGAGTGCTGCCGCTCGAAGGCAGAGGTGCTTGGTCCAAATAGGCTTTTATAGGTGAGGGAGTGTTTTCACACCCTTGGTGCGGCCGGAGTTCTCGTGATTCATGCCTTCCTCCGAAATGGGGCTGTTAGCCGCAGAATCAGGGAGAGCAAAGGCTCTGCCAGTGCCAGAAATTCCCTCTCGACCCGTTCCTCCCCAGGCTGCTCCATTTTTCCAACCTGCCACCCTGCTTCCCAGGATGGCTGGGCTGTCCCTGCCCTCTGCCCCAAAGCCCGATAGCCAACTGAGATGATGGAAGTGGAAGGAGCTCACCTCCTGGGTCATACCTGGGGTAATTCATTAGCAACCTTTTAATTAACCTGAATTTCCCAGTGGAGAAGTATTGCTTTTGCCTGCGTTTCCCCCTGCATTTGGGCGCTGGTTCCGCTGTCCTTCCCAGTACAGGCTGACCTACAGGATTCAAAGCTTTTCCCAATTTAAGTAATAGATCCTTGTTTTGAAACCAAACAGCTGCTGTTGTCTGGGGGTTGGCACAGAGGAGGAGAGCTGCTCCACCGAAGGCGGCCTTATTAGTCAAAGATGGAAGAGCACAACCCCATTCGAGGAGAGTGCTGAATAGCATCTGTATTAATCAGCCCAGGGCTTGGGTGCTTAAAAGAGCAGGAGATCTGGCAGGAACAGGCTGCTGGGTGGAAGATGCAGTCCTTCTCATGGGGCCAGTGGGCAGGTGCATCCCCTAACAAGCCACCAGCAGAATTAACTAGTGGTGGGTTAATTCTTGACCCATTAGTTATGTCAGGGCTATGATGGATGCACCCAAGCCACATGATTTGCTGCAGTGTAAAATGAGAAGAGGTTGTTTCAAGTGGGAAACCAGACTTTCCCTGGAGGTGCCGCTGAAATCAGACCCTGCTTGGACTGGCATCATGGGATTAAAGGTGAAACCTCCTGGCTGTACAGTCTGTTAGGGATGAGGGCTCACCGGGGATTTGGTGAAATCCCCATTGCCAAAGGCAGCTAAAATAAGGGCGAGTTGAGGAGGGAGGGAAGAGCAGCCCCCTTCTCGCAGCAGGATAGGGAGTACCGGCAAAACCAAACCCCATCGGCATTTTGGGGAACCAGTGCTGGTCACATGCAGAAAGCTGAGGCGGAAATGAGATGAAAGACGTGAAAAGGTTTTGTGCCTGGAAAGAGGGGAACAGAGATGCCGCTGAGCTGGCCAGACCCATCGCGGGACAGGGCCTGCCATCCACCTCTCAGGCAGTGACTTCCAGACCAGTCATGGTCCATGGCCCCACACACCTTTAATTTCCCATCAGATGCCTTTTTTTGGAGCAATATGGCCTGGGGATTGGCATTTCGAGGGGCTTCTGGGTCCCACATGCTGGGGTGGGCGAGGTGAAGTGAAAGGTCCTCCACCCCAGGATAGAAACTTCATCGATCAGAAAAGAGCCCCAGACTTGCCTGCTCTGTGCTTATCCCCCTTCTATATCCCACTGCAGGGGGCTGGCACGAGGGACAGCTCATCAGAAATAGCCCTTCCCTGTCACTGGCGTGCTCTGAAAATAGTTCTTGAGCTAGACTTGGCTTAACCCTTCCTGGGCCCTCCTGGTCAAAAATAGCCTTGCAGAGCATGTGTGACCTCTTTGGAGGCTACTTGTCATGTGCCTTGGTTGCTTGGGACTTGGGGGGGGGGGGTTGCAGTGATGTAAGGCCCTGCCTGAGCTCTGGCAGGGGAGTTTCCCATGAGAATGGTTGCCAAAAGATCCAAATCTTGAACTTACCTGACATTTTATACAGTCTATAAACAGAGAGCTGTATCCCTCCCACTGTGTGCCAACCTGGAGGTTTGCTGACCTCCACCTGCTCTGCCACCAAGAGTCATGGTAGCTTGCTGAGCTCAAAGCCTTTTCTCACGCACTGGACATGATGCTCCTGGACTGCGGTCATCAGTGCAACCCAAAAGACAGAGCTATTTGGGCAGAAGGGAACCTGCCCATGGGGAAAAATGGAGATGGGCTGGTCAGGAAATGTTTTAAATTAAAAGGCCATGAATTGAGTGGAGAGAACCAAGCAAGTGCTCAGTCAGGGTAGCAGGGACAAATCCTGAACAGCTTTTGAGCTTGCTGGGTGTAGGGGCAGGACTGTGTGTCGTGGGTTGGGGTGGTGCTTTCTTGGCCCATGGTCTCTGCAGGTGGTTGGGCTGGAGGGTGTGACCTGCACCCCCAAGAGCTGTTGGAAGGGCTGCCTGGAGCCAGCAGAGACCATGCTCCCATGTGGAAAGTACATTCCCAGCACGGCATCCGCCTGCAGGGAGTGTTAATGTCTCATCTTCCCCCCTTCTCTTCTAGGTCTCAAAACTGGAGGTGGCTCTTCAGGTGGCTCAGGGAACACTTTTCACTACACCTTCCATGGAGACCCCCATGCCACCTTCGCATCCTTCTTTGGAGGCTCCAACCCTTTTGATATCTTCTTCACTAGCAGCCGCTCCCGGGTGTTCAATGGCTTTGATGAGGAAGATATGGATATCGATGATGATGATGACCCTTTCAGTGCCTTCAGCCAGTTTGGCTTCAACGGCATTAACGGGGTTCACCGGTGGCACCAGGAATCCCTGCACATGCGGAGAAAGGTCCAAGACCCACCTATCATCCATGAGCTCAAGGTGTCCCTGGAAGAGATCTACCACGGCTCCACCAAGAGGATGAAGATCACCCGCAGAAGGCTCAACACTGATGGCCGGACCATGCGGACTGAGGACAAGATCCTAAACATTGTCATCAAACGGGGTTGGAAGGAGGGAACCAAAATCACATTCCCCAAAGAAGGGGATGCCACCCCAGACAACATCCCTGCTGACATCATCTTCATCCTCAAGGACAAGCCTCACTCTCACTTCAAGAGGGATGGGACGAACATGGTCTACACAGCAAACATCAGTCTTAGAGAGGTGGGTATTGGTGGGAAATCCCGTGGGGTGAGAGGTAGCGCTGGTTCGTGGCACATGGAGCCAAGAAGGGAGTCAGTCCTTGTCCTGTGCTGATGAGGAAGGACCAGATAGGTCATGAGAGACACGAGGAAAGACCTCTGCAGAGAGGAGCCGCAGAGACCAACTTGTGCTTGGTTTTCGAGATGCTCAACCTCTGTGCTGAGTGTAGGACATGGGTGCTGCTGTCCCTGCTGAATGCACCTTGCTTCTTGAGCCAATACAGGTGGTATTTACCCATTTTCTCCCTTCCCTGTATGTCTTGTCCTTCTATTTTAGTGTATTCACATGTGGAAGAGAGCACAGATCCTCTGTAGGAACAAGGGGAAACCCAAGTTTGCTGGCATGAGTCTGATCCCTGCTTGTTCTCGTAGACAAGCCTGCTGTGGCTTAGGTACTGTCTGGGTGTATTGGGTCTGGCTGAGATGGAGTTAATTCTCCCCACAGCAGCCCTCATAGTGCTGTGCTGTGTATTGGTAGCTAGCAAGGTGTTGATAACACACCAGTGTTTTGGCTACTACTGAGCAGTGCCAGCACACATCAAGGCTTTCCAACATTTCTTTTTCCCCAGCAGCAGGCTGGGGGTGGGCAAGATCTTGGGAGGGGACACAGCTAGGACAGCTGACCCAAACTGACCAAAGGGATATTCCATACCATATGACGTCATGCTCAGCAGTAAGAAACTGAGAATAGGGGGAGGAACAGGGCGGGGGCATTCGTTGTTTTTTTCTTTACAATGTTTGTCTTCCGGAGTAAGGGGCACGCTTACTGAAGCCCTACTTCCCAGGAAGTGGCCGGACATCGCCTGCTGATGGGAAGTAGAGAATAATCTTTGCTTTTTGCTTTGCTTCCGCATGTGGCTTTTTGCTTTAGCTACATTAAACTGCCTTTATCTCGACCCACGAGTTTGGGATTGTTTTTTCTCCATCTTCCCTTCTCCCCTCCCTGCCTTGCTGAGGAGGCGAGTGATAGAGCGGCTCTGGTGGGCACCTGGCCCCCAGCCAGGGTCAACCCACCACAGTCCTTTTTGGCGCCCAACGTGGGGCTTGACAACGGCAGTTTAGTATTAAGAGTGCTACAGCTATAGTAGTTATTAAGTTGCAAGCTCCTGTGCAGGTCATGGGGTTTGTTAGCTGTGCTGCTTATCTCTATTTTGCTAAACTTAGGAACATGCTGATACAAACAATGGCTGCTCTGTGCTTTGGCCTAGTGTTGATGGTCTTACTGTGCTGGGGGAGCTATTTCATGGGGAGGATGAAGGAACTTGGGAGCATGCTAGTACAAACAATGGTTATGTGCATGGCCCTGGCATCGATGTTATTGCTGTGCTGGGGGAGCTATCTTGTGGAGATGATGGGGGAATACATCTCTCTCTCTCTACCCGGGTTTGACGTAGATGGTTTCATTATGCAGGCTCCTAAGGTCCTTGTTCACCCTTATGTAAGCTCATTAATATTACTAATTAATACTGCTGGCATATTACGGGTGTTGTGGAGTTTGGTTTTGTCCTGGTTTAAGGGGAGACAACTTTTAAGTGAGGCAATACTGAAACGTGCCCTGAGGCAGCCAGTCCCCGGGGTGGCAGGGTGTGTGGAAGGATTTGGGCAGGTTCCTAGGGCGATTATCACCTCCTATAGCCTGGAACTTCACACCTGAACAGGCAAGCAATCCCAGCAAACTGACACGCCACCTGATAGAAGGGTGTCTTGCCTACCCCAATGAAAACCAACAGCTTCTAGCACTGTACTGGGGCCTGGCCTGGGCCTATGGAGCCACAGTGCAGAACTCTCAGAGGACTGTGGTTGAGGAAGGCACCCAAACTGCAGCTGAGGACACCGTGGCTGAGATAGGGACACAAACAGTAAGAACTACAGTAATTGCCCCAGTAGTAAAAAAGAAACAGTGGACCAGGAGGTCAACAGGTCCCTATCATCGATTAGTAAGGGAAGAGGAAGAAGAGGAGGAGAGGTTTGAGCAGGAAGCTGGTCCTTCAGCAAAGAAGTGGGAGGAAGGAGTGAGAGAAATAAGACAAGAAGCAGAAACTACCCGGTCTCTGACCTCATCCGAACTTCGAGATATGCGGAAAGATTACAGCCGCCAGCCTGGTGAGCGGATTGCTGCCTGGCTGCTTCAATGCTGGGATAATGGGGCCGACAGTCAGCAATTGGAAGGCAGGGAAGCCCAACAGCTGGGATCCCTAGCTAGAAACCGAGGAATTGAGAGGGGAATTGGAAAAGAGACAGCAATTTGCAGTCTCTGGAGACGGCTGCTTTCAAGTGTGAGGGCAAGATACCCATTCAAGGAAGATCTTGTTAACTCCCCAGGAAAGTGGACCACCGCAGATGAAGGCATCCAGTACCTGAGAGAACTAGCGGTGTTGGAAGTCATCTATAGTGATCTAGATGATGAGGAGGTCTCCAAAGATCCAGAGGATGTCCTGTGCACACGGGCCATGTGGAGGAAGGTGATTCAAAGTGCCCCAGCATCGTATTCTAACAGCTTGGCAGCAATGTATTTCCCAGATATGGACACACCAACTGTGGAGAAGGTGTCTTCTTGGCTTCAGAACTTTGAAGAAAACCTCTGTACCACCTCCTCCTCCCTATGGGCCAGCACGTCGGCTGTCAGAGGTACCCCAAGAAATCAGTCATCTCCTGCTCCGGTCAGAGGGAAAGGGAGCCCCAGGCATATGCCACGTGGTACACTCTGGTTTTTCCTGCGTGACTAAGGGGAGGACATGAGGAAGTGGGACGGTGAACCCACCTTTAAGTTGGAAGCCCGTGTTCGTGAACTAAGAGGGAAGACAGCTGTTAAGAAGGGGACACCCAAGAAGGCTGTCAGTGTAGTTGCTACAGAGACACGAGAAGGCAAACAGCGATCTCCCAGATGTAAAACTAAAATCACCTCCCTTGATCCTGGTGAGGGGACATCTGGTCTGTCACCGCGAGGGTCAGACAGTGAATACTCTGACCAGGAACAGGAATAGAGGGTCCCTGCCTTCGGCCAGGAGGAGGAAAGGGATGACCGGGTATACTGGACTGTGTGGATTCGATGGCCTGGCACATCAGACCCACAGAAGTATAAGGCTTTGGTAGACACTGGTGCACAGTGTACACTGATACCATCAGGGTATAGGGGCACAGAACCCATCCGGATCTCTGGAGTGACAGGGGGATGCCAAGAACTGTCCGTATTGGAGGCTGAGGTGAGCTTAACAGGGGACAAGTGGGAGAAGCACCCCATTGTGACTGGCCCGGAGGCCCCTTGTATCCTTGGCATAGATTACCTCAGGAGAGGGTACTTCAAGGACCCAAAGGGGCACCGATGGGCTTTCGGTGTAGCCACTGTGAACACAGAGAAGATCAAACAGTTATCTACCCTGTCTGGTCTCTCAGAAGATCCCTTTGTTGTGGGATTGCTGCAAGTTGAAGAACAACAGGTGCCAATTGCTACCAGGACAGTGCACCGGCGGCAATATCGCACAAATCGAGACTCCCTGGCTCCCATCCATGAGCTGATTCATCAACTGGAGAACCAGGGAGTCATCAGCAAGACTCATTCACCTTTTAATAGTCCCATATGGCCAGTGCAAAAGTCTGATGGAGGATGGAGGTTAACGGTGGACTATCGTGGGCTAAACGAAGTGACACCACCACTGAGTGCTGCTGTACCAGACATGTTAGAGCTCCAATATGAATTGGAGTCAAAAGCAGCCAAGTGGTATGCTACAATTGACATCGCTAATGCATTCTTTTCAATTCCTTTGGCAGCCGAATGCAGGCCACAGTTTGCTTTCACTTGGAGAGGTGTTCAATACACCTGGAATCGACTGCCCCAGGGGTGGAAGCATAGTCCTACTATTTGTCATGGACTAATCCAAACTGCACTGGAAGAGGGTGGTGCCCCTGAACATCTACAATACATCGATGACATCATTGTGTGGGGCAATAAGGCAGAAGAAGTATTCGAGAAGGGAAAAAGAGTAATTCAGATTCTTCTGAAAGCTGGTTTCGCCATAAAGAAAAGCAAGGTCAAGGGACCTGCACAAGAGATCCAGTTTTTGGGAATAAAATGGCAGGATGGACGTCGTCATGTGCCTATGGATGTGGTTAACAAGATAGCAGCTATGTCTCCACCAGCTAACAAGAAGGAGACACAAGCCTTCCTGGGCCTTGTAGGGTTCTGGAGAATGCATATTCCAGGTTATAGTCAGCTTGTGAGCCCTCTCTATCGAGTAACCCGGAAAAAGAACTATTTTGAATGGGGCCTTGAGCAACAACAAGCCTTTGAGCATATCAAACAGGAAATAGCTCGTGCAGTAGCTCTTGGACCTGTTCGGACAGGACCAGCTGTACAAAATGTACTCTACACTGCAGCTGGGGAGCATGGCCTCACCTGGAGCCTCTCGCAGAAAACAGCAGGAGAAACCCGAGGTCGACCATTAGGGTTTTGGAGCCGGGGGTATTGAGGATCAGAAGCCCACTACACCCCAACTGAAAAAGAGATCCTAGCAGCATATGAGGGGGTTCGAGCCACTTCGGAAGTTGTTGGTACAGAAGCGTCTCTTCTCTTGGCACCGCGATTGCCTGTGCTACACTGGATGTTCAAAGGAAACATTCCCTCTACACATCATGCAACTAGCACTACATGGAGTAAGTGGGTAGCACTAATCACACAGCGAGCTCGACTGGGGAAACCCAACCACCCAGGAATTCTGGAAGAGATTATGGACTGGCCAGAAGGTAGAGATTTTGGAGCACTGCCTGAGGAGGTAGCTCGTGCCCAAGAGGCACCACCATATAATGAGTTACCAGAAGACGAAAGGCGTTATGCTCTGTTTACTGATGGATCCTGTCGTGTTGTAGGAAACCATCGGAAGTGGAAAGCTGCTGTATGGAGTCCCACACGACAAGTCGTTGAGGCCACTGAAGGAGAAGGTGAGTCAAGTCAGTTCGCAGAAGTGAAAGCCATTCAGTTAGCCCTAAAGATTGCTGAACGAGAAAAGTGGCCAGTACTCTACCTCTATACTGACTCCTGGATGGTGGCAAATGCCCTATGGGGGTGGCTACAGCAGTGGAAGAAGACCAATTGGCAGCGCAGGGGTAAACCCATCTGGGCTGCTGCATTGTGGCAGGACATCGCTGCCCGGGTAGAAAACATGGCTGTGAAGGTACGTCATGTGGATGCTCACATACCCAAAAGCCGTGCCACTGAAGAACATCAAAACAATGAACAGGTAGACAAGGCTGCCAAAATTGAAGTAGCTCAAGTGGACCTGGACTGGGAGCGTAAGGGTGAGCTATTTGTAGCTCGATGGGCCCATGAAACATCAGGACATCTAGGGAGAGATGCAACATACAGGTGGGCTCATGATCGAGGGGTGGACCTGACCATGGAGGCCATCACACAAGTCACTCGTGAATGTGAAATATGTGCTGCAATCAAGCGAGCGACACGAGTAAAATCTCCCTGGAATAGAGGGCGGTGGCTGGGTTTTCGATATGGCGAGGCCTGGCAGATATTGACTATATTGGGCCACTGCCACGAACACGCCAAGGCAAGCGCTACATACTCACCATGGTGGAAGCAACTACTGGCTGGCTAGAGACATTTCCTGTAAACCATGCCACTGCCCGAAACACCATCCTAGGCCTTGAAAGGCAAATTTTATGGCGACATGGTACCCCAGAAAGGATTGAATCAGACAATGGGACTCATTTTCGAAATAACGTCATAAGCTCTTGGGCAAAGAAACATGGCATTGAGTGGGTGTATCACATCCCCTATCACCCACAAGCCTCTGGAAAGATGGAGAGATATAATGGACTGTTAAAGACTATGTTGAGGGCATTAGGTAATGGGGCATGGAAGCACTGGGATACAAATTTAGCAGAAGCCACTTGGCTGATTAATACCAGAGGATCTGCTAACCGTCCTGGTCCTGCCCAAACAAAACCCCTGCATACTGTGGGAGGAGACAAGGTCCCTGTAGTACACATGGGAAAGTGGCTGGGGAAGGCGGTGTGGATTGCTCCTCCCATGGGAAAAGGCAAACCCATTCCTGGGATTGTCTTTGCTCAAGGACCTGGGTGTACTTGGTGGGTAATGCAAAAAGATGGGGAGACCCGGTGTGTGCCTCAAGGAGATTTAACCTTGGGGTAAAATAATCTGTAATGTGAGCTGTACCTTTGTGTTGGTTTTGTGTGGCAAGGTTTTGGTAGCGGGGGGGCTACAGGGGTGGCTTCTGTGAGAAGCTGCTAGAAGCTTCCCCTGTGTCTGATAGAGCCAATGCCAGCCGGCTCCAAGACGGACCCGCCGCTGGCCAAGGCCAAGCCAATCAGCGCCTCTGTGATAACATATTTAAGAAAGAGAAAAACAGTTAGAGAGCGCTTTTGCAGCCAGAGAGAAGAGTGAGAAGATGTAAGAAACTCTGCAGACACCAAGGTCAGTGCAGAAGGAGGGGGAGGAGGTGCTCCAGGCTCCAGAGCAGAGATCCTCCTGCAGCCCGTGGTGAGGACCATGGTGAAGCAGGCTGTCCCCCTGCAGCCCATGGAGGGAGGATGAGGGGGTGTAGCGATTCTACCTGCAGCCCGTGGAGGACCCCACGCCAGAGCAGGTGGAGACACCTGAAGGAGGCTGTGGCCCCGTGGGAAGCCCGCGCTGGAGCAAGCTCCTGGCAGGACCTGTGGAGCCGTGGAGAGAGGAGCCCACGCCAGAGCAGGTTTGCTGACAGGACTTGTGACCCCGTGGGGGACCCACGCTGGAGCAGTTTGCTCCCGAAGGTCTGCACCCCGTGGAGGAGACTCACGTTGGAGAAGGCCGTGAAGGACTGTCTCCCGTGAGAGGGACCCCACGCTGGAGCAGGGGAACAATGAGTCCTCCCCCTGAGTATGAAGAAGCGGCAGAAACACCGCGTGAGGAACTGACCGTAACCCCCATTCCCCGTCCCCCTGTGCCGCTGAGGGGGGGCGCGGAGGTTGAAGCCGGGAGTGAAGTTGGGCCCGGGAAGAAGGGAGGGGTGGGGGGAGGTGTTTTTAAGATTTGGTTTTATTTCTCATTCCTCTACTCTGTTTTGCTTAGTAATAAATAAGATGAATTCCCTCTCTAAGTTCGGTCTGTTTTGCTCGTGATGATAATTAGAGAATGATCTCTCCCTGTCCTTATCTCGACCCGTAAGTTTTTTTTCATTGTACTTTTTCTCCCCTGTCTAATGAAAGAGGGGAGTGATAGAGCGGCTCTGGTGGGCACCTGGCCCTCAGCCAGGGTCAACCCACCACAACCTTCTAGGAAGTAATGTAGAAGGAATGACCCAAACCAATGAAGAGCAAGTTTCACAAGGAGCCAGATGAATGCAACAACAGCCCAAAGCAAGCCGGTGTTGGTACCCAACAACTGAACCTGAACACCCATCCTGACAGATTGGGCCCAAGTCATAGCCGGTTCATGAACATCTGGAGGAGCAGAGGAAGCTCATGGAATGGGAGAATAACATCTATCTGTTAAAGGGCTGGAAATAGTAGTTAATAAGAAGTAAATACAGTGAAACAGTTATAATATATATATATATGTATTAAAGTGTGTGGAGCGTGAGCACGACACAAATGGTATGGAATAAGGGGTGGAGATTGTATTGGGTCTGGCTGAGATGGAGTTAATTCTCCCCACAGCAGCCCTCATGGTGCTGTGCTGTGTATTGGTAGCTAGCAAGGTGTTGATAACACACCAGGGTTTTGGCTACTACTGAGCAGTGCCAGCACACATCAAGGCTTTCCAACATTTCTTTTTCCCCAGCAGCAGGCTGGGGGTGGGCAAGATCTTGGGAGGGGACACAGCTAGGACAGCTGACCCAAACTGACCAAAGGGATATTCCATACCATATGACGTCATGCTCAGCAGTAAGAAACTGAGAATAGGGGGAGGAACAGGGCGGGGGCATTCGTTGTTTTTTTCTTTACAATGTTTGTCTTCCGGAGTAAGGGGCACGCTTACTGAAGCCCTACTTCCCAGGAAGTGGCCGGACATCGCCTGCTGATGGGAAGTAGAGAATAATCTTTGCTTTTTGCTTTGCTTCCGCATGTGGCTTTTTGCTTTAGCTACATTAAACTGCCTTTATCTCGACCCACGAGTTTGGGTTTGTTTTTTCTCCATCTTCCCTTCTCCCCTCCCTGCCTTGCTGAGGAGGCGAGTGATAGAGCGGCTCTGGTGGGCACCTGGCCCCCAGCCAGGGTCAACCCACCACACTGGGGTAGTGCCAGGTACCTCTCCCCATGAACAGAGACCAGGGTCACATGGAGAAAGGTGGTACCATGCCCTCACTGAGCAATGCTTTAGCCAAAACCAGCTGTTTTCTTTGGTCCTGGCTTCCCTAGATAAAGAACCAAATAAACGAAATATTCAGGCAGTAAGCAAAACACAACATGTCAGGCTGTCATCCTGGATGTCACAGTGGGGCTGGATGCATCAGAGCAAGCAAGCTGTATGAAGATGGGAGAGGAAGGGGAGAATACCCAAGTACAACATGTGCCATTCACCGCTGCTACTGTATAAATACCTTTTAATAAATCCCAAGTGGCAGCTGCATTTAACATTGACATTTTTGGCAGCTGCCATTTGCTGTTCCTTTCAGACTGTTACACTGTCTGTCTTCTTAATGACCTGATTTATTTTCTTTTTTTTTTTTTTCCCTGAAGACAAATTTATGTTCTCAAATGCATTTAATAGAAATAAGCTCAATAGGCCAGACCTGGGGTAGGGAAACATGAGCTCATTAGTGTGCCAGCGAGTAGGGAGAGCTTTGTGATGGCTCTGCGTCCCAGCTGGGGCTGTGGCCAGGTGTAATGGGGGCAAGGGGCAGCCACGTGGGTCAGTCAGATCTGTGTGCTCCTGGAGAAAATGCATCTCAAGTTAACCTGCAGACTCAGAAGTTGAACTTCCTTCATGGTGCAAAGTGCAGATGCTTATTCCTGTGGTGGCTGGATCACCTGGCCACTCCAGAAATAATCAGGAGATGCTGCCTTATTTATGAAGTCATGCATGCCATATCTCAGATATTTCCTTCTGTGCATTCCCTCATCTGTAAAATTAACCCCAAGCTGGCTGTCCTGATGTCCAGACCACATTATCCCAGTGTCATGGTTTAGTCCTAGCCGGTAGCTAAGCACCACGAGGCCGCTCACTCACTTCTTCCCCCTCATCCAGTGGGATGGGGAGGAGAATCAGAACAAAAAGGTAAAACTCGTGGGTTGGGATAAGGACAGTTTACTAGGACAGCAAAGGAAGAGGAAAATAACAACAGGACTTACCACCCCTGAAACCCGATGCCCAGCCTCTCCCTGAGCAGCAGCTCCTCCTTCCCAGCCAGCCTCCTTTATAAGCTGAGCATGATGTCATATGGTATGGAATACCCCTTTGGCTAGTTTGGGTCACCTGTTCTGATTGTGTCCTCTCCCAGCCTCTTGCAGTTTCCTGTGAAAATTAACTCTATCCCAGCCAAAAACCAGGACAGTATCCACCCCTTATTCTACACCATCTACGTCATGCCCAGATCCTACACTTCCCAATTAATCACCACCACTCTTCCTGTCTTTGATAGATACACACACACACACACACACACACAGAGCTATCATTCCCTTAGTCTATGGGCCGTCCCTCTAAAATGTCCATTGAGTTCATTTAGTCCATGACTTTGGGCTCCATCTGTCATTACAGTCTCTCAGGGCAGGCCAGATGGTGTGTGCTGTTGGATTGTTGCATGCTGCATCCAAAGCTCGAGGCTGGTGTATATACCGTGGCCCATGCACATGGTCTGCGGGTTGAAGATGTTGATTTCGAGGAAGTTACTGGGCGTCAGTTGCTGAGGCCAGTTCTAGTTTGCTCGGTTTCATTAAAGTTCATCATTAATTTGGGTGATTCTTACTGTAATACTATTGATACAGCATATAGCAATTGTAACAATGATAACATACAATGGCAGGGTTATTTAGCGCTTAACATCATACAATTTAAATCATTGGCTAGTCTCACCCAAAATCAAATCCCCTTGGGGTACACACCGGACTTCCCCATCCTTCTGCATCATCCGCCAAGTGCACCCTGGTCCCTGAGCAAAAGCAGTCCCTAGGATGGGTTTGCCTTTGCCTGAAGCAGGGCTAACCCAGACTGTCTTCCCCAGCATATTCTTCATGCGCACTACGAGGACTTTTCCCCCTTCTACAGTACATGGAAGATTTGATTGTGCAGGGCCAGCTCAATTGGTAGACCCCCTAGAGTTAACTAACCAGGTGGCCTTTGCTAAATGTGTGTCCCAATGTTTGAGGGTCCCACCACCCATTGCTCTCAGGGTAGTCTTTAGCACTCCATTGTACCTTTCGATTTTCCCAGAGGCTGGTGCATGGTAGGGGATGTGATACACCCACTCAATGCCATGCTCTTTGGCCCAGGTGTCTATGAGGTTGTTCCAAAAATTAGTCCCGTTGTCTGGCTCAATTCTCTCTGGGGTGCCATGTCCCCACAGGACTTGCTTTTCAAGGCCTAGGATAGTGTTCCGGGCAGTGGCATGGGGCACAGGATATGTTTCCAGCCATCCCCATCCAGTGGTTGCTTCCACCATTGTAAGTACATAGCACTTGCCTTGGAGGGTTTGTGGGAGTGTGATGTAGTCAATCTGCCAGGCCTCCCTATATTTATATTTCAGCCATTGTCCTCCATACCACAGAGGCTTTACCCGCTTGGCTTGCTTGATTGCAGTGCATGCTTCACATTCATGGATATCCTGTGCCATAGTGTCCATAGTCAAGTCCACCCCTCTCATGACCCCATGAGCCCATCTAGATGTTGCATCTCTTCCTTGATGGCCTGAGGTCTCATGGGCCCACTGAGCTAGAAATAATTCACCCTTACGCTGCCAGTCCAGATCCACCTGAGCCACTTCAATCTTGGCAGCCTGATCCACCTGCTGGGTGTTCTGATGTTCCTCAGTGGCCCGACTCTTGGGTATGTGGGCATCTACATGACGTACCTTTACAACCAGCTTCTCTAGCCGGGCAGCAATATCTTGCCACAATGGGGCAGCCCAGATGGGTTTGCCTCTGTGTTGCCAGTTGCTCTGCTTCCACTGCTGTAACCACCCCCACAGGGCATTGGCCACCATCCATGAGTCAGTATAGAGGTACAGTGTTGGCCACTTTTCTCTTTCAGCAATATCTAAAGCCAGCTGGATGGCTTTCATCTCTGCAAACTGGCTCAATTCACCTTCTCCTTCAGCAGCTTCTGCAACTCGTTGTGTAGGACTCCATACAGTGGCCTTCCACCTCCGATGCTTTCCCACGATGCGACAGGACCCATCAGTGAAGAGGGCATATGGCTTCTCATCTTCTGTTAGTTTATTATATGGCGAGGCCTCTTCAGCATGCATCATCTCCTCTTCTGGCAATATTCTGAAATCTTTGCCTTCTGGCCAGTCTGTGATCACTTCCAAGATTCCTTTATATACTGAGCATGACATCATATGGTATGGAATACCCCTTTGGCTAGTCTGGGTCACCTGTCCTGCTGCGTCCCATCCCAGCCTCATGTTAAAATTAATTCTGTCCCAGCCGAAAAACAGGACACCCAGGTTCACGCACTGCTCAGGCTGGAGGGACTCTTGTCTGGAGTTGTCCTTTGAGCAGCAAGCAGAGAAACCTGCTCCAGCCCTGCACACTATTGCACCAGAAGTGCTGGTGCTGGGCCCAGGAAAGCGCTGGCTCTGCCATACTGAGCAGTTCCCCAGCTGCCTCACACCCACAGTATGCCTGTGATTTCCATCCAGCTGCAAGGCATGCGTGCTGGCATTTGGTTTGCACGATGCAGTCACAAAGAGACCAGTAGAAATTGCTGGTCCAGGCAAATTCCTCATCTCTTTGAGCTGGATTTTCTGGTCTCTGTCCTCCCCCACCGCAAACCGAACGTGCCAGGCGTCCTCAGGGAGCTGCTGGCCTGGCTGCCATTGCCAGCCTGCTGCTTGCCATGGCAGGATGATACTTTTTGCTGCTTTTATCTTCCATGACAAGTAGCTTAAGTGCTCTGGAGCACAAACAGATGCCAGGAGCTCCCTGACTCTATATGCCACCATCTCAGTACGTGATGGAGCGCCTCGCAGTACAACCTGTACATCACCCGAGCCTATGGCTGTAGCTTTGAGTGCTCTCCTTGCACCCTTCCTCCTTGCAAGTCTGCCTTTTTTAGCTGGAGCTTTAGTCTTTGCTGCTGCCACAAGAGCAGCACAGCATGGTACCAGCAGGTGGTGGGTGCTGTGACCTGACTTCTGGCTATGCTGGAGACCCCTTGCCAGCACCCTGCTGCCACAGGAAGCAACATGCCTGATGCTTGGGTTGGGGGCAGTCAGGAGAGCATCCTCCTCCTTCTCCTCATCCTCCTCCTCCTCCTCCTCCATCCCACAGACCCCTCTGCAGAGCAACCTGGGGAGGCAATGCCCTACCAGCACTCGCATCCTGGCCCTGCTGGGTGCCATGTCTCCCCAGACAGGGCAGCACAGAGTGGTTGCTGCCTGGTGGGCACTGCTGCCTGGCTGCTGCAGAAGCCAGAGGTGTAAGAGGCCTTCCCCAGAGACTCATGAGCTGTGGGGAAGTGTCCCTTCCTAAAATTATAGGTGCATGTCGCAGTGGGAGGTCGAGAGAGGGAGGAATGACACTGCTCTGCCAGCAGCTGTTTCTCCTGGGAAGCAGATCTTCAGGTAACACTGCCAGCAGGGGCTTGCGCCTGTCCGGCTGCCTGCCTAATGCCTGCCCTCGGCAGCCACCCACTTTGTATCCTTTACCTGGCATCACCTTTCTCAAAGCATCTACGTGTCAGCACCCGGCTGAGATGAGACCAGTGGTGACATTTCCCCGTCCTCCAGCTTCACTGCAAGCGGAGAAGGACCCGCTGCTGACCTAGATAAAGCTCAGCTCTCACAGCACAGTGCAGAGCTCAGCTATCAAACCCATGGTGATTTAATAACTGGGGATAAACTGAGCCTCTTTCTAGGATGCAGGGCAGCTCCCATGGTTACTGGTGTTACTTCAGCAACCAGTTTCCCAAATGTCAATGAAGTTGGGCAAGAAGAATGAAAAACAGGAACATATGGCAGAGGAGTGATTGCCTCTGGTTCTTGCGTCTTGGCTTTAGGAAGGAAACATTAAGATCCCGTCTGCCTTTGCTGTTACCACCTGCTCCTGCTTGCATCCCTCTGCTTGCCCTGTTTACGTGCTCCCATAGGGAGTTCCTGCTCTCCTTCCCATTTTATGGCTGGAGATGTCCTTTCCCTGGCACACGTGGACCCGTTCAGCCCTCCATGGTGCATGACAGTGAGCACCAACAAGCAGGAGGGCTCCAGCATCCTTGGGTGAGTGCGGGGCAGAAATGCATTGATGTGGGGATATTGTCCTTCACTTCCCCTCCAACATACTGGAGATCCAGCCAAGCACTTGCTTGCATGGAGATGGCAATAGGCATCCTTCTGCAGCCAGAAAAACTCTTCCTGGGAGGAGACCCTGTGCAGAGGAGCTGTGCAAGATGGCCCCAGCTCTCCTGTTCTCTGCTTGCTGGAGCCCAAGAGCTGGAGCTCCAGCATGGGTCCCACTGTGATCACTCTGGCTCAGCTGCAGAAGCTGCAACCATCGGCCCTGAGCCAGTGGCCAGCATGAGAAGAGATGTTTCTCCTGGTGCCTGTTGCTGCTCTGCCACCAGAGGCTTTTCCTTGGGAGAGGGGATGCAGAACATCCCCCCATCTACCCCAGAAACAGCAAATTGCATCCTCTTCCCCTTCCTTTGCAGGGTGTTTGGGGGGGGGGGAGCGGGGGGGGAGAACAGGAGGGCTGGGACCCCCCAGGACCCAGCTCGGAGGGCTGAGCACTTTGCCTGCAGGGCAGGGACAAGCCTGTGCCAGCCCCCTGCCTGGGAAGCTCGAGGCTGTACCCCTGGCAAACACCACACACACACACATCCCGCGAAGCATCGCTTTGCAGTCCTCTCCCTTGCCGAAAGCCTGGAGACGATCCTGCCCACGTATATGCCAGAGCTGTCTGAGTTATTTAAGGACACAAGGATTTTCTTGCTGCATTCCTGCATCACGTGGCTCACCAATGCAGGCCGACCTGCAGCTGCTGCCAGGGGCTGAGGTACAGCAGGGTGGCACCCACGAAACCGACTCTTGGCTTTGCAACGGGGACCGGCCCTCCGGTACCTCGGCTTCCAGGAAAGCTCGGTGCTGTGCCGTGGCCGCACCGCTGTCCCGCGCCGGCGTGACCTTTTGGGGACTGTTGTAGGGGGGACATGGGACGCGGGCTGTGCTATAGATAGCTCCCAGCGCTGGGCAGAGCTGCTGGGCTCCAGAGGGCGACAGCTGACAAACCGCGGCATCCGATGGATGATCTCAGCTGGATTTTCGGCTGCCCGAGGTTGGGCGGTGAGGCCGGGGAAGGGGCGGGGCTAAATTTAACCTGTCCTGTTGTTGCGAGTGGCCGGGAGCTTGCTCCCGGAGAGCTCAGGAGATGGGGAAGGGGGTCCTTCCCCCACGAGGCTGGGGCACCCCTCTCCTGGGGCACCCCTTGCCTGAGGCACCCCTCTCCTGCGTGGCTCCTGCAGCTCAGTTTGGCCGGCACCAGTACAGACCTGGGCTTGCACTGGTGAGCATCAACCATGCTGCTCATGGGCATCATCCAAACAGAGCTGGGCGGTTTAACCCGGGGAGCAGCCGGTGGGGGGATGGGGGTGCGGCAACGCTGCTGGTGGAGATGCTTTTGGGTGGCAGCCCCATCTGACAGTGTGTCCCTCTCTTCTCCCCACAGGCCTTATGCAGCTGCACCGTGAACATTCCCACCATCGATGGGCGGGTAATTCCGCTGCCCTGCAATGACATCATCAAGCCAGGAACAGTGAAGAGACTGCGAGGAGAGGGGCTGCCCTTCCCCAAGGCCCCCAGCCAGCGAGGAGACTTGATCGTGGAGTTCAAAATCCGCTTCCCGGACAGAATAGCTCCCCAGACGAGACAGATCCTCAAGCAGCACCTCCCATGCTCTTAGAGCCCAGGGACTCTCCTCCAGAGAGATATATGGAGCAATACTCCAAACGCATGTGCTGCAGCATCTGGACTGCATGGAGCAGATGTGTTTGTTAGAGCACTTTCAAATGTAACCCCACCCCCCCCACCCCCCACTCACCACTTTCCCAAAATTCCCATCCAACCCACCCCCCCCACTCATCCCTCTTGGCCTGTTTTCTAGTCCGGCAACAGGGAGGCTCCTGCCCTGCCCATCACGGCTCTCCTGGCTGCCAAACTTTTTATTTTTCCCCAGAGGTCCAGCTTTTCCACCTTGCACAAGCAAGTGGCATGGTCCCTTTGCCTGGGGAGGTGCATCACGTTCTGGATTTTTATGTCACCTGCTTTTCAGGCCACTTTTCCCACGAGAGGCTGGACTTTTCGGGGTTCAGTACACTGTAAATAGTACTCTGCAGGATCTCACATCCCCACTGTTAGTTTTCTCTTCCCCTCTTTGATACTTGCTGCTGTTCAGGGTCCCAGCTGTACTGCGGTGCCGAGGAGATTGTCCCACACACTTAAGGCAGAGGGCTTGCTCCTGCCCACAGTGCCCCCCTCCCCCTGGAACCAGACTGTTTCTAACCTGGGACCATGGTACCAAGTCCAACCATGGTCCACTCTCCTGTGCCAAGCCTACAACCGAGCCTCAGCTGTGCCAAATGATGGAGTGCAGAGTACTTGGGGATGGTCCTGTCCAGCCTCCTGCCCCTGCCCAGGGCTGGGGCTGTCTCTGGTGCCTGTGGGCAGCTGGGCAGCACCTGCCTGCACCCGCTGCCTGCAGAGCCCCAGCCAGCAGGAGGAGGGGGAAAACCCAGGGTGGAGCTTTCTTGTTCAAATGTGAATTTGCATTACTGGTTTTTTTTGTTTGTTTTTTTTTTAATATATACACATATAGAGAGAGCTTGTTAGATAAATTCCATAAGGGTTTTTCTCTGCCTGTTTTGGGGTTCCTGGAGTGGCATGCCGTGTGTGTGTGCACGCGTGCGCACGTACATACCACAAGCCTGGGTGCAAAAGCAGAGCCAAGCATGAGCAGAGCTGTGGTTTTCACTAGCATTTGTGTTCAACCTTTGGGATTTTACTAGGAAGAGAAATGCATGTGTATATATTTTTCTACAGGGACAATTAATTCAGGAGGTATTTCTGGGCATTAGGGTGGAGCTGGAAGAAGCATGAGGCAATCTGGCTTTGTTTTTTTAAAAGTGCTGTATTTTTTTTTAAAACCTTTGGCTTGCCATCATGAGAATTTTTATAGTTCTTACCTTTCTTGGCCCACTCTGCCTTATACCAGGTTTTTTTCCTGGGAAGGGCTCCTACAGAGTGGGAAGCGCATTTGACTTGGCTTTGTATGGCTCCTCTTCCACTACAGCACTGCTGAGAAAACCTCTGCCAAAATATCGCCCTTCCCCTGCTGGGAATCCTTTTTTTTTGAAGAGGAATCACTGAATTGAAACAGGGAGTCCTTTGGGGCAGGGTTTGTGTGTGAGCATGGGGTGTCCATCGGGGCTAGGTGTACAGCTGTACATTGTATCATAGGTGGCGGGGAGGCCAGCCGGTGCTGTGGCTCTGGCATGGAGCAAGGAGACCCGTTAGGCATGGCCTAATTTATCGCTCAGTTTGACCAGCGAGGGTATGCCGCTGGTTCCCTCTGCTGGTCCCTGTGGAGTTTGACGTAGAGAAACCTGGTGGACACTGCTGGAGAGAGAGAAGACAGGTCAGGGCACAGATGCAAGCTGCTTTGTTTTTCTCTGTTTCAATGAGACCTGAATGTTTTATAGTGTTTTTTTTGTAATTTTTTTTGTAATGTCAGTATTGAGAGAAAAAAAGTATTTTAAAAAATATAAAGTATAAAGCTCCTTGGGGTATGTTGTGATGGCGATGCTGGGGCTGTGCTTGCCCTGGCCCCCACCTGCACTGGGGGAACCCCATCAGTGCTCTGTGTCCCCTTGGGGCTCCCGGGACATGGCTGACACAGGCAGCAGGAGCAGGGGCCAGCCGAGGAGGGTCTGTGAGTGGTGGGTTGGTACAGCCAGGATGGGACAGTGAAGGGGGGGCTCCTTGCTGGCAGAGGCTGCCTGAGGGGGCTGGAGAGACACTGATGCCCGGCTCTTCTCACAGTGGCCCTGGGGATGGGCAAGAGGCAGCAGCACACATTGCACCTAGGGACATTCCCACCAATACCAGGAAAAATGTTTGTCCATAAGGCGTCAATCAGGAGCAGCTGCAAGGGCAGGCAATGTGAATAAAAATCCACTGGCATTGTGCCTTGGGAGGGGCCTGGGAAGAGGCTGCCAAACCCCAAATGAGGGATGTGGCTCACTGCCACCCTCCCAGGTAAGAGCTTGGGGCCATGAAATCACCTCACAACAAGCTAACCCTGAAGCCCACACAGCAGACAGGGCTGGGAGCAGCTAATAAGCTGGGCTGACTGAGGGGCAGAGCCAGCACAGCCCCCTCCAGCCATGGGGGCTGACAATGTTGCCAGGGATGCCCATAGGGCAGGGGATACCCGTAGTGGAGGGATGGTGTGGATCAGCCATGGGGAGAGGATGCTTATGGGACAGGGATGCCCAAGGGGAGGGGATGCTCCTGGGACCAGGGATACCCATAGAGATGGCCCATAGAATGGCCTAGACTAGGATAGGGGACATGCTGAGCATGGCCACTGCCTGCCTTCTGCTGGCAGGAGCGCCCTACTGAGTCAGGAGAGTTTTGGGGTACTGCAGGGCCCCAATCTCTTGAATTAGGGACCAGCCGCTAATGCCTTGGTCGGGGTGTGAGGGGGTCCCCCATCCTGCACACACCATAGCTGGGCTGAGCATAGTCCTCTGTGGGGCTGTAGGGCTGGGGTGGGAGGGGGTGTGGCTCTGGGGCCACATGGGGAACCCTGGGGGGGGGCACAAGATCCCAACCATGGCACCGATGAAAGGGCTGCCCTCAGCTGCCCACCTCGCTAATTCTGCTCCATCCAGGACAAGCCCCAGCTGCCAGCACCTTCCTCCCACCAGCACCTTTGGGGCTGCCCAGTCCCCCTAGCAAAGTGTCGTGGTTTAGCCCCAGCTGGCAGCTAAGCACCACACATCTGCTCGCTCACTCCTTCTGCCCCCCACCTGGTGGGATGGGGAGGAGAATCGGAAGACAAAGGTAAGACTCATGGGTTGGGATAAGGACAGTTTACTGGGACAGCAAGGGAGAGGGAAATAACAACAGTACTTAGAATGCACAAAAAGGGTGATAACACAATGCAATTTGCTTGCCCCACGACGACCAACCAGACACTCAGCCCACACTCAGCCCATCCCAGAGCAGCGCCATCCCTCCCCGACTAGCCCCCTTTTAAGCTGAGCATGACATCATATGGTATGGAATACCCCCTTTGGCTAGTTTGGGTCACCTGTCCTGGCTCTGTCCCGTCCCAGCTTCTGGTAAAAATTAACTCTATCCTAGCCAAACCCAGGACACAAGGTGCTGGGCAGGGGAGGAGCGTGCTGCGGAAAGGCTCTTGCCCATGCAGCTACCAGGGGTCTCTGCTGCAGGGGTGGCCCCTGGATAAGGGCACAGGCTGGGGCCAAACCCAGTCCTCAGTGCTGCTTGCTCTCTGGCTGCTGCAGGTGCTAATTTGGGGGATACCCTCAGCCCCCCAGCAGGTTTACACAGCTCCAGCACAGGGCATATGCTCTCAGCACTCCTGTGGGTGCTGTCCCTGCCAGGAGCCATGTCCCAGAGGTGGCAGGGAAAAAAGATCATAGAATCATTTTGGTTGGAAAAGACCTTTAAGATCATTGAGTCCAATCATTAACCTAGCGCTGCCAAGTCCACCACTAAACCATGTCCCTAAGCGCCACATATACATGTCTTTTAAATACCTCCAGGGATGGTGAGTTAACCACTTCCCCGGACAGCCTGTTCCAATGCCTGACCACTCTTTCGGTGAAGAATTTTTCCTAATATCCAATCTAAACCTTTCCTGGAGCAACTTGAGGCCATTTCCTCTTGTCCTATCACTTGTTAATTGGGAGAAGAGACTAATACCCACCTCACTACAACCTCCTTTGAAGTAGTTGTAGAGAGCGATAAGGTCTCCCCTCAGCCTCCTCTTCTCCAGGCTAAACAACCCCAGTTCCCTCAGCTGCCCCTCATAAGACTTCTGCTCTAGACCCTTCACCAGCTTTGTTGCCCTTCTCTGGACACGCTCCAGCACCTCAATGTCCTTCTTGTAGTGAGGGGCCCAAAACTGAACACAGTGTTCGAGGTGCGGCCTCACCAGAGGCGAGTACAGGGGGACAATCACTCCCCTAGTCCTGCTGGCCACACTATTCCTGATACAAGCCAGGATGCTGCTGGCCTTCTTGGCCACCTGGGCTGGCTCATGTTTAGCCGGCTGTTGACCAGCACCCCCAGGTCCTTTTCCGCCAGGCAGCTTTCCAGCCACTCTTCCCCAAGCCTGTAGCGTTGCCTAAAAAAATTGAGCTGCATTCCTTGAGGCTATATGTCTCTCTTCTGGGTACCACAGTGCCATTATTTTTTTTTCAGGTCCTGAGATCATGAGCAAGCTGGCTGGTGAGTCCGAGAGCAACCTGAGGAAAGCCTTTGAAGAAGCAGAGAAGAACGCTCCTGCCATCATCTTCATTGATGAACTGGATGCCATTGCTCCTAAGAGAGAGAAGGTAACCAAAGCCTGTAGAAGGTTGTCCTGGGTTTGGCTAGGATAGAGTTAATTTTTACCAGAAGCTGGGACGGGACAGAGCCAGGACAGGTGACCCAAACTAGCCAAAGGAGGTATTCCCTACCATATGATGTCATGCTCAGCTTAAAAGGGGGCTAGTCGGGGAGGGGCAGCGCAGCTCCAGGACCAGCTCAGATGGTCTGAGCGTGCAATCATCGTGGGGTGAGAAACTGCATTGTGTATCACCCATTTCATATATTCTATTCTAAGTACTGTTGTTATTTCCCTCTCCCTTTGCTGTCCCAGTAAACTGTCCTTATCCCAACCCATGAGTCTTACCTTTGTCTTCCGATTCTCCTCCCCATTCCACGGCAGGGAGGGGTGAGGAAGTGGCTATGTGGTGCTCAGCTGCCAGCTGGGGCTAAACCACGACAAAAGCATACAACCTTCCAAGCCATGAGCAGCCAGTTCCTCCAGGAGAATGCTGTGGGAAACGGTGTCAAAGGCTTTACTAAAGTCTAGGTAGACAACATCCACAGCCTTTCCCTCATCCACCAAGAGGGTCACCTTGTCATAGAAGGAGATCAGGTTAGTCAAGCAGGACCTGCCTTTCATAAACCCATGCTGACCGGGCCTGATCACTTAGTGGTCCTGTACGTGCTGTGTGATGGCACTCGAGATGAGCTGCTCCATAACTGGCACTGAGGTCAGACGGACAGGCCTGTAGTTCCCCGGATGCTCCATCTGGCCCTTCTTGTAGATGGGTGTCACATTTGCTAACCTCCAGTCAACTGGGACCTCCTCGGTTAGCCAGGACTGCTGATAAATGATGGAAAGTGGCTCAGTGAGCACTTCCGCCAGCTCCCGCGGTACCCTTGGGTGGATCCCATCCGGCCCCATAGACCTGTGTGTGTGTGTCTCAGCGGTGTAGCAGGTTGCAAACCATTTCCCCTTGGATTATGGGGGCTTCACTCTGCTCCCTGTCCCTGTCTTCCAGCTCAGGGGGTTGGGTACCCAGAGAACAACTGGTCTTATTGCTAAAGACTGATGCAAAGAAGGCATTAGGTACCTCAGCCTTTTCCTCCTCCTTTGCCACTATGTTTCCCCCCACATCTAACAAAGGATGGAGATTCTCCTTAGTCCTCCTTTTGTTGTTAATGTATTTATAGAAACTTTTTTTTATTGTCTTTAACAGCAGTAGCCAGGTTAAGCTCTACTCGGGCTTTGGCCCTTCTAAGTTTCTCCCTGCATAGCCTAATGACATCTTTGTAGTCCTCCTGAGTTTCCTGCCCCTTCTTCTAAAGGTCATAAACTCTCCCTTTTTCCCTGAGTTCTAGCAAAAGCTCTCTGTTCAGCCAGGCCGGTCTTCTTCCCTGTCAGCTCGTCTTTTGGCACATAGGGACGGCCTGCTCTTGCGCCTTTAAGATTTCCTTCTTGAAGAATGTCCAGCCTTCCTGGACTCCTTTGCCCTTCAGGACTGCCTCCCAAGGGACTCTGCCAACCAGACTCCTAAACAGGCCAAAGTCTACCCTGCAGACGTCCAAGGTAGAAGTTCTTCTGACCTCCCTCCTTACTTCTCCAAGAATCAAAAACTGTATCATTTCATGATCATTATGCCCAAGATGATAGCCTCCAACCATCACATTACCCACAAGTCATTCTCTGCAAGCAACGGGTCCAGCAGGGCACTTTCCCTAGTTGGCTCACTCACCAGCTGTGTCAGGAAGTTATCTTCCACACACTCCAGGGACCTCCTGGACTGTTTCCTCTCTGTCGTATTGTATTTCTAGCAGTTGTCTGGTAAGTTGAAGTCCCCCATGAGAACAAGGGCTAGCAATCGTGAGACTTCTCACAGCTGCTTATAGAATATTTCATCTGCCTCTTCATCCTGGTTGGGTGGTTGATATCAGACTCCCACCATGATGTCTGCCTTGTTGGCCTTCCCCTTGATACTTGTCCATAAGCACTCAACCCTATTGTCAACATCATTAAGCTCTAAACAATCAAAACACTCCTTAACACACAGGGCCACCCCACCACCTCTCCTTCCTTGCCTTTGTCTTCTGAACAGTTTGTAGCCATCCATTGCAGCAGCCCAGTTGCGCAAGTCATCCCACCATGTTTCTGTGATGGCAACTCTATCATAGTTTTCCTGCTGCATAATGGCTTCCAGCTCCTCTTGTTTGTTGCCCATGCTGTGTGCATTGGTGTAGACGCACTTCAGCTGGACTACTGATCCTGCCACCTTTTTGAGAGGAGAAGCTCTAATTCCTACCTGACCATTCTCAGGCACCTCCGTATTTTTTAACGCATCAATCACCTTTGTGTCTTTGGTGTCACATAGCTCTCCATCCTGTACCTCCACTGAGATGACAGACCGAAGGACCTCACTAGCATACTATCCCCCAAACATTGGTGCGCCACCCCCAGGCTTATCTCTAGCAAGCCTGGTTTTATCCCCTCCCCCCTTCGAATCTAGTTTAAAGCTCTTTCAATGAGCCCTGCTAACTCCTGCGCAAAGATCCTTTTACCCCTGAGACAGGTGTACCCCATCTGTCGCCAGCAGGCGTGGTGCCATGTAAAGCAACCCATGATGAAAAAACCCCAAAATTCTGCCGGTGACACCAGGCTTGGAGCCAGGTATTGATAAGCTGGCTCTTCCTGTTTCTTCCTTCATCATTCCCTGCAACTGGAGGGATAGAGAACACTACTTCTGCTCCCAGTCCCTTAACCAGTTGTCCCAAGGCCCTGAAGTTTCTCTTGATTGCCCTTAGACTTCTTGTTGCAACTTCATCACTGCCTACATGAAAAACCAATAATGGATAATAATCTGAAGGCCATACCAGGGTAGGAAGCTTTCTCTTCACATCTTTAACCTGAGCCCCAGAGAGACAGCAGACTTCCCTAAGAAGTGGGTCCAGTCTGCATATTGGGCTCTCTGTTCCCTTCAGAAAGGAGTCTCCTATGACAGTGACCTGTGTTTTTTTCTTTATGGGAGAAGATTTGATGCAGGGCATAGGCTGACTTCACCTTGGCGACACCTCCAAGCTAGATGACCCATTGTCCTCCTTATTGTTCAGTTCCACTTGCAGAGCCTCATACCTGTTATGCAAGGGCACCTGGGATGGTGGGGAAGTCACAGGGCAGACGCATCTGCTGCACCAGGCAGGAACTTGTCACCATTGCCCCCTATCCCTTAAGTCACTGTGTTCATCCAAGTGCAGAGAGGATAGGGAATCCTCCATATCACATGTCCTGCCTGCCTGTTGGGCCTGTCCCAGGGAAGGTAGGGCACAATTCCAGTAGTCTTTCTTTCTCTCTCTCTCACACTCCCTGATACTCCTCAACCTACTCACCTTCTCCCAGAGCTCTGTCACTAAGCTGAGGAGTTTCTTTTCCTGGGCACACCTCCCACAGGTGTGCTCACTGCTGCCATCCTGTACTGGTATAAGTGGGGTACACCCTACAGCCTGACACCTGGGTAGCTGCGTATTCCCACTAGTGCTCTGTCTGGGAAGCTGCATTAGTCATGGTGGGTGTGGAGCTTAGAAAGGTCATGGCTTTCTGCCAGGTGCATACCATTGCACCCTGATTGAGGGTGCTACTCACCCTCCCCAGGGCCTTACATGGCCTCCTACCACAGCAGGAGGTTGTGTTATTTAAGCACAGTGTTCTCAATTTCAGTGTTTTTCTCCCCATTGCTACACACAAGCCTCCCTTTTAACAGATAGTCTCATCCTTCTGCCATTTTAAGATGAGACTTGCCTCACTTGTCTCCCCTCTCCCCTTAAATCTAGCCAGGTTGATGGAGCCCTCCTAGATCTGCCAGGTTTTGGGGCTGAAACACCTGCTGCCCAGGCCTCACGCAACTCCTGCCATGGGAGGAGGTTGCCCTCTCCAGTGTGGCTCAGCCCGAAGGGCCTGGGGCACCCTTCTGCCACACAATCTACATTTAAGCCTCTTTGCAGAAATCCTCAGTTCCTGCACCCCTCCTAAAAGCCAATGGCACATGGCCACTCTGCATCCTATGGCCATTGCTTCAAAGAGGCTCTCCCCTTCAGTTCAGGGCTGGGCCATATCCACTCTGCCACACTGCTCCTGTGTGCATGATGGGACTGGACCCAGGGCTTCTCTCATATAAAACACTGAAGTATAGCAGTAGCACATTTTTCAGTTCAGAGAAGGGAAAAATAAACCAAGGAGCAAGGCAGCAACCTGTAACTGGAAAGGAAGGATAAGAACCATGATCAGAACCTGACTACTGAGTATGAGGCACAAGGGGCAGGCTGGCAGCAGAGCCAAGCCTGTTTTCAGAAACCCAAAGGGATGCATGAAACATTGCAGGGGAAGGGGGAAATCTCTCCACAGAGCCTGATGAACAGTGCTGCTGCAGCATCAGAAGAGGAAGCTCCTCTAATCATAGTGGGGTCACGTTGCACCACAAACTCCAGAGACAGCCTAAGAGCCCCCTTGTGCCTGCCTTCAGGCAGGGCAGATGAAACAGGGATTGCTGGAGAAGTCCTTTGCTGCAGAGGAGCCAAAGCAGCAGGAGACCCAACAGCTCAGGGCCAGCATCACAGAAGCGAGAGAGAACTGCTACCAGGCTCTCTTACTTGGTGCTTTCTGCCAAACCACTTTCTTCTGTTAACTTGAGCTAAGAGGCATAAGAATGAAAAGCAAGCTCCAACGCACCAGGGAAGCACGCATACAGATGTGCTCCACCAGACTGAGGAGTGCTCAGATAGCACGTGAAACACGGGGTTTACAGAGACTGCACCAGTCCCACACAAAGGAATTTCCAGGGCCTGGCTAGAGTTTTATGGGATTTTTATTTTTTTTTATTATTTTTGTGGGATATTTTTTATACAGGCTAGCATTGTACTCTTTGTTAAAACTGCTGATTCTGCCACATAAACTAGAACAGAAATTTCTCAGAAATTAAGTCGGTTCCCCTCCTTGTTAATTCACTGCCTGCCTCCCAACTGAACATGGGTCTGGATTTGTGTTTGCAGAAAACATTCCCTGTACAAAGTCTGATGTGCAGCTACACTGTTCTGACTGAGGAATGAAGAAGCCGAGAGTCCATCGAACATTGGATTTTTCCCTGTACAACATGGCCTGATTTGGAGTTTGGTCCACTGAGGACAGCAAGTTAACCGTAGAGATCATCATCATTGTCTTCACTGTACACGTTGCCCCCACTGCCACCTCCTGTGCCTTGGCTTGGACCGGCGCTGCCCTGGTTACCGGATGGGAACCTGCGTGCAGTAGTGCAGAAGGGGAGAGAAGAGATGCTGTTCAAAAGCCTCCTCACAGCTCAGCATGATCCCCTCCCTCCACACCAACACCCTGGTGCCAAGTATGACAGGCAGGAGAAATGGGATGAAGCCTTATGGCAGGTCATGCAAAAGGCTTATATGGCTACTGGATGTTGCTCATGTTAAAGGAAAAAAAGGGTTGATAAGACTTCAGAAGCACTAACATAGCAGCTACAGCCTACACCTGCCACATGCTCAGCTGGCTGCTGTACACACTGGGGAGAATGGGAAAACATGGTGGAAGAGGGAATTTGTCACCCAGAATCCAGCAGAAAGCTGCCTCTGTGCCCTGTTCTGAGGCTAGCTAAGCCACGCTGTCCTCCTCCCGCTCCCCCACGGTTACCTGAAGCTGCCAAAGCCACGGCTCTGCTGTAGAGTTTGTGCAAACATCTCGTATTTCCTGATGTCGTTGTCACTGACAGAGCGTCGAGCAAAGCGCATGGCCTCCTCAAAGTGATCCCTACGTATCTCAGGAACTGGGTCGTCCTCCTCCACTTCCTGCAGCAGGACAGGACAGAGGGCCCAGGTGAGCTGCATGACCAAGCTCTGCAGCCTGGCCTCTAGGCCAAGATGCTCCAATGCCCACCAAAGTAGGGGCTGGAGAGGGACACTGGCAGACTGTGAGTCACAACTGCAGCAGGGGCCTTCTGAGCAATGCTGACAATGAAGCACCCCAGGAGGTGCCAAGAGCCCACTCATCCCCATCCGAGGATTATAGAGAGTAATGCATCCTGCCTCACCCACAGAGAAGGGCTGCCCTTCTCATGAGCAGGGAAAGCTCAGAGTGCCCCACTCACCATGGCAGAAGGGTTGGTCTGCCTCTCGCGTTCTCGCCTGATCTCACTCTCAATGGATTCACGGATGGCCAGTTTGCAGGCACGCTGGCAAATTTCTGTCAAGTCGGCCCCCGAAAAACCATTGGTCATCTTAGCTAGGAAATCCAGGTCGACATCCTAGTGAAAAAAAACAAAAACAAAAAAATCCAAACCAAGAGAGACCTGTCCTTTATACCTTACACCCTCAGGTGACAAAGAGGTATCTTTAGATCCCATGGTATCAAGGTGCTGCCTTAACTTTGGCCAATTTTGAAAAGATAAGCTGTTGAAGTTCTTGTTTTTCGGAAAAGTTAACCACATACAAAGGGAGGCCACACTCCCCACACACCCAGCAAGACTCTGCAAAACAGCTGTAAATCATAGAATGGTTTGAGTTGGAAGGGACCTCAAAGATCATCTAGTTCCAACCCCCCTGCCATGGGCAGGGACAGCCTCCACTAGACAAGGTTGCTCAAAGCCCCATCCAACCTGGTCTTAAACACTTCCAGGGAGGGGGCCTCCACAACCTCCCTGGGCAACCTGTTCCAGTGCCTCACCACCCTCACAATAAAGAATTTCTTTCTAACATCTCATCTAAATCGACCCTCCTTCAGCTTAAGCCCATTACCCCTTGTCCTGTCACTACACTCCCTGATAAACAGTCCCTCTCCAGCTTTCCTGTAGGCCCCCTTCAGGTACTGGAAGGCCGCAATATGGTCTCTCTGGAGCCTCCTCTTCTCCAGGCTGAACAATCCCAACTCTCTCAGCATGTCCTCATAGGAGAGGTGCTCCAGCCCTCTGATCAACTTCATGGCCCTCCTCTGGACTCGCTCCAACAGGTCTATGTCTGTCTTATGCTGGAGACCTGAAAGCAGTACTCCAGGTGGGGTCTCAATGAGAGCAGAGGGGGAAAATGCCTCTGCACTGTTCGCCCTTGTCCTGGTTCTGGCAAGGATAGAGTTAATTTTCACAAGGAGCCAGGACAGGTGAGCCAGGCTGGCCAGGGGGCTATTCCATACCATGTGACATCATGCTCACCATAAAAGGGGGCTAGTTGGGGCAGGGGTGGGTTTGGTGTGGCTCTGGGACAGGCTGAGCTCTGGTCCATCAGATGGGTAAATTGTTCTCTGTTATCACCCCATTGCGAATATCTGTTATCAGCACTGTTGTTGATTGTTTCCCTCTCCCTTTGCTGTCCCAGTAAACTGCCCTTATCCCAACCCTCGAGGCTTTGCCGTTGTTTTTCTGTTCTCCTCCACATCCCACCGGGGGAGGAGTGAACAAGTGGGTGGAGTGGTGCTCAGCTGCCAGCTGGGGCTAAACCAGTGTCCTTTTTGGCACCCAAGGTGGGGCTCGAGGGGTTGTGATAACAACAAGTCTGACCCAAGTGTGTTAAAACAAAGTTGTTATAAGCATTTATAATGTTATTGAAACAGTCACTGGTCATAATGATGTTCTGTTTGGTCACATGGCTCTGGTTTGTAAAGCCGTGTTTACTTCATGTAATCCCTGTGGTGCTGTTTATCACCTCTGGGAGAGGGGTTCGTGTTCTCATGTTGTTGTATTGTGTGATAATGACTTATGATAAGATATCATTGACAGTCATGGGTCTGAGCTGGTATGTGTATGTAGCATTTCGGTCAGGCCCGTACCTCGGTCAATACCTTTCAGAATTGATTAATAATTGCACCCAATCTATGGGGAAGACGGGGGGGATACCTTCTCCCACTCTTTCACCTCCCCTTTTCCCTTTTGGTTGGTTACAAAAATTTTTGAGTATTTTGAATACCCTTGGAATGTTCAGGCCAGTATATTCCTATTGCTAGGTCTCCTGAATGCTTTCCCACTCCTGTTCAGGGTTAGCAAAAATCTTTCCAAGAGTACCACCCAGGGATCTTCCCCAAGGCTGAATGGTCAGGGCTGGCATGGTATGGGCAGGTATCTCGAGACCTTTTCACCCCCAATGGTTTGGAGCTTCACTCCTGAACAACTGCAAGACCCTGATAAAATGGTAGAATATTTGAAAGGAAAATGCTGTGGGGATTCTAAGGAGACACAACTTACTGCGCTGTGCTGGGCCCTGGCCACAATCTATCAAACACTGCTTGATAGTAGACAGCACCATCAGGGGGAAGAGAGGGAGAAGAGACAGGCAGTGCAGCTACCCAAGCCCCCGCAACAGGCACTGTAGTCAAGCCAAAAGATCAACCCACACCAGTATCAGTCACCCCTATACACAAAAAGAAATACACAAGGAAATCGGTTCGCTTAGTGAGAGATGATGATGAACCAGGGCCATCATGAGAACAGGAAGAAGAGCCAGAACCAGAAGTGATCACTCGATCCCTGTCCCTGAGTGAGCTGCGAGATATGCGGAAAGATTTCAGCCGCCTTCCAGGGGAGCACATTATTACCTGGCTGCTCCGCTGCTGGGATAACGGGGCCAGTAGCCTGGAATTAGAGGGCAGGGAGGCCAAGCAGCTGGGATCCCTGTCTAGGGAAGGGGGCATTGACAAGGCAATTGGGAAGAAGGCACAGGCCCTCAGCCTCTGGAGGCAACTCCTGTCAAGTGGGAGGGAAAGGTATCCTTTCTTCCTCCCTCGTCTCGGCTGTGGAGAAACTGTCCCAGGACGTCTGGCAACTCAAAGAGGATGTATCTTACTCCCCACCTGTACAGACCCATATTTCAGCTGTTAGGAGTAAGCGTTTTTCTGCTCCAGAGAGGGGATATAGAGCATACACACCACGAGGTATCCTGTGGTTTTATCTGTGTGACCACAGAGCAGAAATGAAGAAATGCGATGGGAAGCCTATCTAAACCCTGTGGGCATGAGTACGTGAGGTGCAAGGGAAGACAGTTGTAAAAAGGGACTCTTCCAGGAAAAATGCTGCTCCAGTTTCACTTGATCTGGGGTGCTGCCCGGTGGAAAGGCCTGATCGCACTTATGATCCTCTTGAAGGGACTTCTAAGTCCTTTTTGCAAGTAGCGAGTAGCAAATAGGATGAGCAAGATTAGAGGGGCCCTGCCTCCAGCCAGGTGGAGGAAAGGGACAATTGGGTGTATTGGACTGTGTGGATCCGATGGCCTGGCATGTCAGATCCACAGGAGTACAAGGCCCTAGTGGACACGGGTGCACAGTGTACCCTAATGCCATCGAACTATGAAGGGGTGGAACCCATCTCTATTTCTGGTGTGACAGGGGGATCCCAACAGTTGACTCTGCTGGAGGACAAAGTGAGTCTAACTGGGAATGAGTGGGAAAAGCACCCCATTGTGACTGGGCCGGAGGCTCCATGCATCCTGGGCATAGACTACCTGTAGAGAGGGCATTTCAAAGACCCAAAAGGCTACTGGTGGGCTTTTGGAATAGCTGCCTTGGAAACGGGGGAAACTGAACTGCTGTCTACCTTGCCCAGTCTCTCGGAGGACCCTTCAGTTGTGGGGTTGCTGAGGGTCGAAGAGCAACAGGTGCCGATTGCTACTACAACTGTGCACCGGCGGCAATACCGCACCAACAGAGACTCCCTGGTTCCCATCCACAAGCTGATTCATCAACTGGAGGGTCAGGGAGTGATCAGCAGAACCCACTCACCCTTTAGCAGTCCCATATGGCCAGTGCAAAAATCTAATGGCGAGTGGAGGCTGACGGTAGACTATCGTGGCCTGAATGAAGTCACACTGCCCATGAGTGCTGCCGTGTCAGACATGCTGGAACTTCAATATGAACTGGAGTCAAAGGCAGCCAAATGGTATGCCACAATTGATATTGCTAATGCATTTTTCTCGATCCCTTTGGCAGCAGAGTGCAGGCCACAGTTTGCCTTCACTTGGAGGGGCGTCCAGTACACCTGGAATCGACTGCCCCAGGGGTGGAAACACAGCCCCACCATCTGCCATGGACTGATCCAGACTGCACTGGAAAAGGGTGAAGCCCCAGGGCACCTGCAATACATTGCTGACATCATTGTATGGGGCAGCACAGCAGCAGAGGAAGTTTCTGAGAAAGGGAAGAAAATAATCCAAATCCTGCTGCAGGCTGGCTTTGCCATAAAATGAAGCAAGGTGGAGGGGCCTGTGCAGGAAATCCAGTTTTTAGGTGTAATATGGCATGATGGGCAGTGTCAAATCCCAATGGATGTGATCAACAAAAGAGCAGCCATGTCTCCACTGACCAACACAAAGGAGACACAGGCCTTCTTAGGTGTTGTGGGTTTCTGGAGAATGCACATTCCGAATTACAGTCTGATAGTAAGCCCTCTCTACCACGTAACCCGGAAGAAGAATGATTTCAAATGGGGCCCTGAGGAACGACAAGCTTTCGAACAAATTAAACAAGAAATAGTTCATGCTGTAGCTCTTGGGCCAGTCCGGGCAGGACCAGATGTAAAAAAGGTGCTGTACACCGCAGCCGGGGAGAATGGCCCTACCTGGAGTCTCTGGCAGAAAGCACCAGGGGAGACTCGAGGTCGACCCCTGGGGTTTTGGAGTCGGGGATATAGAGGATCCGAGGCCCGCTACACTCCAACGGAAAAGGAGCTATTGGCAGCGTATGAGGGGGTTTGAGCTCCTTTGGTAGTGATTGATATGGAAGCACAGCTCCTCTTGGCACCCCGACTGCCAGTGCTGGGTTGGATGTTCAGAGAGGGTCCCCTTCTACACATCATGCAACTTACTCCATGTGGACTAAAGTGGGTCGCACTGATCACACAGTGGGCTCAAATAGGAAACCCTGATTGTCCAGGAATTCTGGAAGTGATCACAGACTGGCCAGAAGACAGAGATTTCGGAATGTCACCAGAGGAGGAGGTGACACGTGCTGAAGAAGCCCCACCATATAATAAACTACCAGAGGATAAGAAACCATACGCCCTGTTCACTGATGGGTCCTGTCGCATCGTGGGAAAGCATCGGAGGTGGAAGGCCGCTGTATGCAATCCTACACGGCGAGTTGCAGAAGCTGCTGAAGGAGAAGGTGAATCGAGCCAGTTTGCAGAGATGAAAGCCATCCAGCTGGCTCTAGACATTGCTGAAGGAGGAAAAGTGACCGATGCTGTACCTCTACACTGCCTCATGGATGGTGGCCAATGCCCTGTGGGGGTGGTTACAGCAGTGGAAGCAGAGCAACTGGCAGTGCAGAGGCAAACCCATCTGGGCTGCCCCACTGTGGCAAGATATTGCTGCCCGGCTAGAGAAGCTGGTTGTAAAGGTACATCATGTAGATGCCCACGTACCCAAGAGTCAGGTCACTGAGGAACATCAGAACAACCAGGAGGTGGATCAGGCTGCCAAGATTGAAGTGGCTCAGGTGGATCTGGACTGGCAGCGTAAGGGTGAATTATTTATAGCTCATGGTGGGCCCATGACACCTCAGGCCATCAAGGAAGAGATGCAACATCTAGATGGGCCCGTGATCGAGGGGTGGACTTGACCATGGACACCATCTCACAGGTCATCCATCAATGCGAAATGTGCGCTGCAATCAAGCAAGCCAAGCGGGTAAAGCCTCTGTGGTATGGAGGCCGATGGCTGAAATATAAATATGGGGAAGCATGGCAAATCGACTACATCACGCTCCCACAAACCTGCCAAGGCAAGCGTTATGTTCTTACAATGGTGGAAGCAACCATGGGATGGCTGGAAACATATCCTGTGCCCCATGACACTGCCCGGAACACTATCCTGGGTCTTGAAAAGCAAGTCCTGTGGGGACATGGCACCCCAGAGAGAATTGAGTCCGACAACGGGACTCACTTTCGGAACAACCTCATAGACACCTGGGCCAAAGAGCATGGTATTGAGTGGGTGTATCACATCCCCTATCATGCGCCAGCCTCTGGGAAAATCGAAAGGTGCAATGGGCTGCTAAAAACTACCCTGAGAGCAATGGGTGGTGGGACCCTCCAACACTGGGACACACATTTAGCAAAGGCCACCTGGTTAGTTAACACGAGGGGATCTGCCAATCGAGCTGGCCCTGCCCAGTCAAAATTTCCAGGCTCAGTAGAAGGAGGTAAAGTTCCTGTAGTGCACATGAAAAATATGTTGGGTAAAACAGTTTGGGTTATCCCTGCTTCAGGCAAAGGCAAGCCCATCTGTGGGATTGCTTTTGCTCAGGGACCAGGGTGCACTTGGTGGGTGATGAGAAAGGATGGGGAAGTCCGGTGTGTACCCCAAGGGGATTTGATTTTGGGTGACAATAGCCAATAAATTAAATTGCATGAAGTTAATAGCGATATACTGTATCAATGGTATGACCATAAGAATCACCCAAAACTAATGAAGGATGGACTTTGAAACTGAACAAAGTGCCATGATGATGGAACTAGAACTGCCTTCAACTGGTGCCCAGAAACTTTATCGAAAAATCACATCTTTGGCATCCAGACTGTGAGCATGGACCATACCAGATACACCGGCTGTGAAGACTCCAGATGCAGCGTGCAACAATCCAGCAGCATGCACCATTGCTCCTGCTCTGAGAGACTGTAATGGCAGATGGAACCCAAAGCCATGGACTAAATGAACTCGACAGACATTTTAGAGCGATAGCCCATAGCGTAAGGCAATGAGATCTGTAAAATAATCTGGGCATGACGTAGATGGTATGGAATAAGGGGTGGATAATGTCCTGGTTCTGGCAAGGATAGAGTTAATTTCCCAAGGAGCCAGGACAGGTGAGCCAAGCTGGCCAGGGGGCTATTCCATACCATGTGACATCATGCTCACCATAAAAGGGGGCTAGTCGGGGAAAAGATGGTCTGAGCCTCTGGTCAGTCATTGGATTGGTAAATTGCTTTCTGTTATCACCCATTGTTACTATCTGTTATCAGGACTGTTGTTGATTGTTTCCCTCTCCCTTGCTGTCCCAGTAAACTGCCCTTATCCCAACCCACAAGGCTTTGCCTTTGTTTTTCCCATTCTCCTCCCCATCCCACTGGGGGAGGGGTGAGCGAGTGGCTGCGTGGTGCTCAGCTGCCGGCTGGGGCTGAACCACGTCAACCCTCAAGAAGAGGCAGGTTGACCTGCAGATTTAGGATATGATTTGCTCACATCTCAGCATTCGGAGTCAAATGAAACACTGTCAGACTGGAAATGGAGATGGGGCACAGGCAGGACCAAGACAACCAACCTCCTCTCCTCCCCCTCAACTGAGGGAGTAGTACTGCAACCTCCTTTGAAGCTTTCCTTCCCAACAGCACCTAAAAAGGTAAGCTTGGCATTAAATAGCTTGAGCTCTCACTTGAGATCTGCTTTTCTCTGATTAACTATCAGCTGCATTATTGTCTGCTCCCCAGGCAAGGGACATAGCTCTTGCCTATGATAGAGTTCAGCAACAATTAACTGCAATGGTTCCTCTTCAATTTCTATTTCCCACCCCTGTTTTCTACATTTCTTTTCTTTTAGAGTACAAGAATCTTTTCCATCTTGCATAACAGGCTCTCCTGTTCCCACACTGCAGGCAGAACTCCACTATGCGATAAAGACCTGCTGTGCTTACACACCAACACCTAGCTTCATTGATACCTAGTTTCAGAGCTCAAGCCACCCCCTACCTCTTCATTTCCATCCTTCAGGGACTGAAGGTTTCCCAGCTCTGTACTGCATGGAGCAGTAACCAACTCTCTGCTCTATCCTCAGCTTGTGAGGAGCACGTGCAGCACACAGAAAACCCAAGTCAGACACAGTCAGGGCGCAGATCCTACCTTGGCAACTGGTGATTTCCTCAGGTTGGCCTTAAGAATAGCAACCCGTGACTTCTCGTCAGGCAAAGGGATGTAGATGAGCTGATCCAGGCGGCCAGGGCGCAAGATGGCTGGATCAATGATGTCTGGCCTGTTGGTAGCACCGATGATGAAGACGTTTTTCTTGGTGGACATGCCGTCCATTTCTGTCAGGATCTGGTTGATGACACGGTCTGCAGCACCACCACCATCTCCGATATTCCCACCTCGAGCCTTTGCAATGGAGTCCAGCTCATCAAAGAAGAGCACACAAGGGGCTGCTTGGCGGGCCTGCAAAAAGCAAACGGGAACAGTTACCCCATGTTAATACCACCAGGCGAGGAGCATGCTGATTTCACACTAAGCCTACCCTACAATTAAAGCAGCTCAGAGGAGTACCAGAGCACTTCTGCTGCAAGGAGAGCTTGGAGGAGCTGCTTCAGAACAGTCTCCTGCCACATAAACCCTCAATTAAATTTTCCTGAACAACAAGCTGTACTTCCCCAAAGCTAGGAGCATTGTGAACCAAGCAGAAGGGTGGTAACTCCAATGCCTAGAGGGAGCTATTTTTCCTGACCAGAACTCTCCCTGCAAGATCTGGGGATGTCAATTGGCTATTTAGACACTCAAGTATCAGTAAGTGAGATATATCAAATGGAAGGGGGAAATCCAATTGCTGTCTTCAGCTACCCAATGGGTTATAGGGAAAAGGGAGCCAGATCCTTCAAGGTGTGTAGTGAAAGGATGAAAGACCACAGGCACAAATGGCTGCAAAGAGTAATTCCAGTTAGAAATAAAGAAAAAAGTTTCTTCACAAGAGAGCTCAAACACTAGCACAAGGCCCAGAGAGGTCAGGGATTCTCCATCCTTAGCACACGTTCAGAACACGAGGCCCTGAGCAACCTGACTGAATTTCCAAGTTATCTCCCTGCTCTGGACAAACAGCTGGACCAGATAGCCTTGGAGGTTCCCTCTTGACCTAAGTTTTTCTCTCTCACTCTCCTTCCAACTTTGTTCTTTCAGCACTTTCCCTGACCACGGGAGTGAGGATTCCCAAGATAATCCATGCAGATACCTCCTGGGACAGGAGGTCGCACTATCTACAGGGGAACTGAGTAGTAGGAGTGAGCTCCTTTCTAAGCCATATATATTGCAGGACTAGAATAGAATAGATTTCAGTTCGAAGGGACCTACAATGATCATCTAGTCCAACTGAAGAAGAACCCATAGCATGTTTTGAAAAATCTGTAGAAGGTGATAGCTAATGAGGTGTCAAAATAAGTTTTCAGGGATGCAGAGAATATCTATGCCATCCTAATGCTAGCCTCACTGCTAAGACACTGGGACATTTATCATCCTGTAACAGATACAAATTGTAGCAGGAGAAAACCATTTAAATAGCTATGTTGCCAAAGAGAATTAATTCCCTCACATCAGGAAAGCAGCCTCTGCTCTCAGTGCAAGTGAGGAAAACACAAAACACACAAAGAACCAGGCCAGTAAGACCCCCAAAACATTGTCTGCACTGCACTTGTATCTCAGTACAAACATAGCATAAGTAGAAGATACACTTACCTTGTCAAATATCTCACGCACGTTAGCTTCAGACTCGCCAAACCACATGGTGAGCAATTCTGGCCCTTTGATGGAAATGAAGTTTGCCTGGCATTCATTGGCAATGGCTTTGGCCAGCAGTGTCTTACCACAACCGGGTGGCCCATAGAATAGAACCCCTTTTGATGGGGTCATGCCAAATTTGAGGAACTTGTCTGGGTGCTCCACAGGATACTGAAGGAGAACAAAACAAAAACCTCTTGTGATGAGCCAGAACAGGTCTGTACCTTAGAATCACAGAATGGTTTGGATTGAAAGGCACCTTTAAAGATCACGTAGTCCAACCTCCCTGCCATGGGCAGGGACATCTTTCACTAGATCAGTTTTGTTTCTGCTCCTACCAGAAACACTACCTGAGATTTCCGGTGGGTTAAGCACAAGATTCTGCCTGCTCAGTGCCACTGAAGTTTTTAAATGGGCACTGGTTTGAAAAGCATCACAGCAAAATTGTAAAGCTGCCTTAAATAGTCTATTTCCACCTATGAACTAAGTACCAGGTTCAGGTAGTTTTCCAGCACACTTAACCCCAGCTTCACTCTGCCCTGCAGAAGCAAAAGGGAACAGCTCATTATTTAATCTATTTGCTCTGCCCTCTAAAGACAGGCAAGGTGTCTGATGTGAGCATTTATCCTCTGCAACAAGGTCAGAGATAGGTGATGATTTTAATGCCAGAAAATTAGACTGAAAAGTAGATTCTTTTATTTACAGACAGGCTGTTTCTACAGTGCCAACTGAAAGCAGAGACATATCAAACCCAAACCACCCCAATGCAGGAAGGCACCAGAAGTTTCCACAGACCATTCATGACTTTGTTCCAGCCTCTCCTTTCATAGGAGACTTCACAATTACTTCTCACCTGTCCCTATGCTAATGCTGATGGAAAGCCCTTCAGGGGCTCTCTATATGAGAATTTTCATCCACTTTGACATATAAAGCCACCATGTAACAGGATTCTCAGCAGTGGTCCCACTGCTGGTCTCCACTTAAGAGAAGTAGAACTTCTGTTTCTGTATGTAGCAAAACACCCACCCAAGATGTCACTGTAGACTCAGCTAAGGAAAGCCTGATGCTGCTTACCAGCACCTTCCTCTCCATAAGTTCACTAAGATGGAACAGCATGCTATTTTCAGTCCATTACAAGAAAATACCATAAAAACTCTGCATTTACCTTGTTCACAGTCCAAACAGGAATGTGAAGAGGTTCTGGATTGTATTATTATTTTTCAAGCTGACTAGGCAAAAATCTGTTGGAAACCTTTACCTGTACAAGTTCCTGGAGTTCTCTCTTTACATCTTCTAGACCACCAATATCTTCCCAGGTAACTTGTGGCACCTCCACTACAGTCTCCCGAAGAGCAGAAGGGTTGCTCTGGCTCAGAGCCCACTATTATTAGAAGAAACAGCATTGTATGAATTGTAACATGTTATGTTCCCACGCTTCAGATAAGCAATTAGACGTTGCACCCAAAAGAAAGAGGGGCACTCCTGCGTTACCCTGAAGTCATCCATGGTCACAGCCAGCGAGTTCATCACTTCAGCATCGATGGTTTCATCTTCTAGGTCTATGAGATCCATCTTCTTTCTGATAGCCTGAAGAGCAGCTTCTGAGCAAAGAGCAGCCAAGTCAGCACCAACATGGCCATGGGTCTCGTTTGCCACCTGAAAGCAGAGCACTGACTGACTCACAGGGATACAAGCAAGTGCTCTGCAAGGGCAATGCGTGTTCTAGTCATTCACTCAGAGGTGCAACAGAACTCTAGAGGACAGGAACATCAGTGCTCTGCTGCAAACAAGACAAGTGCTATCACATATTTAACAGACAAAGACACTGCTGTTCCATCTCTTACTTGACATCAAAGCTGCAACTGGAATTCAGATGGTGTGCAGAAAAATAACCCTGAGGACTGCAGTTCTTCATTCAGGACAGATTACAGTAACCATCCAGTATCACCACAACATTCACCCACCTCTGTAAGCACTTTCAGGTTTGCTTTAAAGAGAATGCCACAGCAAACAAACCCAGAAGGATGGTGGCAAGGCACTTCCAAACTGGACTGATACATGTTTGTTTCACTTAGCCATGCCATTCTTTAGTAGCGAGCGAGGATTTTTGGTCACTGGTAAACTAATTTGAAGGAAGCCCAGAGATCATACATTCACCCAGTTTCACGCTGTCCTAAACGAGCAACTGTGTTTACACAATCAAGCCATAACAGTTTTTCCACTATAAAACAGAGCATCAGGAACATCTGTCTGCAGAGACAAGCTTTCCTAATAGCATGCTACTCACCTGTTCCAGATCCACATCATCAGCCAGTTTCATATTTTTTGTGTGGATCTGCAGGATCTCCAGGCGCCCGGTGGCATCTGGGATACCGATATCTACCTCTCTGTCAAAACGACCTGGAGAGTGCAAAACATACATTGAGCTGCTGTGTCTGTGAACTAAAGGAGCTACAGTTACTGCCTTCCTCTGACAGAGGAACATGATGATGAGCTACAAACACATACAATTTCGGAAAATGCCAAAGCTTTGGGTTTTTCTGCAGCATCTATCAGCACAGTAGAGTCAGATCAGAGAAGGAGGAAAGGCTTTAGCCATTTAGGGAAAGTAAGACTACTGTATTAACTAGAGTTCAAGATTATGCAAACTCAGAGGATTTCTGTTTTTTCCAAGCTCCATTTATAGGAAAACATGCTTCCCCTAACCAACACACCACGAGACACTTTTGTTTATTCCTGCCTTTGTGTCCTCAGCACAGGAATCCACAAATACAGAGAGATTTAATTTTTCAGAACTTTCATAGCAGTACCCAAGTGATAAAAAACATTAACTGCCCCAATATCTGGGGAGGCAGGAAACCTATGTATTACTGCAATATTAACTAAGGTACGTACACCTATAGTTTTCCTCTAGCCATAGCTGCATATTCAAATGCCTCACTACACATTTAAGAGGCCATTTTTTCCTGCAAACTTGACTGGTTTGCTATTATAAACTTTACCAACCGGTCATACAACAGACATTCATTCACACAGCAAAGTTTCAAAGACCCGAATCTCAGAAACTACCAGACTTGTCATCAATAAAAGAAAGAGAAATTGGACAATTCAGAGCTTTCTGCAACCTGAGGTATGAAAAACCCCTTAAACGTTCAGTCCTGAAATAGCCTCACCTAATGAAGTAAAAAAGCGCGTTACCCTCTAAGTATTTTGTTATTTCTACAAGTTCTAACCTAATAAAGCACAGAAAATGATACCAAATGCTGGAAGCCTAGAAATGAATTTCAAAAAAGTAGCTGGAGACAAGTCAATAGTTTATGTAACACACAGAAGTCTAATATTAATTTCTGCTCAATCTTTCCAAGGCCCCAGAAGCATAGTCCATAACAAAGTATCTGATACGCATTTTTAAAAAAAAAAAAAAAAGGCAATCATGGTTACCAAATCGCCTGAGTGCTGGGTCAATGCTGTTAGGTCTGTTGGTAGCTGCCATAACGATCACATGTGCTCTCTGTTTCAGTCCATCCATAAGAGTCAACAGCTGAGACACTATGCGACGTTCCACCTCTCCATGTGTCTATGGAGAGAGAAAGTAATGATTAGACCAAAAGCTCTACAACACAGCACAGGAGCTAGTACTGCACCAGAGCAGACAAATACAACAAACGCAAACTGTTAAGAAACATCATGAACTACGTCAGATTCTTCTAATATCCTACTTCTGATAACTAACTGAATTCAAGCATTAAGTTAAATATTGCTTTACGCTGTAGTCAAGTGCAGAGATTCACACCAGCTGGTACCAAAAAAAAAGATGTACTACTCTACTGTTGTTGTGGTTTAGCCCTGGCCAGCAGCTGAGCACCATGCAGCCACTTGCTCATCCCTATCCCTCCCCCTCATGGGATGGACAGGAGAATCGGAAGACAAAGGTAAAACTTGTGGGTTGGGATAAGGACAGTTTATGGGGACAGCAAAGGGAGAGGGAAATAACAACAATACTTAGAATATAAAAAACGAGTGATACACAATGCGGTTTCTCATCTGACAACCATATAACTCGGACCGCTCAGACCAGTCCCAAAGTCCGGAAGCAGTCAGTCCCAAGCAGTGCGGCTCCTCCCCAGCTAACCCCCTTTATATGCTGAGCATGAAGTCATGTGGTATGGAATACCCCATCTGGCCAGTTTGGGTCACCTGTCCTGGCTGTGTCCTGTTCCAGTTCCTTGTGAAAATTAACTCTATCCCAGCCAAACCCAGGACATTATCCACCCCTTATTCTACACCATCTACGTCTTTGAGATATATATATACACACACACAGAGCTATCATTCCCTTAGTCTATGGGCCGTCCCTCTAAAATGTCCGTTGAGTTCATTTAGTCCATGACTTTGGGCTCCATCTGTCATTACAGGCTCTCAGGGCAGGAGAGACTGGTGCGTGCTGTTAGACTGTTGTGTGCTGCACCATGCTTGCGGTCTGAAGACGTCAATTTCAAGGAAGTTGCTGGGCACCAGTTGCTGAAGCCAGTTCTAGTTCCATCATCACTGCACTTAGCTCAGTTGCAAAGTCCATCCTTCGTTATTTCGGGTAATTCTTACTGTAATACTATTGATACAGCATACAGCAATTGTAACAATGATAACATACAATAGCAGGGTTATTTAGCACTTCATATAATTTAATTTACTGGCTATTCTCATCCAAAATCAGATCCCCTTGGGGTACACATTGGACTTCCCCATTCTTGCGCATCATCTGCCAAGTGCACCCTGGTCCCTGAGCAAAAGCAATCCCGCAGATGGGCTTGCCTTTGCCTGAAGCAGGGATAACCCAAACTGTTTTACCCAACATATTTTTCATGTGCACTACAGGAACTTTACCTCCTTCTACTGAGCCTGGAAATTTTGACTGGGCAGGGCCAGCTCGATTGGCAGATCCCCTCGTGTTAACTAACCAGGTGGCCTTTGCTAAATGTGTGTCCCAGTGTTTGAGGGTCCCACCACCCATTGCTCTCAGGGTAGTTTTTAGCAGCCCATTGCACCTTTCGATTTTCCCAGAGGCTGGTGCATGATAGGGGATGTGATACACCCACTCAATACCATGCTCTTTGGCCCAGGTGTCTATGAGGTTGTTCCGAAAGTGAGTCCCGTTGTCGGACTCAATTCTCTCTGGGGTGCCATGTCGCCACAGGACTTGCTTTTCAAGACCCAGAATAGTGTTCCGGGCAGTGTCATGGGGCACAGGATATGTTTCCAGCCATCCCATGGTTGCTTCCACCATTGTAAGAACATAACGCTTGCCTTGGCAGGTTTGTGGGAGCGTGATGTAGTCGATTTGCCATGCTTCCCCATATTTATATTTCAGCCATCGGCCTCCATACCACAGAGGCTTTACCCGCTTGGCTTGCTTGATTGCAGCGCACATTTCGCATTGATGGATGACCTGTGAGATGGTGTCCATGGTCAAGTCCACCCCTCGATCACGGGCCCATCTAGATGTTGCATCTCTTCCTTGATGGCCTGAGGTGTCATGGGCCCACCATGAGCTATAAATAATTCACCCTTACGCTGCCAGTCCAGATCCACCTGAGCCACTTCAATCTTGGCAGCCTGATCCACCTCCTGGTTGTTCTGATGTTCCTCAGTGACCTGACTCTTGGGTACGTGGGCATCTACATGATGTACCTTTACAACCAGCTTCTCTAGCCGGGCAGCAATATCTTGCCACAGTGGGGCAGCCCAGATGGGTTTGCCTCTGCACTGCCAGTTGCTCTGCTTCCACTGCTGTAACCACCCCCACAGGGCATTGGCCACCATCCATGAGGCAGTGTAGAGGTACAGCATCGGTCACTTTTCCTCCTTCAGCAATGTCTAGAGCCAGCTGGATGGCTTTCATCTCTGCAAACTGGCTCGATTCACCTTCTCCTTCAGCAGCTTCTGCAACTCGCCGTGTAGGATTGCATACAGCGGCCTTCCACCTCCGATGCTTTCCCACGATGCGACAGGACCCATCAGTGAACAGGGCGTATGGTTTCTTATCCTCTGGTAGTTTATTATATGGTGGGGCTTCTTCAGCACGTGTCACCTCCTCCTCTGGTGACATTCCGAAATCTCTGTCTTCTGGCCAGTCTGTGATCACTTCCAGAATTCCTGGACAATCAGGGTTTCCTATTTGAGCCCACTGTGTGATCAGTGCGACCCACTTTAGTCCACATGGAGTAAGTTGCATGATGTGTAGAAGGGGACCCTCTCTGAACATCCAACCCAGCACTGGCAGTCGGGGTGCCAAGAGGAGCTGTGCTTCCATATCAATCACTACCAAAGGAGCTCAAACCCCCTCATACGCTGCCAATAGCTCCTTTTCCGTTGGAGTGTAGCGGGCCTCGGATCCTCTATATCCCCGACTCCAAAACCCCAGGGGTCGACCTCGAGTCTCCCCTGGTGCTTTCTGCCAGAGACTCCAGGTAGGGCCATTCTCCCCGGCTGCGGTGTACAGCACCTTTTTTACATCTGGTCCTGCCCGGACTGGCCCAAGAGCTACGGCATGAACTATTTCTTGTTTAATTTGTTCGAAAGCTTGTCGTTCCTCAGGGCCCCATTTGAAATCATTCTTCTTCCGGGTTACGTGGTAGAGAGGGCTTACTATCAGACTGTAATTCGGAATGTGCATTCTCCAGAAACCCACAACACCTAAGAAGGCCTGTGTCTCCTTTGTGTTGGTCAGTGGAGACATGGCTGCTCTTTTGTTGATCACATCCATTGGGATTTGACACTGCCCATCATGCCATATTACACCTAAAAACTGGATTTCCTGCACAGGCCCCTCCACCTTGCTTCATTTTATGGCAAAGCCAGCCTGCAGCAGGATTTGGATTATTTTCTTCCCTTTCTCAGAAACTTCCTCTGCTGCTGTGCTGCCCCATACAATGATGTCAGCAATGTATTGCAGGTGCCCTGGGGCTTCACCCTTTTCCAGTGCAGTCTGGATCAGTCCATGGCAGATGGTGGGGCTGTGTTTCCACCCCTGGGGCAGTCGATTCCAGGTGTACTGGACGCCCCTCCAAGTGAAGGCAAACTGTGGCCTGCACTCTGCTGCCAAAGGGATCGAGAAAAATGCATTAGCAATATCAATTGTGGCATACCATTTGGCTGCCTTTGACTCCAGTTCATATTGAAGTTCCAGCATGTCTGACACGGCAGCACTCATGGGCAGTGTGACTTCATTCAGGCCACGATAGTCTACCGTCAGCCTCCACTCGCCATTAGATTTTTGCACTGGCCATATGGGACTGCTAAAGGGTGAGTGGGTTCTGCTGATCACTCCCTGACCCTCCAGTTGATGAATCAGCTTGTGGATGGGAACCAGGGAGTCTCTGTTGGTGCGGTATTGCCGCCGGTGCACAGTTGTAGTAGCAATCGGCACCTGTTGCTCTTCGACCCTCAGCAACCCCACAACTGAAGGGTCCTCCGAGAGACTGGGCAAGGTAGACAGCAGTTCAGTTTCCCCCGTTTCCAAGGCAGCTATTCCAAAAGCCCACCAGTAGCCTTTTGGGTCTTTGAAATGCCCTCTCTACAGGTAGTCTATGCCCAGGATGCATGGAGCCTCCGGCCCAGTCACAATGGGGTGCTTTTCCCACTCATTCCCAGTTAGACTCACTTTGTCCTCCAGCAGAGTCAACTGTTGGGATCCCCCTGTCACACCAGAAATAGAGATGGGTTCCACCCCTTCATAGTTCGATGGCATTAGGGTACACTGTGCACCCGTGTCCACTAGGGCCTTGTACTCCTGTGGATCTGACATGCCAGGCCATCGGATCCACACAGTCCAATACACCCAATTGTCCCTTTCCTCCACCTGGCTGGAGGCAGGGCCCCTCTAATCTTGCTCATCCTATTTGCTACTCGCTACTTGCAAAAAGGACTTAGAAGTCCCTTCAAGAGGATCATAAGTGCGATCAGGCCTTTCATTCGGTCTGGGGGACTGCCCACTGGAAACTGGAGCAGCATTCTTTCTGGAAGAATCCTTATTTGTGAGTGTTTTGCTTTGAAGCTCACATACCTGTGCCTCTAGGGTCAAAGTAGGTTTTCCATCCCATTTCCTCATGTCCTCCCCATGGTCACGCAGGTAAAAACTACAGGGTGCCTCGTGGTGTGTACCCTCTATATCCCCTCTTTTGAGGGGAGGAAAGCTTACTCCTAACAGCTGAGATACTGGTCCATACAGGTGAGGAGTAGGACATACTCTCTTTGAGTTGCCAGACCTCCCAGGACAGTTTCTCCACAGCCAAGACAAGGGAGGAAGAGAGAATTTCTTCATATTGCTGGAGTCAGCCAGCCACTTCTTCCACCGTGGGTGCCTCTTCGCCTTTCCAGTCCGTTACTGCCAGTGAGTTGGCATGCAACAGTGGTGCACTCTGTACTAACTTCCACCACATGAGTCGGGTACATTTGACTTCATCAGGATCTGTAGGTAACTGCACATTGTCCAGGTCATAATAAACCATCTCCCACACAGCTAATTCCCTCAGGTACTGGATACCTCTCTCCATGGTGGTCCACTTGCCTGGCCGACATACGACATCTTCGCTGAAAGGATACCTTTCCCTCCCACTTGACAGGAGGCGCCTCCAGAGGCTAAGGGCCTGTGCCTTCTTCCCAATTGCTTTGTCAATGCCCCCTTCCCTAGACAGGGATCCCAGCTGCCTGGCCTCCCTGCCCTCCAGTTCCAGGCTACTGGCCCCGTTATCCCAGCAGCGGAGCAGCCAGGTAATAATGTGCTCCCCTGGAAGGCGGCTGAAATCTTTCCGCATATCTCGCAGCTCACCCAGGGACAGGGATCGAGCGATCACTTCTGGTTCTGGCTCTTCTTCTTGTTCTCGTGATGGTCCCGGTTCATCATCATCCTTCATTAAGTGAACCGATTTCTTTGTGTATTTCTTCTTGTGTATAGGGGCGACTGATACCAGTACAGATTGTTTTTTTGGCTCAGCTGCACTGCCTGTCACTGGAGTTTGAGTAGCCACAGTACCTGTCGGATTGCTTTCCCTTTCTTCTCGCTGAGGGTGCTGCCTACTATTGAGCAGTGTTTGATAGATTGTGGCCAGGGCCCAGCACAGCGCAGGAAGTTGTGTCTCCTTAGAATCCCCACAGCATTTTCCTTTCAAATATTCTACCATTTTATCAGGGTCTTGCAGTTGTTCAGGAGTGAAGCTCCAAACCATTGGGGGTGAGAGGTTCTCTAGATACCTGCCCATACTCTCCCACATGCCATGCCAGCCCTGACCACTCAGCCTCGGGGAAGATCCCTGGGCGGTATTCTTAAAACAATTTTTGCTCACCCTGAACAGGACTTGAAACACATTCAGGAGACCTAACAATAAGAGCATGGTGGCTTAAACATCCCAAAGATATTCAAAATTCTCAAAAGCTGCTGTAACCAGCCAAAAGGGAAAAGGGGAGGTAAAAGAGTGGGAGAAAGTATCCCCCCCTGTCTTCCCCATACATTGGGTGCAATTATTAATCAATTCAAAGAGATGTTGTCTGAGGTATGGACATGTCAGCAAGGCCCCATACAAATACCAGCTTAAGCTCACGACCAGTGATGTTATCCTAAGTTGATATTGCACAGTACAGCAAAATGAGAATCCTGACCCCTCTCCCAGAGGTGATGAACAGTGCCGCAAGGAATACATACAGCAAGAAAGGGTTTACATACCGCAGCCACGTGACCAAACAAAACACCATTGTGACCAGTGACTGTTTAAATAATACTATAAATACTTATCTCAGTTGGGTTCTTTTAACACACTCTTGTCAGATCTGTTATCTCAACCTTTTGAGCCCCATGTTGGGTGCCAAAACAGGACTGTTGTGGTTTAGCCCCAGCCAGCAGCTGAGCACGACGCGGCCGCTCGCCCATCCCTCCCCCCCGCCCAATGCGATGGGGAGGAGAACGGGAAGACAAAGGTAAGACTCATGGGTTGGGATAAGGACAGTTTACTGGGACAGCAAGGGAGAGGGAAATAACAACAAGAGTACTTAACAGAATATACAAAACTGATGATACACAATGCAGTTTCTCACCTGGACTGTGTAACTCATACTGCAAGCTCAGACCCATCCCAAAACCTGACCGTCCAAGGCGCGGGTCCTGGAGCTGCGCTGCCCCTCCCCGACTAGCCCCCTTTTAAGCTGAGCATGACATCATATGGTAGGGAATACCTCCTTTGGCTAGTTTGGGTCACCTGTCCTGGCTCTGTCCCGTCCCAGCTTCTGGTAAAAATTAACTCTATCCTAGCCAAACCCAGGACAACCTTCTACAGGCTTTGGTTACCTTCTCTCTCTTAGGAGCAATGGCATCCAGTTCATCAATGAAGATGATGGCAGGAGCGTTCTTCTCTGCTTCTTCAAAGGCTTTCCTCAGGTTGCTCTCGGACTCACCAGCCAGCTTGCTCATGATCTCAGGACCTGAAAAAAAAATAATGGCACTGTGGTACCCAGAAGAGAGACATATAGCCTCAAGGAATGCAGCTCAATTTTTTTAGGCAACGCTACAGGCTTGGGGAAGAGTGGCTGGAAAGCTGCCTGGCGGAAAAGGACCTGGGGGTGCTGGTCAACAGCCGGCTAAACATGAGCCAGCCCAGGTGGCCAAGAAGGCCAGCAGCATCCTGGCTTGTATCAGGAATAGTGTGGCCAGCAGGACTAGGGGAGTGATTGTCCCCCTGTACTCGCCTCTGGTGAGGCCGCACCTCGAACACTGTGTTCAGTTTTGGGCCCCTCACTACAAGAAGGACATTGAGGTGCTGGAGCGTGTCCAGAGAAGGGCAACAAAGCTGGTGAAGGGTCTAGAGCAGAAGTCTTATGAGGGGCAGCTGAGGGAACTGGGGTTGTTTAGCCTGGAGAAGAGGAGGCTGAGGGGAGACCTTATCGCTCTCTACAACTACTTCAAAGGAGGTTGTAGTGAGGTGGGTATTAGTCTCTTCTCCCAATTAACAAGTGATAGGACAAGAGGAAATGGCCTCAAGTTGCTCCAGGAAAGGTTTAGATTGGATATTAGGAAAAATTCTTCACCGAAAGAGTGGTCAGGCATTGGAACAGGCTGCCCAGAGAGGTGGAGTCATCACCATCCCTGGAGGTGTTCAAAAAAACGCATAGACGTGGCACTTTCGGGACATGGTTTAGTAGACATGGTGGTGTTGGGTCAACAGTTGGACTTGATGATCTTAGAGGTGTTTTCCAACCTTAATGATTCTATTATAGTACAACGTTCACATGGGAGTATTTCTATTTCAGGCCAAAGCAAATACTATCAACCAAGTTAACTAAATTTGCAGCTGAACAGTCAAGAACAGCATGCAGAATTACTTTCTGTCATTATCCTGGTGTTTTCAGCTTATTCTAATAGAATGCAGCACTAGTCAATGAGCTACCTTTAGCTGCCTCTGTCTTTACCCTATTTCACACTTGGTGAGTTTCTCTGTAATGTGTCACCACACATAGTTAATGCTAGTCCTAGCTTGCAAGAGAAGCAATCATATTACATGGTGATGAATTATCAGGGTAGGGAAGGAAAAAGCTGTAAGATATTGAAGCTGTCTTTAGCTTGCATTACACAGGTATACATTTACCTCTAAGATCCTATAAATCAGTTTATAAAAAAAAAAAACCAAAAAACCAAACCCCCCCAAAAAAACAACACCCCAAAATCCCCCAAACCCATCTCCTCTCTAAGAATAAATATAAATAAAAATGTGTAAGCACATCAATCCCAGAAGGAAGGAGAGTGTTCCCCTGAGATCTCCTACAACTGCTGAACATTAGTGCAGGCTCACAGATTTGTTTTGTTTTTACAGATTTTTCCATCATGCTGATGGGAGTGGTAATGAAGAGAAAAATATGCTTCCAAGAGATCAAAGAAAAAGAAACCTGACCCTCAGGAGCGCAAAGCTGCTAGCTGACTGAGGTGCACCAGCTGCAGAGCCACTGGTGCAGGCAGGTACCAAGAATGTTTCATTACAACTAACTCACCAATTCATACCAGCTTTGTCTACAACACTGCCTGCAGCTCCAGGCTTGGGACTAGCAGACAGAGAACACGTCACTAATTCTGACAATGTTATTTTTATTATGCAATAGAAGTACAAGTGTCTAAAGAAATGTCTGGCTCATTAGCATGCAGTGACCTTCCACACACTTAGGAAGTATATAACAAGGGCAACATATGGTTAAAAACAGTCCATTTACATCTGATATATTTAGATACAAAGCAAGTCCCTTCCCTACCGCTGCTTGCTGCTATGCTGTGCTATACACTCCTTTGCTTTCACCTTCATGGGTCTAAGTGATTGAAATCAGAAGAGAAAAGCAGCACTCCTTGAGTACAAATGTTCAGTTATTCTAGCACTGACTGTAAAATGGGACAGAAAAACAGTGCAGAAAATTCAGAACCTGGTCCTTACTGGACATAAACCAGTATCCATCTTAACTGCTATAGGTGAGGAGCGATCAATAGGAGGTTCTGTCACTTGTAGCTAAGTCCCAAGGTACTCATTATAGCTTTCAGGACAGTTCCTCCCAATTAATATTATGTGAAACAGAACAGTTCTTGTGCTTTACTTGAGGGGGGGAAAAAAAGAAATCCACAGCAGACCAGCTTCTTTTCTCAATGGAACATGCTGGCAGCAACAGAAACAAGTGTCCTGTACCCATATACAGAGAATAATCTCACTTCATTCCCAGCTCTGCCCTCACCAACATAAATGAGCACTCAGCCAGGCAGACTCCAAGTCCCTGCATCGCAAAGCTGTCTTTCCAACCACCCTGCTACAAGACAATCAAGCTTAAGGGAAGCACCACTACAGATGCTTCCACACAAATGGCTTTTAAGTGTCCCCAGAGGCACACTTCAAACAAGTAAGGAAGGATGTCAGGGAAAAAATGTGGCTCTATAAGCCTATTAATACCATTCATTATCATGAGATGGATGAATGAGCACACAGATCTGGGACCAAAGCAGCCACAAAACTTACCATTGATCAGAAAGAAGAAAGCCCCTGTTTCATTGGCCACCGCTCGGGCAATCAGTGTTTTACCAGTGCCAGGAGGACCATACAGCAAAATCCCACGTGGAGGCTGAGGACAAAGGCAAGGGACTTCAGTGGTGAGCTAGTATTTGAATGCCTAAGTAGCTTCACTGTGAAGCTACAAGCATTTGATAAAGCCAGTCCAAAATTGTGATGCAAACTCATGCAACAGCTGCCATCCCAGCACTGCTATCAACATCCTTACTACTTTGCATGACACACAAACAAAAACCTTGCCAGTAACTGACAGTGCTGATTCAAAGCACCTCTCTGCTTTGCAAGTTGCCAGTACTTTAATGTGTCCAAAACATGTAAGGAAATACTTTCCTAACACCAGCATTAAAAAAAAAACCACACCAAAAAAACCCCACAAACAAAAACAACAAACCAAAACCACAAACTACTTATTCCCCTCCCAATACCTCATAAACCTCTGACATCAGGAGTCATTTGCAAGGGCAAGCCCACTCATCCACCTGGTGCACACGGGGACTTACCTTCACCCCTATGGCCTTGAAGAGCACAGGGTGTCGGAGGGGAAGTTCCACCATCTCTTTGATTTGAGCCAGCTGCTTCCGGCAGCCACCAATGTCATCATAGCCCACTTCATTCAGTGACTCTTCTTCATCCTACCCGGAAGGAAATATATTAAACATTTGAGTGAAAGCAATAGTTCAACAATCCCTCCCAGTCTACAGAACCCAGGAATCCAGGTTTTTGCTCATTGTCATTTTTTGCTGTCTTGAGATTCTCACTTTCAAGTCTTCCTGGTGTCTTCTACAATTGTTTCTTAGCTCTCTTTTCCCAGACACGCAAAGGGAAATGCCTGCACATACCTAGACCCCACTGAAGCCCACTCTCTTGAATGACAGCCTCTGCCACCAGGACTCCTACAGACTCTAGCACAAAACAAGTTGTGTGACCCTCTGATGTGGCTAACAAAGATAACAATAAACAATGAAGTCCAGGATAGAATATACTTATTCCTTAAACTATAAGTGATATTTCTAACTACTTGACATACCCTAGCTACCATACAATTCTCCAACATAGTGTTTTCTTTTGGGATTGACTCAAATTAACAGAGAATGTTAAGATCCAGATGTGCAGATAAGACCAACTGTAACCAACTCGTTCAGTATAGCTCTACAGCATCCATTCATTTGGCTGTCCGAATCTCTACTGGCCTTAGTTATCTGTAACATTAGGCCACACTAAAATAACACAGCCTGGAATCTCAGAGGGGCTCAGTTCAAGCCCCACAAACAGGAACTACTACTTCAAGCGGGTTGCTCAGGGTCTGGTCCTATCAAGCACTGAAGTTCTCCAGGTCTGGAGATTCCTGCCCTCTCTGGGCCTCGCTCCAGGGTTTGAGGAAACCTTTTTCCTAATATCTATTGGGAATTTCCCTTGATCCAGCTTGTGCCATTGCCTCTAGTCCTGTCCCTGGGCGCAGCTCTCAGAAGTGCCTGGTTATCCACCCCTTCCTATCAGGCAGCTGCCAGTAAAAGCCTGCCTCTTTCCCTTCCCTTCTCCGTGCTGCATCAACCCACTCTCCCAGCTGCTCCTCATTCATTCTGACCTTCAGCTCATCATTTTGGTGGCCTTGGCTGAACTTGCTCCTATCTGTCTCTGCTGTGTCTTGAAGAACCCAAACTGGACTCATCCAGTGCCCAGACGTAGTCTCACGAGCATCAAATAGAGGTGAATTTTTCAGAAGGCAGCTAACTACAAACCAGCACTCACCCTGATTTGCAGATAGTGAAAAGGCACTTTATGAAGTATACAACCACCTTAGCTCATTTCTCTGATTTCCTACTCTGTAACAGTAAGGTGACCAAGACCTGACAGACAATCCACTCAGGCTGCCTCAAGCTTGGGATGCTCAAGACTAGGTACCTTAAAGGACTGGGGGGGATTAATAAAAACCCCAACCATTTAAAGCTTTCAGATTTCTCACTGAAAAAGCACTAATTGCTTTCTTTTCACATGGCATGAAATTTAGCAACAATGTAAGCCCTCCCTGCTATGGATCAAGGGAACTTTGGAATTAAAAGATGCATCTAAGTTCAGCATGAGATACCTGGAAGCAGATGCAAAACCAGCTGCTGCCAAAGTATGGCACCTCATCAGCAAACCTAAACATTGGTGCTATTTCAGCATCTGAGGAAGTATACTGGAAGCACATTTCTCTGACTACCTTCAGCAGCAGCTCATCTGAAACCAGATGTTTTAATCATTACATTCAATACACAAAATGCCAAAACAGGAACTGCAAAAACTGCTGCTCTCAAGGACTGTCACCAAAACAGATTTTGTACAGAGGGAATTCAGTAGAACTGCATAGCATGATTCTGCTCACCTCTCGTTTGATGGGCTCTCCTTCACAATGGATCACTGTGTCCGGAGCCACTATGCAGTATGGACTTGGATCTGTCTCCACCACTTTGAACTCCACTGCACGCATCCCTCCACGCACCAAGAAGATGTCACCTGTAAAACCCCACACTTCAGTAGCCTGCTGCAACAGATGTCTGCAAAATGTAAACCCTTGTACTACCAGCAGCCCCAGAGGACAAGGAAGTGGGTTACATAGGCATACACTGCTGGCATTTTTGACATTGCTCTGCATTTTAAACTCAAGAGCTGCATGTACTGTGACTACCCAAGCACCATTTAGATCTGTAGCAGTTGAAGTTCTCAAATTCCATCCAGAAACAAACAGTAAACAAAACCAGCAAACAATAGAAAAGAATACTCTGCCTAAATACAAAAGACAAAGGCAAGGAATCATTTTTCCATTCAGTTTCAATTTAACATTTTCAAAACAGGCAAAAGCACTAACTTAATAAAAAATAATTTTGAAGTTGTTATAACTAGTTATTACTAGTTATAACTGGTTGTCTCCAGATACAGAATAATATATAATACTGCACTATGACTCCTGGCTAAACTGGGCTACAGAAGCTGGATAACTTCAACTTGTATTTATACTGTATTATGACCTATTTGTCCCAGCAGAAGTGCTACTAGCACAATTCTAAAAGTATATTTGTTTTTTATGCACTCTTCCAGTTATTAAATTACTTTGAAAAATGGAATTTAGTCAGGGTGCCAGCTAATATATCCAACCAATTGATTAATATGCGAGCAACTCCAATACCATCAAGTGGTAGCAACTCAGGAGAAAATCTCATTAAACTGAGTTCTACCTGAGCCTTTTCTGATGCTCTCCCATCCCATGTAGCAAAAAAATGCAGGAGAACTATCAAGCTGCTCTGCCAGCTGGCAACAGATATCGCCCTTTCTTCTGAAGATTAGGAAAAACTTAAAATCAGCACCAGCAAAATCTCACTCTGCAGATGTCAGTCTAACGCTTTGTTGAGATCTATGCAAGCTTCTAGAAATTCTCTTTATTCAGTCTCAGGACTAGCTCACACTCACTGCCATCGGGACTTCAATAACAGGCACTATTACCTTTCCTGATGGGTCTGTATGCTTCCAGGAAGTACGGCTTGAGATAGACCTCAAACAGATTCCCCGTGATCCCTTCTACTGTGTCATCAATTGGCAGCACATGGATACGTTTGCCGTATTTCACATCTGGGCAAGGCTGAATGCTGCAACAGAAGAAAACTCCAGTTAGCCATATCATCCTGGACTTACACCTGAGTCTGGAAAAGGCAGTGATGTCCCTTCCCAGGCCAGTACAAATGCCAGAAAGGACCCTGCAAAGCCCTGGCAAGGCTTCCCATCTGCATAAGAATGCTGACAAGGCAAAAATCACACCCATCAGAGAGCTAGTCTTTACAACACATGCTTTCCTTCACTCCTCTCAGCCCTATCCAAAACTGCTGGGGAGTTTCATACTTTCTTCCTACCCCCTGCTCTTCTGTAGCCCCCCTTGCCACCCCCAAGGCACATTCACAAGTTACTAATGCAGCCTAAAGACCTGCAAGAGTCATGAGCTAACTTTTGTTTCAACAAGGAGCTACTGCTGAACCAAATGTAAGGGAAAGGGAGCTGGGGGAAACTGTGTTCCTTCCTCTCTCTCTCTCATAACTTACTACAGAGAATAGAGCTCCTGTTGCTGATAACCCTGATTCTGAGCAAAGTCTTTCACAGTACCAACCAGGGGTAGCCAGGTGTCTGTCAATCCCCCTTTGTGGAGGCTGACATTTAGGTTAAAGTCCAAAGGCCCCTTCCCCCTTTGTAAACATCTCAGCTATTATTTTTACAGTGCAGACCAACAGCCTACTGTAGTGACAACTCAGAGTATCAAGCTGTGGCAGAGAGGCAGAAAGCTCAAACTGGCATTGCCAGCTAAAAAAAGCCTACGTGAAACTGTAGCTGAGCATGCGACTTTTCATACACTACTTTGATCGGGACTCTTAATTAAGAGAGGATACAGCAGAATGGTAAAGGAAAAGAAAGACTGTGCCAGAAGGAAAACAGTTGACAGACTACAAGCAGGAAGCGATTAGCACATGAATCTGGATTTTGGCAGAAACCAGGCCACAGAAAGTAACACGATAAATACTTAAAGATCGGCAAGAAAAACTTGTGAGAGCAAGAGGTGTGAAAATTCTCTGACCCTTGCAACAAAGCCAAGACAATCGGTAACACATTGGGAAGGCTGAGAACCACTGCAGACAGTCCCAGCAGAGAAGGGGAGAGCACGGGCTGAACTGTCACACTAGCAATTACTCCAACAGTAACCTCACATCAGGCTAAAGTAAGGATTCACCTTTATTACTGCTTTCCACAGTTAACTTCGTGGACATTAAAAATTTAGACAGGAAAAACTTGTGAATTCATCTGACTGTAAATTTGGGAAGACAACTGTGACAACAGTGGGGTAATTGAACTACTTTAAATTAATGACAGGACCTGGGCTCGTGAAGGTCCTGAAGAGACTTCAAGAATCTTTAGCATCATTTTTAGTATTAATCTGAACCTGCGTACAGCCAGAAACACATGCAAAAGTATGTTTCCTGAAATCTGAGATCCCCAATGTAAGACACACACTTGAAAACATTTCTGTGATCTCCTCTGGAAGACATAAGAATACTTCCTGCAGATCCTGTCTCTACTATAGACTGAATCAATTCAGAGCCAGCACACAAATTATTTAGGCAACCCAGGGATATGCAACAGTTAGGAAACTAGTCCTCACCTGATCACATCACCCAGGCGCACTCTCAGGTTGTTGCGAACAACCCTATTCATGCGAATTTTCTCATCTGAGCAGGTATCATCTGACAGAACAATACAGACTGCTTCTCTCCTCTTCTTTCCTTTTAGCAGAACAGTGTCTCCTCTGAACAGTTGCAATTCATCCATTTTTGCCTGTAAACAATAACAGCATTAGAACAAGCTTTTGACAAAACCAGAATTCAAGTGTTTGAAGGAAAGTTACTTGACTTTGAAGAATTATATCTTGGAAGCAATATACTAGATCTACAGAGACAGGGGCTCCTACTATACCAGTCAAGAGTTAATCCTGAAGTCAGACTAAGGATACAAGCTCAACTGAATCCTAAAAGTTGAGAATCAAAATATATTTTATCATGGAAGAGCATTAAAAAACAAGACAACCCACCTCCTTCACTTGTAACTGCAGCAGCTTCTGACACAAATACTTAGATTGATGTTGCAAAGTTACATTTCAAGTTAATAAACAGCAACAGTTTGCAAATTACCAGATTAAATGCTTTGCTTTTATAAACGACACACCTGGGACAGTGACACAACACTGTTGTCTTCATTGATGGCTTCATCAACAATTAACCGATTAGGCCTGTTCTTCTGCTTCAAAATAGCAGTCGATAAATCATCCACTTTAGAACTGGCAAAGAAAACAGAAGTTAATGAGTCCAAGTGATATTGCTCCCCCCTTTCCAGCCACCCCCCTGATTTGGTCTCCATTTTCTACAGGCTTCTTTGTTGTCTTGTCTTTTAGAAACTATACTTATTTATAAGACAAAGGAGAATATTATTCCTAGGCACCAGTTTCAGGAGTTCAAAGCAGAATGTTTTCTGTCACTAAATATAACTACTTTACTAGCCTCAAATGGAAATAGCTATGAAGCTATCTATGAAAAGAAGTGATCAGTGAGATGTTGCTGACTATAAGATGTTTTGCCTAAAAGAATTAGTCAGACTCATCTGAAATCACATGTAACCACTGCCACTGAAACAAAAGTTCAAGTCTATTTGGTGTCAAATCCCAGATAAATAAGGGAATTAAAAGGACAATGCTGCAGCTCCCCTGACAGGAAGAGTTGTAAGAGTTTAGCCTGTCAAAGCCTATTAGTTAAACCTAAAAAGCCAGTAGAAATATTCAAGTGCTCATGAAAAATGAGAGTGGTTTTTTGTGGGGTTTTGTTGTTTTGTTTTTGTTGTGGTTTGTTTGGGGTTTTTTTTAGAATATAAGCACCTTTCCATAATACCTTCACAGGAGTCACTGCAGCTCTAGCCCACTATGCCACAAGAAATATGACAGATAATTTATTTGCCTTGACAAAATGGAGCACATCAAACAGCAAGGAAATGGAAGAAAGGCAGATTAAGTGATTTTCTTTAAAATCTAATACAGCAAATAAATATGAATTTGAACCAACTGATTCCTGAGGAGCTCTTGGAAGCTGTGCCAGTGACTAAGGTCAGAACAGAAAACTTTGCAGTTTGGTTTGATTCTCACCAAAAAGAAAAAATAAAGTCTTCCTTTGTCCTAAGCAAGTGGCAAGCACCAGCAAAGAGTAGGAAGCTTTGTGGACAACTGTGTTGGCCATACACTTTGGCTCCATTTTGCTGTTTTAGGGACAAAATAACCAGAAGAAATCAAACCTTGAGTGGAAGTGGCAGAGCAAGCAGGTACATAACACGAACGCAGACCACGGCAGCAGTGCGTCACTTGGCATGCTCAACTGCATTTTACAAAGTACATCAGAGAGGTGACATACCTACAGTGTGATGTTACCCAAGGTCCCCCCCACCCCTAAAGATAAAGTTTTTCCAAGACAGACTATGTGGTATTGGCTTCTTTCTCTGACACGTAAAAGGGGGAACACCACCAAGCAAGCCTATGAGGGCAGCCAGCTTGTTTCCAAAAGGTTTTCAAGCTTCACATAAGCCCTGGTAGTATAGGAAACATGTTGGAAATTAGAGGCAACATTATTTTAAGTGAACAAAAGGAGGAATTGTAAAACATGTCTTTCCAGGACTGCTAGCACTGGGAAAGCTGCCTTTTTCCTCTCCTCATTAAAGAGTGCAAGAGGCAAGAAATCAACATCCATCCCTTTCAATGACCATGTGAGATGTTACAGATCCATTCTCTAAACCCCCAAAGACACAAGAAAGGCTGCTGGATACATCCAGGAAGGAGCTCATGAATTCCATCTTCAACCTAAAACATGGTCTTGGTAGAGTCCTTAAAGGTCTGGGACTTCCAGGAAAACTAAGCGCACAATAAGAAAACTCAAACCAATACATTGTCAGGCCAAACAGGATCTTGTGGTTAAAACAGTGAATAAAAATAACAACCTACTTGTAAGGACCTTGCCTCAGCATTAGTTCCTGGACACTGGAACATAATTTAGCAGGTAGATTTTAAAACTTGAGCTAAGGGACACCAGAAAGAAACAATTTAGCCTGTTCAAAGTGTGAATGTAAATCATACCTGTGGTGGGTTGACCCTGGCTGGGGGCCAGGTGCCCACCAGAGCCGCTCTATCACTCCCCTCCTTCACTAGACAGGGGAGAAAAAGTATAACGAAAGGCTTATGGGTCAAGATAAGAACAGGGAGAGATCACTCACTAATTATCATCACGAGCAAAACAGACTGAACTGAGAGAGGGAATTCATCTTATTTATTACTAAGCAAAACAGAGTAGAGGAATGAGAAAGAAAATCAAATCTTAAAACACCTCCCCCCACCCCTCCCTTCTTCCCAGGCTCAACTTTACTCCCAGCTTCAACCTCCGCCCCCCCCAGCGGCACAGGGGGACGGGGAATGGGGGTTATGGTCAGTTGATCACATGGTGCTTCTGCTGCTCCTTCATCCTCAGGGGGAGGACTCCTCTCATTGTTCCCCTGCTCCAGCATGGAGTCCCTCTCACGGGAGACAGTCCTTCATGACCTTCTCCAATGTGAGTCTCTCCCACGGGCTACAGTCCTTCATGAACTGCTCCAGCGTGGGTCTCTCCCACGGGGTGCAGACCTTCAGGAGCAAACTGCTCCAGCGTGGGGTCCCCCACGGGGTCACAAGTCCTGCCAGCAAACCTGCTCTGGCATGGGCTCCTCTCTCCACGGATCCACAGGTCCTGCCAGGAGCTTGCTCCAGCACAGGCTTCCCACGGGGTCACAGCCTCCTTCAGGTGCCTCCACCTGCTCTGGTGTGGGGTCCTCCAGGGGCTGCAGGTGGAATCTCTACACCCCCTCATCCTTCCTCCATGGGCTGCAGGGGGACAGCCTGCTTCACCATGGTCTTCACCACGGGCTGCAGGGGGATCTCTGCTCTGGTGCCTGGAGCACCTCCTCCCCCTCCTTCTGCACTGACCTTGGTGTCTGCAGATGTTCTTACATCTTCTCCCTCCTCTCTCTGGCTGCAAAAGCGCTCTCTAACTGTTTTTCTCTTTCTTAAATATGTTATCACAGAGGCGCTGATTGGCTTGGCCTTGGCCAGCGGCGGGTCCGTCTTGGAGCCGGCTGGCATTGGCTCTATCAGACACAGGGGAAGCTTCTAGCAGCTTCTCACAGAAGCCACCTCCGTAACCCCCCCTGCTACCAAAACCTTGCCACGCAAACCCAACACAGTACCGCTCTGCACATGAGATGCGGATCCAAAGGCATTTTGATAAGAAACTGCTGCCAGACTTTGGCTACATAAACTGTCACTGAAACTGATTGGCTGTCCCTCAGGATGCAGAGATTGCTGTGTAGCCTAAAAAATGGTCTGAAATACAAGATAAAAATAAATGGAAGAGGAACTGGGCAGCAAGTGGAAGCTTTTGGACCAAAACTTTAAATAAACCTAAAGCTGTATAAATCTGGAAAAGAAGTTCAGATACCTTCCGACACACAGCAGTGCTGAACAGCACAGCAAGAGGTCCACTTAGTTCTGCTGAATGTGAGGAAAAAAGTTTTAGTACTGAAGAACTGAATCTGCAGTTTCCTAAGTAAGAAGCAAGCTAGATCAATGTTGTCAGTACATTACTGCACTTAAAGCAATTGAAAAGCTTGGAGGCATTAAAAATGGAATAAAGGTCTCCAAGAAACAGCATGCAGATATCTAAATGCATGGGGTCAGCTTCAGTTATCTGACCTGACAGTTCTGCAAAGAAACAAGTTAAGAAATTACATGACAGTTACACAGGAGAGTGATGTTATTTCTCCTACAGACAAGGGTAAGGACTTTGACAGACAAGCACTACCCATCTTCCAGTAGCAATTTAGACTATTACTATCACCATTTGCCCTCATTGCATCTCACCTGGGGGTTCCTCATGCTGTAACTGAGATGGAGCAAGATATGTCTACACACCCTCAACCGTGCTCAGACAATCCCTGACATCTATGCCTCAGGGAAGGAAAGCCTGAACTGAAAATAGTAAGCAGGAAAGCCTAAAGCATGGGTTGGGGCTCTCTCCTGCCAACTTTCTTATATGTGCTGGTAAAATTCAGCGAAAGGCAGGACAGAGAGCTAACATAGGTAATTTTTAAAGCTCCTCAATGAGTTTCCCATCAGAGAGAGCCTGATGCAAATCCTCTAGATCATCTTCCCTACTCACTCCTTTTGTCAGCTCCCTCACACACTTTCCTTCCAGCTCCTTTCTTTCACTAACCTCAAAGAGATAAAACCAAACACAAAAATGTAGCTTTAGAGCTGTTTTGGAATTAAAAGGAAATTCAAAGCCTGCATCAAGCCTGCCCCTAGACAGAGGCCAGAAGCGAGGACATAATAGCACAGCTAATGGACAAACTTGCATATAAAGCGCAAGACATCAATAAAATTGAAGCAAATATGTACTAGCCCTAAAGACCAACAATAATGGGTTCCCAGTTTCCATCCTTAGCCTCCTTTTCTCTCTCAGTAAAGGAGTCCAATAGCCCCATTTGACACAGGGAAAAGGTGGCGGGGTTTTTGGGGGTTGTTTGTTTAAAACTTACATATTTTTTCTCTGTGTCAGAGCTCCCCTTGTTCAGTATGTAATAACTCCCAGAGGCTATGCATTGTGGTGGACAGTATGAAGAGTGAGAGCAGAAAGCAATTACTGATTCTTCTGAAAATGACTATCAATCTCCAAAGCTCCACATAAAGCAGGGAACAAAGTTGTTCCTGCAAGTCCATGATAAATATACAAAAGTCATTGACTCAAAATTACTCCAGCTTCAGTAATGAAAGTGAAAACAGCCATACCTTCTGTATGCTGGTGTGCCTTTTTATCAATACCCTCATGAACTCACTTCTGAGATAAAACCTGTCAGCGGTTTCTTACCACCCTGAACATCCATGTTACAGACTGAACTACTTTCCCCAGGTAAGTATTAAAAAAAAAAATGCATAAAGCATTGTATCCATTGAAGCAAATGAGCAAAGTATCTGATGATTGCAACCACTTACCGGAACAGCACATGACAACCAAGCAGTGAGTTCATACCCACACTCAAGATGCCAAGTTCTCAAATACTGTTTCAGACAGGTATGCACATGAAAATGAGAAACTTCAGAAACCACACTCTATTAGCTCTTGCAATGCTACTCTCTGTGCTAAAGCTCAATTCAGCAAGATGGCTGCCAACAGCATTGACCCCAAAATTGCAACTAAAAAGTAACTGTTTTCCAGTTGCAGAAAAAACTTTTGTTGATTCTTATGTGGTGAGAACAACTTTGCAAAAGTAGAAATTTCTTTTTAATTTAAAGACACTGTTCACCTCACTCAGACTCAAAATGTGCCTTTGAGACCATCACAAGCTCTACCATGGACACTAAATTCTTGGCAAACCTTGCTGGAACTGAGTAGGACCAAATAGGTCTAAATTGCAGGAGTTGCAAAAGAAAAAGAGAAGATAAGCCACGGACACTAAAGGGACTGAAAGTGCCTCTGGTGATGCCAACAAGTCACTTAAAATATTCTTGGATTTGGAAAGTTTTCTTTAGGTTCTATTTTTACTCCTTTCAAGGGGCAATGAAGTGGCTTGTGCACGTGGGCTAGGAGCAGAGAGACCAGTATCACTCAACTCATTTTTGAGGAGCACAAAAGATGACTCTCAGCCTGGAACTGAAAACAGAGCAAGGCAAGACACCGGAGACGAAAATATAACCGATTGCCTCAGCTACCAGAGAGGTCAGCCCGACACAACATATCTGTCTCTTCTAATGCCAAATCACTAATAGCCCCGACCCGAGGGCCACTGCGGGCCTGCGGGGAGAAGGCCAGGACACGCCTCTCGCTGCCCCGCCAGCCGCTCGGCCGCTTTCCCCGGCGATCTGGGGCCTAGAAGACAAAGCCCTCCCTGGCTGAGGCCTAGCCCAGGTGGGACGACCCCGGGCAAGGGTACAGCCAGACCCCGCCCTCTCAATGACTCGACACTTCCTGGTGAGGCCCGGCCGGGGGGCGGGGGGAGGGGCAGCGGCGCGCGAGGCCCCCCTGCGGGCACACGTCTGGCCGGGCGCGCGCGAGGTGCGGCCCATCCCCCTCCCAGCCCCACCCCCACCTCCTCAAAGCCTGCATGACACAGCGGGATCATGGGCCAGATCGAGCCCGCCGACGGGCCCGATCCGAGCAGCGCCGCGCGGAGACGAAATAAGGAGAGGTAGGCCGAGCCAGGCCCAGCACCGCCGCGGCCAGACCTAGGCCGCGGCCTGCCGGCCCACACTTACTCGGATCCTGAGGCCATGGCGCTAGTGGGGAAAGGGGCGAGAGGAGGCGGCCGGCGACGACGGGTCTCAGGCGGGCTCGCGGCGACAGCAGGTCAGAACGCTTCACGCTGACTGAGCCTTAGAGCCGACTCATCGGAAGGGAAAGCTCCACCCCACACTGCCTCGCCTGCCTAGCAACAGCGTGCACTGACCAATCGGAAATTCCGCCCGGCCAGCGCCTCAGCCAATCGGGGGGACGGAAGTGAGGGGATGAAGGAAAAAAAAAAAAAGAACGAGCGCTCTGCTCTGCTCTCCCTTCCCCTCCCCTCCCCGCTCCTCTCCCTTCCCAATCATCACGAGCCAAGCGCAACACCCGTCAGCCAATCGCAGCACTGCCCCTGCCGTGGCTTTTCTACCGAGCAACACGGGTCGGGCAGCCAATGGCAAAAATCCACCAATGGGAAAATCTAGGCGGAAAGTCCCACCACGACAGCCATCCGGGCTAGCCTCGCCTCGCGATGGGCTAGGGCCCGAAGAAAGGGAAACGCGCGGGGAGGGCTGCAGCCAATCAGAAGGGGCGGGGGGCGGGTGCTTGGGGAGCAGTCGGAGTTCGCTGGGTGTGCTGGGCTTAACTGGTGGGGGTGGGGTTGCACGTGTAGGTGGGTTTGGCCTCGTCGGGGGCGGTTCTAGGGCTGCCTCGGCGAGGTTTTGGGGGGAGGGGATCCCCTCCAGAGGTTTCGTTTCCCCCTGAGTGAAAGGGCATGTGTGGGGGCCTGGTCCTTCCTCTCCATCTAAAGGTGCTAGCAGGGTTCCTTTCCTCTATTTATTTATCTATTTTGGCAGGTTTTATTTTCCCTGATTGATTTTTTTTTTTTTTTTGGCAGGGCTGGACTGTCCTGCCAGGTCCCACCACAGGACTCCCAGCTACTCTTCCCAGCACAGACCCTGCCCCATCAGGGGTTTGAAGCTCTAGCTCCCCTTGAACCACCTGAAACAGCCTCCCCACAGCTCTTCCACCACTGCCAGCCACCCCTCCATGACCTGCTGCCCTCCAAACACCACTTCCCGGTCTGGGCACTTGCATCCCTGTATCCCCACCTGGGTGGTGTTTCCTTAGGGCCAGAATCATTGCTGGAGCCAAGTGGCATTGTACCCACAGCCCTGGCCCTGCTCACATCAGGGAGAATCGGATGTGTCTGATGCCTGTTTGCAACCATCCAGTGCTGGTAGGCACTCCCTTGTTTTTTCCTAGGTGCTTATGAATAATTTAATTACGTTGTAGCCAAAAAGAAAGGCCTGTAATGAAGGCCTGCTTATATTATACATAATAAGAAAATGTAGCCAAGAAGAAAGGCCTGTAATGAAGGCCTACTTTTATTATATGTGATAAGAAACTATTCATTGTTACTTTAGGTAGAAGGCTAACAATTCGTAGAATGAGCACCTGCTATACACATCATGATAAAAAGGAGGAGCTACAAGACACTTCAAGGTCCTTATGTACGTACTTTTCAGAAAGGGAGGACACTAATTGCCTCCAGGAGCATCCTTATCTCCCTGAGGCATATAGCAAACAATTACCAACACCGAAGTATTGAGAAACTAGGGGAAAGGTAATTCGGGCCAGGGTCCCCACAACCACCGACCCCTAAGCCCCCTACCAAAATTATACCCCCTACTCAAAAGATAGAGGCGGAGAAAGGAACTGAGCATGCGTTCTAGTTTGCATACTAGGTGAAGAAATACGACCCAATTATTGTAATGGGGAGTGTACCACTTTGTAATCCTTGTAATATTTGTGTATAAATATGACAAGAGAACCAGCGTTAGGGGTGCCTGATTTGAGGAACTATCCTCCTGACACCCAGCGCTGCAATAAAGGAAATGCCTGCTTCTTAATGCTAAATTGGTGTTAAGGACTTTTCTTTCATTCCCGAATTTCGGTGACAGTTTTGGCGACCCAGATGGGACAAGGCTTTTGAATCTCGACGGATCCGTGGGATCATAGGACCTCCAGCCGGCACCGAGGGATTCTCGGGGAGACCCTTCGATCCCCCCTGACCGAAGAGTTCTGAGCACGTTCCCTGGGACAGGTAAAAGGCATTTCTCTTACTTTTAATTGTGATTTAAAATTTTGGGTTAGAGGCCCCCTTTGCCTTCAAGTAAGCCATGGCGTGAGCTACGCGAGGGGCTATTGTACTGTGATTTGAAAATTTTGTAAGAACGTTTGAAAGGTATTGATCAATCAAGAATTTGTGTTTTAATGGTTTTGTGTTACTTTTGTCACTTTTGTCATTTGTCAATTTTTGTTCTGTGGTTTTTGTGGTATTTGCGTTACGATGGGTAACAAACCTTCGGTGGATGGGGGAATATTAAAGAAATCTCCCCTAGGGTGTATTTTAAAACATTGGAAACAAATAGGAGGGGACCCTCTTATAAAAAGACAACAAATTGAGTATTATAATCACTGGTGGATGATGTATAAATTGGATGATCAGGAAAAACAGCCCAAGAATAAGAATTTGTAATATAATACAATATTACAATTGATGTTGTTTTGTAGAAGGGAGAAGAAATGGGATGAGGTACCTTATGTTGATTTGTTTTTTTTTTCACCTTGCGAAATCATCCTGAGTGGCTGAAGGACTGTGGGTTTACCCTGCAAGACCCCCTGGCATTGGCATCAGCATTAGACAAGCAGGAAAAGGCAGCGGGAGGCTGTGAAGGTGTTGCCGTGCTTGTAGTACGGGGCAACGGTGTTTGAAGCGCGGGCGTGATGAGGAGGATGATTTGGAATTAATGAAAGATGTAGGAGGTTGCATGGATGGTTTTTGATAACAGGGAGAAAGGGAAGGAAGTTAGAAAAGAGAAACGAGAAAACGAAAGGGAGTGGAGACAGGCACGGAGAGACAGGGAAAGAGACAGACAGGGAAAGAGACGGTAACCTGAGAGCTGCACTGCAGGGAGCATCAGCAAACAGTAACTTCAGGGGAGGACGGCAATACTATGGGGGAAGAGAGGCGGGGCCCCTCCAGCACAAAATACCAGCAATACCTTAGGAGATCATCAGTGTGCCTATTGTAAAGAACTGGGACATTGGAAACGGGATTGTCAGAAGTTTAAGGACCGTTTTAGGGGTCCTATTCCTATCAGTCCAGAGGTCCTGGAGGAGGCACGATACAATCAAGAAGCAGCTCCCTTTCCACATCAGTTCCCCTTAACTAAGTCCTGAAGGGGACCAGGGGAAACCTCCCCAGCAGAACCCCTGGTTACAGTAGAGCTGGGAAAAAGGAAAATAGATTTTCTTGTAGATACTGGGACGACTTATTCTGTGTTAAATACTTGTCAAGGAAAATTGAGCGATGATACAGTAAACATTGTGAATGCCACAGGGAAAGCGGAACAGCGTGCCTTTTTCCATCCTTTAAATTTTAAGCTCGGAAAACAAAGGGTAACTCACCAATTTTTATATATGCCTGAATGTCCTATACCGCTCTTGGGACGGCACCTATCGAGTAAATTGGAAGCGCAGATCACCTTTAAAGATGGGGAAGTTCAATTATTAATCCCTGAATCTAAAGCCATTGAGGCAAGAGTTTTTATGTTGCAGGAACAACCTAAGACTAACAAAGGAATTCCCGAGGAGGTGGAGAATGCAGTGATGCCTTTGGTATGGGCTAGTGAGGTTCCAGGTAGATCCAGAAGAGCGGAACCAGTAAGAATTATCCTTAAACCTGGAACAAACCCGGTAAGACAAAAACAATACCCATTGAGGACAGAGGCCAAAAAGGGATTAGAAAAGTTAATACTCAACTTTATGGAATATGAGTTGCTCACATAATGCAAATCAGAATTTAACACCCCAATCTTACTCGTTAAAAAGCCAGGGGGTGAGGAATATAGGTTAGTGCAAGATTTACGAGCTGTGAACCAAATAGTGCAGGACATTCACCCGGTGGTGGCAAACCCCTATACATTACTTACTTACTAATCAAAGATAAACATGAATGGTTCACAGTCCTAGATTTAAAGGATGCTTTCTTTTGTATACCTCTCGAAAAACAGAGTCAGGCTATTTTTGCCTTTGAATGGGAAAGCCCGACCACTGGATGAAAAACTCAACTAACCTGGACTGTGTTGCCTCAAGGATTCAAAAAGAGTCCAACAATCTGTGGAAACCAGTTAGCTAAAGAATTAGAAAAACGGAGAAGAGACCATCCTGGAGGAGTTATGCTGCAATATGTGGATGATATCCTATTAGCAGCAGAAACCTGGGAGGAGTGTATACAAATGACTATAAACCTGTTAAACTTCTTAGGACAAGGAGGATGCAAAGTGTCCAAGAAGGCGGCACAGATTGCAAAACCAATGGTCACTTACCTGGGATTTGAGATTTTACAGGGCCAGCGGAGATTTGGAACAGATCGGAAAGAGGCCATTTGTCAGATCCCAGAACTGAAGACAGCAAGAGACCTGAGGGCTTTCCTGGGAATGGCCAGATGGTGTCGTCTGTGGATATCCAACTACGGACTGCTGGTAAGACCTCTTTACGACATCTTGAAGGAGGCACAGGGAGAATACCTGCCTTGGAACCCTGAATGCAGGCAGGCCTTTCAGAGTCTGAAAAAAAACCTTTAATGATGGCGCCTGCACTAGGGCTGCTGGACTTATCTAAGCCCTTCGAACTATTTGTATATGAAAGACAACATCTCGCTTTGGGAGTATTGGCCCAGAAGATCGGGGACTGGAAAAGACCGGTCGGGTACTTCTCTAAGCAACTGGACCCTGTAAGTAAGGAATGGCCGGGATGTTTGCGAGCCGTAGTGGCCACCATAAGCCAGGAAATTAACCATGGGGTAAAAGATGATTGTATATGCACCCCATATTATTACCACAGTTCTAGAACAAAAGGGGGGACATTGGTTATCCCCCAGCAGAATGCTTAAATATCAGGTGATACTATTAAAACAAGATGATGTAGAGCTCAAAGTCACCTCTGAGGAGCCTTTGAGCCACAACTGTCTGCAAACAATTGAACAAGTCTGTTCCAGTCGCTCAGATCTGCATGACAAACTTTTGACTAACCCTGATTTGGAGCTATTTACAGACGGTAGCAGTTTTGTACAGGATGGGAAACGAAGGGCCGGGTATGCTATTGTTACAACTACAGAAATTGTGGAGGCCGAGGCGCTACCCATTGACACATCAGCGCAGAAAGCAGAACTGATTGCACTACGTCAGGCCTTGAGAATAGCTAAAGGTAAACAGGTAAAATATATGGACAGACTCCAAATATGCCTTTGGTGTCATGCACGCTCACAGAGCCATTTGGAAAGAAAGAGGATTGCTGTCGGCACAAGGATCTTCTATTAGACACAAAGAAGAAATTTTACAACTTCTCCAAGCTGTCCAGGAACCGGAGGAGGTTGCTATAATGCACTGCCGGGCACACCAGTTTGGGCAATCTGCTGTTAATATAGGAAACCGTTTGGCAGATTACACTGCCAAGGAGGTTGCACAACAAGGTATTCTAGCACTAATCCCAGATAGAAAGATACAGCTACCAGGGACTAAGCCTTTTTACAGTGAAGTAGACCGTAAATTGGCATTGCATTTAAAAGCAACAGAAAATCCAGAAGGATGGCTGATAACCCCCAATGAGCAAGTTATTGTGCCACCTCAATTAATGACACAAATAACTGAGGCCAGACATAGACAAACACATTGGGGAGTGGAGTCTTTGATTGACAGCCTCCAATCACAAGTACGTAGTGTTCGAATGACTAAGATTATAAAATCAGTTACAGAGAAGTGCCCAGTCTGTTTAAAAAACAACCCTCTTAACCAAAGGAGGCCACCCCCAGGGGTTATTAGGTGAGGGAACTCCCCCGGAGATTACTGGCAAATTGATTTTTCTGAGTTACCCAGACAAAATGGCTATCCATATCTTTTGGTTTTGGTGGACACCTTTTCAGGGTGGCCTGAAGCTTTTCCCTGTCGCACCAACAAAGCACGGGAGGTTGTTAAATGCTTATTAAAGGAAATAATACCTAAGTTTGGTGTACCAATTGGGATGTCCTCAGATAGAGGACCACATTTTGTGGCTGAGGTTTTGCAACAATTAAGTCAAACCTTGAATATTACATGGGATTTACATACTCCATGGAGACCGCAATCTAATGGGAAAGTTGAAAGAAAGAATCAGACTCTGAAAAGACAAATAATTAAATTCTGTCAGGAAACAACATTAAAATGGCCCCAAGCCCTTTCTTTAGCTCTCCTCCGAATTAGGGTACAACCTCGGACTAATAAAAAGGTCAGTCCCTATGAAATAATATATGGAAGGTCATACCAATTACCTGCGTTTCTGGGAGCGGTTACTATAAGGGGAAATGATGATTTAAGTGAATGTTTGGTCTCTTTGGAAAAAAAAACACTTGCAGGTCTAAAGAGATACGTCATCTTATCTGAACCTCTGACCCTTGATACCCCCGTGCATCCATACCAGCCTGGCGACCACGTCTACATAAAGACTTGGAACTCTGAACTGCTACAACAAAAGTGGAAAGGACCCTTCCAGATTCTTTTGACAACTTACACAGCAATCAAGGTTGAAGGAATTGAACCATGAATCCACTATACCCAAGTTAAGAAAGCCCCCTTGGATCAGTGGCAAGTAACTACAGAAGGGCCTTTAAAAATCAAATTGAATGGGGTTTGAAAGGGTATGTCAACTATGTAAGATGTCTTGCCCTGTCGGGACAGGTATGGTTACTGCTAATCTATCTACTGATATATATATATGGCTCTGATAGAAAAAGGTGAAGGTGAAACTTAAAAGAATCTGAAAAGATCTTAAAAGTTCCAAAAGGGGGGAAATGTAGCCAAAAAGATAGCCCTGTAACGAAGGCCTACTTATATGTGATAAGAAACTATTCATTATTACTTGAGGTAGAAGGCTAACGATTCTTAGAATGAGCACCTGCTATACACATCATGATAAAAAGGAGGAGCTACAAGACACTTCAAGGTCCTTATGTACGTACTTTTCAGAAAGGGAGGACACTAATTGCCTCCAGGAGCATCCTTATCTTCCTGAGGCATATAGCAAACAATTACCAACACCGAAATATTGAGAAACTAGGGGAAAGGTAACTTGGGCCAGAGGCCCCACGACCACCGACCCCTAAGCCCCCTACCCAAATTATACCCCCTACTCAAAAGATAGAGGCAGAGAAAGGAACTGAGCATGCGTTCTAGTTTGCATACTAGGCGAAGAAATATGACCCAATCATTGTAATGGGGAGTGTACCACTTTGTAATCCTTGTAATATTCGTGTATAAATATGACAAGAGAACCAGCATTAGGTGTGCCTGATTAGAGGAACTATCCTCCTGACACCCAGCGCTGCAATAAAAGGAAATGCCTGCTTCTTAATGCTAAATTGGTGTTAAGGAGTTTTCTTTCATTCCCCAATTTCGGTGACAAGGTTAGTCTTGATAACACATGTTGCTAACCTCCAAGGCTGAGGCCCAAATAGGTCTTGTAACCTGGTCAGGAGCTTTCTGCCTGACTGTATTTGTGCTGACAGAAATCCTTATGGTCACTAATGCTGTAGTACTGGCCCCTGACATCCCTGCAGCTGCCACCCAGGCCCCTGGGCTCCGTTCTCTCCCATCTCTGTGACTAGTTCCTCTTTAAACGGCTGCAGTCATGCTGCTGAGTCTTCCCATGCCCGTTGTTTGTGGCTGGAGCACTCAGCCAGCATGTGGGCATCCTCTCCACAGCCCTCCATATCACCCCTCTGCCTTCGAGGCATGGGCAGGTGGTGGTGCCACCGCCCCTGCCCCGCCCCTGGAGCCAGGCTGCCTGCGAGCTTGGGCTGTCGAGAGCCAGGCCCTGGCCGGGCACTGGCGGGTTGTGATGTGTCCTCTCTTACGTCCTTCCCCGTTCCCTGAGCCTCGGCTCTGCCCATCCCCGGGCCGCGCTGCCTCCGGTGCTGGCTGCCAAGGGAACGCTGCCGCCTGGGGCTGGGCCGCAGCCTGCTTGTCGTCGCGGGGCTGGGAGGGGAAGGAATGCCGAGGCCCAGGCTGCCCCCCTTGCCGGGCCAGCTGGTGAGTGTCTCTCTTGGAGGCAGTGCAGTGCTCAGGGTCCGGAGGAGCGACGGAGCAACAGCAGCGATGCGGCTTCCGGGACCTGCTCCTGAGGATGCGGCCTGAGTGGTGGCCTGGTCATCGCGCCAGGCACTGGCTCGGGTTGCCCTGTCCCGTGCCTTGCTCTCTCTCTCCCGTGGACCCGAAGCATGGGTGGTTGTCCTGGTTCTGGCAAGGATAGAGTTAATTTCCCAAGGAGCCAGGACAGGTGAGCCAAGCTGGCCAGGGGGCTATTCCATACCATGTGACATCATGCTCACCATAAAAGGGGGCTAGTCGGGCAGGGGTGGGCTCGATGTGGTTCCAGGACGGGTTCAGTGTCTGGTCGGTCGTTGGATTGGTAAATTGTTCTCTGTTATCACCCATTGTTACTATCTGTTATCACCCATTGTTACTATCTGTTATCAGTACTGTTGTTGATTGTTTCCCTCTCCCTTGCTGTCCCAGTAAACTGCCCTTATCCCAACCCCTCGAGGCTTTACTGTTGTTTTTCCGTTCTCCTCCCCATCCTGCTGGGAGGGGTGAGTGAGTGGCGTGTGGCACTTAGCTACCGGCTGGGGCTAAACCACATCAGTCCTTTTTGGTGCCCAACGTGGGGCTCAAGAAAATCGAGATAAGGATACTAATTGGAAGAGGTAACGGGCAAAACATGGACTGAATGTAGCTTGAGAGTGAAATAGTGGTGAAGGGATGAGAGGTGGATTTTCTGTGTATTGTCCACTCTTGTTTGGTGTTGTGATAGTGTTGTTTTGATTTTGGTGTGGGGAATTCTTTTTTCTTTTTCCTTGTTGATGTGATTAGTGTTTGTGAAGTTTTTGTGTTGAATGTATATTTTAATGATAATTCTTAAATATGTGATTCAGAGGTGAGGGGTAGAATGTGTTGGGTTTGTGTGGCAAGGTTTTGGTAGTGGGGGGGCTACAGGGGTGGCTTCTGTGAGAAGCTGCTAGAAGCTTCCCCTGTGTCTGTTAGAGCCAATGCCAGCCGGCTCCAAGACAGACCCACCACTGGCCAAGGCCAAGCCAATCAGCGCCTCTGTGATAACATATTTAAGAAGGAAAAAAAACCCAGTTAGAGAGAGAGCTTTTGCAGCCAGAGAGAGGAGTGAGAAGATGTAAGAAACTCTGCAGACACCAAGGTCAGTGCAGAAGGAGGGGGAGGAGGTGCTCCAGGCGCTGGAGCAGAGATCCCCCTGCAGCCCGTGGTGAAGACCATGGTGAAGCAGGCTGACCCCTGCAGCCCATGGAGGGAGGATGAGGGGGTGTAGAGATTCCACCTGCAGCCTGTGGAGGACCCCATGCCAGAGCAGGTGGAGGCACCTGAAGGAGGCTGTGGCCCTGTGGGAAGCCCATGCTGGAGCAAGCTCCTGGCAGGACCTGTGGATCCGTGGAGAGAGGAGCCCATGCCAGAGCAGGTTTGCTGGCAGGACTTGTGACCCCGTGGGGGACCCCTCGCTGGAGCAGTTTGCTCCTGAAGGTCTGCACCCCATGGAAGAGACCCACGCTGGAGCAGTTCATGAAGGACTGTAGCCCATGGGAGAGACTCATGTTGGAGAAGGTTGTGAAGGACTGTCTCCCATGAGAGGGACTCCATGCTGGAGCAGGGGAACGATGAGAGGAGTCCTCCCCCTGAGGATGAAGAAGCGGCAGAAACACCGCGTGATGAACTGACCGTAACCCCCATTCCCCGTCCCCCTGTGCCGCTGAGGGGGGGGCGGAGGTTGAAGCCGGGAGTGAAGTTGAGCCTGGGAAGATGGGAGGGGTGGGGGGAGGTGTGTTAAGATTTGGTTTTATTTCTCATTCCTCTACTCTGTTTTCCTTAGTAATAAATTAGATGAATTCCCTCTCTCAGTTCAGTCTGTTTTGCTCATGACGATAGTTAGTGAGTGATCTCTCCCTGTCCTTATCTCGACCCATAAGCTTTTCATTGTGCCTTTTCTCCCCTGTCTAGTGAAGGAGGGGAGTGATAGAGCGGCTCTGGTGGGCACCTGACCCCCAGCCAGGGTCAACCCACCACAGGGGGGAATTACCACTTCCTGGGCACTTATGTTTACTGGGCTACAGCTCTGGTGTCCCAGTGCTGGAAACAAACTTTTGAAGGGAGTGGGATGAAACGTTCCTAAGCTGAACTGCACCTGCAAAGGGGTTAAGGCCCAGCCTTGACCTCTACCTAATCTTGCGGGGGGATGTGGCTGGGCTTGGGGGTTTCTGGAAAAAATGAGGCAACCTTTCCTGAGAAGCTGGGGAAGGGGCTCCCTGCTACAATTATGCTATAGAGGAAACCTGATTAAAGGTAGGGAGATACAGTGTGGGAAACCTGTGCAAAAGGGTAGATGTGTACTGGAATAGGGTAGGCTATTGATGCTCTTTTGGGAGAGCTGAAAGGTCTCAGTCCTGGAGGACTGCAGCATCTGAATAGCTGAGGAATGGATGTCTAAAGCAGTGTCAGCCTCTGGAGAAGTGACATCTGCTGTCACTCTAGGTAGTGCAGTTCCCAAGCTGTTAAATCTCACTGCAACAGCAGCAAAAATACTTGACAGGAAACTTCTGTTGTCACAAAGCTGGGTGATGACATCTTAGCGTGGATGGTTGTAGGGTTTCTCCTAGCCAGCTCACTTTCTTGTTGGGTTGGCTGTGATCACAGGGCTGCCCTCCCTGCCCTGCCTCTGGAGCTTACCATCCTCTACAACTCCCTGCTTTTTACTATGGGAGCATCTGACTCTGCCATCGAAGGAGAAGCAGAAGGAATATGCCAGGGGCTCCTCAAGGGTAAGGAGATCGTTCTCTGTGCTTTGGAGATGTGCAATGATAGGCTGGAGGAGGGGGGGCTGTGAGCAAGGAAGCTTGGCTCTGCCAGGAAGGGCAGGAGGTGAGGTGGCTTGCAGCCAGGGATGATGTGCAGCTGTGTGGCTGTCTGCCTGCTGCAGCCTGCAGGGATGGGCTGAAGGTTTTAAAGGAAACAAGAGTTTTCAAGGCATAAGGTGCCGAGTCTCTAGCAAAGTTTTAGTGACAGTATAAAACAAGTGTTTTCTTGGAAGCCAGCAGATAATAATTAAAGAAAACTAACTGAAATAGGCTGCAAGTCAGAGGGAGATCTGCAGTGTTAGCACATGCTTGCTCCTGGGCAAGTGACCTCAGGAGGACTTGGCAGAGCTGGAGTCATAGCTCGGAACTGTGTGTTGTCTCCTGTATGTGACGCCATTAACTGCACTGTCTGAGAGCTTGGTTTCCATGCCGCTGAGGCCAGGCAAGCCCTGTAACCCCATTCCCTCCCTCACTAAGAGGAGCCCATGCTTGCTTGAGGTTTTCCCTCCCTCTTGGGAACATGTCTGCTACAGGGCACTGACCTGTTGTTTCATAGCTGGGTTTTTTGTTTGTTTTGGTTTGTTTCTTTATTTTTTCAGTTTTGGAGGCTTGTGGGGCCTGTGGGCAGGATCTTAGCACTGAGGAGCTGTGGCAGAAGGTGCTGCAGGACCTAACTGTGGAGGAGCTGAAAGCACCTTTGTGCCGACTGGGGGCCCTGCAAGGAGCGTGGTGGCTGGCAGCCAGCCGCCTGGGAAGCATCACTGGCCTCTTCAGGGTACTGAGCAATGCTGAGGTAACTGGGCACAGGTGGATGCTGCGCAGCTCCTGGTTACCTGCACTGGAATATCTGCCTGCTGGTACCACCCCTACAACTCTGGAGTGTGCATTAGCTGTCTTGTCTTAGTCTTGGGGGGATCCTTAAGCCAGCTATCCTTCTTCTCCTGCTAGTCTTGTAGCCTGATTCACTCCACAGCTGGCACTTGAAGGTTTTTCTGGGCAAGTCAGGTGTTTTGCACCCAAGCCATGTGTGGGATGAATTGTTTGGGTGGGCATGAGCCAGCTTGTGTGCTCTGCCTTGAAGGGAGAGTGTCTGAATTGCTGGTGCCAGGAGCCCTGTTTAGCCTGTTGGCTGAGAGGGACTTGTATTTTGCTTTCTTGCTGTCACTGGGAGTTTCCAAGTAGTCACAGTGTGTGCCCTAGCTATATCTGTGCTGATATAAATACCCATGGATTTGCTAAAGGAGGCAGAGCTGGCATAAATACTGTGCTTGTCATAAAACCCACTCTGTAAAATGTTGCTGTGGCATTTGGAGACCTGAACCCATCAGTGCTTCCCAGTTACCATGAGTAATCCTCTCCCTGGTGTCCCAGTGTAGCCTAATGGCCCTGAGTGCATTAATGGGTCCCAGAATATCTCCTGCCTGCTAGACAGGCAACTTGGGCAGGCTGGAAGGGGGTTGCAAGTGGACTTTTCCAGCCTCTGTAGGGAGTAAGCTGTGAGCAGTGGGATGTAGAAGAACCTTCACTTGTGATTGGGAGGGCCAGGTTGTGTGAGGGCTGCTGAGGGGTCCCACCTTTTTGAATGCCCTCTGGCAGCACTTGGATCTGCCTTGCCAGGAACCCCTCGAGGTGCACCTCACTCTGAGGTGGGGAGGTGCTGCCCTGGGCCAGACAGGAATCACTGCAGCAAGTGGGTTGTAGTTGAAGTGAGAGGGTGGTAGGACATTGCTCCCCAGCACAGAGAGCACTGTCAAAGAGTTTGGTGGGACCTCTGTTTCCCTGTGCCCTGGAATCTGTGTTTCCTGCTTCCCTTCAGCATTCCCTGTTCTCTTTCCTCTGTGCATTCACAGGACCTGGGGAGAGCTCGCTGTAGCAGTGGGGAGAATGAACTCCTTTCCCTGCAAGTGCCTGGAATGAACTGCTCCCTGCGAGTGCCTGCCAAGGGGGCCTCCGTGCCCCTTGTACAGTGCATCGAGGACTTGAAGGAGATCCTGTGCATTGCAGCAGCCTTCCTGCAAGGTTTGCATGGAGGAGGAGCTCATTTTGGCATGGCCTCCTACTGCTCTCCCATCCCAGGGCCCCCCCTCCCTGCTCTTATCCTGATTGCTCTTCCCAAGCAAACCAGCCCTTTGGGTTTTCTGGGCTCTTCCTTTGGAAGAGGACCTGGGCTGAGCCTCTGAGTCTCAACTTTGCTGTTCAGTATTCAAAGAGCTTCTCTGCTTTTTCCCCAGCTAAGCCTTTCTCTGTACTGTCACAGGGTTCCTCTGCCCATCTGTGGCTTTAGGTAGGTGTCTGGGCCCTGCAGCGATCTTGTGTAAAGTGGAAGACTGGCAGGGAGCTTAGGAGGATTTTCCTTTCTTCTGGCACCTGCCTTGTTGCAAGCACGTTGTTCCTGCTGTATTATGGTGCTGCAGGAGCCACGCAAAGCTGTTGTGCAGCCTTGTAGCCTGGTATCACAGCAGTTGATTGATCTCATCTGACTGTTGCATTCTGTCCCGCTCATGGTTTTCTCTCACTCACTGTCTTGACAACCCCTGCAGCTTCAGGGGCAGCCAGAGCTGCCTTGCTCTGCCCAGGCTGACACAGGGCCTTCCTTTGAGGAGGGAGAGCAGGGGAGCTCTTGCCCACAGGCTTCTCAAAAGCCTCTAGGGTGGCGATAGTGCTTCCAGCAGGGAGGTGGCAAATGTGAATGTGACATGGGCATGTGAGGGTGTCCTCAGAGGGAAGCTTGAAATGGGGATTGAAAGAAAAGCAAATACCATTCACGATAAATATTAATGAATTAATAACCCAAAGCATCCTGCTGGGTAATGGCCCAGATGTGCTGGAAAAAGTTTTTCTGAGATTCTGTGTGTACTTCCCCATCTGCACCGCCTTTGCTGTGCATGAATGCGCAGGTGGACCTGCCCAGCACCTACCTCTGCCCTTGTTCTGGGCAAAGGCAGGCATCTTGGTATCTGGGCTTGGAAACTGCTATTATTTCTGTTAGACATTTCTGTCAAGTGGCTTGTTCTCTTGCAACATCATCAAACGAAAGATGGCAGCTTGGCACCATCCTGCTGTGCATTGCTGGGTATGAAGAGGATCAGGTAGGTCCCTATGGCACTGGGAAGAAAAGGGCACGTATGCTTGTTTGGGGACCAGGCTAGGTGGGAAGGGGAGCTGCAGAGCTGAGATGTTCAGTCTGTCCTAGGGCTGCAGGAGCTGGAGGCTGGGCATCTCGCCACCACCCTTTCCCTCCTCCAGGAAGCTGTGGGAGGATTCTGTTCCAAGAGGGTCCTGGCCCAGATCTACACCTGCCTCGGCTGCTGCACTTGGCGAATAGTAATGGCCGAGCCTCTCCACTGTCAGTGGGGAGAGGGGAAATGCAGCCTAGAGTGGAATGGGGAGGCTCAGGCTGATGTCCACACTGCCTCTGCATGGTCCTAGGCTACTGCAGGAAGGCTAGGTCTTGAGCAGAAGCTGCCCTTGTGGCCCCAGCCTCCTTAGGCAAGGAGGCTGCAAAATCCAGGCAGGGGTTTTGTCTGAGCACAAAGGGTTGCTGCAGAGAAAGAAGCTCAAAAACCAGCCTGAGGAGGAATGCTTTTGGCTAAAGTGCTACCCTTGTTTAGTGGTGATCACTGGGGAAGCAAAGCAGGGATCTGGATCCCACTGAACAATAAAGATGTCAGCAAGACGTCCTTGCAACACGCACCTCTCCATATATCCAAGACAAGCCTCAGACAGCCCTTCAGCACCTGAAACGGGCCCTCCAGGTAGACTTCCAGTGCCTTCCTGCCCTGTCCCACATGGCAGCAGTGTATCATGAGCTGGGGGAGACTGACATGGAGCTGCAAGCCCTGGCTCTGCTCTACAAGGTTTGCTTCCTGTAGTTCTGGGTTGATTTTTTCCCAGCAGAGCCTGCACAGAGCTTCATGCAGGCTCCTGCCTTCTGGGAGCCTGTTTTACCCTGGAGGAGTCCTCAAAGCAGACTACAACGATCCAGCTGTGATGCTGCCTTCAGCAGCTGGCAGGAAGGAGCCCAGCTAGATGCAAAATTCCTGCTCAGCACCTGGCTGTTGGATGTGGCAAGACCTTTGGGTCCCAGTTCATGCTCTTGGTGGCTTGGGAGAAGAGGTTATGTTTTTGTGTCAGAGTATCAGTCTCTTAAAGTATCTAGTAAAGAGGCCTTTAAAAGGCAGATTGTGGCTGTGAGGAGGTGTGCATTAGCTATAGCAACCTTAGTCTGCCTGAGAGGAGCAGGTCATAGCAGTGTACACTGAGTTAGCTCTTCAGCTTTTCAAAATCTGTAAGATAGAAACACAGCTGTGGAGAGGGATCTCTCCCATAGTGAATGGCCCAAGATCTGGTCTAACTAGGTCTGCGGCTGTGATGGGAGATGCTGTTCCAGGCAGCTCGGAGCACCTTGAACTGAAAACCTGAAGCTCAGTGTGTTCTGGGTGATCTTGCATATCTCCTGATGCTGTGTGGTGAGCAGAAATCTGCCTGTCCCTATGTGATCCTGGTTGCTCTTCCTCTTTCTGGAAGCAGCTGTGCTATAGCGAGTGAGAACAGCATAGCTGTGCTTCTGAAGTGTTGCTTCTGCTCATCTAGGTGCATCTCCAGATGCCAGAAATGGCAAGTGATTGCAGCTGCTTGGGACTTGACCAGAGTTGTTGACCATATTGTCTGTTCCTGTTTCACAGGTTCTTGGGGGAAAAACCTTCCAGCAGCTGCTTCCTCTAATCCATATTTCCTAATCCAAACAGACCTCCTGTCATGGTTTAACCCCAGTCAGCAACTAAGCATCACACAGCTGCTCACTCACCCCCCCCCCCCAGTGTAACCATGTAACGGTTACTTGGGAAGACAAACACCATCACTACCAACATCCCCCTCTTCCTTCTTCTTCCCCAGCTTTATATGCTGAGCATGATATCATATGGTATGGAATATCCCTTTGGTCAGGTGGGGTCAACTGTCCTGGCTGTGTCCCCTCCCAACTTCTTGTGCACCCCCAGCCATCCCACTGGCAGGGCAGTGCGAGAAGCAGAAAAGGCCTTGACTCTCTGTGTAAGCACTGCTCAGCAATAACTAAAACATCCCTGTGTTATCAACACTGTTTCCAGCACAAATCCAAAATATAGCCCCATAATAGCTACTATGAAGAAAATTAACTCTATCCCAGCTAAAACCAGCACATTCTCCACCCCTTATTCCATACCATTTACATCATGCTCAGGTCCCACACTATCCAATATATCTTCATTAACTCCCACCCCCTTTCCCATCCTTTGATATAATACACAGATGTCATTCCCTTAGTCTATGGACCACCTTTGTAAGATGTCCATAAAATGGCCACAAATTGTTCATTTAGTCCATGACTTTGGGCTCCATCTGTTATCGTGGTCACTCAGGACAGGAGAGGTGGTGTGTTGCATGGAGTTACTGGGCACCAAAACCAGCTCAGGTCGAGTCACTGCTGCACTTGCGCTGCTTCCTGTAAGGCTTGTCCTCCATTGGTTCAGGTGTTTCCTGCTATAGTAATTCCTATAACATGCAACTCAAATCATGGGTTACAACAATTTAAAGGTATTTCCATTACAGTCTCCACCCCTGGTCCCTTCGAGTCAGACCATCAGATTTAACATTGCAATGAACTCCTCCCCTTGCCCCTGCTCCGGCTTGGACTTATCCACAGACTGCAGTCCCTTAGGGGAGTACCTGCTCCAAGTGGAGCCTTATCCACGAGCCACAGTCTCTCCAGGGGTACACCTGCTGCAGCATAGACTTATCCACAGCCACAGTCGCTTCGAGGTGCACCTGTTCCAGCGTGGCCTTCTCCATGGGCCACAATGCCTTCAGAGATATACTTGCTCCAGCACGGCCTTGCCCACAGCCGCAGTCCCTTCAGAAGCAAACCTGCTCCAACGTGGCCTTACCCATGGCTGCAGTCCCTCCAGGGGAGTACCTGCTTTGTTGTGGGCCACATGCTTTGAGGTGCTCCAGCATGACCTCATGCACAGCCACAGATGCTTCGAGGTGTACCTTCTCCAGCATGGACTTATCCTTGGGCCACAATCCCTTCAGAGGTATACCTGCTGTGGCACAGGCATAACCACAGCCACAGATGCTTCGAGGTGTACCTTCTCCAGCATGGACTTATCCTTGGGCCACAATCCCTTCAGAGGTATACCTGCTGTGGCACAGGCATAACCACGGCCACAGATGCTTCGAGATGTACCTGCTCTGTCACAGACTTATCCACAGCCACAGACACTTTGGGGTGTCCTGCTCCAGCTTGAACTCATCCACAGGTCACAGTCCCTTCAGCTCGAGTGCATGCTGGAGTTCCGGCCTGTCAGGTACAGCAGCACAAAAACAGCAGCGATGCCCTGGCCATCTGCCAGCCCAGGCACATCACCATTGCTGTTATCAAAATGTTCCCAGGCACAGCACAGTAAGATGATAAGCAGTACGGCAGTACAGCAAGCAGCAAAAGCAAAAAGCAGCCACTCACGAGCACTAGACTCTACAGTAAGGCAAGCAAGCCCCGTGGCAAGCACAGGAGCCTGCCAATTAATAGCTAAACAGCAATAACAGCTATAAATTTGATCTAGCACATTCCAATCAAACCTGTCATTATCTCGAACCCTTTGAGCCCCACATTGGGCGCCAGAAAGGACTGTTGTGGTTTAACCTCAACCAGCAACTAAGCACCACACAGCCGATCACTCACTCCCCCCCCGGCAGGATGGGGGAGAGAATCAGAAGGGTAAAAGTGGAAAAACTCGTGGGTTGAGATAAAGACAGTTTAATAGGTAAAGCAAAAGCCGCGCACACAAGCAAAGCAAAGCAAGGAATTCATTCACCACTTCCCAGAGGCAGGCAGGTGTTCAGCCATCTCCAGGAAAGCAGGGCTCCATCATGTGTAATGGTTACTTGGGAAGAAAAATGCCATAACTCTGAATGTCACTCCCTTCCTTCTTCTTCTCCTCACTTTATATGCTGAGCATGATATCATATGGTATGGAATATCCCTTTGGTCAGTTGGGGTCAGCTGTCCTGGCTGTGTCCCCTCCCAACTTCTTGTGCACCCCCAGCCTACTTGCTGGTGGGGCAGTGTGAGAAGCAGATTCACATCAGAGACTGCTTGCCACTACTGTCTGGAGAAACAGCTTCCCCTTCTCTGCGGGGAGCAGCTGTCTGTTGGCCTGGTTTTGGATGTCCTTCACTTCAAGAATAGGGATTTGCTGCCTTGACTCTGCTGAGCTGTTAGCGCTTCACAGCTTCTGCCTCCTCTGACAGGCTCCTGTGTCTGTGGAAATGGGTCTGAGCTTTGCTGGGCAGCATCTCTGGGTTCCCTGTAAGCACAGGGTCATTCTGCTTGGCTGGGTGCTCTGCAATTCTGCATCTGAGCACTGCCATCATTCTTGCTCCTAGGTGCCCCTAGATGGTGGCTCAGCTCTGCCCAGGATCCTTGAGGTGTTCCTGGAAGCAGTGTCTGCCTTGGAGCAGGCCAGGAGGCACCAGGATGCCATAACCATGTGCGAGGAGGTCATCAGCCGGATGACTGACCTGATCCCATGGATGTTACGAGTGGAGGAGAGGCTGGAGCAGCTGGACTACCCATCAGCAGGGGCAGGGCTGGCAGATGGACTCCCATCCCAGAAGAAGGAAAGGCTGTGATGCCTCGCGTGTAAGAGCAGCTGGATACCTGCACCAGGACTGGGCATTGGCCAAGCTGAGTGAGAGCAAGGAGGCCATAGTGCAATTCAGCAGGTGATGAAGCCTTGCTGGGAGAAGGGGCCTCCCCAGCAGGCAGCAATGGCTGGTGTGAGACAGAGCAGGGTGCAGCGCAGCATGGCAGCTGGCCTGACAACTTGCAGCTGACTTCCCAGCCTGGGGATAGTACCAAAACTCTTCTGTCCTCCCACCTGCAGATTTCTTGGTGATCTCTTTAAGTCCAGCTTTATGGGTCTGGCGTTCAACTGACAGGTAGGATGCTGAGCAGCTGGGACCTGTGCGGGGCCTGGCTGTGTCAGGAGGCACCAAACCTGGTGAGTCTTAAATTCCCGCTTCAAAATTTTAAGTACTGGTAAAATAGTGCACTAAAGGAGGATTGTGTGGCCTGATCAGCATAAGATGCAAAACTGGGAGAATTGCGCAGCCTGATCAGCATAAGATGTACAATTTTAGAATGAGAAATAAACCCAGCATATAGAAAGGGACGCCCTTAGCTGAGGTTTTAGAAAACTGGAAGAAAATAGATGGTATTAAAGGTCTATCTAAACAAAAAAAAAAAAGGATGGCAATGCTATGTAAGGAAGACTGGTGTGGTGGGTTGACCCTGGCTGGGGGCCAGGTGCCCACCAGAGCCGCTCTATCACTCCCCTCATTCACTAGACAGAGGAGAAAAAGTATAACAAAAAGCTTGTGGGTCGAGATAAGGACAGGGAGAGATCATTCACTAATTATCATCATGAGCAAAACAGACTGAACTGAGAGAGGAAAATTCATTGAATTTATTACTAAGCAAAACAGAGTAGAGGAATGAGAAATAAAATCAAATCTGAATCAGTGCCGGCTGGCATTGGCTCTATCAGACACAGGGGAAGCTTCTAGCAGCTTCTCACGGGAGCCACCCCTGTAGCCCCTCCCCTCCCCCCACTACCAAAACCTTGCCACACAAACCCAACACAACTGGCCAGCACTTAAAGGAGTGGGGGTATGGCCTGGTGAAGGATCCTTCGAATTAAAGAAATTTGCTGGAAAATTTTGAAAAATTAAAAACCTCAGCAATTGGATTATTGGTGTGTATGGGATAATTGGGCATATGACCACCATAAAGAGGATGGTCAAAAAGGAGTATAAAAACCTCGAGGAGGAACTTTAGTTGCAGCAGTTGTGAGTAATTTAACTGAGGCACCTGCAGAGCCCATCTCTGCACCACCCTATACTCCCTCTGTATCACTTGTTGATTCCCCCCCAATTGCCTCTGCTGTCCCCACTGCTTCTGCTGGGCTTTGCCCTATGGTTTCTAATGTTATCCCTAATCCTCTTGCAGTGCAGCTGGGGATGGGGTGGGGTGGGGTGTGTGTGTGTATATAATGTTCCTCCCTCACCTTCAGTGTTACATGTATGCACCCATCACCCCTGGAACTGTGGGGATTTGGTCATGTGGGGAAATCAAATGCCTGGGTTAAGGGAAGATGTGGGTCGATGTGCATCATTATTTTCTAATATTTTTTCAGGATATAATCCATCCTGGGCCAATGTTAACCTGTTATTGAGTTATTCTGTTCAGATGAGAAAGATAAGATAATCAAAAAGAATGCAGAATTAACCTTACAGGCAGGAGGAAATTGGACTGCCTGGCCTCAGGTTGATCCTAATTGGGATTATAATAATCAAACAGATAGAGATAATTGCCGAACGGGGGTTGGGTGGGTGGTGGTGGTGTGTGTATGTTAGAAATCTTATAAATGCAATTAGAGCTTGTGAGGAGATAAAAGTAAATTGAACTAAAGTACAGGAATGTAGACAGAGGCCAGGGGAACACCCCAGCAACTACTGAGGAAGATTGCGACAGGCTTTGCTGATGTATGGGGGAATGACTCTCCAGAATTTTAATAATGAATTAGCAGCAAGTGTGTTTGTGGACCAAACCACCTCTGACATCCGCAGCTATTTTAAGAATCACATGCCGGGTTGGCAAGGAGAAAATTTGAAAGATATTATATTACCTGGAGGTTCTATACTTGTACAATATGTAGATGATTTGTTACTTGCCAGTAAGACATATGAAGATTGCTTGAAAGATACTATTTGTCTATGTACTGCTTTAGCAGAAAGGTCACTGTACATCTCTTTCTAAGCTTCAGCTATGTCAACAGGAAGTAAAATATTTAGGATTCATATTAAAAGGACAAAGATTAGTAGACCCAGAATGGGTCCAGGCTATTGTAGAGATACCTCGACCAGTAACAAAGAAAACAATTGCGAGGATTTTTAGGCGCAGTAGGATACTGCAGACCCTGGATATCCCAGCTAGGGGAGTTAAGTAAGCCATTGACAGAAGCTACCAAGGCAGAGGAAGTGGAACCTATACGTTGAGATCCAGAGAGGGAAAAGGCTTTCCAAGCTATAAAAGGAGTTTTAGCTTCTGCTCCGGGCATTGGGATTGCCGGATTAATCCAAGCCTTTTGAACTATTTGTGCATGAGAACAAAGGAGTAGCCAGCAGAGTCCTTACTCAAAAGCTAGGTCCACACCGCCGCCCTGTGGCTTATTACTCAACTGAACTGGATCCTGTAGCGGCAGAGAATAATTCCTGTGTTAACAGCAGCAGCAACAGTGACTATCATAGAAAGAAGCAGATCATTTAGTCCTGGGTCACCCAACAACCATGTATGTCGCGCATGAAGTAGAACTGATTCTTAAGCAATATGCTACACAAGCATTATCCCCACAAAGAGCGCATTGCTATGAATTAATGATTTTAAATGTGGATAATATTACTTTAAAAAGATATAATGTTTTGAATCCAGCAACCTTACTGCCTGTTCCCTCCGATGGTGAGCCACATCATGATTGTGTTTCACTCCAGCTGCCTACAGGAAGATCTACAGGATCAACCTCTAGAGAACTTGGATCTAACCCTTTTTACTGATGGATCTTTGTACTATGTGAATGGAAAACGACACATGGGCTATGCAGTGGTGAGAAACTTAGAGGTAATTGAAGCAGAACCTCTATAACCCTCGGTGAGTGCCCAAGGGGATGAATTAACTGCATTACCAAGAACAGCCTGGAGGGGATGTGTGGTGGGTTGACCCTGTCTGGAGGCCAGGTGCCCACCAGAGCTGCTCTATCACTCCCCTCCTTAACTAGACAAGGGAGAAAAGGTATAACAAAAAGCTTGTAGGTCGAGATAAGGACAGGGAGAGATCACTCACCAATTATTGTCACGAGCAAAACAGACTGAACTGAGAGAGGGAATTCATCTAATTTATTACTAAGCAAAACAGAGTAGAGGAATGAGAAATAAAATCAAGTCTTAAAACACCTCCCCCCACCCCTCCCATCTTCCCGGGCTCAACTTCACTCCCAGCTTCAACCTCCGCCCCCCTCAGCGGCACAGGGGGATGGGGAATGGGGGTTACGGTCAGTTGATCACGCGGTGTTTCTGCTGCTCCTTCATCCTCATGGGGAGGACTCCTCTCATCGTTCCCCTGCTCCAGCATGGAGTCCCTCCCACGAGAGACAGTCCTTCACGACTTTCTCCAACGTGAGTCTCTCCCACGGGCTACAGTCCTTCAGGAACTGCTCCAGCGTGGGTCCCCCACGGGGTCACAAGTCCTGTCAGCAAACCTGCTCTGGCGTGGGCTCCTCTCTCCACGGCTCCACAGTTCCTGCCAGGAGCTTGCTCCAGCATAGGCTTCCCACAGGGTCACAGCCTCCTTCAGGTGCCTCCACCTGCTCTGGTGTGGGGTGCTCCACGGGCTGCAGGTGGAATCTCTACACCCCCTCATCCTCCCTCCATGGGCTGCAGGAGGACAGCCTGCTTCACCATGGTCTTCACCACGGGCTGCAGGGGGATCTCTGCTCTGGCGCCTGGAACACCTCCTCCCCCTCCTTCTGCACTGACCTTGGTGTCTGCAGAGTTTCTTACATCTTCTCACTCCTCTCTCTGGCTGCAAAAGCTCTCTCTAACTGTTTATTTTTCCTTCTTAAATATGTTATCACAGAGGCGCTGATTGGCTTGGCCTTGGCCAGCGGCAGGTCTGTCTTGGAGCCGGCTGGCATTGGCTCTATCAGACACGGGGGAAGCTTCTAGCAGCTTCTCACAGAAGCCACCCCTGTAGCCCCCCCACTACCAAAACCTTGCCACGCAAACCCAATACAGGATGTAATTGGCGGGTAACTATTTATACTCATTCTAAATATGCTTTTGGAGTCCGCCATGCAATGAGTATGCTATGGAAAGAACAAGGAGGGTTCCTTACCTCGGCGGGCCAGCAAAATTGAAAGAAATAATGAATTGGCAGATAAAGCTGCCGCCTGCCAACCTATATACAAGGGTACCACCATAACAACTCCCTCTGCTGATGATTGGCCAGATATCAATAATCCAGCACAAATATATGCAGAGGTTACTCAGGAAGAACAGACTCGATGGGAAAGTTGGGAGGCTGTGAAAGATGAAACTGGAATTTGGACTATTGGGGGAAAACCCATTTTACCAAGAAAATATTTAATGACTTTGGCTAGGTGGTTTCATGATAAAGCACATGGAAGGATGACAGTAGTTGTTAACCAGATTGAGAAAATGTGGGCAGCCCTCAGAATACATATGGCAGTAAAAAGGATTGTGATTTCTTGTCCCACATGTTGGAAGTTTTCTGATGCAAAACTCAAACAGGAGGTTGGACTACCATGGGCATACTTCCCATTCCAAAGACTGCAAATTGATTATGCTGACATGCCTCCCATAAACAGACTTAAGCACCTGCTGGTAATCATGGATCAACTCTCAGGATGGGTAGAAGCTTTTCCCACCAGGAAAGCTGATACTGCGGGAGTGGTCAAAGCACTCTTGCAGGAAATCATTCCCAGATACAGAATACCTGAAACCACAGAATCTGATAGGGGTTCTCATTTTTCAGCTGGAATACTAAACAATATCTAAAAAAGTTTAGGAATACAGTGACAGCTACATCTTCCATATCATCCACAGTCCTCAGGACAGGTGGAAAGAATTAATAGGACTCAAAAATAAAATTGCTTGAACTTGTACTCAGGTAGGTTTGAAATGACCTGAAGTTTTAGGAATAGTGCTATGGGATATTAGAAATACCCCTCACCAACCTCTAGGGTTGTCACCAGCAGAAATAGTGTTTAGCAGGCACTTAGCTATACCTGGGACCTTTGTCCCCACTAGGACCAGCCTCTTAGATGGAGATGAATGAGTTGTTACCAAATTTGTACAGCGAATACAAAAACATCTACAAGAAAATAGGGCACAAACCAGATGGTTTCAACCAGTACCAGCTGGAATGCAAGTACATGATATCTGGTCTGGAGATACAGTAATAATAAAAGTCCACTCTCACAAAACAAAGTTGGATCCTAAATGGGAGGGTCCCTATACTGTGTTATTAATTTCTTACTTTGCTGTAAAGGTTGCAGAAAAGGATAACTGGATTCACCACTCATGTTAAACGCCTGCCAAAAGAACGTCAGTGTGTTGGGTTTGAGTGGCAAGGTTTTGGTAGCAGGGGGGCTACAGGGGCGGCTTCTGTGAGAAGCTGCTAGAAGCTTCCCCTGTGTCTGATAGAGCCGATGCCAGCCGGCTCCAAGACGGACCCGCCGCTGGCCAAGGCCAAGCCAATCAGCGCCTCTGTGATAACATATTTAATAAGGGAAAAAAACAGTTAGAGACAGAGCTTTTGCAGCCAGAGAGAGGAGTGAGAAGATGTAAGAAACTCTGCAGACACCAAGGTCAGTGAAGAAGGAGGGGGAGGAGGTGTTCCAGGCACCAGAGCAGAGATTCCCCTGCAGCCCATGGTGAAGACCATGGTGAAGCAGGCTGTCCCCCTGCAGCCCATGGAGGAAGGATGAGGGGGTGTAGAGATTCCACCTGCAGCCTGTGGAGGACCCCATGCCAGAGCAGGTGGAGACACCTGAAGGAGGCTGTGGCCCCGTGGGAAGCCCGCGCTGGAGCAAGCTCCTGGCAGGACCTGTGGATCCGTGGAGAGAGGAGCCCACGCCAGAGCAGGTTTGCTGACAGGACTTGTGACCCCGTGGGGGACCCACGCTGGAGCAGTCTGCTCCTGAAGGTCTGCACCCCGTGGGAGAGACCCACACTGGAGCAGTTCATGAAGGACTGTCTCTCGTGGGAGGGACCCCACGCTGGAGCAGGGGAATGATGAGAGGAGTCCTCCCCCTGAGGATGAAGAAGCGGCAGAAACGTGTGATGAACTGACCGTAACCCCCATTCCCTGTCCCCCTGTGCCGCTGAGGGGGGCAGAGGTTGAAGCCGGGAGTGAAGTTGAGCCCGGGAAGATGGGAGGGGTGGGGGGAGGTGTTTTAAGATTTGGTTTTATTTCTCATTCCTCTACTCTGTTTTGCTTGGTAATAAATTTGATGAATTTTCCTCTCTCAGTTCAGTCTGTTTTGCTCATGACGATAATTAGTGAGCGATCTCTCCCTGTCCTTATCTCGACCTACAAATGTTTCATTATACCTTTTCTCCCCTGTCTAGTTAAGGAGGGGGAGTGATCGAGTGGCTCCAGTGGGCACCTGGCCCCCAGCCAGGGTCAACCCACCACAGTCAGTTAGATGGACCACCATCGACCCTGCGGGACTCCGTCAATCCTACCTTGGAGATTGAAACCAGGACTGTTCGAGCTTACAAAAGATGAAGGAATCTCAGAACCACGTCATTTTTGTTTTCTTTCTAGAATCCTGGACTAGGGATTCACCCACTGCTTGGCCAAGTGGACCACCAGAGACCATAATTCAAGGGCAGTATCCTATTTGGGGTATTCACCATCCTTATAGAGTTGCAATCACTCCAGTCTCAGTTCCAAGAGGGGAAGGTTTCAGATGGCATCAACACGGTTGGCTTTGGTTATCCAGCAATAATTGTGGCCCATGTCATCCTGGGTGGTGTATTAATAACTGTTATAAAGGTCATTGGGAAAACCATCATCGAGGTTGGGGCTGGGGAAATATAACCAGAAAAGGCACAGCCAGATACATAAACCAGTGCCGTGCATGGAGGTGGCACCAATTGCCCAGTGAAGAAGAGTTAGCTGTGAAACTCAATCTTTTATTATTGGATTAAGATTATCTTCTGTACCTTCTTACGACAGGAGTCGAGTAGATTACCCTAGTTCTGGTATTAACCCTTCTTTGTATAGGTGTTTTGTTTGTTTTTTTCTTTTATACATTTGGTTGAAAACAGTGGGCAAACCATTGCCAAAATGGGCTCAACCATGCATCAACAACCCCATTCTATGAGAGTTATTCTCAAAACTGTGTTAGTACAATACCTTTCTTTACTGCTTTTAGTAATACCCCCCTGCTCTTAGTTATAAGAAACACAATTCCTTTGTGTCATTGGCCCATCACGTGGCCAATCTAACTACCCACAAAGGAGCCCAAAGTGCATACGACCCCCCTGAAAGTGGTTACAAAACTTGTTCTCTGGATGGGGGTTATCATCATGGTTTAGTAGTTTAGTTCATTGCTAAAAAGTTTTTTACCTGTGGTTATTATGCTTCTGATAGCTTGCTGTGCTTTTGCTTGTATTTGAGATTGTTTACAAAATATGCTTATGAAATCTATACAAGGGAATCGAAGAGTCCTCATACAAGACCAACTATAGATGGACAGGGATGCCCAAAAAAAACAAAGGGAGGACTGTTACAGAAGGAGTTTGATTAACCATGTTCTTCTCTCTGAATAGTCTCATTTAGTATTAGTAGCTTAGCACTAGTAGCTAAAGTAGTTGAAGCCTTAGGCTGCAATAGCTGACTGAGAGTAAACTTTTTGATAAAACTAATGCTGAAAACACAGAACTAGCTGAATCTGGCAGATGCAAGCAGAATGAAGAAGATAAGGACCAAGGAAACAATTCCAAGAGAATGAGGTAACTTCAGAAGACAGCCAGCCCAGTGACAAAGAAAACCAATAAGAGATCAAGAGACCACCAACCAGAATTAAGTGATTGGACTTGGGGATCGGGTGCTGGGTGGTATGGGTATAATTGGGGGATGCAATTTGGGGTAGGGGTCCCTCTCCAGAGGCACCCAGCTCGAGCTGTAACCTGAGAACTAATAAAAGAGGAATTGGAAACCTTCACTCAGACCTTACATTAATCAGCAGGATCCTAGGGTTGGACCCTGTTATGGTGGCCAGCATGCATAAATCCATAACAGGAACAGAGAGGATTTCCACAAATTTTTCCTGGGTTGTTTTGCTGTCTTCAGCAGAAAGGTCTAATGTTTTAGACCACACTTATTTGAATGCCAAGGACTACAGTAGGGCTACTAGCAATGTTACATACTTAAGACGATCCTCTGTGGCCTGGTCAACTCACTGCCCTGGAGAAGCAGATCAAAACTATTGTCAGAGGAGTATATCAGAACCCTGCCCACAACCTGTGCCTTGAGACAGCTTGGAGGTTTCCTCTTCTTCCTGCCTAAACCCAAGCCTGGTGTAGCCAGCTTTCTCCTGGAGAGGGTCTGCTTTCCCAGAACAGAGGTGCTGGAGATGGAGTCTTGCTTCATCCCAGGAAATGGTGTGTCTATACCTAGCAGTCCAGAGGCCAAGTATGGAGGCCTGTCATGGGAGAGGGGAGCAGAGTGGGGAGCTGTATGTATCCTGAGCACAGCCCAGTGTTGTGGTTTTACCCCAGCCAGCAGCTGAGCACCATGCAACCGCTCACTCACTCCCCCCGGATCGGGATGAGGGAGAGAATTGGAAAAGTTAAAGTGAGAAAACTCGTGGGTTGAGATAAAGACAGTTTAATAGGGAAAGCAAAAGCCGTGTGCACAAGCAAAGAAAAGCAAGGAATTCATTCACCACTTCCCATGGGCAGGCAGGTGTTCAGCCATCTCCAGGAAAGCAGGGCTCTGTCACGTGTAACGGTTACTTGGGAAGACAAACACCATCACTCTGAACGCCGTCACCGCCGCCCCCCCTTCCTCTTCCCCCAAGCTCCTTATAAACTGAGCATGACGTCATATAGTATGGAATATCCCTTTGGTCAGTTTGGGTCACCTGTCCTGTCTGTGTCTCCTCCCAACTTCTTGTCCACCCCCAGGCATCCTGCTGGCAGGGCAGTGCAAGAAGCAGAAAAGGCCTCGACTCTGTGTAAGCACTGCTCAACAACAACAGGTCCATAGAACAAAAACATCTCTATATTATCAATGCTGTCTCCAGCACAAATCCAAAACATATCCCCACACTAGCTACTATGAAGAAAATCAATCCTCTCAGCTGAAACCAGGACACCCAGGCATGGCTAGTGCTGCTCCCAGGGATGACCTTTGGGCACTTGGGCCAACCTCCCCCGTTCAGTGCTCCAGCCATGCTGACACACTGTAGAGGTGCAAGCTTTGCCAGGATCTGCCAAACCTGCTGGTCCCAGTCCTGACCGAGGCTTTAGGGGTGCAGACCTGCCTGCAAGGAAAACCCCAACTCATGTCCAGAGGCATGGCTAGCTGTACTACAGTGCTGATGCCATCTGCCTTGGCTGCAGCCCCAGGGTTAATTAGAGCCTGTGACACAGCTGGGATAGTCTCTTCCCCATTACACCACCTCTCCTCACACTCAGCTCCCTCATCTGGCTTCTAAGCTTCTTTTGCAACCTGCAGCAGTGCTGGGGAACCTGCTCCTCCCCTGCTAAGGGCTGGATCTTCCTTTGTGTCTTGCAGGTGACCCGGCTGCTGCCTCCTACCTGGTACAGGCCTTGTGGAAACAACTGAAAGCAAGAGGCAGCTGCTCACTGGCAGAAGTCCTCCCAGAGCCCTGCTGGGGAGGATGGGCAGCAGGAAGGACAGGGAAGGTGTGTAGAGGGATGGGTGGGATCTCAGCTGGCCACACAAGAGAGCTCCAACAGCGTAGCCCGTGTTTCAAACTCTGTGGACAGTTTAGCTCAGCTCCTGCTAGCCTGCACCCACAGCTCAAATGTGTCTGAGGAACTTCCCTCCATGTCTGCTCTGAGAGACCATGGGCTGTGGCTCTGCAGGACTCCCTGGGGCACATGGAGCCAAAACCTGGTTCTGTGATGGCGAATAGGAGGGCAGAAGCTGGGGGCTCTGTGCAGCACATGGAGAGTGAACTTCCTAGTCAGACCACAGCAAGGGAATGCTGCAGTCCTTAATGCTGCAACACTCTCTTCTCTTTCAGGCCCTTCCCTTTGTATCTGGTTTTGTGTCTGAAGCAGGCAACCTTCCCACACAGTGAATCTCTTGCTAGAAGCATACAGGATTACCTCAGGACTACAAGCCGGGACCCCTTGAGCTAACCCAGTCAGTCTCCCCATCCCCACCTGCTGAAGTCTCCCTGCACCAGGCTGGCATGAGGCCTTTAAGGACTCCTCCAAGACTCAAAATTACTCTTGGATAAAGCTGGATTCCCAAAGGGCTGAAACAGAATTGATCTCCTTTTCTAACAGAGCTGAGACTTTTATTCAGTTTAAGTTTTACTGTGTCCTTTTTCCAAAGTGAACCTTTGCAGTCATGGCCCTGACGCTGCCTGGAGCTGCTGTGAGCCTGTGGTCTATGCCCTGGGTTCGTGGGAGATCAAGGGCAGAGATATCCTCATTCCTTTGAGGCTGGCATCGGCTGTGCTGCTGTATGCAATGGGGCCAGCTCTGCACTCCCTTGAAAGAAAGCACCACGTTGTCACCGAAATTCGGGAATGAAAGAAAACTCCTTAACACCAATTTAGCATTAAGAAGCAGGCATTTCCTTTATTGCAGCGCTGGGTGTCAGGAGGATAGTTCCTCTAATCAGGCACACCTAATGCTGGTTCTCTTGTCATATTTATACACGAATATTACAAGGATTACAAAGTGGTACACTCCCCATTACAATAATTGGTTCCTATTTCTTCGCCTAGTATGCAAACTAGAACGCATGCTCAGTTCCTTTCTCCGCCTCTATCTTTTGAGTAGGGGGTATAATTTGGGTAGGGGGCTTAGGGGTTAGTGGTTGTGGGGACCCTGGCCCGAATTACCTTTCCCCTAGTTTCTCAATATTTCGGTGTTGGTAATTGTTTGCTATATGCCTCAGGGAGATAAGGATGCTCCTGGAGGCAATTAATGTCCTCCCTTTCTGAAAAGTACGTACATAAGGACCTTGAGGTGTCTTGTAGCTCCTCCTTTTTCTCATGATGTGTATAGCAGGTGCTCATTCTACGAATTGTTAGCCTTCTACCTAAAGTAACAATGAATAGTTTCTTATCACATATAATACAAGTAGGCCTTCATTACAGGCCTTTCTTCTTGGCTACATTTTCTTATTATGTATAATATAAGCAGGCCCTGTAAAATCTCAAATCCCAGGTAAGTGACCATTGGTTTTGCAATCTGTGCCGCCTTCTTGGACACTTTGCATCCTCCTTGTCCTAAGAAGTTTAACAGGTTTATAGTCATTTGCATACACTCCTCCCAGGTTTCTGCTGCTAATAGGATATCATCCACATATTGCAGCATAACTCCTCCAGGATGGTCTCTTCTCCGTTTTTCTAATTCTTTAGCTAACTGGTTTCCACAGATTGTTGGACTCTTTTTGAATCCTTGAGGCAACACAGTCCAGGTTAGTTGAGTTTTTCATCCAGTGGTCGGGCTTTCCCATTCAAAGGCAAAAATAGCCTGACTCTGTTTTTCGAGAGGTATACAAAAGAAAGCATCCTTTAAATCTAGGACTGTGAACCATTCATGTTTATCTTTGATTAGTAAGTAAGTAATGTATAGGGGTTTGCCACCACCGGGTGAATGTCCTGCACTATTTGGTTCACAGCTCGTAAATCTTGCACTAACCTATATTCCTCACCCCCTGGCTTTTTAACGAGTAAGATTGGGGTGTTAAATTCTGATTTGCATTATGTGAGCAACTCATATTCCATAAAGTTGAGTATTAACTTTTCTAATCCCTTTTTGGCCTCTGTCCTCAATGGGTATTGTTTTTGTCTTACCGGGTTTGTTCCAGGTTTAAGGATAATTCTTACTGGTTCCGCTCTTCTGGATCTACCTGGAACCTCACTAGCCCATACCAAAGGCATCACTGCATTCTCCACCTCCTCGGGAATTCCTTTGTTAGTCTTAGGTTGTTCCTGCAACATAAAAACTCTTGCCTCAATGGCTTTAGATTCAGGGATTAATAATTGAACTTCCCCATCTTTAAAGGTGATCTGCGCTTCCAATTTACTCGATAGGTGCCGTCCCAAGAGCGGTATAGGACATTCAGGCATATATAAAAATTGGTGAGTTACCCTTTGTTTTCCGAGCTTAAAATTTAAAGGATGGAAAAAGGCACGCTGTTCCGCTTTCCCTGTGGCATTCACAATGTTTACTGTATCATCGCTCAATTTTCCTTGACAAGTATTTAACACAGAATAAGTCGTCCCAGTATCTACAAGAAAATCTATTTTCCTTTTTCCCAGCTCTACTGTAACCAGGGGTTCTGCTGGGGAGGTTTCCCCTGGTCCCCTTCAGGACTTAGTTAAGGGGAACTGATGTGGAAAGGGAGCTGCTTCTTGATTGTATCGTGCCTCCTCCAGGACCTCTGGACTGATAGGAATAGGACCCCTAAAACGGTCCTTAAACTTCTGACAATCCCGTTTCCAATGTCCCAGTTCTTTACAATAGGCACACTGATGATCCCCCAAGGTATTGCTGGTATTTTGTGCTGGAGGGGCCCCGCCTCTCTTCCCCCATAGTATTGCCGTCCTCCCCTGAAGTTACTGTTTGCTGATGCTCCCTGCAGTGCAGCTCTCAGGTTACCGTCTCTTTCCCTATCTCTCCGTGCCTGTCTCCGCTCCCTTTCGTTTTCTCGTTGCTCTTCTCTAATTTCCTTCTCTTTCTCCCTGTTATCAAAAAAACACTATTTTCCACTATTACACATACAATCTCTTGATACCAATAAGCATGATTTCATAATTGCATAAAAGAATTTTGCAAGTACAACAAATATTGAGTTACCTGTTCATCTCCATCCAAAAGGCTTGGTTTTGCTGGAATATAAGTTCCAGGTACTGCTAAAATTCTCCCCAATAAAACTTCTGCTGGAGATACACCTACTGGTTGCCTCAGTGTGTTTCTAATGTCCCAAGGTACTTAATTTAATGCTTCTGGCCACTTCAAGCCAGTTTGTTTACAGGTCTTAACTAATTTGTCTTTGATCGTCCTATTCATCCTTTCTACTTGCCCTGACGATTGTGGGTGATAAGGTGTGTGCAATTGCATCTTGATATTTAATGAGTGATAAATTTGCACTAAAATTGCGGCAGAGAAATGTGCTCCCTTGTCGGAGTCAATTATTCCAGGAATTCCATACCTAGGTATTATCTCTTTTAACAGAGCTTTAACCACTGCTTTCGAGTCATTCTTTCGAGTTGGGAAAGCCTCCACCCAGCCCGAAAGCTGATCAATAATCACAAGTAAATAAGCATATCCCATAGCCCTAGGCATCTCCGTGCAGTCAAATTGTAGTTTTTGAAAAGGATATGTTGCTGGAGGTCGCTTTCCTGCTGGTGCCTTGATTTTCAAAGAGGCATACTGTTTGCACAGTCGACAGCCTTCACAAACTCTCTTAATAGCAGTGTAAATCCCTGGTGCTGCCCACAGTCTCTGTACTCTCAAAGCTATATTCTCAGGTCCACCGTGGGTTTTCTCATGGTGCCATCGCGCGATCGGTATTAAGTACCTTTTTGGGAGTAATGGTTTCCCCCCTAGAGTCCATTGTCCATTCTGCTGTTCAGTTCCCGGCTTCTCCCAGAGCTGTCTTTCTTCCTCGGGAAGTTCCTCATACAGCTTCTGCATGTCTGGTAATTCCCGGTCGAGCTCTCCTTGATGGGTCAGTGTCATTGCAAAGATGACTTGTCGGGCTGCCGCTTTTGCAGCCTGGTCCATGAGCTCGTTCCCTTTTGCCAATTGATTCTCTTGGTTGGTGTGTGCTTTTTAATATATATTACTGCTAGTTCAGATGGTAATTGAATCACCTCCAGTAGTTCTTTAATCTGTTGTCCATGGGCGATTGTTTTACCTGCTGATGTGAGAAATCCCCTTTCTTTCCACAGCATACCTGTAGCATGACAAACTCCAAACGCATACTTAGAGTCAGTATACAAATTAACCCGTATTCCGATCGCATATTGTGCAGCTTTCGTGAGGGCGATGATCTCTGCGCCTTGAGCACCTGGAGTGGGAGGCAAAGGTCCTGCTAACAATACCTTAGTTTCCGTGGTAACAGCAAACCCAGTACATTTCCATCCTTCTTCATAATAGGAGGAGCCGTCGGTAAACAAGTTCATATCTGGGTTATCCAAAGGCTGATCTCGTAGGTCGTCTCGTGGTTTGCTCGTCATTTTGATCACCTGTTCACAATCATGTTCATCCTTTTCTCCATCCGTGGGCAGTGGCATTAAGGTGGCAGGATTCAAGGTATTACATCTTTCCAATCTTAAATTGTCAGCAAGCAGAAGTATTAGTTCATATTTATGCGCTCTTTGTGGAGAAAGTGCTTTCTCGGCATATTGTTTCAATAATATTTCAGCTTCATGTGGCACACAGACTACTAGGGGATGTCCCAAGACTATGTTCCGGCTTTTTTCTACTAACTCAGCAGCGGTAGCCACAGCTCTTATGCAAAACGGAGTTCCTCTTGCTACTGAATCTAATGTGCAAGATTAATAGGCTATAGGCCTTTCATGTGGCCCTAAAGTTTGAACTAAAACTCCATTTGCTGTTCCTTTGTTTTCTGTGCAATAAAGTTTAAAGGGTTTAGAATAGTCTGGAAGCCCCAAAGCTGGAGCTTGCATTAATGCTCCCTTTAATGCACGAAAGGCTTTTTCTCGTTCAGGACCCCAAGCTATTGGTTCCACCTCCTCATTTTTCATTGCCTCATTAAGAGGTTTCGCTATTTCACTGAATCCAGGAATCCATGGCCTACAATATCCTACTTGTCCTAAAAATCCCCTTAATTGTTTCTTTGTTACTGGTCTGGGAATTTCTTGTATAGCTCTTACCCGTTCTGGATCTACTTCTCTCCTCCCTGGTTTAAGAATAAACCCCAAATACTTTACCTGTTGTTGACAGAGTTGCAGTTTGGATAGAGATGCACGGTGACTCTTTTTTGCAAGTTGGATGCACAGATATTCAGTATCCCGCATACAATCTTCAGCCGTATGGCTTGCTAGTAACAAATCATCAACATATAGAATCAAGACAGAACCCCCAGAAAATTTTAAGTCTCTCAGATCATTTCTGAGAATTTGAGAAAAGATGGTTGGTGAACTAGTAAACCCTTGTGGCAAGTGTGTCCAAGTCAACTGTTTCCCTTGCCAAGTGAAGGCAAAAATCAATTGACTTTCTTCAGCAATAGGTATACTGAAAAATGCTCCTGTTAAATCCAAAACAGTAAAATATTGTGCCCATACAGGTATTTGGGTAAGAATTAAATTTGGGTCAGGGACAACAGGGTGTGGGGAAATTACATGCTCATTTACTGGACGGAGATCTTGAACAAATCTATATTCTGGATCTCCATCCTTATCTAATCGATGTTTACTTACTGGCAAGATTGGAGTATTACATGGACTTTGACATTCCTTGAGTATTCCTTTCTCTAAGAAAACTGCAATCTGTTTTTGAATACTTGGAATAGCCTCATCTGCAATTGGGTACTGTGTACTTGATGGAGGTGACCCTCCTTTTGTTTTGATTATTACCGGTTCTGCAGATAACAATAATCCTATATCATCACCAGAGCTGCTCCATAGGTCCCGGGGAACTGCTTCAAGTCCTTTTGGGATTTTAAAAGCCGATTCTTCTTCTTGTGGAATTTGCACAATTTCTGATCCCATGATTATTAATTTGATTCCAGCCGGATCAAGGAGTATTTGAGTACCAAATTCCTGCAAAAGATCACGTCCTAGCAAAGACACAGGTGAATTTGGAGATATCACAAATCTTCCCCATACCATTTTTTATGCAATGATAATTGGAAGTGGGGTTGAAATATATTTTATTTCTTGTCCAACAACCCCTCTTATAAGTACCTTCTCTTTAGAAATCAATGTTTGTGGGAGTGCATAATTCAAAAGGGACAAAGTTGCTCCTGTGTCTACTAAAAATTCAACAAAAAGTCCATTTACCTTTGCAGTAATTTGTCCATACTCATTTACCTTCACTCCTTCATTCGACATTTTCACAGTCCTTCGGCAAGCATGGAGTTCAGCTTATTATTTTTCTGTTGTGAGTGAGGGCGCGGTGGATACGGTGGATTTGATCCTCGTCCAGCACTTACTGGGCAGAGTGGGCACTCCCGCTGGATATGTCCTATATTCCCACAATAAAAACACTCTAAAGTATTAGGATTAGATTGGTTAAGAGAAGAAAGAAAGGGAGCCCTTCCCCCACGTCCCCTTCCTCTTGGAGTTCCCCTTGAAATTCCCCTGCCCCTTCCTCTTGATTGATAATTCTGTGTAATTGCTGCAGCCAACAAACTAATTTCTCTCTCTTTTTCCTGTCGCTCTCATTTTCTTTCCTGTTTATTTCTCTTGTTCTCTCTCTTTTGTTTTTCTTCATCTCTACCACCAAAAACAAATGCAGCAATACTCAGTATTTTAGTCAGGGTTTCCCCTTGCCACCCAGGCATGTGCTTTTTAAAATACTTATTTATATCAGGAGAAGACTGCTCCACAAATACACTAATAGCCAATGGTTCTTGAAAATTTTCTCTAGTCATTCCCCCGTATTTCAACAAGGTAGTTTTCAATCTTATCCAATAATCGCTGGGGTGTTCATCAGGTTTTTGTCTGCATTCAAGGACCTTTGTCCAATTTGTAACTCTTTTGCCACATTGCCGTATAGCCTCCAATAATTGTCCGATGGCTGCCCGATAAGCTTGCATTCCATCGGTTGTGGCTAAATTCCAATTGGGGTCCTCAGTGGGCCAGGGATTTAATCCTTGACCCCTCTGAGCAATTTCTCGCTCATCCATCTGGAATAGTTCTCTCAGCAAAGTTTTCATGTCACTCCAATTAGGTGTATAATCAGTGACTATTCCAGATAGCATTTGTGCACATTTTTCTGCATCATCTCTTAATCTTGGCATTTTGCTTTGCCACATGATCAAATCACCTTGTTTCCAAGGTTTGTGGTGCATCACAGCAGGGACATCAGGAGGAGCTCCTGGTCCTGCTCTGGGATTTGGGACGTAATCCAATTTCATGGGAAACATCCCTGCTTGGGGAAGGTCAGTTTCCTCGGCCTCGGGGGCAGAGGGAAGTGGGCTTACCCATGGTTTAGATGGCTTACATCTTTGACAAGACCAATCATACCAAATATACCAATAATCAATATTTTGACTTGCAGTATCTTCTAAAATAGTCCTTAAAAACTTTAACTTATGGGGCTTAAAAGTTCCTTTGGGAGGCCAAATATCCATAGGTCCTCCCCCTTGAGTTCGAGTTAGGAATGGCCATTCCTCCTGACACAACACAATCAGTCTTTTCTTTTGCAAAGTCTGTGCCCCATAAACCTTATTCCAATTTTCCAAAACCTCAGCAAGGGGCGTCCCCCTTTCAACGCTGGGTGTATTTCCCATTTCTTACTTCTTTTCCTCTTACCAAATCTTTTAGCAAGTTTAAACACAAGAGTACTCCCAGTATCGTCTGGAAACACTCGTGTCCAAGTCTCTTAGGTGAAATCACCTATTTTGCTGGCAATGAGCGTTGGTCATGGGTCTGTCCAGAGAATTAACTGGTGCTTCTTCCTCTTGCGTCCTAGGGTCCCATCTGGGTCGCCATCTGTTAAAGAAAATCTACCAGACGTGAGTTACCCTAGGTTTGCTTTATTGCAGCGCTGGATGCACGGGGGAAATAGCTCCACCAAACGTGCATGCCAGGTGATTACCAACACACAGGTTATATAGAATCAAAATATACATATTCATTATTTTTCCAAGAAAAGGCAGTCCTATGATAATCATTTCTTGGAATTCATTTCCATATTCTCCTCCCCATTGGGCATGCTCAGGGATTTGAGTCGGTGGTCCTCAGGGGTCTCTGGTGGTCGTCAGTGGTCTCGCACCCGTGTCTGCTGGATGACCCTCTTCTTCCAGGCATGTGCAGTATCCTTGCTGTGGATGCACCTGTCCATAACAACTTACTTCATAAGATTAATATTCCTGGGCCTATTGTCTGGTTGGGTAGGGACTGTACATGGAACGTAGCAGCATTGTACCTTGCCATGGTCAGTTAGCTTCATTACCTATTACCTTGATTAGAAACCCCTTTCCCACTATTACAGGCTTTGAAACAGTTCTAGGCCTTAAGCAGCTTTCTAGTTAACATAAGCTTTCTTATAACTAAGCTTCTATATTTTTTATAAAAACAATAAAACACAAGTTCTTGACTGATCAATACCTTTCAAAAGTTCTTTCAGAATTCTCAAATCACAGTACAATAGCCCCTCGCGTAGCTCACACCATGGCTTACTTGAAGGCAAAGGGGGCCTCTAACCCAAATCTTAAATCACAATTAAAAGTAAGGGAAATGCCTTTTACCTGTCCCAGGGAACGTGCTCAGAACTCTTCGGTTCGGGGGATCCAAGGGTCTCCCCGAGAATCCCTCGGTGCTGGCTGGAGATCCTATGATCCCACTGATCCGTTGAGATTCAAAAGCCTTGTCCCATCTGGGTCGCCAAAACTGTCACCGAAATTCGGGAATGAAAGAAAACTCCTTAACACCAATTTAGCATTAAGAAGCAGGCATTTCCTTTTATTGCAGCGCTGGGTGTCAGGAGGATAGTTCCTCAAATCAGGCACCCCTAATGCTGGTTCTCTTGTCATATTTATACACAAATATTACAAAGATTACAAAGTGGTACACTCCCCATTACAATAATTGGGTCGTATTTCTTTGCCTAGTATGCAAACTAGAACGCATGCTCAGTTCCTTTCTCCGCCTCTATCTTTTGAGTAGGGGGTATAATTTTGGTAGGGGGCTTAGGGGTCGGTGGTCGTGGGGACCCTGGCCCAAGTTACCTTTCCCCTAGTTTCTCAATACTTCGGTGTTGGTAATTGTTTGCTATATGCCTCAGGAAGATAAGGATGCTCCTGGAGGCAATTAGTGTCCTCCCTTTCTGAAAAGTACGTACATAAGGACCTTGAAGTGTCTTGTAGCTCCTCCTTTTTATCATGATGTGTATAGCAGGTGCTCATTCTAAGAATCGTTAGCCTTCTACCTAAAGTAACAATGAATAGTTTCTTATCACATATAAGTAGGCCTTCATTACAGGCCTATCTTTTTGGCTACAACCCGACGTTAAATGAAAATTCACTGAGTAGCTGCTACCTTCTTGCCTTTCCTTCTCTCCACACCAATGCACACTTCACCCATCAGCATGGCTCCCTCAGCACTGAGAACCATCTGGCCACCAAGGAGTCACAGTATACCGCAAATAACCTATTTTTAAGAGTGGGATTGCTTAAGCCCATTTAATTGTGGGCTGACACGTTCCTGCCCCCCACAGCTCCCCGCTGCATGTTGCTACCCCTTGCCTTGCACCAGCACTGGTGTGTGTGCAACCAGGCAGAGAGGCAGCCCAGGGAGTCATGCCAGCTACAAACCAGTCCCTGGTTTCATCAGGTGAAATTAAGCAGGACATGCCCACAGGGCACGGGATATGCAAGGCTGAGGTGGGAGAGCGCAGCCAGCAGATCAGGAGATGGCCACACAATGGAAACCCCAAATTAGAGCAGTTTAAGCCTTCCTGGAATTGCACCCTAACATCTGAGCAAGCATTATCGTCCCACAGGGGCAAAATACGAAACTAAACCTGCCCTCAAGAACCATTTTCCACAGCTACTGGGCACTTAGGCATAACAATAAGAACTGAAATGATCAGTGAGGTAATGAAACACTTTCCCTGGGACTCTCCAGGGCAGAGGAGAGGAAGAGCCTGGAGTTATGCTAGCAGTCTGCAGTGAGGAACTCAAACAGAGGCAGTCATGGTGCATGAGTTTTAAAAAACAAGTGGGACTAGAACAAAAATCAAAGCAGGAATCCCAGGCAAACAGTCCTCAGCTCTTTCCAGAGGGGAAAGAGACGAAAGGTTTCATAGCACCAAGTAATGCCACACTGGTTCAGGGCAGTAAGGAATCCCAGCTCCCATCAAAACTGCAGGGGGAATTTAGCTGGGATGTGGCCAGGCACCATGGTCACTGTCCTCTGCCTCTGCCCATAAAGAAATATGATGTCTCCTGACTGCAAGCAGTCAAGGGTGGGTTTGGGGTAGCTCACTTGCAGCACAAAGTCCCATGCAGAAAACCAAGGTGAAAAGGGAGATAAAGCCCCAAATATGAGATCACAGATGCCATCAGCTGCAGTGCCTGGGGTCCCTTCAAGGTGACATAACCCCCAGCACATACACAGATACCAGTGGGTTAAGCTGCCTCCCAGAAGAGTTGTTGCCCACTCAGGGCTTTTAAGCAGCTGTTCACAGGCACCAGAGCTCACACCAAGGCCACTCTTGCAGTTGGGACAGCTACTCCAGACTCCCCTTTCCTCCTGACCAGACCCAATACGAGGATGAGTCAATGCTCTGTCACTACATCATGCTGCAACTCAACAGTTCCAAATCAACAGCCAGCATCTGGCAGCACAAGCTCAGGAAGAGATTGGGAGCCCTGGCTGCTACAGCCCAGCCCATGGAGGCACCAACAGGCTGAGACCATGAGTGGAGAGTTTCTTGGTCATGGACACAGTTCTGTCTGCTACCACCTCACCAACAAGATAAGACTGCTTCAGGCTGTACAAGGTAGCCCAGTCTGCTCCCCCCTGCCCTTCACAGGGCTGAGGAAGACCAGGAAAATGGGAGCGAGTGTAGAGTAGGAGGGGCCTCACTACAGAGCAACCAACTGACTTTACAGCAGAGCAGCTGCCACTGAGACCCCAGGAACCATCTGCATGTGTAACCATGTGCACTTTGATTCCAGTGTGAAAACTGAGCACACAAAGAGAAGTGGCTGCAGGACTTTCCCTCTCCTCCCTCCCCTCCCTTCCTCAGCAGGCCCCTTCCTGTGAGTCACTGTCTCTGCACAGGCAAGGTGACACTTTGCCAGCCACTGAAGCTGACCAGCTGCACAGTGGGGACAGTTGTCAGGAAAGTAGCAGCAAGACCCTCAGTTAGTGTTTCTCCTGAGGAGCATTTCAGGACTCTTGCTTCTTGGCCTCCTGCAGCAGACTCCTCCCACAAATGCCCAGCAAGAGTTCTAAACTCAACTGCTGAGAAACACCATTGCAATAAGCGGGGAACAACTGGCTCTGGTCCTTTTGTGCAGCACTGAGGCAGGGAGCTGGGGATAATCCCTGACTGCTGTCAGCAGACACATTGCTAGTAGCTCGTGTATCCCTCCTGGCCCCAGAGAGACAGGGAGACAACCACAGCCTTGGCGAACAAGCAGGTCAGGTTCCCCACATCTCCAATGCTACCTGAGCTGAAGGTGACTGAACCAGGTGCTGATGGCACAGTCCACATGCATTACCAGGGAGATTCTCAGCAGGAGGCACATGCTGCTCACCACGAAACCAGGGACTCAAAGAGGAACCTGCAGACACAACAGACACGGTAAGGATATCATGGCCAGCGTGTCTGCAAGAACAGGCTGCTACCCTCAGTCCCAGCAGACTGATTTTCCTGACAGTGAGAGGCTGTGGCCAGCTCTGAGGCCATGTAGCAGAGTGTTGTGGTTTTACCCCAGCTGGCAGCTGAGCACTACACAGCCGCTCGCTCACTCACTCCCCCCCGTCGGGATGAGGGAGAGAATTGGAAAAGTTAAAGTGAGAAAACTCATGGGTTGAGATAAAGACAGTTTAATAGGGAAAGCAAAAGCCGCTTGCACAAGCAAAGCAAAGCAAGGAATTCATTCACCACTTCCCATCAGCAGGCAGGTGTTCAGCCATCTCCAGGAAAGCAGGGCTCTGTCATGCGTAACAGTTACTTGGGAAGACAAACACCATCACTCTGAACGCCGACGGCCCCCCCCTTCCTCTTCCCCCAAGCTCCTTATAAACTGAGCATGATGTCATATGGTATGGAATATCCCTTTGGTCAGTTTGGGTTACCTGTCCTGGCCGTGTCTCCTCCCAACTTCTTGTCCACCCCCAGGCATCCCGCTGGCAGGGCAGTGCAAGAAGCAGAAAAGGCCTTGACTCTGTGTAAGCACTGCTCAGCAACAACAGGTCCATAGAACAAAAACATCTCTATATTATCAACACTGTTTCCAGCACAAATCCAAAACATGGCCCCATACTAGCTACTATGAAGAAAATTAACCCTCTCAGCTGAAACCAGGACACAGAGCAAGCAGGAAGCAGCGATGAGGATGCAGCCCCCCCACCATACGCAGGGCATGGAAGTGGGCCCAGGACTGGGTGCACACAGCCTGTGCCTCCTGCAGGTAGAGCTGAAAGCAACCAATGAGGCTTCCCTGCCTGGACTTCAGATCCGGAGGCACCAGCATTGCCCCCTGCACCTGGGCCAAGAGCTGAGTGTGCTCCTCCATGGCACTGAAGAGGTCCTGCAGGTACTGGAGCTGCTCTTCTGGCAGGTGATGAGCCACCAGCGAGTAGGAGTGCAGGAAGTGGTCCACCTACAGGAGAGGGGACACAGGGCCAGACAGCAGCACTGGGACCACTAGGAATGGGATTTACTGCCATCTTCCTCACTCAGCTCCTTCAGAATGGAAACAGCCCCAATCTGCCAACCCCTGCCAAGACAGGCCCATTCCCAGCTACATCACCTGGGGCTGGTCACCCAAATACAGGATACGACTGGCAGGAAACACAATCCTTCTGCCAAAGTGACATCCCTCTCAAGTGACATATCCATCCCAACAGCCACACTGACTCCTCTCAGTCACCCAGTTCTTCACCTGCAGGTGCATCTCTATTAATGTTGTGCATCACTAAAAGCTTTTGTGCGGAGTCTTTGGTAACAATAAGGCAAATGTTCCCCAGAAGTTCAAGTCATTACTAGCCATTAATCTGAACCCAATGACAACTTCTACATTGTCTGAGGACTGACATAAACTTAAAGAGCTTATTTATAGTGGATCAAATCAAACTACTCCCTCTTCTTGAATACAGGCACATTAACCCACTGTACCATAGGCTAAGGAGGGTTTGTTCTACCTCTTACTTCAGGAGGACAGGAGCAGAGGCAGCTATGATCTCAAAGTTGTAAAAAAAGTCTTATGAGGGCATTACCAGGGCAGGGCACCTGTGCAAACATTCAGCTGCTCAGCAGCATATATCTGCTCAAGCCCCAAAACACACTGATACCTTCACATGGCTTCCAGTCGCCTCAGAGTGCAGGCAGAATCAGCCTGCCCCTGCCCATGAATGGCAAATGTATGCACCAGCTCTCTCCCAGACCTTCCTGACCTTCCTGGTATGCCAAAGTTTCTTCAAAACCAGTGTGATCAAGCCAGAAACCTCCTCAGATATCTGAGTGCAAATATTTAAACAGGCAGGACTGGATAATGCTAATTCCTAATAGATGATGATTGATATCGTCAGTGACTAATGGGCAGTAAAGTACATGATCATCTTTAAATGAAAAAGCACTCTATTTCTTTATAAATACACAGTAGAGAGGCTGGACACTTCTGCCTTTCCATCAGCAATCATAGGAGGGGAACAGACGGTCCAATATGCTGGATAGACCCTCCTCTTAGGGAAGTCTGTTGCCTCCCTGGGGCCTGGGTTAAGGACATTACTAGGAAACTTCCTAGCCTGGTATTGCCCTCGGACTATTACCCATGACTGCTCTTCCATGTGGGTGGCAATGAAAGCACAATGCATAGTCCAAGTGCAATCAAAAGAGACTTCAGAGCCTTGGGACGGTTGGTGAGGGAATCTGGAGCACAGGTAATTTTTTTCTTCTAGCCTTCCAGTTGCATGCAGCAACATTGGAAGAAACAGGCAGACCCAGTCTATTACTACGTGGCTCCGTGGCTGGTGTCACTGCCAGTATTTTGGGTTTTTCAATAATGGGATGGTATATACAGCACCAGGCCTGCCGGTGTTGGACAGGATTCACCTTTCACAGAGGCCTTTGCTCATGAGCTAGTGGGGCTCATTGACAGAGCTTTAAACTAGGCTTGAAGGGGGAGGGGGATAATATCAGACACATCCATGAAAATCTGTGGGACAACACGCCAAGGTTAGAAGGACAGGGTGCTAGCAAGAGGCCTTAGCCTGTTGCTCTGAGACGTGCTGGGTACACTGGAGCACACTTGAAGTCTTATGGAGATGAGCCAGGGGCTCCTGAGGTAATAGGAGCCAACAGGGAAACATCAGTAAACTACCTCAAAGTAATTAAGGCGTGTTCTTCTAAAAAGGTGTGGCAGATGTACCCACCCCAACAAAGCCCGTGGGGAAAACCTTCCCGCCACAGTTTGAATTATGCCCACAGGGCAGTGGTCATTTCAGTTGACAGGAGACAAAGCTGACGTCTTCAGCCAATAGGAGGCCTACATGACCATATGTCCTGGTTCTGGCAAGGATAGAGTTAATTTCACAAGGAGCCAGGACAGGTGAGCCAAGCTGGCCGAGGGCTATTCCATACCATGTGACATCATGCTCACCATAAAAGGGGGCTAGTCGGGCAGGGGCGGGTTCGGCGTGGCTCCAGACGGGTTGAGCGGTTCTCTGTTATCACCCATTGTTACTATCTGTTATCAGCACTGTTGTTGATTGTTTTCCCTCTCCCTTGCTGTCCCAGTAAACTGCCCTTATCCCAACCCTCGAGGCTTTACTGTTGTTTTTCCGTTCTCCTCCACATCCCACCGGGGGAGGAGTGAGCGAGCGGCGAGTGGCACTTAGCTACCTACCGGCTGGGGCTAAACCACGTCAGTCCTTTTTGGCGCCCAACGTGGGGCTCGAGGGGTTGTGATAACGACAAGTCTGACCCAAGTGTGTTAAAACAAAGTTGTTCTAAGCATTTAAAATGTTATTGAAACAGTCGCTGGTCATAATGATGTTCTGTTTGGTCACATGGCTCTGGTTTGTAAAGCCGTGTTTACTCTATGTAATCCCTGCGGTGCTGTTTATCACCTCTGGGAGAGGGGTTCGTGTTCTCATGTTGTTATATTGTGTGATAATGACTTATGATAAGATATCATTGACAGTCATGGGTCTGAGCTGGTATGTGTATGTAGCATTTCGGTCAGGCCCGTACCTCGGTCAATATCTTTCAGAATTGATTAATAATTGCACCCAATCTATGGGGAAGACAGGGGGGGATACCTTCTCCCACTCTTTCACCTCCTCTTTTCCCTTTTGGTTGGTTACAAAAATTTTTGAGTATTTTGAATACCCTTGGAATGTTCAGGCCAGTATATTCCTATTGCTAGGTCTCCTGAATGCTTTCCCACTCCTGTTCAGGGTTAGCAAAAATTTTTTCAAGAGTATCACCCAGGGATCTTCCCCAAGGCTGAATGGTCAGGGCTGGCATGGCATGTGGGAGAGAATGGGCGGGTATCTAGAGACCTTTTCACCCCCAATGGTTTGGAGCTTCACTCCTGAACAATTGCAAGACCCTGATAAAATGGTAGAATATTTGAAAGGAAAATGCTGTGGGGATTCTAAGGAGACACAACTTATTGGGCTGTGCTGGGCCCTGGCCACAATCTATCAAACACTGCTTGATAGTAGACAGCACCATCCAGAGGGAGAGAGCGGACCCACAGGCACTGCAGCTGCCCAGGCCCCTGCAACAGGCACTGCAGCTGCCCAGGCCCCTGCAACAGGCACTGTAGTCGAGCCAAAAGACCAACCCACACCAGTATCAGTCGCCCCTATACACAAAAAGAAATACACAAGGAAATCGGTTCGCTTAGTGAAAGATGATGATGAACCGGGGCCATCACGAGAACAAGAAGAAGAGCCAGAACGAGAAGTGATCACTCGATCCCTGTCCCTGAGTGAGCTGCGAGATATGCAGAAAGATTTCAGCCGCCTTCCAGGGGAGCACATTATTACCTGGCTGCTCCGCTGCTGGGATAACGGGGCCAGTAGCCTGGAACAGGAGGGCAGGGAGGCCAAGCAGCTGGGATCCCTGTCTAGGGAAGGGGGCATTGACAAAGCAATTGGGAAGAAGGCACAGGCCCTTAGCCTCTGGAGGCGACTCCTGTCAAGTGGGAGGGAAATGTATCCTTTCACCGAAGATGTCATATGTCGGCCAGGCAAGTGGACCACCATGGAGAGAGGTATCCAATATCTGAGGGAATTAGCTGTGCGGGAAATGGTTTATTATGATCCGGACAACGCACAGTTGCCCACAGACCCCGATGAAGTCCACTGTACCCGACCCATGTGGCGAAAATTTGTACAGAGCGCACCATCATTGTACACCAACTCACTGGCAGTAATCGACTGGAAAAGTGAAGAGGCACCCACGGTGGAGGAAGTGGCTGGCCGACTCCGGCAGTATGAAGAGAGCCTTTCTTCCTCCCTAGTCTCGGCTGTGGAGAAACTGTCTCAGGACGTCCGGCAACTCAAAGAGGATGTATCTTACTCCCCACCTGTACAGACCCGCATTTCAGCTGTTAGGAGTAAGCGTTTTTCTGCTCCAGAGAGGGCATATAGAGCATACACACCACGAGGTATCCTGTGGTTTTATCTGCGCAACCACAGAGAAGACATGAGAGCAATGGGATGGGAAGCCCACCTCAACCCTGCGGGCATGCGTACATGAGCTACAAGGCAAGACAGCTGTACAAAGGGACTCTTCCAGAAAGAATGCTGCTCCAGTTTCCACCGGGCAGCCCCCCAGACCAAGTGAAAGGCCAGATCGCACTTCTGATCCTCCTGAAGGGACTCTTTTTGCAAGAAGTGAGTAGTGACTATGATGAGCAGGATTAGAGGGGCCCTGCCTCCAGCCAGGTGGAGGAAAGGGACAATAGGGTTTATTGGACTGTGTGGATCCGATGGCCGGGCACATCGAACCCACAGGAGTACAAGTCCCTAGTGGACACGGGTGCACAGTGTACCCTAATGCCATCGAACTATGAAGGGGTGGAACCGATATCTATTTCTGGTGTGACGGGGGCATCCCAACAGTTGACTCTGTTGGAGGCTGAAGTAAGTCTAACTGGGAATGAGTGGGAAAAGCACCCCATTGTGACTGGGCCGGAGGCTCCGTGCATCCTAGGCATAGACTACCTCCGGAAAGGGTATTTCAAAGACCCAAAAGGCTACTGGTGGGCTTTTGGAATAGCTGCCTTGGAAACGGGGGAAACTGAACTGCTGTCTACCTTGCCCAGTCTCTCGGAGGACCCTTCAGTTGTGGGGTTGCTGAGGGTCGAAGAGCAACAGGTGCCGATTGCTACTACAACTGTGCACCGGCGGCAATACTGCACCAACAGAGACTCCCTGGTTCCCATCCACAAGCTAATTCATCAACTGGAGGGTCAGGGAGTGATCAGCAGAACCCACTCACCCTTTAACAGTCCCCTATGGCCAGTGCGAAAGTCCAATGGAGAGTGGAGGCTGACGGTAGACTATCGTGGCCTGAATGAAGTCACACTGCCCATGAGTGCTGCTGTGCCAGACATGCTGGAACTTCAATATGAACTGGAGTCAAAGGCAGCCAAATGGTATGCCACAATTGATATCGCTAATGCATTTTTCTCGATCCCTTTGGCAGCAGAGTGCAGGCCACAGTTTGCCTTCACTTGGAGGGGCGTCCAGTACACCTGGAATCGACTGCCCCAGGGGTGGAAACACAGCCCCACCATCTGCCATGGACTGATCCAGACAGCACTGGAAAAGGGTGAAGCCCCAGAGCACCTGCAATACATTGATGACATCATTGTATGGGGCAGCACAGCAGCAGAGGAAGTTTCTGAGAAAGGGAAGAAAATAATCCAAATCCTGCTGCAGGCTGGCTTCGCCATAAAACAAAGTAAGGTGAAGGGGCCTGCGCAGGAGATCCAATTTTTAGGAATAAGGTGGCATGATGGGCGGCATCAGATCCCTATGGATATTATCAACAAAATAGCAGCCATGTCCCCACCAACCAACAAAAAGGAGACACAGGCCTTCTTAGGCGTTGTGGGTTTCTGGAGAATGCACATTCCAAATTACAGCTTGATAGTAAGCCCTCTCTACCATGTAACCCGGAAGAAGAATGATTTCAAATGGGGCCCTGAGGAACGACAAGCTTTCGAACAAATTAAACAAGACATAGTTCATGCTGTAGCTCTTGGGCCAGTCCGGGCAGGACCAGATGTAAAAAAGGCGCTGTACACCGCAGCCGGGGAGAATGGCCCTACCTGGAGTCTCTGGCAGAAAGCACCAGGGGAGACTCGAGGTCGACCCCTGGGGTTTTGGAGTCGGGGGTACAGAGGATCCGAGGCCCACTACACTCCAACGAAAAAGGAGATATTGGCAGCCTACGAAGGGGTTCGAGCTGCTTCAGAGGTGATTGGCACTGAAGCACAGCTCCTCTTGGCACCCCGACTGCCAGTGCTGGGCTGGATGTTCAAAGAGAGGGCTCCTTCTACACATCATGCAACCGATGCTACGTGGAGTAAGTGGGTTGCACTGATCACACAATGGGCTAGAATAGGAAGCCCCAGTCGTCCAGGAATTCTGGAAGTGATCACAGACTGGCCAGAAGGCAAAGATTTCGGAATGTCGCCAGAGGAGGAGGTGACACGTGCTGAAGAAGCCCCACCGTATAATAAACTAACAGAAGATGAGAAACCATATGCCCTGTTCACTGATGGGTCCTGTCGCATCGTGGGAAAGCATCGGAGGTGGAAGGCCGCTGTATGCAATCCTACACGGCAAGTTGCAGAAGCTGCTGAAGGAGAAGGTGAATCGAGCCAGTTTGCAGAGGTGAAAGCCATCCAGCTGGCTTTAGATGTTGCTGAAAGAGAAAAGTGGCCAACGCTGTACCTCTACACTGGCTCATGGATGGTGGCCAATGCCCTGTGGGGGTGGTTACAGCAATGGAAGCAGAGCAACTGGCAACACAGAGGCAAACCCATCTGGGCTGCCCCATTGTGGCAAGATATTGCTGCCCGGCTAGAGAAGCTGGTTGTGAAAGTACGTCATGTAGATGCCCACGTACCCAAGAGTCGGGCCACTGAGGAACATCAGAACACCCAGCAGGTGGATCAGGCTGCCAAGATTGAAGTGGCTCAGGTGGATCTGGACTGGCAGCGTAAGGGTGAATTATTTCTAGCTCGGTGGGCCCATGACACCTCAGGCCATCAAGGAAGAGATGCGACATATAGATGGGCCCGTGATCGAGGGGTGGACTTGAGCATGGACACCATCTCACAGGTCATCCATCAATGTGAAACATGTGCTGCAATCAAGCAAGCCAAGCGGGTAAAGCCTCTGTGGTATGGAGGCCGATGGCTAAAATATAAATATGGGGAAGCATGGCAAATCGACTACATCACGCTCCCACAAACCCGCCAAGGCAAGCGCTATGTTCTTACAATGGTGGAAGCAACCACCGGATGGCTGGAAACATATCCTGTGCCCCATGCCACTGCCCGGAACACTATTCTGGGTCTTGAAAAGCAAGTCCTGTGGCGACATGGCACCCCAGAGAGAATTGAGTCCGACAATGGGACTCATTTTCGGAACAACCTCATAGACACCTGGGCCAAAGAGCATGGCATTGAGTGGGTGTATCACATCCCCTATCATGCGCCAGCCTCTGGGAAAGTTGAAAGGTGCAATGGGCTGCTAAAAACTACCCTGAGAGCAATGGGTGGTGGGACCCTCAAACATTGGGACACACATTTAGCAAAGGCCACCTGGTTAGTTAACACGAGGGGATATGCCAATCGAGCTGGCCCTGCCCAGTCAAAATTTCCACGCCCAGTAGAAGGAGATAAAGTTCCTGTAGTGCACATGAAAAATATGTTGGGTAAAACAGTTTGGGTTATCCCTGCTTCAGGCAAAGGCAAGCCCATCTGTGGGATTGCTTTTGCTCAGGGACCAGGGTGCACTTGGTGGGTGATGAGAAAGGATGGGGAAGTCCGGTGTGTACCCCAAGGGGATTTGATTTTGGGTGAAAATAGCCAATAAATTAAATTGCATGATGTTAATAGCGATATACTGTATCAATGGTATGACCATAAGAATCACCCAAAACTAATGAAGGATGGACTTTGAAACTGAACAAAGTGTCACGATGATGGAACTAGAACTGACTTCAGCTACTGGTGCCCAGAAACTTTATCAAAAAAAATCACATCTTTGACATCCAGACTGTGAGCATGGACCATACCAGATACACCGGCTGTGAAGACTCCAGATGCAGCGTGCAACAGTCCAGCAGCATGCACCATTGCTCCTGCTCTGAGAGACTGTAATGGCAGATGGAACCCAAAACCATGGACTAAATGAACTCAACAGACATTTTAGAGCGATAGCCCATAGCGTAAGGCAATGAGATCTGTGAAATAATCTGGGCATGACGTAGATGGTATGGAATAAGGGGTGGATAATGTCCTGGTTCTGGCAAGGATAGAGTTAATTTCCCAAGGAGCCAGGACAGGTGAGCCAAGCTGGCCGGGGGCTATTCCATACCATGTGACATCATGCTCACCATAAAAGGGGGCTAGTCGGGCAGGGGTGGGTTCCGCGTGTTGGCGGGGCTCCGGGACGGGTCGAGCTCTGGTCGGTAGTCGGGTGGGTAAATCGTTCTCTGTTATCACCCATTGTTACTATCTGTTATCAGCACTGTTGTTGATTGTTTTCCCTCTCCCTTGCTGTCCCAGGAAACTGCCCTTATCCCAACCCTCGAGGCTTTGCCATTGTTTTTCCGTTCTCCTCCCCATCCTGCTGGGAGGGCTGAGTGAGTGGCGTGTGGCACTTAGCTACCGGCTGGGGCTAAACCACGTCACCATATATGACCATAGGTCAGATTCAAATTGGGTATAAATGGAGTCCTGTGAGAGAGCTATTTTGAATTGGTCTCACAACAGCAGGTCTGCAGTCAGAGGCTCTCCCTGTGGCTTGGGATGCTTTCTACAGTTCATCTTCTGTACAGATTGAGAGACATCATCTTACAAGGGTGATTATGTGCGTTTTGGGTCATCAACCATAAACCTTAGGAGCTCTGAAGTCAGTGGTGTAGTACTAATATCCCAGCTGACATCCTGAACCTGTGGATTGCTAGTGTCTGTTGGAGTCAGAGTGGTTTCAGTTAGAATAAAACTTAGTGTGATTTTTTTTTTTCCCCTTCCATCTTCTAAAATATTTTTTTTTTACTTTGTTAACTGGACTGGCCTAGTTTGTGTGGTTCCATGACATTTTAAATTGGTGTAGTCGGCAGGATGTCTATAGAGGAGTTATTACGGAAGCACAGCTGTAATCCTTCTCCTCCAGGTACAGATTGGGCAAAGGAGAAGTGGTCCAACCCAGTAGCGGTCGTGGAGAGGATAGAACAATGCCACAGAAATAGTCAAAATGGCAAAAGTAAAGGAACTATGTGTGCCATCCTAGGCGCCTGCTTGATTCAAGCACAGAAACAAAATAATGATTGCAAAAGATTAGCCACAGACAATCTGAAGAAACAATTAGAAAGATTGTTTGAAAAAGAGAATTGCAAAGAGAAAGAGAGCAGACATAGCTGTGTTACCGGAAAGCGGCAAAATAATTCACTCTCTAAGGCTTATTTTGAAGTTTTAGAAAGCAGGCATTCTTTATTGCAGCGCTGGGTGCACGGGGGATAACTCTACCTCACGTGCACACCCAAAAGACAAAACTAGCAAGTATTTCTACTATGTTAATATACATATTCAGTATATTTCCGAGTAGTGCTTATCACATTCATGGATTTTCCAGGAACTCGTTAGCATATGCTAATGTCTTTCGCCCATGTTTGTTGGCACCTCCGGGTGGTCGTCGGGGGTCTTCAGACTCGCTCCTGGTATCACATATACCTTATCCCTCAAGGCTGGTTTTGTGATCACCTTGTAACTTTCTTATCTTTGCGCATCTGTTCTTCCAAGGCCGAGCTGTTTAAAATGAGATTGTTCCAGAGCTTCTTATCTTACAACTAATTATTTTCTAAGTTATGATGGCTTCCCTTTTGTTTGGTTACATCTATTGAGCAATGGCTCTAATTGCTTGAATTGATCTTAATATTTCAATATTCACAGGTATCAGCTGTTGCAATGAAAAATTGAACTAATGCTAGTGTTGCAGCAAAATCAAATATAACTAAGCCTATTGCTGCTAAGGTGTCCCGATCCAAGGTCGGGGAGGTTTCGATACGATCCCGAGAGTGAGATTAAGACACAAACGAGGTCAAATGCCGTATACCAGAAACAGTTTTTATTATGAAAAAAAAGTAAAGGTAAACAATAAGAGCAATAGGATAGAGCAGAAAAGAAAGGCAGAAACCAAGCAAGACTTCGGGATACAATCGCAAGAATAGTCACCGCCACGGATTCGCAGCGTCTCGAGGATCCAAATCCCTCGTTCTGCGGTGGTGGGCAAAAGCGCACACCCACCCATCTTAGCAGTTCCTTTTTATATCGGTGGCAGCTTTCACGACAATGGCACGTACGACACGGCTCCACATTCCTGCACATGTGCACACGCTTCTTGCAGTTCCAGCCCCGCTCTTCACGTGACTGTCATCTGACTCAGCGGCACATGACCCCACAGGGCGTTTTTCACAAGTTGAAAGTCTCTACAACCCTGTAATCGTCCTTATCGTACTTGGTAGCCGGAGGGGTTTTCTGCTTGAGCAAGTGATCTTTGAGACAAATGTTCTTACAGTCCGGTCTCTCACACCACCCCGTGGCTCAAAGATTGCCTCAGGACCCATGGTGGTTTTGAGAAAAGATAGTTATATAGAAAAAGGTTGGAAAAGAGCACTTCATACAATTCACACTACCGACGGCATGGATCGATGTACAGTGCAGCTTAACGCTGTCAGGTGAAACAGTAGTTACAAATTGCATGTTGGTTACAACACGTTGAATCAATTGTATAAAACATGGAATATTACATGGTAAAAACATCAGCATGGCAAAACCACATCACAAGTAGAATAAGATTTGCTTAACCCATGGGCCACCTGGGAGCCAGGAGAATAAGTCAATGTCCCAGCCTCTCCATGTCTGAACAGGGACATGGGCCAGCTTCCGCATTCCTGTGGTGATTTGTTTGACAACTTTCCCGTTGTCATCAATCTTTAAGCAACAGTTAGAATCATTTAGTTTACCACAGATGCCCCCTTCTTCGGCTAACAGGTAATCGAGAAGCATACGATGTTGAAATATTGCTGCTCGCATTTGTGTGGCTTGGTCCGCTAATAGGTCAAGAGCACGGGCTGTGTCGTTAGTGATAATCTCTAGGACGGCTTGCAATTGAGTAATGTGGTTTAAATTGTAGATAGGTTATCGAGCACCGCTAACCCACTCATTGGGGTTCCAGGTGGCAGGTCCATAATGTTCTACGATACGTTGAGGGGTCCACTCATCTTTGCCCCAGGTTTGACTACTTCCACTTGCTACAGAGGTATCAATGGACCGCTGATGTCGATTGATATCATCATATACCTTAACACCCAACTTGTCACCTTCATTTTCCAGGAGTAGAAAAAAACAAGGGGTGAATTGCCCCCACATAACACACCCCAGTCCAATTTGCTGGTGTGTTGGGATTCCATGGCAAGGTTTTGGTAGCAGGAGGGGGGCTACAGGGGTGGCTTCTGTGAGAAGCTGCTAGAAGCTTCCCCTGTGTCTGATAGAGCCAATGCCAGCCGGCTCCAAGACAGACCTGCCGCTGGCCAAGGCCAAGCCAATCAGCGCCTCTGTGATAACATATGTAAGAAGGGGGGAAAAACCCAGTTAGAGGGAGAGCTTTTGCAGCCAGAGAGAGGAGTGAGAAGATGTAAGAAACTCTGCAGACACCAAGGTCAGTGCAGAAGGAGGGGGAGGAGGTGTTCCAGGTGCCGGAGCAGAGATCCCCCTGCAGCCTGTGGTGAAGACCATGGTGAAGCAGGCTGTCCCCCTGCAGCCCATGGAGGAAGGATGAGGGGGTGTAGAGATTCCACCTGCAGCCCATGGAGGACCCCACACCGGAGCAGGTGGAGGCACCTGAAGGAGGCTGTGGCCCCGTGGGAAGTCCGCGCTGGAGCAAGCTCCTGGTAGGACCTGTGGACCCGTGGAGAGAGGAGCCCATGCCAGAGCAGGTTTGCTGGCAGGACTTGTGACCCCGTGGGGGACCCACGCTGGAGCAGTTTGCTCCTGAAGGTCTGCACCCCGTGGGAGAGACTCACGCTGGAGCAGTTCGTGAAGGACTGTCTCCCATGGGAGGGACTCCATGCTGGAGCAGGGGAACGATGAGAGGAGTCCTCCCCCTGAGGATGAAGAAGCGGCAGAAACAACGTGTGATGAACTGACCGTAACCCCCACTCCCCATCCCCCTGTGCCGCTGAGGGGGGCGGAGGTTGAAGCCGGGAGTGAAGTTGAACCTGGGAAGATGGGAGGGGTGGGGGGAGGTGTTTTAAGATTTGATTTTATTTCTCATTCCTCTACTCTGTTTTGCTTAGTAATAAATAAGATGAATTCCCTCTCTCAGTTCAGTCTGTTTTGCTCATGATGATAATTAGTGAGTGATCTCTCCCTGTCTTTATCTTGACCCACAAGTTTTTCGTTATACTTTTTCTCCCCTGTCTAGTGAACGAGGGGAGTGATAGAGCAGCTCTGTTGGGCACCTGGCCCTCAGCCAGGGTCAACCCACCACAGCTGGTAACAGTTTATAAGCAAATTGGCTGCACACTCAATAATGTCCCTTCAGAGCACGATGCCTGTTGGCAAAGGGGCTCTATGAGTTTGACCCTTTTGGATTGTCCCAATAATTGCCTTGTGCCCACGGACTCGGGGGGGATTACGGGGGAGTTATCTGAAGTACAATTAGTACGGTAATAAGCTCCTATCGAACTATTATATGAACAGGAACAATTCATTAACTGTGGAGAACAACGCTTTAGCGAATAAAGACGGCGTGGGAAATGTGCGATTTCGACCTGTGGGCTAAAGTAGCGAAAAACAGCGGTTCAAAGAAAAGATATGCACAAAACAGGCCTTGCATTCTTCAGTAGCTCGTAAATAACATGTGACTGGCCAAATCCAGGAGATAAGGAGCTGAGAACAGACAGCCAGGTGTCTGCCAGGTGCAAGAGAAAAACAGAATAGCAGATCTTGCAGGGAACACGAATCAGGTGATGATTGGGGAATAAAAGAGCCTCCCCTTTTAACAAGAAATACTATATAATCAGAAAATTCTGTAATAAAGTCGATTCTGTACTTGCACCCTACAGAGTCCGTGCCTATCATACACCACAAATGGCGCCCGAATTGGGACTTGAAAAATAGAAGGACTTGGAAAAGAGAAGAAGGAAAAGCAGTGCCGATAATTACCGGTGGTGTACCCCTGCGTAGCTGGGCGGAGGAAACTGCACTGCATCGAGCGCTCATATTCATCACCGGTCGCTGGACGACACAGATGAGTAGCTGCGGGGAAGTTTTTTAGACTGTCGTTTTTTATTATGGGACAGTCAGCGACTCGAGAACAGAAGTTGCATACAGAGAATTTACAATGTATTTTACGAGAACTAGGCTTTAAGGTCGCTCCACTGCATTTGGTGAGGTTGCTTGTATGGATTCGGGACTATTGTCCGTGGTTCCCTGTTAAAGGCTCATATGATCTCACTCAATGGCAGAAGGTTGGAGAGGAGCTGCAAGCTAAGCAGCTTGTGCAGTTGGAGCTCCCCGATGGTATATTGATTACTTGGCATGTGGTTTATACTGCTCTCAGGACTCTGCTACCTGCTGAACAGGTATTGCAGAAAGTGAATGACTCCGTATTACCACCCGCTGAGACAAATACAAGAAAAGAATCTTGTTCGTTTGAATTAATAGATCCTGAGTTGGAGTCAGACTATGCTGAGGTGGTGACTGAACCTCCGCTGTCGGAGGGCGAAGCAGACCCTGGGGATCCTTTTGATCCAGGTCCCATTGACCCCGAACGAGAGCTGGATTTATATCCCCCGCTTACTCCTGTAAAAGCGATGGCTGCTTCTGCCCCCACAGCAGAAGAGATTTTGCAACAACAGAGACAAAAGACTCTCTCACGGATATCCCTGACGCCCACCCCCCCCACCCCCCCACTCAGCGCGCACCTGCCCCCTTCTGCACCCACCCCACCCCCCCCGAGTTACCCATTACAAGGAACTGTTCAGTCTAAAATCTCGGGTGGACTACTTGATGAGTGCCAGACAGAGGCACTAAAAAGAGGGGACATATCACTTCTTCAAGCCATGCCTGTGTTGTATCAACCGAATAGACCCCCCGAATACGCTCTTTTACCATATGATGTAATAAAGGAGGTCTGCAAATCGATAAAGGAGTATGGTTTGCAGGCATCGTTCACAATGAACTTGTTACAGGTTATAGGAGAATCTTACGTACTGACACCCTTAGACTGGAAATCCATCCTACGTCTTGTGTTGTCTGCAGCACAGTACTCTGTGTGGTTTTCAGAATACCGTGAGCTGGTGCAAGTTCAGGTGATGGACAATTTAACAGCAGGAACTGCTATTGGTCTTGACGAATTAATGGGAGAAGGTCATTATGCTACCGGGATAGCACAGGCTGGACTATCGCGGAATGTTCTTACCCAAGCCACAGGGTTAGCCTTGAGGGCACTCCGACGGGTGCCAGATTTCGGCAAGCGAGAGTCGTCCTTTGCTTCCATTCGTCAGGGACCTCAGGAGCCGTACATACAATTTTTGGATCGTTTACAAACTGCTATACAGAGACAGATAGACTCTTCTGAAGCAGAATTGTTATTGTTTCAGCTCGCTATTGAGAATGCAAACATGGACTGCAGGCGAGCCATTGATCCTATTCGTAATCAAGTGAAAACTTTGAATGCAAAACATATGATGCAATCATGTTATATCATTACATAGACAATATTTTGTTGGCTGTGGAAACTGAATCATCTCTTTCCCGAGTTTTCAACAGTTTAGTAGCTGAGCTTCGGCGATACGGTCTCCAAATTGCGACGGAAAAGGTACAATTACTCCCTCCATGGAGGTATCTCGGCTGGAAACTTCTTGATTCACATGTATATCCACAGTCTATACGACTTGCTACTACAGTGAGTACTCTAAATGACTTACAGAAGTTGTTGGGGACAATTAACTGGCTTCGACCACTGTTGGGAATAACGACACATGAACTGTCCCCCTTGTTTTCGTTGTTGAAGGGGAATCCTGAACTAACTTCTCCTAGACAATTGACAGAAGCAGCCCAGTCGGCGCTGCAGACAGTGATAGATAAAATTAATTTTACGTTTGCTCATCGAATTTCTCTGCAATTGCCAGTTCGATTGTTCATCATTTATCATTCCTTTCAACCGTATGCTCTCCTAGGTCAGTGGGACGAGAAGGTGCGGAAGGAAGAGCATGCTTTACGCATTTTGGAGTGGTTATTTTTGCCACATTCTTTTGCGAAAACATTGACCACTGCCCTAGAAATGATTGCTAGACTTCTTTCGCAGGGTCGTTTGAAATGTCAACAATTGACAGGACAAGATCCTACCTTCCTTCATCTACCATTAACCAAAGAAGAATTTCATGTTGTATTGTGTAATAGTTTGACTTTTCAGGCTGCATTGGCTGATTATACTAATGTTGTTTTGTATTCTTTGCCACGCCATCGTTTATTAGGTTCTCTACACTGTTTACCTCTCCAACCGCGGTCTTTGTTGAGTTCTGTTCCTCTACACAATGCTCGTACTGTGTTTATCGATGGTTCTGGCAAAACAGGTAAGGCTGCAGTTGTATGGCGTCACGCAAACTGCGAGGAGTGGGCTTCAGATGTTTCTCACTTATCTGGATCGACGCAGATTGCAGAGTCAGCTGCAGCGGTCCGTGCCTTTGAGTTATTTTCTAAGGAACCTCTTAATATCGTTGCAGATTCTGCATATGTTACAGGTTCAGCGCTTAGAATCCGCTTTTATACGAGAGGTAGACAACAAACAGTTGTTTGATTTATTGTTAAAGCTGGCCCAGCTTTTAAAAATCAGACAGCATTCTTATTTCATTGTCCATATTTGTTCTCACACTAACTTACCAGGACCCCTTGCCGAAGGTAATACAATAGCAGACCAATTTACAATGGCTGCAGTTTTTCCTCGATGTTTTGATCAGGCAAAATTAGCTCATGAATTTTTCCACCAAAACGCACACTCATTACGAAAGCACTTCTCTTTAACTACCGCACAAGCTCAAGATATAATTCGAGCATGCTCGGATTGTCAGCGTCTGTCCCCTTTGCCAGTTTTGCCAGGGGCTAATCCCAGAGGTTTAAATGCTAATGATTTGTGGCAATCAGACGTCACACATATTTCTTCTTTTGGACGCCTTAAGTATGTTCATGTTTCTATTGACACCTTCTCTGGTTTTCTGGTAGCCACTGCCCATTCCGGAGAACGTGCCAGAGACATTGTGAAGCATTTTTTAAGATGCTTTGTGACCGTGGGGGTCCCACAGAAAGTTAAAACAGACAATGGCCCAGCTTATGTTTCTCGACGTTTTCTGTTATTCTTACAGGATTGGGGAGTTGAACATATTACTGGAATTCCGAGTTCCCCTACTGGTCAAGCAATAATAGAACGTGCCCACCGTTCTTTGAAATCTATTATTGATAAACAAAAAAGGGGGAATCCAGTAGGGACAACACCACAGGAAATACTGGACAAAGCTACTTATGTTCTAAATTTTCTTAATCTATCTGGATCTAAGCAATATAGTTCCACAGTAGATAGACATTTTAGAATTGAGGAATCCTCTACCGTGAAGCCTCAGGTGTTTTATAAAAATTTGGAATCTGGTCAGTGGGAAGGACCGATCCCCTTGCTTACCTGGGGACGGGGATATGCTTGTGTTTCTCTTCCCTCAGGTCCCTATTGGATCCCTGCAAGGTATGTAAAGCCAGCGCAAGTGAAAATGCATACTGAAGATGAACAGGACGATAAGAAACACCAAGATGATGTTGCATCTGGGATTGATCAACCTCACAATTAAGATATGGTGGCTTATAGAATTGCAGATGTATTATAATGATAGTTTTAACACATCAGATTTATCTTTTTTCCCGGCTCATTCAAATATTTGGCAGATGGACCTTTCCTTTTTTAAGCGACAATTATATCAAGTACTAATGACAGAGAACGCAACTAAGGCTAATGTAACGCTTTTGTCTGAAGCAGAAATCATGGTCTGCACAACCCATCCTTATCTTTTGCTCTAACCTCCAATGCTACTATTCTATCATGTAATGGATCTTTTTGTATTACTCTGTCTTCACCAGACTTTAGGAGTTGTATAACTTTTAGCGATTTATAAAATAAGTCTTATCTCGACTAACATAAATATAAGGCCTTGCATGTCATGCCTCTTCTATGGAATGACACTCAGCATGATTGGAATTGTGAAACAACATTTAGAAGGACATTTGATTTATCTCTTCAACATAATATTCAATCTTTACATGATCAATTGAGGGACCAAATTAAAAAATTACAGGAACTAACGAGTCAAAGTGTATTCGACACATTAAAAAATGACCTATCATGGCTAAATCCGAAAACTTGGTTTAGTGGTTTAAATCTTCGAATGTGGGTTTTTATTGGCATAGGCACTGTGTTGTTTTTCTTGTTCTTGGTGGGTTTTTTACAGATTCTATGGTCAGCTATCTGACGAGTGCAGAAGATAGAGGCACGTGTTATGGACACACTGTTGCTCAACAGGGTTGTCATAAACAAAAAAGGGGGAGATGTGGAGAACAACGCTTTAGCTAATAAAGATGGCGTGGGAAATGTGCGATTTCGACCTGTGGGCTAAAGTAGCGAAAAACAGCGGTTCAAAGAAAAGATATGCACAAAACAGGCCTTGCATTCTTCGGTAGCTCGTAAATAACATGTGACTGGTCAAATCCAGGAGATAAGGAGCTGAGAACAGACAGCCAGGCGCCTGCCAAGTGCAAGAGAAAAACAGAAGAGCAGATCATGCGGGGAACACGAATTGGGTGATGATTGGGGAATAAAAGAGCCTCTCCTTTTAACAAGAAATACTATATAATCAGGAAATTCTGTAATAAAGTTGATTCTATACTTGCACCCTACAGAGTCCATGCCTATCATACACCACAATTAACCCTTCCCAGCAGGACCTGTCTGGGGACCAGAATCCCCCTGGATACCAAACACCACCTGTTTCATTTTGCTATCTCCAGTCCATCCTCCCAGTGGAAGTATTACCATAACTATAAGTCAATTTACAGTTAGATCGCCCTAGGAAGTTTCCAGTATTAATTTTGTTGGAGGCTATACAATATTCTCCACGAGTTGGGTATCGTATTGGCCAGGGTAGTGATGTATTGTCTTCCCAATAGTTATAATTTTTGATTTCACTATAATTGCTCACCAGCCATTTGGGGGAAATAGGGATAGCAGCCATGGCCAACTTTCTAAACCTAACAGTCTACCACAAACCCAACACTTAGTAAGATTAAAAGCATTAGCTATTTGCTGGCCTAGAACAACAAATTCATTTTGCCATAACAATTTTTGGCGGGGGGGGGGCGGGGCGCAGAAGCTTCCTCCAATACTAAAGATGGCGACAATGATCGGCCAAAACACCGTTTGCGATAGTATGCTACACATCCTATAAAGATTAACAAAATTCCACAGGCAATTAGCAACTTCATATGTTCATGAATTCCTTCAGACAGGTGAATCTTCACCTGAAAGAGAAAAGAAAACAAACTTGGTTCTCTTCCAGGAACCGGAAGTGAGTTGTGGTTAGAACGATGGAATAATCCACCTTGTGTTAATCTTATGTTCCTTCCCATGAGCATCTTTTGCTTTCCAGGCAAACTTATTCATTGGGGTTTCCATTACCAGGGGTACGGCCCCCACAGTAAGGAGTTTGACCAAAACAGGCTGGCCTGGAAAGTGCGACAGATTTTTGGGATACTCAGAGCTGCATGGGACTGGCATAATGGTTGGAGCCTTCGGACAAAATGCTGTGATTTTTGGGCATCCATTTATTCCCCAGTGACTATTGACACTGGTAACCGCATCCCATAGCCGTTCAGCCCGTCCTGACTTATGCAGCTTAAGAAAGCGCTTCAACAAATCATTAGTTCTTTCTATAATTCCATTTGCCTGCAGATAATATGGAGTATGGTGTACCCACGAGATTCATAGAATCATAGAATATCCTGAGTTGGAAGGGACCCATAAGGATCATCGAGTCCAACTCCTGGCTCCACACAGGACCAGCCAAATCAGAGCATGTGACTGAGAGCATTATCCAGATGCTTCTTGAACTCAGTCAAGCTCGGTGCTGTGACTGCTTCCCTGGGGAGCCTGTTCCAGTGCCCAACCACCCTCTCAGTGAAGAACCTTTTCCTGATATCCAACCTAAACCTCCCCCATCGCAGCTTCATTCCGTTCCCTCGGGTTCTATCACTGGTCACCAGAGGGAGGAGATCAGCGCCTGCCCCTTCGCTCCCTCTTGTGAGGAAGCTGAAGGCCGCGATGAGGTCTCCCCTCAGTCTCCTCTTCTCTAGGCTGAACAAACCAAGGGACTTCAGCCTCTCCTCATATGTCTTCCCCTCTAGACCCTTCGCCATCTTTGTTGCCCTTCCCGAATTGCCCGCTCCTGGACTATTTTAGCAGTAAAGTGAGAACCATTATCCAACTGAACTGACCGTGGTTTGGGGAAGGTGTCAAATCACTCTTTCAAAGCTTTCGCCGTGTTTTCTCCAGTAGCTCTGGCAAATGCTTCGGCCTGGACTAACCCTAACACTACCTCTACTCCAACTAACACATAATGTTTCCCTTCTGACTTTCGGAAAGGACCAATGTAGTCCACTTGCCAGGTTTCCCACAGCCCTTTCCCCTCCCTCAAGTGTAGGGGATCGTCTTCTACGGGGTGTCTTTCTAAGCAGGTACAACATTGTTCACAAGCGGACACACAAGTCTTACATTCCTCCCTAGTAACTGGCCAACCTCAAGCTTGGGCCTCACAGTAAAGGTCTTTGATCCCTGAATGTTTCCTCTTCACATGCAACCATTCTAACAATCGCTCCCAGTCTTCTGCTATTTGGGTGTTCTGAAGGGGAGCTAATCGGGCTAACTCATCAGCTTTGCCATTCCATTGGCTAACAGGGGTATTATCCTGTTGATGGGAAGCCACCCAGGCTACCGCAAACTTTCCTTGTCTAGCAATGGTCAAGATATCCTGCCACTTTTCTTTCTGCCATGTGGGTATCCTGTTGACTTCCCACTCATTTTGTTCCCAGAATGGAAGCCATTCAGTACAGCCTTTGAATATGGCATAGGAGTCAGTATAGATATAGACAGGAGAGGTAGATTGGGCTTCATGCTGGAAAACACTCCATACTGCAACTAATTCCCCTACTTGATCACTACCTTCCCCTTCAGTGATTACTTGTTTATCCGCATCTATGTGGAGTGCTACAGCTCGATATTTCCAAGTTTTTCCTTCTTGCTTAGAGGAAGCATCAGTAAACCAAGCATTCTGCAATTGCTTGGAAAACGGAGGGGGCCACTTGTACTACGGGAGGGAGTTCAGGTATTTCTCTATCTGGGCCCACCTCTTCTTGAATGGTTAACCTCTTTGCGGCTCCCTCAGATACTGAAAAAATGTTGCAATAATGTTCTATCTGAGCATACCATTTCTGTATGGAGGCTCTCTGAGCCACCCCGTCAGGGGGCAGAGTTCTTGCTAAAACCATTTTGATTACCTTAAAGGGGCCTCTAAGTACTATTGGCTGTTGCTGAATGGTCCGTTCAGCCTCTCTCAAGGCTAAACTGACTACAAACAAACCCTTTTCCCAGGTTGTATATCTTTTTTCGGCATCTTTAAAACTACGGGAGTAGAACCCAATAGGCCGAGTGGGTCCTTCAGGGCCCTTTTGCCATAGGTGTATTGACAGTCTGGTCTTGGCAAATCCCCATTCAATATGGACAGGGTCTGTGGGGCAAATGGGACCAAGAGCTTGATGGGCAGTTGCTTCAAACACTAGCAACCGCAATGCTTCTTCATGGGGTTCAGTCCATTCCCACTGGGCCCCTTTTTGTAACAAGTCATGCAGGGGTCTTGCAATAATCGAAAAATCAGGGATATGTTTTCTCCAAAACACAAGTAATCCTAATACATGCTGCAAATCCTTTTTCGACTCCGGCATTTTGATGTGATCTAATGAGGAAAGGGTGTCCGGTAGAATGCATGTCATTCCTCCTTTCCACCAGATTCCTAAAAGCCTTACTTCACTCGAGGGTGTTTGTGTCTTTTCCAGTGGAATTTTCAACCCCAAACTTTCTAAGTGGGAAATTATATTATCCTGAGTTATCCGAACTTTCTCCGTTTCATCCCCTCCCACAAGAATGTCATCAATATACTGGTAAACTCTGACTTCCTTCTCTGCTTGGACTACCTCTGTAACTGTGGGATAGGGGCCATGAAACAGACATTACAACCCTGTAATCGTCCTTATCGCACTTGGTAGCCGGAGGGGTTTTCTGCTTGAGCAAGTGATCTTTGAGAAAAATGTTCTTACAGTCCGGTCTCTCACATAAGGGCAACCATTATATAGTCCTACCCCTGTATTAGTTAACGTATATCTAAACAATGTACTAATGAAGATGTGATTGTCAAGAAGTAGAAGTATAACTGATAAATTGCTAGTTTGACCAGCAAGCCTTGAAGAAGGACTTGCCAAAAGTACCGGGAAACTAGGGGAAAGGTAATTCCGGCAAGGGGAATTGCAACCACCAACCCATGGACCACCTACCCCAATTATACCACTGTAAACGTAGGATAGGGGCCGTGAAACAGAAACTATAGAATCAGGTTGAGATAATTAGTTTGTAACCAAGGTAATAGGTAATGAAGCTAACTGACCATGGCAAGGTACAATGCTGCTCTGTTCCTTGTACAGTCCCTACCCAACCGGACAATAGGTTTGGAGATATTAATCTTATGAAGTCGTTATGGACAGGTGCATCCACAGCAAGGGTACTGCGCATGCCCACAAGAAGAGGGTCACCCAGCGGACACGGGTGCAAGACCACTGACGACCACCAGAGACCACTGAGGACCACCGACTCAAATCACTGAGCATGCGTGATGGGGAGGAGAATATGGAAATGGATTCTAAGAAATGATTATCATAGGACTGCCTTTTCTGAGAAAGATGATGAATATGTATGTTTTGATCCTACATAACCTGTGTGTTGGTGATCACCTGGCATGCACGTTGGGTGGAGCTATCCCCCGTGCATGCAGCGCTGCAATAAAGAATGCTTGCCTTTTAACACTACATTGGTGTTACGACGTTTATTCCCGGATTTCGGTGACACCTCTAGCTCCTGCGCTAACGCATGGTGGGCTAGAGTGGGGGAGTGCTTATATCCCTGTGGGAGTCAGGTGAAAGTGAATTGTTGGCCTTCCCAGGTACAAGCAAAGCGATCTTGGTCCTCAGGCTGCAGGGGAACCATAAAAAACATGTCTTTAACATCTACCATCACCATGACCGGGTGGGCTCATTCCTGGATTGTAGCTATAAGCTCGGCAATGTTCAGTACCACTGTTGTCAACGGACCAGTATTTGCTTTGAGCCTGCGATAATCTATGGTTAACCTCCATGTGCCATTAGGTTTTTGTACTGGCCACACTGGAGAGTTAAAAGGAGAGTGGGTCGGAATCACAGTGCCTTGTCCTTTTAAGTCCTCTAATACAGGCGTTATTCCCTCTCTGGCCCCCAAAGGTATCGGATAAGGCTTAACATTTGTAAGCTTTGAAGGGGGAAGTAGTGGCGCAGCTTGTAGCAGCCCAATATCTACAGTGGGGGAGCCAAATGACCACTGTCTCCCTTTATTGTCAATCCAGGTCTTCCCTTTCAGAACGTCAAGTCCCAGGAGGTTGAATGGAAGCTCTTCCACTACCATGGCCACTGTAGTGGCATTATCTTCTCCTGGCAGACGCAGGCTGACCAGTGCCAGTGCCTGTGGTTGAACATTGCCAAATGCATCTGCCACAAACAGTGTTTGCTTGGAGGATGTAACTCTGCAATTAGTGGCATCTTTCATTTTAACAGCTGAAATTTGAGCACCAGTATCTATCAAAAACGTGACCGGAACTTGTTTTGGTCCTACGAGGCCTGTAATTAGCAAATCACCCTGGCCATTCTCAGTGAGCTGTCTGATATGTATCCAACCTTCGCCCCTCCGCTCACCACTGAAGGGCAAAGGATCTAGTTTCCTGCTGGGTTTTGGGAGGCATTTATTTCTGATAAATCAATCAAGGAGGGTGCACTGGGAGTAGTATCCTCAAAATCCACTTCTCCATTTTCCAATTTAGTGGGCCATTCTGTTACCAACTTTTCTAATTAATTTGTCTATTGGCAATCCGTCCATTAAGTCACACGAGATCCCCTTCTGTTGTCCCTCTGCCCACAGCCTATTGTGTTTGTTCGGGATGTCTCTCCCTCCCAGTGGTCTGGTGAGAGGTACTCTCCTATCATTCCCGGGGTGTGGAACTATTTTTACTTCCACTCGCCTCAAGCCCCTGGAGTCCATTTTGGCGGTTGAAAGGTTAACAGGGCCATACTTGCGCTCATAATTGATCAGTTCTTGGGCCATCTCCCCCCAGGTCCACATTTTCCTGTCCGAGGGTCGGTGGTGCAGCGTAAGTCCTTCTAAAGCAGCCGCAACTCTGTCGCCTTGGGGCATCGCTTGTATTTTCCCCTATAATTGTATACCAATCGGTTTCAAGGAATCAGGGAGTCTCCTTATAAGGGGAGTCATTCCTTCAGGATCTACTGGCATCATCATTGGGGACTTCTGTCTAGGCTCCAATTTTCGATCATACATCATCTGCAGACAAGCTGCCTTCTGCACACTCTCTACTAATTGATCCACAGTCCCCGTAATTGCAAGAGGGTCCCCCCTCTCCAGGGGGTTCAAGCCACCTGCCCAATAGGCTGCCCGCTGGGTCAGAGACCAGGGGGTGTGGTGGTTCCCAGTAGTTAAAACCACTCCTGGTCCCCAATACCCTTCCGCCTCTCTTTCACTTAACAGAATCTGGTCCCCCCTAGACCAGAATCTGGTCCCCCCCAGACAACAACACTCTCCACACATACTCTGTTTCTGATTCCTTAGGGGTTCGGCCAAATTCCTTTTTTGGTTTCGCCAACTCGACAGCAGTATAGGAGACTTCCTTGGTTGTAACTTGGGGGGACTGGTCCTGCTCATCATCATAAATGTACTCGGTCTTGACCAAGGGTCACAACGAAAGCGGTTCTAATTTCTCTACTTTCTCTTTTGCTGCCTGCAGGTCATTAAAGGGGTAGCCAATTTCAGATCTTGGGGGAATTTCCTCGCAGGTAGTATACGCAAGGAGCTGCTCCTTAAGGGCAGTCTGCAAATGTTTCACTTGATCCTTTTCTGCCTTAAGTTGTTCTTTTAATTCTGCCACTTGCCCCCGAAGGGACCAAGTAAGGTTTTGAAGGGATTCAATAGTTAGGGACTCCACAGTAGGGCAATGATCTCTAGCCTCTACCGCAGTGGCTAAGCTAGTACCAAGAACGGCACAAATAATCGCTTTTCCTTTTCCTGCTCTTAGTCTCGCATCTTTGTGCAAGGCGCTCATTCGGTCAACTACGCTCTGTAAATTATGCCAATTTCCCTGAGCCCAGTCTACCCCAGGCACAGAGGGTCACGCTTTATGTTTCTCCAGAAAATCAAACAGAACTTCCCTTCCCGAAGGAACGGTTCTATCATCGCTCATTTTGTTTAAAGCGGGGAAGTGGTCGTCTCAGGAAGGCAGCACGCAGGTTTCAAACAAAATACAAGCCCACCCCCCTTACGTTCCTGAGAGGTCTCACATATTTGGGAAACAATACGGCACTCTCGTCTCAAGGGAACCTGTCCATGACGCCAATTTAATGTCCCTATCCAAGGTCGGGGAGGTTTCGATACGATCCCGAGAGTGAGATTAAGACACAAACGAGGTCAAATGCCGTATACCAGAAACAGTTTTTTTTATGAAAAAAAAGTAAAGGTAAACAATAAGAGCAATAGGATAGAGCAGAAAAGAAAGGCAGAAACCAAGCAAGACTTCGGGATACAATCGCAAGAATAGTCACCGCCACGGATTCGCAGCGTCTCGAGGATCCAAATCCCTCGTTCTGCGGTGGTGGGCAAAAGCGCACACCCACCCATCTTAGCAGTTCCTTTTTATATCGGTGGCAGCTTTCACGACAATGGCACGTACGACACGGCTCCACATTCCTGCACATGTGCACACGCTTCTTGCAGTTCCAGCCCCGCTCTTCACGTGACTGTCATCTGACTCAGCGGCACATGACCCCACAGGGCGTTTTTCACAAGTTGAAAGTCTCTACAACCCTGTAATCGTCCTTATCGCACTTGGTAGCCGGAGGGGTTTTCTGCTTGAGCAAGTGATCTTTGAGAAAAATGTTCTTACAGTCCGGTCTCTCACATAAGGGCAACCATTATATAGTCCTACCCCTGTATTAGTTAACGTATATCTAAACAATGTACTAATGAAGATGTGATTGTCAAGAAGTAGAAGTATAACTGATAAATTGCTAGTTTGACCAGCAAGCCTTGAAGAAGGACTTGCCAAAAGTACCGGGAAACTAGGGGAAAGGTAATTCCGGCAAGGGGAATTGCAACCACCGACCCATGGACCACCTACCCCAATTATACCACTGTAAACGTAGGATAGGGGCCGTGAAACAGAAACTATAGAATCAGGTTGAGATAATTAGTTTGTAACCAAGGTAATAGGTAATGAAGCTAACTGACCATGGCAAGGTACAATGCTGCTATGTTCCATGTACAGTCCCTACCCAACTGAACAATAGGTTTGGAGATATTAATCTTATGAAGTAAGTTGCTATGGACAGGTGCATCTACAACAAGGATACTGCGCATGCCTGCATGAAGGGGGTCACCCAGCGGACACAGGTGCAAGACCACTGACGACCACCAGAGACCCCTTGAAGACCACCGACTCAAATCACTGAGCATGCGTGATGGGGAGGAGAATATGGAAATGGATTCTAAGAAATGATTATCATAGGACTGCCTTTTCTGAGAAAAATGATGAATATGTATGTTTTGATCCTACATAACCTGTGTGTTGGTAATCACCTGGCATGCACGTTGGGTGGAGCTATCCCCTGTGCATGCAGCGCTGCAATAAAGAATGCCTGCCTTTTAACACTACATTGGTGTTACGAGGTTTATTCCTGGATTTCGGTGATACCACCTACTCAAAAGATAAAGGCAGAGAAAAGAACTGAGCATGCATTCTAGTTTGCATGCTAAACGAAGAAATCTAAACCAATCATTGTAACTGGGAGTGTACTACCTTGTAACATTTGTGTATAAATATAACAAAGAAACTAGCATTGGGTGTGCTTGATTTGTGGAAATCCACCAAGCACCCAGGCCTGAATAAAAAGCAATATCTCTCCCATGTGTGTGAGAATTGGCTTATTGTACACTGGGCAACAAATCTGCTTTTCGGACAACACTAGCACAAGCGAAACCCCGCCACCTGCCCCCCCCCCCCCGCCCAGTATTTTCCAAATCTGAAAATTAATTGCGAGTGCAGACCCCGAGGATTGGGATGGGGATATCTGGCGAGACCCTGATGAAAATAGCTCTGAGGAAACGGAGGAATTGGAGGAAAGGGACATGTGACCTCTTATTAAAATAGAGAGGCACACGGGTCCGCAAGGCAGGAACCCCCGAACCACAGTCCGCACCATTCCCTGGTCAGGACCCGAGCTCAGCGAATTGCAAGCAAAGTTCTCGCAAAAACCTGGAGAGACAGAAATGGAGTATTTGTGGAGAGTCTCTCTAACGGGGGGTCATCGCATACTATTGAGCGATGACGAAGCGAGAGGGTTTTGGGGTCCAGGAGTGTTTCTGACTGATGGACTGCAGGGCAACCAGCCATTAACATCCCGAGGGGCTGGGGGTGTGGACCCCAAAGAGCGGGGGGGGGGGGGGGGGGGGGGGCGACACACACACCTATTACCATTAAAATAAAGGGATTGTCAGAGCTAGCCGAAGGAGTACAAAAAGCCCCTTGTATTCAGGCAATGTATGAAAGAGGGCAGCAAGGGATACCGACGGCTGCACCAGTAGCCACCTGAGACCTCTTATTAGGGGATTGCCAGATGCTTTGAAAATACATGTTCAGTCCCTGAGAGAAAGGATTCAGACAGCCATTGAGCAAAATCGGCAAAACCCTCAGAACCCCCTCGAGCACGTTTTGACTTGGGCGGAGACGTTACACAATATAGTGATTCATGGGTGCGAGATGGGATGGACTGACTGATCCCGGGGGTGGCGCCGAGGGGAACAGGAGGGCCCGACAAGTCGATCGCAAACCCCACCCCGACCGACCTCCTCGTCGGGAACCGGAGCCTTTTCGGGGCAGGTCGGACCGGACTTACGATTTAGAAAGAAATAGCCTTTGGCGAAAGGCATTAGCACTAGGAGTACCTAGAACAATGCTGCGTGGGCAATCCACGGCTCAGATCCGGAAACTGGAATTGCTAGAGGGGAAGATTAAGGAACAACAGGAGGTGCCGGCAACCACGCCCGCCCGGGAAAGGAACCTGAACCCTTTCGCGCCTCTGTGAGAGGAACTGCAAGAGTTAAAGAACTAGAAGCCGCGGTTTGGGGTTCGGGCCGCCCACTCCGCATGGTGAATTCCTGCCAGTGACAGGGAACCTTACATCCATATTCCTGTGGGTCCAAGACAGCTAAGTTTAGAATTTTTAATTGATACAGGAGCCCAAATTAGCGTTTTGAATAAGCAACAGGCTGAGAAATTGGGAATTAAACCCTCAAGAAAAGCTATGAATATAATAGGCATAACGGGTATAGCAGCAAAATGTCCTTTAGCTCGGATTCAACTTTGGCTACCTGGGGAGAAAAGAATGACAGCTGTGGAAGTGGCCCTAAGCCCTCATAAGGAAAATATATTGGGATTTGATGTACTAGTGGGCAGGCGGTGGTGTCACCGAAATCCGGGAATAAACCTCGTAACACCAATGTAGTGTTAAAAGGCAGGCATTCTTTATTGCAGCGCTGGATGCACGGGGGATTGCTCCACCTAACGTGCATGCCAGGTGATCACCAACACACAGGTTATATAGGATCAAAATATACGTATTCATTAAATTTCCGAGAAAAGGCAGTTCTATGATAATCATTTCTTGGAATCCATTTCCATATTCTCCTCCCCATCACGCATGCTCAGTGATTTGAGTCGGTGGTCCTCAAGGGTCTCTGGTGGTCGTCAGTGGTCTTGCACCCGTGTCCGCTGGGTGACCCTCTTCTTGTGGGCATGCGCAGTACCCTTCCTGTGGATGCACCTGTCCATAACGACTTCATAAGATTAATATCTCCAAGCCTATTGTTCAGTTGGGTAGGGACTGTACATGGAACAGAGCAGCATTGTACCTTGCCATGGTCAGTTAGCTTCATTTCGTATTACCTTGGTTACAAACTAATTATCTCAGCCTGATTCTATAGTTTCTGCTTCATGGTCCCTATCCCGCGGTTACAGTGGTGCCTACCTAATGGCAAGATATGGAGTTTTGGAAGTCGATGGGCAAAAGCCGCCCATGTTAGAACCCTGCAGCTTGCACCTGCACTACCACAGTCTAAAGTAACCTGTGTTTCTCAATACCCTTTGCCAACTGCGGCAAAACAGGGCACTAGAGATGTAATTAATGATCTCGAAAAAAGGCAAATCATAAGTCGCACCCACTCACCATACAATTCTCCAGTCTGGCCAGTCCGTAAGCCTGACGGACGGGGGCATCTAACAATTGATTATAGGAAATTGAATAGTAATACTTCACCCTTAACTGCTGCTGTCTCGAGCATAACATCAGTGGTGATGGCAATCCAGGCAGCCGCTCACACATGGATGGCCACTTTAGATGTTAAAGACATGTTCTTTATGATACCCCTGAGAGAAGAGGATAAACCCCAATTTGCTTTCACTTGGGAAGGAGCGCAGTACACCTTTAACTGACTGCCTCAAGGATATAAGTACTCTCCTACCATTGCCTACAATGCCTTAGACAAACTTCTTGATACCGTAGGAGTGCCATCACATATACACATATATCAATATATCAGATGATATTCTAGTTGGAAGAGATAACAAAGAACAAGTAGGGCAAGTGGCTAAGGTCATCTGGAATCTGCTAACTAAGAACGGGCTAGACAACCCGACTTCCGAATGCCAAGGACCTAGGCAGGAGATTAAATTCCTAGGAGCTTGGTGGATAGCCAGTGCAGTTGCAGTACCTGATGATTCACTGTCAGCTATTGAGAAGGGGCAAACTCTGGGCAATAAGACAGAATTACAGCAACTACTAGGTACATTGGGCTATTGGAGGAAGCATATACCTGTGCTACAGCTCAAATGGCAATAAAAACTTTCCAAACAGAAATGCAGTTTAGAGAGCCAACGTTGGTTTATTCAGCGCTGGGTGCATGGGGGATCTCTCCTCCTAACGTGCACACCTAGCCTACAAACATACACATATTTATATTCTCAAAACACACATAGTTACAATTACATCACATAGTTACATAGTTACTTCATTATGATTGGTGTAAAACTTTCTCGCTTTGCTTTTAAAGCTATAGACTTAAAGAAATTCAGAGAGCATGCCCAGTGAGGGGTGGTCGTACCTTGGAGGCGGGTAGCTTTTAGCATGGAGGTGTGTTTTGGTATTATAATGAGATTATAATGAGCAAAGTTCACTCAAAGGACATGATTGTGACAGAAAATGAAATATTACTTGGCTCATGTACCAACCACGCAGTTTATCAGCTCCATGGTACCACCAAGCTCTCAGCTTCTCATTCCTAAAATGTTTTTTATTAGTTGCCTTTTAGGTTGGGGCTGTACAGGGGCCATAGCAGTAAGACTGGTTACTAACAATGCAATCATTTGACCATTACCTTACTATTGCTAATAATCTCATCACCTTGATCCCATCACCCTGGTTACAAGGACTATACACAACCTATCCCATCACCATGGTTAAAAAAAAAGTTAAACACATCGGTTACAATCCCCCCCTTTGGAAGTTTTGAAATAATCACTTTTCAACACTTCCACTATATAACTATTCTTTAAATTTCATTGTAACTCTCGTTAGCTGGTGTTTCATGTGTTTGTAGTTTTGGCTGTTGTTGGTTCCTCATCGTTGATTTCAAAATCATTACTGAAGCTATTGACATCTTTTGGGTTATAAGCTTTACCATACAATTATACATTAAACAAATCATTAAACCCATAATAATTAATACAATCAATATCTGTAACAATTCAGCTATCCATCCTTTTAAGGAGAATCTAAATTGTTCTAAAATTTTATTCAGCCAGCTTGTTTGCATGTCATTTCTTAATTCTTGTGTTTGCTGAGCCACTTTTCTGATATCATCCATCTGTTCATCTAAATTTTTAGTGACATTTGGGATATGTATGCAACAATCTTTGGCCCGAATTTTCAAGTATCCACACACACCATGTTCATGTAATAATAGCATATCCAATGCTAGCCTATTCTGCATGGTTATTCTTGATGTAGCTTGTAACTGGATGTTTACATCCTAAAATCCCTTCTGAGTAGCATTCGCTAGGGCTTGTACTTGTCCAGTCAAATTATATAGCCAAAATCTATTCCGTGCTGATGCTGTCTGCAGTGAAAATATAGCTTCTAGTACCCAGCCTACCTTAACTCCGGTCGATGGTTCTCTCCACGGGTCAGGATCATTTCTTTTCCGTCTCTTCAAGTCTATAGGTGCTAATGGTCTCTTCCTCCACAAGGGACAAAGAGTCAACATCCCTAATGTTATTTGCTTGTTAGGACCATCTAATGATAAGTGTGTAGTCCAACTTCCATCACTAGCAACCGAAACAGTGTGTCCCATGGCTGGTAAAGTTCTGTGATCGTAGTAAACTGTTTCCCTCTTTTCAGTAACTCCTGACCAGGTATCATTGATGCTAGTAGAATAATTTCTACATAAGCATCCCAATCTCAAAGCTCTAGCAATCGGCCCAATTCTTTGTAGTTCTTCGTCAGTGGAGTCGCAATTATATATTCTTGTGCAATTCCAAGGTGAAATCTCCTTGTTTTTTTAATCTAAGGTGGGTAACATTCGGGTACTTTCCCCATCTGACCTCCCTTTGCTCTTTAATCCTAGTTCCTGTCCATTCGAAACACCAATTTGTGGGGTCAAAATACTGATATCGGCCTTGATTTAGTTTTCCAAATAGAGCCTAAATGGAAACCCCAAGGCAGATTGTTCCTGATTTCCTCACATAATTCTTCCGTAATGGTTCTATTGCTATTTTCAGTCACCACTTTTATTTCATGATACTTACACCACACTAGATATTTGAAACTCAGCTGGGGAATTCCTCCCATCTTTCAACATGTGTCTCAATTCGATACCACTTTGGATTTCTCCTCAGTAACCCATTTTTCCAGGGGGAATACATCCCAGCGAGTGTTATTCCAACAATGAGTAATATTTCTATCTTCTATTTCTACTTGACTTTCAAAAGTTCTATTCAAATCAAAAGTCAGTATTCCCCACTCCAATGGTTCTTCTGCTGACTTAGGCAGGGGTAAACAAGCTGTTACTCAGCTGGTGTTTTGGATTCTCCCAAAGGATTGGACTAGCTGTAAAATTACGTTTCCACTTACAATACCAGGTGTTTTACACAACCATATTAACAGTAAAATCAACAAACAAACGTTATGCATTTTTCTTAAATCGTAGTTTCAACTTATCTCCTCCCATAGGTTGCACAGTCCATTGATCTTGCGATGGAGCTTTCTTTACACGAGTGTAATGGATCCACGAGTCAATTCCATCAAGTTTGATAGCTGTGTAGGTTGTGAGTAAAATCTGGAAAGGTCCTTTCCACCTCTCCTTCAGTGGCTTGTCTGACCATGTCTTCAAATAGACCCAATCTCCTGGTTGGAATGCGTGGACAGTGGTCTCAAGAGACAGAGGTGCTCTGTCAGCTACAAATCTGTGGAGAGAAGACAATACTTTCCCTAGAGATATTACATATTCTTTTAAATAATGCTTTCCTATTTGTTTGGGATCCGCTCCGGCTCTGGTAGTTTGATATGGTTTCCCATACAATATCTCAAATGGGCTTGCTTTTTCAGCACTTTTTGGTTGAATTCTAATTCTTAAAAGAGCGAGAGGCAATGCATCTGCCCACTTGATCTGGGCTTCCTGACAGATTTTACTCATTTGCCTCTTCAAATCTTGATTCATTCTTTCTACCTTTCCACTGGACTGTGGTCTCCAGGGAGTATGTAAATCCCATTTTATTCCTAATACGTTAGCTAAAATTTTAACTGATTCTGCAACAAAATGAGGTCCCCTATCTGATGACAATCCTAGTGGCACCCCAAATCTTGGTATTATTTCCTTTAATAGCACTTTTGCTACTGCTTTCGCTTGATTGGTATGACATGGATAGGCTTCAGGCCATCCTGAAAATGTATCTACCAGTACTAAAAGATACTGATACCCATTTTGCCTTGGGAGTTCCGAGAAGTCAATCTGCCAATAGTCTCCTGGTGAATTTCCTCTTCTGGTTATTCCCTGTAAAAGTCTTTGACAAGTTTGAGGATTATTCTTTAAACACAGTTCACATCTTTGCACTATACTTTTCACAATTCCCGTCATTTGAACACTAATTACTTGTGGGTTTAGTGCTTCGGTCAGGGACTCTATTCTCCAATGAGTCTCTGCGTGTTTTCTCTCAGCTAGTTCCCTCATTAGTTCTTGTGTTACAATTACCTGGTTTGTCGGCGTAACCCACCATCCTTCAGACTTTTTCTTGGCTTTTGTCGCTTCTGCCAACTTATCATCTTCAGGGGTATATTTCGGTTCTTTTGTTTCTAAATTCTGTTGCTTCTGTGGTAGGAGTAGCAGTACCTGTTTCCCCGCTGCTTCTTTTGCTGCTTTGTCGGCTCTTCAATTCCCCATTTGAACTGGAGAATGTCCATGTTGATGAGCTTTACAATGCACGACAGCTACTTTAGCTGGCAAGTGGACCACTTTTGTTAAAAGTTCAGTGGTGGGCCCATATTTTACCAGCGAGCCCTGTGATGTTAAGACTCCTTGCTCTTTCCAAATCGCTCCGTGAGCATGCACAATTCCAAAAGCAAATTTTGAACCAGTCCATATATTTACCTTCTTTCCTTTGGATAACTCCAATGCTCTTAGTAGAGCAATCAGTTCTGCTTTCTGGGCCGACATGTTCGATGGCAGCGCCTTTGCCTCCAGGATATTTCTTGCGGTTACCACTGCATATCTGGACCTTTGGGTGCCGCCCTGCATGAAACTGCTTCCATCCACATACAGCTCCAAGTCGGCTTCTTCAAGGGGATCATCCTTTAAATCAGGTCTGCTGGAGTACACCTGTTCAAGAGTCTGTAAACAGTTATGAGTTAATTCTCCTGATTCTGCATTGGCTGTTAGGAACATTGCAGGATTGGTTACAGTTGTTACCTTAAGTTCCACGTCATCTTGTTCTAGCAGCACCACTTCATATTTTAACATTTGGCTAGGAGATAACCAATGACCCCCCTTTTGTTCCAATACTGTGGTCACTGCATGGGGTACAGAAACAGTCATCTTTTGTCCTAGTGTTAGTTTTTGAGATTCCTGTATCAGCAATATCATCATGGCTACTGCTCTCAAACAAGTGGGCCATTCTTTACTCACATTATCCAGTTGTAAAAGGGTATAAGAAATCTACCAGACGTGAGTTACCCTAGGTTTGCTTTATTGCAGCGCTGGATGCACGGGGGACAGCTCCACCAAACGTGCATGCCAGGTGATCACCAACACACAGGTTACATAGAATCAAAATATACATATTCATTATTTTTCCAAGAAAAGGCAGTCCTGTGATAATCATTTCTTGGAATCCATTTCCACGTTCTCCTCCCCGTCACGCATGCTCAGTGATTTGAGTCGGTGGTCTTCAAGGGGTCTCTGGTGGTCGTCAGTGGTCTCACACCCGTGTTCGCTGGATGACCCTCTTCTTGCGGGCATGCGCAGTATCCTTGCTGTGGATGCACCTGTCCATAACAACTTACTTCATAAGATTAATATTCCCGGGCCTATTGTCCGGTTGGGTAGGGACTGTACAAGGAACATAGCAGCATTGTACCTTGCCATGGTCAGTTAACTTCATTACCTATTTCCTAGGTTACAAACTCCTTTCCCACGATTATAGGCTTTGAAACAGTTCTAGGCCTTAAGCAGCTTTCTAGTTAACATAAGTTTTCTTATAGCTAAGCTTCTATATTTTCTACACCAATTGCTTAGAAAAGTATCCCACTGGTTGTTTCCAGGATCCTAACTTTTGAGTTAGAACTCCTAATGCAATATGAAACCTTTCATGCACAAACAGTTCAAATGGTTTCTCCAAATTAGGAAGCCCTAGTGCAGGTGCGCTCATCGAAGATTCTTTTAATTTCTGAAAGGCTTTCCGACATTCCGGTGTCCAGATTAATATTTGCTCTTCTCCTTGGGGAGCCTCATATAAAGGTTTCGCTATTAACCCAAAGTTCGCAATCCAAAGGCGACACCACCCGACCATGCCCAGAAAAGCCCTCAATTTATTCTCTGAGTTTGGTTCAGGAATCTGACAAATTGCTTCCTTTGTTTCCTGCCCTAGACTCTGTTGTCCTTGAGAAATAACAAATCCCAGGAAAATTACTTCTTCCTTCGCGATCTGGGCTTTCTTTCGGGACACTTTGTATCCTGCTAGACCTAAAAAGTTCAATAATTCAATTGTGTTTTGTAATACTTTTTCCTCTGTTTCTGTTGCCAACAAAATGTCATCAACATACTGTACTAAAGTGAAGTCTTTATGATCTTTCTTCCATTCCTCCAGCTCTTTTGCTAACTGATTTCCAAAAATGGTTGGGCTATTTTTAAAGCCTTGCGGCAACGCAGTCCAGCACAATTGTGTTTTCCTTCCAGTGGTGGGATTTTCCCACTCAAAGGCAAATATCTTTTGGCTTTCTGTAGCTAGCGGCAGGCAGAAGAAAGCATCTTTTAGATCCAGTACCGTGAACCAGTTATCACTTTGCTTCAAGGTTGTTAATAAAGTATAGGGATTTGCCACCACTGGATGCACATCTTGGACAATTTGATTTATTGCCCTCAAATCTTGTACCAGCCTATACTCTTCCGAGTGGGGCTTCTTCACAGGCAGGACTGGAGTATTATATTCTGATTGACATTCCCTTAAACGTCCATATTTTAAAAGTTGTTCTACTACTGGCTCCAGTCCCTTTCTAGCTTCTAGTTTCACAGGATACTGTTTTCGTCTTACCGGTTTGGCGCCTGGTTTTAGTTGAATTACCACAGGTTCTGCTGCCCTAGATCTTCCAGGTGTTCCCGATGCCCAAACCAAAGGAATCACGGCATCCTCCACTTCTTTGGGTATCTCTGGCAGTGGCATCTCCTTCTGTAACATAGACACTTGCGCATCCAAGCCTTTATCTTGTGGTATTGTTACTTGATTTTTTCCTTTTTCAAAAGTTATCTGTGCATTTAATTTACTCAATACATCTCGTCCCAGCAAAGGCATAGGGCAATCTGGTATATACAAAAATTGATGGGTTAACACCCTTTCTCCAATTTTACACTTTATAGGTTGGAAAAATGGCCTATTTTCCTTTTCCCCTGTGGCACCAATCACTGGTGTTTTCTCCTTTGACAGTTTTGGAACCTTGCGGGTCTGGGATTCCCTCTCCTAGGTCTCCCACACCCTTGTCCTTTAACCTTGCTTGTTTCCAGAGCTATCGCTGCAGCTAATAGCTTTGTTTCTCTCATCCTTTCTTTCTTTTTATGCTCCTCCTCCTCTCTTTCTCTGTTATTATATACCTTCCAGGCATTTTCTAACATTTTGTGCAGAGAACGTGCATCGGCCGCTTCTAATTTCCGCAATTTACGCTTTATATCTGTACTTGATTGTCCCATAAATATGTGAACCAGGGAAACTTGATCCCTTTCATTCTCAGGATCCAAATCAGTATATTTTTGTGCTGTTTCTAACAGTCTTTCAAGGAAGGATGAGGGATTTTTGTCTTTTCCCTGAATGACCTGGTACAATTTTGACCAATTCTTAGCCTTTGGTATTGCATTTCTTATACCATATAGAACCAATCTCTGATATTCGGTTGACATCAATCTTTGGGGGGGATTATTTGGGTCCCAATTTGGATTATTTTCAGGGAAATGTCTATCTAGCTGTCCAGCCTGTACTGCCTGTGGGTGAGTTCTCTCCACCTCTTCCCTTGCCTTTGCCAGCACACTACGCTTTTCCTCAAATGTCATCAAATTATTCAGGATAACCTGCGAATCTTTCCAATCAGGGTCTTGATTATTAATAATAGTTTCCATTACTTTGGCCACTCTATCGGGATCTTCCCGATAGATCCCTGCCATTTCTTTCCAGGCTTTTAAATCAGAAACTGAAAAAGGTACTTTTACCCAAACGAGTCCCTCTGGCCCCACAGCCTGCCTAAGAGGGGCTTGTAAATGAGCCTTTCGAGTTCTTGTCCGACCAGCAACGGGGCTCATCCCTTCCTCCGGATCACTATGATTCGGGGAGTCTGGATCAGGAGGATTGGGAGTGTGAGCACCTGGACATTCAGACTCCCGATCCTGGTTTAAGTTGAGGTGGCAACGTTAACATTTGTATATCCTCCTCCTCCTCGTTGTTTTCTTTATCTTTCAATCTGGTACATCTTTTTCCCACACTACAGGCAGAACAGCATCTTTTGGAGGTTTTACTTCCCGGTACCACCGTCATAACTTGATCCTTATTTAATCTGCACGTTCGCCAGATTGGCCAATCATTTCTCAGAGCGAAAAACAAATCTACATACGGTATTTCATCCCACTTTCCTTCCCTTCTACAAAACAACATTAGCTGCAACATAGTGTTATAATTTAAACTACCATTTTTTGGCCATTTCTCCTGATCGTCCAAAGTATACAGTGGCCACCAATGATTACAATATTCAACAAGCTTTCCTTTAATTAGAGGATCTCCTCCAAACTTGTTCCAATGTTTCAGAATCCAGCCTAGAGGTGAACATTTCGGGATCCCACCCTCCAGTGATTGTTGTATTCCCATTATTACTATACCCTTTTTACTCGAGTTACCAATATAAACCAAAACCAAAATTTGGACTCCAGGCGTCCCCATACAAGCATCCAAATTACCAATAATTCAGGCAGGACTCTCACCCTCCTGGTGGGACTCCAACCCACAACCTAAATCTGAACTACGGGTATCCCTATATTAGCGTGCGGATTTCCAAAGCGCGCGTTACCAAAACCAAGCAAAGCAAGTACAATGCTCACAATGCAGCCGGCAATTACCAATTGATTTTGGAAACCAACGTTGTTCTCAGAAAGCTGTCTGGGACTCACCCGAGAAGAGGAATGGTCGTGCCTCCCTCCGAAAATCACTTCGGTGTGCGCACTGGGAACCCCAACGATTCCTCCACTCTGCCGAGCCTTCAGAGAGCAGGTCCCATCCGGGTCGCCAAAACTGTTACCGCTCAAACGGCAATAAAAACTTTCCAAACAGAAATGCAGTTTAGAGAGCCAACGTTGGTTTATTCAGCGCTGGGTGCATGGGGGATCTCTCCTCCTAACGTGCACACCTAGCCTACAAACATACACATATTTATATTCTCAAAACACACATAGTTACAATTACATCACATAGTTACATAGTTACTTCATTATGATTGGTGTAAAACTTTCTCACTTTGCTTTTAAAGCTATAGACTTAAAGAAATTCAGAGAGCATGCCCAGTGAGGGGTGGTCGTACCTTGGAGGCGGGTAGCTTTTAGCATGGAGGTGTGTTTTGGTATTATAATGAGATTATAATGAGCAAAGTTCACTCAAAGGACATGATTTTGACAGAAAATGAAATATTACTTGGCTCATGTACCAACCACGCAGTTTATCAGCTCCATGGTACCACCAAGCTCTCAGGTTCTCATTCCTAAAATGTTTTTATTAGTTGCCTTTTAGGTTGGGGCTGTACAGGGGCCATAGCAGTAAGACTGGTTACTAACAATGCAATCATTTGACCATTTCCTTACTATTGCTAATAATCTCATCACCTTGATCCCATCACCCTGGTTACAAGGACTATACACAACCTATCCCATCACCGTGGTTAAAAAAAAAGTTAAACACATCGGTTACACCTGGGTTGTCAGTGATTGCCCACCCTCTGTATGACCTGCTCTGGAAAAATAGGGAATGGGATTGGACTTCACAGCATACAGAAGCCCTTAACATATTGAAGGATGAACTAAAAACCTATCATCAGAGACTAGGTTCGTTGCACCCACAAGATCTGCTAAGGGTGGAGTGGAGATTTGCAGAACATGCTTCCTATTGTGGAGTGTTTCAAAAGGGACCATGAGGGCCAGCTAGACCTTTATTATTATCTTCCACTTCGTTCAAAAGAAACTGAACAACGGTATTCCGAGTGGGAGAAGGGACTTCTTTCACTCACTAGGGCAGTCAAGGAAGCAGAGAAATTGCGTACTTCACAAGATATCATGGTGCAAGGCCCTTTCCCCCTTCTAAATTTGATCCTTAAGGGAACATCTCCTCCTGAGGGTGTAGCCCAAAAGGCCACAGTACGGAAGTGGTATGCCTACCTTAAAGGAGTTAGTCAGTTACTGCAATTGAGAGAGGGCCCAGTTAAGTTCTCTAAGTTCCAACAACCTTTTAATCCAGATCCAGTCTTGTTAGGCCAACCTTATAAACCTTCCCCGATCAAAGAGGCACCTGAACTATCTGCGAACTCGGATACACAGAGACTGTGATTCACTGATGCATCTGCCCACTGAACAGGATCAAAGTGGCAATATAAAGCAGCAGCATTGGAAATTGGTACTGGGAAAACAGTCACAGAGGAGGGAGAAGGTAGCGCACAGGTGGGAGAACTGAGTGCTCTCCTGCTGGCAGCAGAGAATGGTGCCACCACCATCTATACTGATTCTTATGCAACCTATAACGGTGCCACAGAGTGGATATGCCAATGGGAATCCAATAGGTGGGAAGTGGGCCGTACAAAGGTCTGGAGAACTAGGGACTGGCAACAATTGTTAGAAATAGGCAGATCATGACCCCTAAAGGTGGGATGGGTGAAAGGCCATGCAAGGAATGGAACCTCTGCTGCAAAAGGGAACCAACAGGTAGATCATCTAGCCCAAATCAGAGTAATTGATAACAAAAAAGAGGATTGGAAATGGTTAGCTGAATGGCTACACATTAAGCGAGGCCATTCAGGGAAGACAGATCTCTATTACGACTGTCGGTCTCAGAGATGGCCAGTGTCTATGAAAATATGTGAAGCAATTCTTACAGCCTGCCCACAATGCCAAACAAGGCTCAAGGCCAGCCACCCAAATCAAGCCCCTGCCCAGCATATCAAATGAGGCAAAGCTCTTTGGAGCACCTGGCAAATTGATTGTGTTGGGCCCTTGAGATCATCCCATGGAAAGACAGATATTTTGATAGGAGTAGAGGTGGTATCGGGATTAACCATGGCCACAGCTGTTGGCACAGACACGGGAGATCAGACAGTTCAAGTGCTGCAAGAATGGTTTGGTATTATTTTGCCCATTCCTGAATGTATTCAGAGCGACAATGGGTCACATTTCACAGCCACAGTGGTACAAGACTGGGCACGGAGAGAAGGTATCAAATGGGTGTTTCACACACCCTATTATCCCCAGGCCAATAGGATAGTTGAGCAAACCAATGGTTTGGTTAAAAGACATGCCGATGTCTCACACCATAACTGGGACATACGATTGCCACAAGCAATCTTCACTGTTAATAACTGATGGGGAAATTATGGAAGCCCAAAGATTCAAGCATTTTGTCCCACGGGACCATTGACGGGCAACGCCCCCATACCTGATGATCAAAAGGACCAGTTCCCACTGAGGACATGCATAGACCAACCTGTCATGGTGAAACTACCTTCTATTGGCATTGTACCCATGACCCTGGCAAAACCAAGAGGCTTATATGCCTGGAAAGCCCTAGACAGGAGCGGAAAGACCCACCATATTAGTACTCGGTGGATAATCCCTGATTTTTAACCCTGAAACCCAGTTCAAAGGACCGAGGCTCAATTTTTTTGTGCTTTCTTACAGGACAATGAAGAAGAGGACTATCCTGCTGCTGCTCCTACTAGCAATAGTAATACTGGCTGATGCGGACAGAGAAGACCTGGATGACAACATGATAGCAAAAATGATGATAGAGTTTGCCCGAATGATTTTTGTGCAAGACATTAACATATCACTTGCTCTTGAGCTCACATGGAAGCAATATAACAATTATAGCTGGTATTTCAAAAGGCCTGAAGGCAAAGGTTACACTTATGTTGTCTATAGTTGGTCATCGGGTGCGTTAAATGCGAGCTCGGTATGGGATGCAAGATGCAATTATATTCTCCAACCCCTTACTGACGCCACGTGGTGAAGTGTGAATGGCACTGTACCATGTTCCTATATTTCATGGGGAGCTACTGAATATAACACTCGATGGAGTGCTGACAATCAGTTTCTACAATATGCAAAACCATTAAATGCCTCATGGTGTATTAAACACCCTGAGAGGGATAGTAATGAGTGCCCCAGCACATGTAATCAAAACTCATTTGACTGTCCTCTCAGCTGCATGTGGGCTAGACATACCTACATGCCTAGTTGGGATGGGAACAAGGATAAGATACCCCCAGCGATGAAATCTCCTCTCTGGAACTGCCAAGTAGAAATTGGATGCAAAGACATCGACAAGATGCCATTACTATGGCTATACCCTCCCATTAAGAGAGCTATAATACAGGGCTGCTTGTGCAGTAATACCAGTTACTCACGACCCTCTGTCTTAGATTGTAGTAAGAAAGACTGTTGTCCCCCTATTACTACCATACCAGGTTCATGCCAAACATCCACCATCCTTGCACCCCCTAACTTAGTATGGGCATGCTCTGACGGTCACCTATATTCACGACTACATTCAACTATTCCTGGGCTAGCCTGTACAGTGGCTCTGCTCTCCCTCTGTCCCATTTATCGGGAAGGGCCAATCCCACACCAGTGGTGGGACCGTAGACCAAGGGATTTACGGAAAGGATGGCAAGAAGCCCCAACACGAATTGGGTGGTGGATGGAATCATTATTTCAAGTAGGAATTGCCCCAGTACGAAACCGACAAGCTATTTTGGGTCTAGGCCTACAACTATGAGCTTTAGCCAATGCCCCATTTGATAGTCTGAAGCTTTTAAATGATCAATTACAACATACCAGTAAAATGACCATTCAAAACCGAGCTGGTTTAGACCTGATGCTGTTAAAGGAGAAAGGCATATGTGGAGTTCTGAACCTGTCAATGGATGACTGTTGTGTCCACATCCCAAATGTATCAATACCACTTCAAGACCAAATCAACAAGATGAAGAAAGTAGCCAAAGATTCAGAAGCAATCGTTGCTGGACTAGGGTGACAACCAAACTCCTACCCAGCCCCCTCAGTACCCCCATACCCATTTGCCCCCAGGCCTCCTCTGCGCATCCTAATACCCCTATCCCTCCCCAGCCAAGCCCCCATGAGATCTTCCATCCCACCCTCCACCCATCTCCCCAGGGCTTCCTCAGAGCCCCAACACCAGTCGTGTCCCCCTCCTCCTGGTCCGGCCTCCCAGTACCTCCTCCAGCCCCAGCTGCAGCCAGACGAGGCCAGGCCCGGCCAGGCCAAGCCCGGCTGCACCAGCATCACGCCGCTGCTGCTCCGCCACCACCCTAGAAGGCCTTCCAGGACACCCCGCCTCTTCCGGGTGAGCTGCCCGGGGCACCTCGTGCCGTCGTGGCGGCCACTGCCCCGGTTCCGCCGTCCCCAGGAGCGGCGAGACGTAGGGGCTGGGCTCGGTTTTCAAATGAGCATTTATTAAATTAAAAACAAACACGAAAGTGCCGATACAGCCTCACTGGGCAGCTGCCAGCCTCCCCGCCCCAGCTGGGCCATGGTGAGCGGGGCCGTAGGGGAACCCCAGTGTCCAGGGGGGGAGTGGAACCCCGGGCCACAGTGCAGTGTGATGGGTTGGACCCTGGTGCTGGGGGGGACGGACAAAACCCCAGGGTCCAGGGGGGGAGTGGAACCCCGGGCCACAGTGCAGTGTGATGGGTTGGACCCTGGTGCTGGGGGGGACGGACACAACCCCAGGATCCTCGTGTCATGGGGTAAGAGGTACCCCAGGACCCAGTGCCATGGGGAAAGCAGGCCCTCAGAGAGAGTGTGTGTGTATGCGTGTGCCCACGCAAGTTGGGACCCTGCCCCCCCCAGACCAGCAGGGCCACAGCCTCTCAGCCTCCCCATGGCAGGGGAGAGCGGGGCCTTGCCACCCCAAGTGTGGCAGAGGCCTGTCCTGTCCCATTCCCCATGCCCCAGCTCTGCCAGCTGGAGCTCTGGGGAGAGCAATGTGAACATGGAGTGGGCTTTGGTTAAAATGATGGCTGTTCCAGTGAGGCCCCCGGTCCCAGGGTCATGCAAGGGTCATGCGGTCCCACCCCAGCAAGGTTGCAGCCTGGCAGTCCTCCCCACGTGAGCCTAGCAGAGACCCTGGGTCATGAGGATTACACAGATGGGGTACATGCAAGCTCATTTTTCCTTTCCCCCTGCCCCTCTCACCTCTGACCCACCCAGGGCTTCTGAGGCTGCAGCAGGGATGGGCACTGCTCCAGATCACCCCCAAACACCCTCCTGAAGGTCCAGCCCGACTTCTATTTGATGCCCTTTGCTGCTTCCCCTCTTCCCAAGGACTAAGCTAGTACTCCTGCCCATCTTCCAGCACCTGATCATGCTGCCAGCAGACCCCTGCCCAAAGCCACCTCCTGGATGGGATTCACCCCACACATGTGCAGATGGTGCAAGGCTCCGATTTTTTTTGGCAATCTCCACCTTCTCTCAGATACACAGTACATGTGGGCTCTGGAGGCTCCTGCCAGGAGGGCTGTCCCCATGCTCCTGTAGAGACCCCCAGGTCCCTGTCCATGGGACAGTCGTGTCAGCCCCAGGAGCCATGGCAACAGCCAGTTCCCTGCCAGCCACAGATTTCTTGGGGTCTGGCTTGCCCTAAAGAGGTGGGAGGGCAAGTCCAGGCATCCCCAAGCTGCCTGAAGTGGGGCTGGCCCCACAGAGCTGGTGAGCAGCAAGTCTCGGCCTCTCCTGGGGCTTTTAACACAGCCCTGACATAGCTGCACCCTGGCTGAGAGGTGGGTCACATTCTCCTTCCACAGCCTGAGGTGTCCCTGTCCCTGGTCACCCTCACAGCCCTCACAGCCCTGCAGCAACCTGGGCAGCCCCACGCTGCTGAGCGCAGCCTCCCCACTGCCAAGGGCCTCATCCAGTACTGAGAGGGTGGGGGGAAGAACAGCACAGCACCTCTGATCCTCCACACAAGCCTCCTCTGTGCTCCCAGTGACAATAAATACTAATAAATACAAATTCTTCCTCATATTCTGCTCCCAACCCCAGGACTGGTGTGGGCAGCCTCCCCCAGAGCCCCCAGCCCAACTCTTCACTCCCCCAGCTCCAGCCACATCTCCAAGCTAGGAGTAGAGCTGGCAGAAAGCTTGGGCATGTCCTTGGAGTGCTGGGACTGCTCTCCAGACCCTGCCCCTCCTGGTGAAGTCCCCTTGGTGATCTCAGCCCTGCCAGAGGGCATGGGCACAGCGTCTCTGCTGCTCAGGAGGATGGGGGCACACAGGATGGGTGATACTTCAAGGTGGTGCTTGCTCACTGGCCCTTTATTCATCTCTCCCTGAGGTGCTGGGCTGGAGGCTCCCCAGTGGCCCTGGGGGATGGAGAAGGTCAGGCTTGGGGCGAGTAGCAGGGATTCCTTGGCATCTCCGTAAAGGATTTCAGTTCATAGGGGATCCCTGAGTCGACCTCGATTGACTTGCGGGAGAAAAGAAGCCGGATATCATCATGAAGGTAGATCTTCCCTGACTTGGAGCTGTGAAACCTGAGTGGAGACAAGAGCAGGGCAGAGGGACCTCAGGCTCCCAGGCAAGGGCAGGACAGCCTTGGCAGGGGACACAACCCCCTTGCCTACTTTGGACTCTGGTCAAGGTGGCCATGCTCTGGTTGCCTTCAGAGGGACAGAGACTGCTGCCCTCAGGCAGGGTGGCAGCCCCGACCTCCCTGAAAAAGCAGCCGGTTCCTGCTCCTCCCCAGGGCCAGGGGGTCAGGCTGCCATCCTCCCACTCTGGCAGGAGGGCCTGCAGGTTTAGGGGAGGCAGGGACACATGGGAGAGGAGCCCAGGGGTGACCCTGGGGCAGGCACCCATCCCTCCTGGCGTGCCTTACCTTAGGTGCATCAGGTAGCAGAGGACCCTGTGGGGTGGGCCGGTGCCTGGTGGGTTGCTGGGGGCCACAGTGGCCCTTTCCTTCTCCCCCACGGGCACCAGGAAGATGCGGTGGCGTAGGAAGGTCATGTGGTTGGCCGGCATGTCCTGGAAGTTGTACGTCACCAAGAACATCTTCACCACAGTCTTGTTGGGGTTAAATAAGGTCTGGGGGTAAAGGGGTAGGGGGTGAGATTGGGAAGGGCACAGGAATGGATCCATAGGGCAAGGCTGGGGCATCTGGGGGCAGTGCCAGTGGGCCCAAGGGCCCAGAAAGCCCCATACCAGCCCCGGAGGGCTTAGCCCACAGCTCAGTCCTTTCCACGCACCTCCACTCCTGTGCTCCCATCCCTGTTGCATGTATACACTCTCCTGCCAAGACCCTTGTCCCTCCCCACCAACCTCTTCCTTCCCTGCATCTCCCATCACCTTGTCTCCCTGCCAGCACCCCAGGGACCCTGTGCTCCCCTCTGCTGTGCTTTCTCAGCAGCCACGTACCTGCTCTGCACAGAGCTTTCTGGCTGCTGCCCTGCTAAACAACATAATGGAGTGTATCCACCTTGGGGAGCAACTGGAGCCCACCTGGCCCCCTCCTCATGGCACTGCCAGAGGCCATGGGACAACTCACCACTTGGATGGTTCCAGCTTTGGGGACACTGTAACCCTTCTTTCCCAAGGCCTCCAAGTCAATCACTCCCTAGGGCAAAAGAAAACACATGAGAGAGGCAGAAAGCCCACGGAGAGCCCAGCTGGGACCTGGCACAGGGCCACAAGCCCCTGTTGCCAGGAACACCTGGCACAAGGTGGCAAGATGACGCCCAGCTCAGTCCCTCTCCAGACAGAAGGATGAACAAGCAGCAACACAGAGGTGACAGCAAAGCAGCAGCCATGAGATGGCTGGGCAGCAGCCTGCCTGTTCATACACCTGCAAGGGTTCCTGCTTCTTTCCCTCTTTGCTTTGTGGGTTAAATATTGCTCCTGGCACAGCTAGCGGTCTCCTTAGGTAGGTGGTTGCTTGAGACACACTCTCTGGAGAGGGGCAGCCCCTGAGGATGCGCAGTGCCTGAGTAGAGCCCCCACTCCCCCCTCCCCATGGGCCCAGCCCTCCCTTGTCTGCATACCAGGAAAGGCGAGGGCATGCTGTGTTCGGAGATGTCGAAGTAGGTGACATCAACAGGCAGAGTGGCATGCTGGGGGCAGTAGGAGCCACTGGCACCGATCTCTGCCGTAAATCCCTCGATCCTCCCCGATGGCGCAAAGCACCCTTTCAGGATGGACTCCTGAGAGAGGAGGGAAGCATTAGGGACCTTCAAACACCAGTCCTGCCCCTCACCTCTAAGCTGCAGGTGAGATCACCCCCATCTCCACCACAACCATGTCTTCTTGCCCTCATGTGTCTCCCAGCTCTCCAGAAACTGCTCGAGTGACCCCGGCTGCTCGCTCCAAGACAGACCCATCCTGAATTGGTGGGCTGAAACCAGCCATCTAACACAGAGAAGCAGCGAGAGTGCCTTGGCTCAGCCGCTCATCTCCATGGTGGCCATCTCAGCAGGGTCTAGGGTCCTAACACGTCACCCAAAGATCTGCTGGCTGAGCCTTTCTGCTGGCAGATGGTGGCTGTGTGAACGGCCACTGCACACCAGGCCCTTGGGGACAATTAGCCCAGCCCCACACTGGGGCTCCCGTCGGACTCAGCCTCTCACGCCTGTCACCAGCCCAGCCGGAGCCTGCAGGACCCACTTCCTTCCCTGGCAGGTGGGTGCCATTACCTCAAAGTTGCCCAGCAGAGCACGGCTAATGGTGGCCCAGGGCACTGTGGAGGACCTGGTACCCCTCTGGAGGCTGCTCCAGAGATGTTGCCTTTGAGAGAGGAGAGAAGATCAGTGTCAGACCGGAGAGCACACAGCCCTGGACTGCCTGTGTCCCTGGGGGTGCAGATCCCTCTCCAGGTCCCCCCATTCCTTTCTTTGCTGGAGGTTGAACCCACTTTCCTAACCCCCGGGGGCAGAAGAAACCTCCCTCCACCCCACAGCCTGGGGTCTTGTGGAGGAGAGATGCCTCCCATGGGGCTGCAGGGTGCTCGGGTGGCTGGGCAACCTGGGCTCCCATGGCTGGCCCTTGGGGCTGGTGAGACACTCACGATTTGAGGCGCAGCCTGCTCTTCAGCCTCCTCCCAACCGCAGTGCAATCCACAGAGCTCTGGAGGGGGCATGAAATCGAGAACTGTGTTAGGGCAGCAACCAGGGACTGTGCACCCCCCAGGAGATGCCATTGCCCCTTGCCCTGCCCCACAGCCCCATGAGGGGCAGATCAGACAGGCCATCAGTGGCTTCTGCGGGGGCAGACGGCAGGGCAGTGCAAGGGCTGGGGTGGGGACGTGGGGCTGCCAAAACCGAGACCTGGCTGCAAGGGCAGGTCTTTATCCTCCCAAAGTGGCTCTGCTGGGGAATGGGGTGTTGGTACCCAGCCTGAGGGTGCAGCGCACAGCTCCCACCCTGCAAAGCCCCAGTGAGCAAGACACCCCCAGACAGAGCCATGCACCAACACCCCCTTTGCACTTCCCAAGGAAGAAAAGTCCCGTCCTCAGACGATTCATGCAAAGTCCTTGGTAATGCCACTGGGCAGAGAGGTGTGCTGCCTGCCCCTTCCCACAGCCAAGCTCCTACAGCTGTAGGGTGGGGGGGGTTAGATAGGGCCACACTGCAGCTTCCTTTTAAAGATGTCCCCTTTTCAGAGGGGACACCTTCCCTTCTGGAAGCCACACAAAAGGATCATGGAGCTGGCTGGCATGACCATGTGGGAAAACCAAGGGAAGCTGCTGGAGGGCTTCATTCTGCAAGGGCAGTGCTGGGGGCAGCCAGGCTGGGGGACAGTCACCAAAAATGGCACATGGGCAGGGATGGAGCTGTGCCCCATGGACAGTGCATCCTGGCTCCAAGCAGCAAGAAGCCAGGGTAGCTCTGTTGTCAGTCTCTGTGGGTCCCTGCACCATGGGATACCGCAGGGAAGGAGAGGAGCGTGCCAGCTCTGGTGTGAGCTTGCTGCAGCCTCAGCCGACAGGACATGGTGAAGGCAGGGAGCTGGTCAGAAGGGGCTGGTAAGCAGGGAGGAATCGCAGGCAGCTCCTGAGCTGCTAGGGTGGTTGCAAACCTCTGGAGTCTGCCCCATTTATGAGAGCTTGTGGCACACTGGGGACATGCCACAGGCATCCCAGAACTGCAGAAAAGCCAGTGGCATCTCTGCACACAGCACTGGGGCTCCCACTCCCTGGCCAGAGCATGTCCAGTCCTGCTCCCTGCCACCAAAATCCTTGCCCAGCAGGCAGAGTGCCCTGATGGATATCACAGCCAGGGACCCAAGCCATCCCACCCCTTTGCCTTCTTCTCCCCCAGGCAGGCAGAGGACAGCTGCTCTTCCCAAGCCTGCTGGTAAATCTGGCTTAATGTGAAGCTGTCAGACACTGACTGTGGCACCATGCCATGTGTCCAACTCTTGCTGTCATGGAGAGGTCGTGTCCCATTTGAATGAGGCTCTCCAGGCCAGAAAATTGGTTGCAAGCAGTGGATCCAGTGACTACAAGGTGTCAAGAGCTGCTGACAACCAACAGACAGTGTGTCCCAGGGCTGGCTGTCAGCTGCTGCTCTGCTCACACCAGTACTGTGGCACCGGGACAGAACAGGGTGCTGAGCCACAATGGACCACGTGCCCATGAGGACCATATTTTGCCCATGAGGACAGCCCTGAGTTCTGGGTGTCCCCAGGCCGTTCCCTACCTCCCCCTGTGAGTGACGCTCACCTTGGCCATGGGAAGCAGGTGATTCCAGAAAGGTGCCCCCTTGGCATCAGTGCTGCGGCAGGCTGTGGGCACTGGATGGCATGGCAGGGCCCTCTTCTTCCTTGCTGGTGGAGACAGGCTCTCGTCCTCAGAGCAGGAGTCAGCCACAACCTTGCCAGCAGGCAGCAGCTTCCTTTTGGCCAGGCAGCTGCTGCTGCAGAGCCAGCTGCTCCCACAGGGTGTCTTCTCCAGGGAGCTCAGGTTGCTGAGCTTGGGGCTGAGTGTTGTCTGCAGAGCTGGGGGGTCCTTGCACCCATTGGCCACCACTGGCCATTCTTCTTCTCCGCTAGCCCTGCTGCTGTGAGCCAGCCTGCTCCCTGGCTTCTCTCTCTTCCCACCAGAGTCCAACTGAGGAGTTTGTGCAATATTGTGCAAATCAAGGTAAAGTAGGTTGTGGCCACTCGCCTGTTCCCTGTTATCCCCGTAGTCTGTGGGCTGATCCCTTGGCAGGACAGGGCAACCATCTCTCATGTGCAAAGTACTGCAAGCAATATGCCAGGAGGAGGAGACATCCTGTGACTTGTCCTCTCTGCTAGCCTTGGGGCTGTGGCTAGGGCTGCCCTCACACCGGTGCTCCACCACCTGCAGCCCACTATGGGAGAAGTGCTGGGCAGAGCTGCACAGGGATAGTTCTTCCACCAGCAGACCATCCTCAAAGGTATCATCATTGTCCAGGGTAGCCTGCCCAGGGCCCCCGTTGCACTTGCTGTCCACCCCCCTGCCACCCCAGTGAGTTCGTTTAGGATCTCGCCTCCCCTGATGCTGCTCGGGGTAAACTCTCTTGACATCTGGCTGGCTGCCTGCCCACTGCTCTGTGCTCTCGGAGGAGCTGGAGAGATGGGAGAAGATGGAGACCTGGTAAACCTTCTGGCGCTTGATCTCTGTCTCGTTGTAGCCCATGAGCATGCTGTGGTGGGTGCAGCACTGTGAGGAAGGCTCCAAGGGCACCTCTCCACTGGGCTGGGACAGGCTGGGGTCCGTGCTGCACTCCGGGGGCAGGGACGTCTCTGCGTGGATGTGCCGCATGGAGCCTTACTTGCCTGGACTTCGAGTGGAGCTGGAGTCAGAACAACCCATGCAGCAGCAGAAGAGGGACCATAAAGTGCCAGAGGTCACAGTGCGAGGACAGGGGGTGGGAGCTAGACCTTGCCTTGCTCAGGATGTCTGGGTGAGCCCTCCGCTATGGGGTGCACTGCAGTGGAGCATCTGGAAAGAAAGAGCAGTAGGATGGAGATCAGCCCAGGATCCCCATCCTTGTCCAGCCTTTTGGCTGCAAAGGACCTGCTGGGACACAGGCAGCTCCCCATACAGCCCTGCTTGGACCTTCCTCTCCAGGGAACCCTGTGGCATCATCCATCTGCAGGATCAACACTTCCTTCCTGGCCTGGGCATGGAAAGGAGTCTCCAACCCAGCTGGAGACTACTGGGGACAAGTCTGGACAAGTGGGGAGAAGGGGGCCTGCCCTCTGCCAGGGACTTGACATGCTTGTGCTGTTCTGGAGCACAGAAGTCAGGCAGGTCAGGCCACTCCCAGGGGCTCAGGCCTGTAATCACCCCTTTGGGCAACAGCAACAAGATCCCTCAGTGCTTGCCAAGAAGACCTGCCCCGGCCGCATGTGCTGAATCAGTTAGGGCTGGTACCCTATGCTGCCAGCCCCATGGTGGGGACGGGAACCTGACCTAACATCACAGTTAGGTCTGCCGGCTTGGACCAGAGACCTCCACCACGTCAATTAGCAGCTGGGTGGTATCAGGGGCTGCAGAGCCCACCATGGCCTCCTGCACCATCCGCCCAGTCCTGTACCATCCATATATCACCCACCCCTGCCTGCCTCAAGGGCCTGACCTCCTTGCTGCATGGGGCCTCACTTTTGATTTTCAGCCCAATTTCAGAGCTGTGAGAATACTGGCCACGAGTTTTTCTGGCATGATAAATACTGAAATGGCTGTGAGAGCAGAAGAGATGCAGGAAAAGCCACTGGCAGGCTGAGAAGCTCCAGAGCCTGACAAACAGCCTGTGCCTGGCAGCTCTGCCCTTTGCCTGCCCCCACAGCTCTGCCCATTCCTGTGAAGCAAAGGCTTAGGGGCAGGCGTGCAATAAGGAAAGTGGTTCTCCAAGTGGGTCAAGGCCATCTGGAGAGCAAGGCTGCGTGTGGTATTTTAATCCCTGCCATGATGGGGATGGGAAGGTGGCAGGTCAGGGTGGTTGAGCCCAGGGATTTTGTTTAAAAGGAGTGATGAAAGGTATAACTGTGCACCAGCACATGCTGGAGGCTGACTGGCTAGACAGCAGCTTTGCAGAAAAGGACCTTCCAACCTCAACCCCTCTGTGATTCTGTGCAACCCGCCATGCTTGCAGCCTGTCCTGGCTGCCCCCCACACTTACCCCTCTGCAGCAGAACCCCACTCTGCTCTGGATTAACTTCCCAGTCCCGCACCAGGTGGTTGTTGGCACAACTAGTTGAAGACACCTGCCAGCCAGGCACCCCCCAGAAACGGTGTGGCTGCCATGGAACGGCTCCCACCATCACGGTGTGCCTCTGAACCTCTGCACCATCCTCTCCAGCTCTTCAGTCTGCACAGCAGCTCTGAGGAGAAGGAAAGGGAGAGACACAGGACTGGAGTGATTCAGATGCTTACCAGAAGAAGGGCAGGATGGTACTGCCTGCCTGTGGGGTTGCACAGGCAGAGAAGGCAACATTGAGGCTTAGCGTCTCCCAACCTCCCAAACCCAAAGGCCACATACATCTAGGCCATCTCAGGCAGTGTTATCACCTTGATTTCCATTTAAACCACAAATACTTTAAGCTAAGCTGTGAACTCTCATACCTTGCTCATATTTTACTCCCCTTTTGCGTGCCTTCCTGTATGAAAACCTGTGCATACAAACAGATCCCTGCTGCTTTTTGGTGACCATTTCATGGCTTGCTTTCCAAGACACTGCAGATCACCAGCAACCTCTGGGCCTCTGTAACCATAGGATAGGGGCTGTGAAACAGAAACTATAGAATCAGGTTGAGATAATTAGTTTGTAACCAAGGTAATACGTAATGAAGCTAACTGACCATGGCAAGGTACAATGCTGCTCTGTTCCATGTACAGTCCCTATCCAACCGGACAATAGGTTCAGGGACATCAATCTTGTGAAGTTGTTATGGAAGGGTGCACCTGCAAAAAGGATACTGCGCATGCCTGCATGAAGGGGGTCATCCAGCGGACACAGGTGCAAGACCACTGACGACCACCAGAGACCCTTGAGGACCACCGACTCAAATCACTGAGCATGCGTGACAAGGAGGAGAATATGGAAATGAATTCTAAGAAATGATTATCATAGGACTGCCTTTTCTCGGAAATGTAATGAATATGTATATTTTGATCCTATATAACCTGTGTGTTGGTGATCACCTGGCATGCACGTTGGGTGGAGCTATCCCCCGTGCATGCAGCGCTGCAATAAAGAATGCCTGCCTTTTAACACTACATTGGTGTTACGAGGTTTATTCCTGGATTTTGGTGACACCTCCAGCTAGCTGCTGGTCTCATGTCTACCTCATGCCCCTTTCACCCACAGCACAAGACACTTTCTGGCCCTGCAGACAAGGAGCTTGCAATTGCTTTCTTCCAATAAGAGATGCCCAGCAGGGAAGGCAGAAACTGGGAGCCTGACAGCCCTGAGCCATGATGGCCCCCCACTGGCTTCCCCCAGCGCAAAGACAGCAGTCCTTCCATGTGCACAGGATTCACCTGCTCAGAGATGCCCTTGACGTACAAAGGAGATTTGCAGATGCAACACAGCTCCCCTGTGGTCATAATCCACCAGCACCACAGCTTTGATGCCTGGAAGGGGACAAGGAGAGTCAGTCTGGGCAGCAGCTCATGGTGTAACACCTTCAGAGTAGGCAGGAGCCCTTGGGCACCTCCACCCTCAGCCCATCTGTTGCAGGGGCAGCCTTGTGAGCTTTGCTGGCCCAGGAACCTCCAGGTGAAGGAGGAAATGCTGCCCATCCCTGGAGACCATGCCCTCCCCACCTCCCTCCCCATGCAGCACTTGGCTGGGGGCTCACTGCAGTGGCCATCCAGAAGAAAGCTGCCATCTGTCCTGCTGGGCATCCTGACCATGAGCGCTGCTCTGAATCTGGAAACAGCAGGGCCAGGCAGATGAACAAAATCCCCAAAGGGATGCTCAGAGGCACCAAACACCCAAGTGCACCCCCTTTCTGGCACCCTACAAGTTCTGCATTCCTTCATCTTGCAGATGGGAATCCAGCTTCAGCAGGTCACTCACTGTGCTTGCCGTCTGACCTCACCTGCCCCAGGAAATGGGCTGTTCTTTCATTCCATTTCCAATAAGATCTGTAATTAATAGGCACTTGTGGCCAGTCCCCGAGAGCCAGCCAGCCCAAAAGCCACCACCAGCAGTGCTGGGGAAGGGCACTGCCAGCAACCAGCCAGAACAGAGATGCGACATGCCAGCTCCCAAGGAGCACTTGCAGCAAGGCAAATCAACACCATAGCATAACAAACCTTTGGTCCAAAGCCTCAAAAAAAGCTCTTCGTAAAGATCAGCTCCTCCTGGCACCCTGCATGGGGCCTACACGAAGGCAGGTAGAAAAGCAGGTGAACACCCACAGCTGTGGGCAGATGCTGAGGTGGTAACACGCTATGCTCTGCCTGCCTGGAAAGTGGAGAGCTCTTCTGCCAGACTGCTGCTTCCCTCCTCCATCCCTGGGGGAGATTTGTACCATGACTTGCGTGGCACAGTCAACCGCTGGGAAGCAAAATCAGCAACCAGCAGCAAGAGTCAGCACGGTGCAGCAGGAGAAAGCCATATCCTTCCTGTGTGTGTCCATGCTGGGACAAATATGCAGTTTCCTTTATTTCTCCTTCCTACGTCCCTCTGCAGTCACAGCCCTTCCCGAATCCTCATGCAGGCAGGCTGAGCCCTTTGTTCCCCAGCAGCAGCTGCCTTTCAGGAGAATGGGTCCATCAGGAGAGGCTGACATGTTGACACCACAAATCCATCCCAGCCGAGACCTCAATGCCAGTCACCAAGTGATGCCAGCACCAGCCAGTAGTGCACATGCCTAGCACAAGGGGCTGCACCTCATTTTGCCAACCCAGATACTGTCGCCAGAATCATTGTGCTGGGAAATGCCAGGATTCCCCAGCCCACCTCACCCCAAAAGTGTCTCCAAGTACACCTTGGGACCTCCTTGTACATCCTCCTGGAGGGCTGCCTGGCAGCCTGGGATGGGGAGCAGTTGGAGCACAGCACTGCTCCTCATGCTCTTGCAAGGCACTGTGATCAGGGGAGGTTCCCTTCCCCCTTCCCCTAGCCTTTGGGGTTTCTCTTGACTGTGTTTAGCTCTGCCTCCCAGGGCAGCTCCTCCCCACTGAGAGCCCAGCCAGCTCACAGCAGGGCTCAGCCTCTTACAGCACCCAGCAGGAGCCCACCATCCCCTTACAGAGCTAGAGAGCAACATGGGGACCAGGGACTCCTGCACCCACAGCAGGGATGGGGAGACAGCACCTGGTCACCTCTAACCTCCTCCCCCTGAGCCAGGCATCTCTGGAGCCCTGCTTCTGACCACCTGGATGAGACAGGTCCAAGTCCTCACCAGCTTGGCTGAGCAGCACTGATACCATCCCCTGGACACAGCATGTGGGGCTCCATGTGCCCAAGCCAAGGATTCGGCCCCACCTAAGCCCAAGTGTTGGTGTTTCAGCCTGTGCTGGTGCTCTAAGATAGAACTTAAAGGGCTTTGCCTGTGGGGGAAAGCCCAGCAAGAGCTCCTCCTGCTCTCTGCTCTCTGCCCTGCTCCTGCCAAGCTCCCAGGCAAGGCAAGAGAAGAGGCAACAGAAACAGCTGGAAATGGACTCCCTGGAGGATAAGTCGTAGCTCCATCGGTCATATCTGAAGCCAAGGAGAAGGAAGGAAATCTAATCAGTGGAAGTGCAAACCCACAAGCACCCTGGCACAGGCTAAGAGCAGAACTTGAAAAGTGCCCGCAGGCAGAAAGTTTCCATCACACCCCTGAAGGATGGCAGCCCCAGCAGTGATGCTGCCACCAGAGAAGGGTTTCTCCACAGCCTTGAGCGATCAGGTATACCACCATCAGGAGAGAGACAGACGCTTGAGGCTGGGGACCACTTCTGCACCGTCCCTAGGAGAGGTGGCAATCCTGGAGAGAAGCTGGTTAGAGAGATGCTACAGGAGAAATCTGTGCCTGAAGGGAAAGACGACCAGTGTGGACGTGGCTCTGGCACTCCCCTGAGATTCAGGTCGAGGAGGAAGGAGCTCACACTTGGCAGAAACAAGGGAGAGGGAAGGAGGGAGGATGTAGAGGGAGGGAGCATCCTTGCCCTACTGCAAGGGCAAGTGCTGCTCTCAGGGGTCCTCAGGAGGCCTCCTGCCATGCCAGATTTATACAGCCACAGAGCCTCGCTCAGTGCTGGCCCCTGTGCTGATAATGAGGAGGAAGCCCAAGCCCAGACAGGAAGGATGGGGCAAGAGGCAGTGCCCATGTTAGGAGTGCAAACTCCTAGAAGCCACCAGAGACAGCTTCTACAGAGACAGACCCGACATCTCCCTCTGCCCTGCAGCACCTGCTGCTGCCCTTCCTCCCATCCCGCAGGAGAGGACACTGACCGGGTGCAGAAGCCCCCAGGGACAGAGCAGCCCTCCCTGCAGGGCAGCTTGCTGGGGCTCCAGGCTGCAGCAGGCTCCAGAGTGCCTGGCTGTCCCATGGCTCCCCAGGGGCTGAGGTCTGCTCAGTGGCATGTGGTGCCTCCCCAGGCCCACATGCAGGTGCCATAGGGGGTGATGTGGGGACTGAGCCCTTCTGCTTGCAGACCTGAGATAACACAATGAAATCTGTCCCAGGAGCTCAGGGAGCCGGAGCAGAGCTCCTGGCCACGGGAGCTTACCCCTGCTCCATCTGATGTCCCGTGTCTTGGCATGGATCACTTCTGCACACCTTGCCTGGGTGCCTTGCATGCAGGCAGCGACGCTGACAATAGCCTGCAGCTGGGAAGGGGGGCTCGCAGGGTCTGCAGGCAGATCCTACTATGCAATGGCCACCTGTGTACAGCTTTCCCCCATGTCCAACTGTGGTGGGTTGACCCTGGCTGGGGGCCAGGTGCCCACCAGAGCCACTCTATCACTCCCCTCGTTCACTAGACAGGGGAGAAAAGGTATAACGAAAAAATTGTGGGTCGAGTAAGGACAGGGAGAGATCACTCACTAATTATCATCACGAGCAAAACAGACTGAACTTAGAGAGGGAATTCCTCTAATTTATTACTAAGCAGAACAGAGTAGAGGAATGAGAAATAAAATCAAATCTTAAAACACCTCCCCCCACCCCTCCCATCTTCCCGGGCTCAACTTCACTCCCGGCTTCAACCTCCGCCCCCCTCAGCGGCACAGGGGGACAGGGAATGGGGGTTACGGTCAGTTCATCACGCGGTGTTTCTGCCGCTTCTTCATCCTCAGGGGGAGGACTCCTCTCATCGTTCCCCTGCTCCAGCGTGGGGTCCCTCTCACGGGAGACAGTCCTTCATGACCTTCTCCAACGTGAGTCTCCTCCACGGGGTGCAGACCTTCAGGAGCAAACTGCTCCAGCGTGGGTCCCCCACGGGGTCACAGGTCCTGCCAGCAAACCTGCTCTGGCATGGGCTCCTCTCTCCATGGGGCCACAGGTCCTGCCAGGAGCTTGCTCCAGCATGGGCTTCCCACAGGGTCACGGCCTCCTTCAGGTGTCTCCACCTGCTCCGGCATGGGGTCCTCCACGGGCTGCAGGTGGAATCTCTACACCCCCTCATCCTTCCTCCATGGGCTGCAGGGGGACAGCCTGCTTCACCATGGTCTTCACCACGGGCTGCAGGGGGATCTCTGCTCTGGCGCCTGGAGCACCTCCTCCCCCTCCTTCTGCACTGACCTTGGTGTCTGCAGAGTTTCTTACATCTTCTCACTCCTCTCTCCAGCTGCAAAAGCGCTCTCACTTGTTTTTTTTCCCCCCTTCTTACATATGCTATCACAGAGGCACTGATTGGCTTGGCCTTGGCCAGCGGCAGGTCTGTCTTGGAGCCGGCTGGCATTGGCTCTGTCAGACACAGGGGAAGCTTCTAGCAGCTTCTCACAGAAGCCACCCCCGCTACCAAAACCTTGCCATGCAAACCCAGTACACCAGCCCTCCCCGCCAGCCTCCCCTCCATGCACAGCTGCACCTCTCCCCAGGAAAACACAAAGAATGAAAAGCAGCTTAAAATCTGGCAGGACAATCAGGCAGCTCTCCAAAGCTGGTAGCACCCCCTGCCCACCCAGCCCAGCAGGCTCAAACCTCAGCAATACAGCCCAGCTCCAACATTTGACTGGGAGCCCAGGAAACCTGCAGCAGGCAGGTCAGGGAAATCCCATGCAGCAGCTGCTCATAGGGAGGACAGCCCAGGTTGAGGACAGCCCTTTGTTTCTGCCTGTCTTGCTTGCTGCTGGAGGAGGAAGAGAGGAGGGGTGGGGAACAGAGAGCAATGATAACACCCCTAGGAGGGATGTCACAGCCACATTAATCACTTGGAATTCCAGCCAGCATGGACCCAGGCATTGCAAATATGGGCAGCAAATGGAGATGCTCAAAGCTCTAAAATAATTGGATCCTTTCACAAGAGCTGAGCCCAGAATCCAGCACAGGAATTCAGTCCCTGCTGGAAGTCAAATACATGGAGAGGCAGGCGCAGCACAAGCAATCCTCAGCCACTGCCGTATCCAGCTCTGCAGCCCCTGGTGCTGCTCTAATCTCAGGTGCCTTCTCAGCAGGAGCGACAGCAAAGGAGGACCGCAGCAGAGAGCCCAAGCCCCCAGTGGAGCCGAGCTGAGGACCAGCCCCTTCCCATCCAACTTATTCCACTTGTGGCAAGATGCAGAAATGCTGCCAATACAAAAGAGGGCTTAGTGGAGGAAACCAGCAGCCTCAAAGCCCTGCTTGACTGGAGGAACAGCCCATGGAAAGGAGACTCCCAAAGCTGCTGGCCGGCCTCCTCAGCCCCGCAAGGGAGATGCCTGGCCCGGCAGGCTTGCCAGCCCGCATCACGTTCCCAGCGAGATGCACACACGGCACATGTAGGCTCCTGTTCGGCGCCTCAACGGCAATGAAAAGGCACGGAGGCTTCTGCCAGAAAACAAAGAGGCAGCAGCAGAGCTGGGGGTGGGGAAAACTCTCCACTGCTCAAGAGGATCCCTGCAGAGGCAGCAGGATGCTGCTGGGCTCCACCGCAACTACTCACCCCTGCGAGCTCAAGGTGGCACCCACTTGCCTGGCGCAGGGAGTCCGGAGGGTGGGCCAGCCCCTCCTCCCATCCCCAAGCAGCATGGGGTGGGAGGATGCATCCGTCTTGGAGCCGGCTGGCATTGGCTCTATCAGACACAGGGGAAGCTTCTGGCAGCTTCTGGCAGAAGCCACCTGTCCTGGTTTCAGCTGAGAGGATTGATTTTTCTTCATAGTAGCTAGTGTGGGGATATGTTTTGGATTTGTGCTGGAGACAGCATTGATAATATAGAGATGTTTTTGTTCTATGGACCTATTGTTGAGCAGTGTTTACGCGGGGCCAAGGCCTTTTCTGCTTCTTGCACTGCCCTGCCAGTGGGATGGCTGGGGGTGCACAAGGAGTTGGGAGGGGACATAGACAGTACAGGTGACCCAAACTAGCCAAAGGGGGTATTCCATACCATGTGACATCATGCTCAGCATAAAAGGGGGCTAGCCGAGGAGGGGCGGTAGCAGCTCCAGGACGCGTGGCTCGGGGACAGTCCGGTTTCGGGACAGGTCTGAGCATGCGGTCTGAGTTGTACGGTCCTCGGGTGAGAAACTGCATTCTGTATCACCAGTTTCGTATACTCTGTTAAGTACTGTTTTGTTTTGTTTTGTCTTCCCCTCTCCCTTTGCTATCCTAGTAAACTGTCCTTATACCAACCCACCAGGTCTTGCCTTTTCCTTCCCATTCTCCTCCCCATCCCACTGGGGGGGCAGGGGGAAGTGAACGAGCAGCTGCGTGGTGCTCAGCTGCCGGCTGGGGTAAAACCACGACACCACCCCTGTAGCCCCCCCCCCCCCGCTACCAAAACTTTGCCACGCAAACCCAACACAATCTGCTATCACTTTATGGCACAATCTTTTTATTTCTCTCTTAACACACATCTGAGATGTATTGAGTTTCAGGCAGGCTCACTAAAAATGAAATTCCCTGCTCTTTCCTTACAGGGACTTGTACAAGCGATACCTTTTCTTTTTGGTAGCAAAAAAGCCCAAACCAAACCAATTAAACAAAAACAAAAAACCCCAAACAAAACCAACAATACACACAAAAACCACTTGGAGGTTCACTTAAAGACATAATTTGACTTTTCTTTCCAGACCACCACTTTGGTCAGACCTTTCCCAGACTCTGGAGGGCAGTATTCTCACCACTACTCACACTGGTGCAGCTCCATCAGCAACGTTTGAAGTTGTGTAGTAGGGAAGCTTTCAAGGGTGAGATGCCTTTTCCTTCCCAAAAGCAACCAGCACATGAACACAGGCATTTCCTGGTAAACTGCTCTTCCTTGCTTCCAGCCTCTGCTACAGGGCTGGCCTCTGATAGCAGCCTTCCCACTGGAAGCACCACTGCATTTTGCTCAGTTACTCTAACAGTATGATATTGTAGGGAAACAGAATTAAACGGAGCTGTAATCTATAATAAGTCATTCATGCTGAACTACCAGGGAGATAGCTGCACAGGAGAAAGAGGGGAGCTATTTCAGATCTGAAGTCTGTTTCCTCAACAAATCTAGGCCATGAAACAGCCCTTCCATTACAGGGAACAGGCACAGCAGCAAGAGGAGCAACTTTCAGGGTGGCAGCTTGATGCCACTGATTTCTGTGTTCTCTCTATCCAGATTTATCATATGGTCAGGACAGATCATTGCAAATACCTTAAGATCCCAGACTGTCAGCCCAGGGGAAAGGTCAGCAGCCCAGCTCCAGACAAAAAGCCTGAGAATATTCTAGTTCCTCAAAAATTGCTCATATTTTTAGCTGTTGCTGGCTCATAGAAGAAGAATTGAAAGCAAAGCTCAGACCTGCTACTTGATGCCACAACTGCTTTATTTTGCTGGCAGCCACAGCAGAGAGGACCTTGAGAATTACCCTCTTTGTCCACCACTGGCCAAGCTATGCTAAGCTACGCTAATCTCATCAGCAATGCAAACACTGGTATACAAAGGACTGGAGTGACTATGCTAACCTGTCTGTGTGTGCTGGTTTTGGCTGGGATAGAGTTAATTTTCTTCATAGTAGCTAGTATGGGGCTATGTTTTAGATTTGTGCTGGAAACAGTATTGATAATATAGAGATGTTTTAGTTATTGCTGAGCAGTGCTTACACAGAGTCAAGGCCTTTTCTGCTTCTCACACCACTCCACCAGTGAGTAGGCTGGTACACAAGGGTACACAAGAAGTTGGGAGGGGACACAGCTGGGACAGCTGACCCTAACTGACCAAAGGGATATTCCATACCAAATGACATCATACTCAGCAATAAAACTAGTGGGGAGGATGGCAGGGGGGCCACTGCTTGAGGACTGGCTAGGCATCGGTTGGCTAGTAATAAGCAATTGTTTTCATTTGCATCAATTGTCTTTCTTGGCATTTCTCTATCTTTTTGTTATTTTTCATTAAAACTATTATTTTTATTATTATTATTTTCATTATTATTATTGTCATTATTTTATTTTGGTTTATTTCAATTAGTAAACTGTTTTTATCTCAACCCATGAGTTTTCTCATTTTTACCCTACTGATTCTCTTCCCTCATCCCACTGGGGGGAGTGAGCAAGCAGCTGTGTGGTGCTTATTTGCCAGCTGGGGTTAAACCACAACAATCCTTTTTGGCGCCCAACGTGGGGCTCAAAGGGTTTGAGATAATAACAGATTGACCAGAGTGTATTATATGGGATTTATATCTGTTAACAGTTGCGGGTCATGATATTGATTCATCTGTTCTCGATATTATGTTATCTTATCTGCGCCATGCTCTTTTTTTTGCTGTACATGTTAAAGATTGGTGTCGGCTTTTGCAGTTTGTTGTGGTCTGTAGTGATTAGCGTTTTGCCTGGGAGATTTGTTATTAAAACACTGACCTTGAGCTTAATCCGGTATTTGGGCTCTGTACTGAAGCCATTACTGTACTTCAGGTACCATCTCATGGAGACAATTAACAATTATACTTCTTCCTCTGAGAGCTTTTTTGTGGAGGAAATACAGAATGGCACTTTCAGCACCTTCTTCTGTGATGTTTTCTCCCTCATTACAATAACTTCTCAGTATCTTGAACATCCTTGGGTAGTTAAAATACTTCTATTGGTATTTCTTAGGAATACTGCTTCAGTTTTGTCTAAGGTTAACAATCAATTTAGGAATATGACTCAGGCTCCACGACAGTATGGTCATGGGCGGCAAGGGATGTGGGAGAATATGGGCAGGTATCTAGAGAACTTTTCACCTCCAATGGTCTGGAACTTCACTCCTGAACAACTGCAGGATCCTGATGAAGTGATAGAATGTTTTGGGGAAAAAAAAAAAGCCATGGCTATTCCAAAGAGGCACAACTTGCCGCACTGTGCTGGGCCCTGGCCAGCATCTACCAAACACTGCTCAATATTGTGCAGCACCCTCAAGGAGAAGAGAGGGTCTCTGGATCTGAAAACATACCAACAGACACTATGGCTAAACCAGACACTGTATCAGTTGCCCCTATAACTAAAAAAAAACAACAATGGAAGTGGAAGTCAGCTCATTTAGTAAGGGATGAAGAAGCTTCTCCTTAAGAGAGAGCAGGAGAAAGAATCAGAAGAGGCAGCCTGTTCTGCAGCAGAGCAGTCACAAGACCAGGAGGAGGAAGAGACTGAAATAATAAATGAGACAGAAACCACCTGATCCCTATCACTAAGTGAACTGCAAGATATGTGAAAAGATTTTAGCTGTCAACCAGGCAAGCTAATTCTCAATTGGTTACTTCGATGCTGGGATATTGGGGCCAGTAGTCAGGAATCAGAGGGTAAGGAAGCCCAGCAGATGGGATCCCTTGCTAAGGATAAGGCCATTGACAAAGGGACTGGAAAAAGTCCTCAGTCTTTGGAGGCGACTCCTGTCAAGTGTGAAGGACAGGTATCCCTTCAAGGAAGAACTTGCAAATTCCCAAAGCAAATGGACCACCACTGAGGGAGGTATCCAGTATCTGGAGGAATTAGCCATGGTGGATATAACAACCTGGATGATGACCTGGTATCCAAAGACCCAGATGAAAACCAGTGCACATGGTCCATATGGCAAAAGTTTATACGAAATGCACTGACGTCATACACCCACACCCTGGCGATAATGAGCTAGACAGACATGGAGGCACCAACTACAGATGAACTGGCCAGACAACTCTGAGAATACGAAGATAATCTTGCTTCCTCCATGTGGATCTGTGTCTCGGCTGTGAAGGAACTGACCCAAAAATTGTCTGAGCAATCCGAGAAAGATAGGTCTTCCTCACCCATTCCAACCAAGGTCAAAGCTATTAAGAGTCAGTCTTTTTCTGTTCAAGGGAAAAGGTACCGGTGGCACGCACCACGTGCAACCCTGTGGTTCTTCCCACGTGACCAGGGGGAGGACATGAGGAAGTGGGATGGTGAACCAACCTGGAGACTAGAAACTCAGGTACAGGAACTGCAAGGAAAAACAACAGCGAAAAAGCATCCGTCCAGGAAAATTACTGCTCCAGTGTCTGTTGGGCGGAGTAAAATGGCTGATCATACATTTGATCCTGATGAAGAGACTTCTGTTTGGCTGTTACAAAAATCAAGTAATGAAGACTCCAACCAGGAATAGAGGGGGCCTGCCTTTGGCCAGGCAGAGGAAAGGAACAACCAGGTTTATTGGACTGTGTGGGTTCAATGGCCTGGCACATCAGCCCCACAGGAGTATGTCCTGGTTTCGGCAGGGATAGAGTTAAATTTTCTTAATAGCAGCTGGTATAGTGCTGTGTTTTGGATTTATGATGAGAATAATATTGATAACACACTAATATTATAGTTGCTGCTAAGCAGTTGAGGACTTTTCAGATTCTCATAGTGGCCTGCCAACGACAAGGCAGTGGGTGCCAAAGAAGCTGGGAGGGGAAGCAGCCAGGACAGCTGACCCAAACTGCCTAAAGGGATGTATTGGGTCTGGCTGAGATGGAGTTGATTTTCCCTCATAGTGCTGTGCTGTGTATTGGTAGCTAGCAAGGTGTTGATAACACACCAGTGTTTTGGCTACTACTGAGCAGTGCCGGCACACATCAAGGCTGTCTCTCCAACATTTCTTTCCCTCCCCTCAGCAGTAGGCTAGGGATGGGCAAGATCTTGGGAGGGGACACAGCTAGGACAGCTGACCCAAACTGACCAAAGGGATATTCCATACCATATGATGTCTGCTCAGCAATAATAAGCTGAGAGATAGGGGGAGGAACTGGCGGCATTCGGTTTTTTACGTTTGTCTTCCGGAGCAACCGCTACGTGTACTGAAGCCCTGCTTCCCGGGAAGTGGCTGGACATCATCTGCTGATGGGAAGTAGAGAATAATCTTTTGCTTTTGCTTTGCTTCTGTGCGTGGCCTTTTGCTTTTGCTGTATTAAACTGCCTTTATCTCGACCCACGAGTTTGGGGTTGTTTTTTCCATCTTATTTTTCTCCCCTCCCTGTCCTGCTGAGGAGGGGAGTGATAGAGCAGCTTGGTGGACACCTGGCATCCACCCGAGGTTAAACCACCACAGTCCTTTCTGGCACCCAACATGGGGCTTGACAATGGCAGTTCTGTATTAAGCGTGCTACAGCTATAGTAGTTATTAAGTTGCAAGCTCCTGTGCAGGTCACGGGGTTTGTTAGCTGTGCTGCTTATCTCTTTATTTTGCTAAGCTTAAGAACATGCTGATACAAACAATGGCTGCTCTGTGCTTTGGCCTATTGTTGACGATCTTACTGTGCTGGGGGAGCTATTTTGTGGGGAGGATGAAGGAACTTGGGAGCATGCTAGTACAAACAATGGTTATGTGCATGGCCCTGGCATTGATATTATTGCTGTGCTGGGGGAGCTGTCTTGCGGAGAAGATGGGGGAATACATCTCTCTCTCCCTACCCAGGATTAATGAGGATGGTTTTATTATGCAGGCTCCCAAGGTCCTTGTTCACCCTTATGTAAGCTCATTAATATTACTAATTAATACTGCTGGCATATTACGGGTTTTGTGGAATTTGGTCTTGTCCTGGTGTAAGAGAAGTCAACTTCTGGGTGAGGCAATACTGAAACGTGCCCTGAGGCAGCCAGTCCCCGGGGTGGCAGGGTGTGCGGAAGGATTTGGGCAGGTTCCTAGGGCGATTATCACCTCCTATAGCCTGGGACTTCACACCTGAACAGGCAAGCAATCCCAGCAAACTGACACACCACCTGATAGAAGGGTGCCTTGCCTACCCCAATGAAAACCAACAGCTTCTAGCACTGTACTGGGGCCTGGCCTGCGCCTATGGAGCCACAGTGCAGAACTCTCAGAGGACTGTGGTTGAGGAAGGCACCCAAACTGCAGCTGAGGACACCGTGGCTGAGATAGGGACACAAACAATAACAACTACAGTAATTGCCCCAGTAGTAAAAAAGAAACAGTGGACAAGGAGGTCAACGGGTCCCTATCATCGATTAGTAAGGGAAGAGGAAGAAGAGGAGGAGAGGTTTGAGCAGGAAGCCGGTCCTTCAGCAAAGAAGTGGGAGGAAGGAGTGAGAGAAATCAGACAAGAAGCAGAAACTACCCAGTCTCTGACCTCATCCGAACTTCGAGATATGCAGAAAGATTACAGCTGCCAGCCAGGTGAGCGGATTGCTGCCTGGCTGCTCTGATGCTGGGATGATGGGGCTGACAGTCAGCAACTGGAAGGTAAGGAAGCCCAACAGCTGGGATCCCTTGCTAGAAACCAGGGAATTGAGAGGGGAATTGGAAAAGAGACAGCAATTTGCAGTCTCTGAAGATGGCTCCTCTCAAGTGTGAGGGCAAGATACCCATTCAAGGAAGATCTTGTGAACTCCCCAGAAAGTGGACCACCACAGATGAAGGCACCCAGTACCTGAGAGAACTAGCAGTGCTGGAAGTCATCTACAGTGATCTAGATGATGAGGAGGTCTCCAAAGATCCAGAGGATGTCCTGTGCACACGGGCCATGTGGAGGAAGGTGATTCAAAGTGCCCCAGCATCATATTCTAACAGCTTGGCAGCAATGTATTGCCCGGATATGGATACACCAACTGTGGAGAAGGTGTCTTCTTGGCTTCAGATCTTTGAAAAAAATCTCTGTACCTCCTCATCCCTACGGGCCAGTGTGTTGGCTGTCAGAGGTACCCCAAGAAATCAGTCCTCTCCTGCTCCATTCAGAGGGAAAGGGAGCCCCAGGCGTATGCCGTGTGGTGCGCTCTCGTTCTTCCTGCGTGACTAAGGGGAGGACATGAGGAAGTGGGATGGTGAACCCACCTTTAAGCTGGAAGCCCATGTACATGAACTGAGAGGGAAGACAGCTGTTAAGAAGGGGTCACCCAAGAAGGCTGTCAGCATAGTTGCTGCAGAAACACGAGAAGGCAATCAGCGATCTCCCAGACAGAGAAGAACTGAAATCACCTCCCTTGATCCTGGTGAGGGGACTTCTGGTCTGTCACTGCGAGGGTCAGACAGTGAATACTCTGACCAGGAACAGGAATAGAGGGTCCCTGCCTTTGGCCAGGAGGAGGAAAGGGATGACCGGGTATACTGGACTGTGTGGATTCGATGGCCTGGCACATCAGACCCACAGAAATATAAGGCTTTGGTAGACACTGGTGCACAGTGTACACCGGTGCCATCAGGGTATAGGGGCACAGAACCCATCTGGATCTCTGGAGTGACAGGGGGATGCCACAAATTGTCTGTATTGGAGGCCGAGGTGAGCTTAACAGGGGACAAGTGGGAGAAGCACCCCATTGTGACCGGCCCAGAGGCCCCTTGTATCCTTGGCATAGACTACCTCAGGAGAGGGTCCTTCAAGGACCCAAAGGGGTACCGATGGGCTTTCGGTGTAGCCACTGTGAACACAGAGAAGATCAAACAGCTATCTACCCTGTCTGGTCTCTCAGAAGATCCCTTTGTTGTGGGATTGCTGCAAGTTGAAGAACAACAGGTGCCAACTGCTACCAGGACGGTGTACCGGCAGCAATATCGCACAAACCGAGACTCCCTGGCTCTCCACTTGATGATTGAGATGATTCATCAAGTGGAGAACCAGGGAGTCATCAGCAACACTCACTCACCTTTTAATAGTCCCATATGGCCAGTGCAAAAGTCTGATGGAGGATGGAGGTTAACAGTAGACTATCATGGCCTGAACGAAGTGACGCCACCACTGAGTGCTGCTGTACCAGACATGTTAGAGCTCCAATATGAATTGGAGTCAAAAGCAGCCAAGTGGTATGCTACAATGGACATCGCCAATGCATTCTTCTCAATTCCTTTGGCAGCAGAGTGCAGGCCACGGTTTGCTTTCACTTGGAGAGGTGTTCAATACACCTGGAATCGACTGCCCCAGGGGTGGAAGTACAGCCCTACCATTTGGACTAATCCAAACTGCACTGGAAAAGGTGGTGCTCCTGAACATCTACAATACATTGATGACATCATCATATGGAGCAATAAGGCAGAAGAAGTGTTTGAGAAGGGCAAAAGAGTAATTCAGATTCTTCTGAAAGCTGGTTTCGCCATAAAGAAAAGCAAGGTCAAGGGACCTGCACAAGAGATCCAGTTCTTGGGAATAAAATGGTGGGATGGACGCTGTCATGTGCCTATGGATGTGGTCAACAAGTTAGCAACTATGTCTCCACCAGCTAACAAGAAGGGAACACAAGCCTTCCTGGGCCTTGTGGGGTTCTGGAGAAGGCATATTCCAAGTTATAGTCAGCTTGTGAGCCCTCTCTATCGAGTAACCCAAAAGAAGAACTATTTTGAATGGGGCCTTGAGCAACAACAAGCCTTTGAGCATATCAAACAGGAAATAGCTCGTGCAGTAGCTCTTGGGCCTGTCCAGACAGGACCAGCTGTGCAAAATGTACTCTACACTGCAGCTGGGGAGCATGGCCTCACCTGGAGCCTCTGGCAAAAAATATCAGGAGAAACCCAATATCAACCATTAGGGCTTTGGAGCCGAGGGCATTGAGGATCAGAAGCCCACTACACCCCAACTGAAAAAGAGATCCTAGCAGCATATGAGGGGGTTCGAGCCACTTCGGAAGTTGTTGGTACAGAAGCATCTCTCCTCTTGGCACTGCAATTGCCCATGCTACACTGGATGTTCAAAGGAAACATCCCCTCTACACATCAGGCAACCAGCACTACATGGAGTAAGTGGGTAGCATTAATTACGCAATGAGCTTGACTGGGGAAACCCAACTGCCCAGGAATCCTGGAAGAAATCATGGACTGGCCAGAAAGCAGAGATTTTGGAGCACTGCCTGAGGAGGTGGCTCGTGCCCAAGAGGCACCACCATATAATGAGTTACCAGAAGACGAAAGGCGTTATGCTCTGTTTACTGATGGATCCTGTCGTGTTGTAGGAAACCATCGGAAGTGGAAAGCTGCTGTATGGAGTCCCACACAACAAGTCGTCGAGGCCACTGAAGGAGAGGGTGAGTCAAGTCAGTTCGCAGAAGTGAAAGCCATTCAGTTAGCCCTAAAGATTGCTGAACGAGAAAAGTGGTCAGTACTCTGTCTCTATACTGACTCCTGGATGGTGGCAAATGCCCTGTGGGGGTGGCTACAGCAGTGGAAGAAGACCAATTGGCAGTGCAGGGGTAAACCCATCTGGGCTGCTGCATTGTGGCAAGACATCACTGCCCAGGTAGAAAACATGGCTGTGAAGGTACGTCATGTAGATGCTCACATGCCCAAAAGCTGCGTCACTGAAGAACATCAAAACAATGAACAGGTAGACAAGGCTGCCAAAATTGAAGTAGCTCAGATGGACCTGGACTGGGAGCGTAAGGGTGAGCTATTTGTAGCTCAATGGGCCCATGAAACATCAGGACATCTAGGGAGAGATGCAACGTACAGGTGGGCTCGTGGTCCAGGGGTGGACCTGACCATGGAGGCCATCACACAAGTCACTCATGAATGTGAAATATGTGCTGCAATCAAGCGAGCGACACGAGTAAAATCTCCCTGGAACAGAGGGCGGTGGCTGGGTTTTCGATATGGCGAGGCCTGGCAGATTGACTATATTGGGCCACTGCCACGAACACGCCAAGGCAAGCGCTACATACTCACCATGGTGGAAGCAACTACTGGCTGGCTAGAGACATGTAAACCATGCCACTGCTCAAAACACCATCCTAGGCCTTGAAAGGCAAATTTTATGGCAACATGGTACCCCAGAAAGAATTGAATCAGACAATGGGACTCATTTTCGAAATAACCTCATAAACTCCTGGGCAAAGAAACATGGCATTGAGTGGGTGCATCACATCCCCTATCACCCACAAGCCTCTGGAAAGATCAAGAGATATAATGGACTGTTAAAGACTATGTTGAGGGCATTAGGTAATGGGGCATGGAAGCACTGGGATACAAATTTAGCAGAAGCCACTTGGCTGATTAATACCAGAGGATCTGCTAACCGTCCTGGTCCTGCCCAAACAAAACCCCTGCATACTGTGGGAGGAGACAAGGTCCCTGTAGTACACATGGGAAAGTGGCTGGGGAAGGCGGTGTGGATTGCTCCTCCCATGGGAAAAGGCAAACCCATTCCTGGGATTGTCTTTGCTCAAGGACCTGGGTGTACTTGGTGGGTAATGCGGAAGGATGGAGAGACCCGGTGTGTGCCTCAAGGAGATTTAACCTTGGGGGAAAAAATAATCTGTAATGTGAGTTGTACCTTCTAGGAAGTAATGTAGCAGGAATGACCTGAACCGACGAAGACTGAGTTTCACAAGGAGCCAGATGAGTGTAACAATGACCCAAACCAAGACAGTGCTGGTGCCCAAAAATTGAACATACTTCTTCTCCTGTCCTGAACACCCATCCTGACGGATTGGGCCCAAGTCATAGCCTGTTCGTGAACATCTGGAGGAACGGAGGAAGCTCATGGAACGGGAGAGTAACATCTATATGTTAAAGGACTGGGGATAGTAGTTAATGAGAATTAAATACAATGGAATGGCTATAAAAAAACATATATATATTAAAGTGTGTGGAACTTGAGCATGACACAAATGGTATGGAATAAGGGGTAGAGATTGTATTGGGTCTGACGGAGATGGAGTTGATTTTCCCCATAGCAGCCCTCATAGCGCTGTGCTGTGCTGTGTATTGGTAGCTAGCAAGGTGTTGATAACACACCAGTGTTTTGGCTACTACTGAGCAGTGCCAGCACACATCAAGGCTGTCTCTCCAACATTTCTTTCCCTCCCCTCAGCAGTAGGCTAGGGATGGGCAAGATCTTGGGAGGGGACACAGCCAGGACAGCTGACCCAAACTGACCAAAGGGATATTCCATACCATATGATGTCTGCTCAGCAATAATAAGCTGAGAGATAGGGGGAGGAACTGGCGGCATTCGGTTTTTTACGTTTGTCTTCCGGAGCAACCGCTACGTGTACTGAAGCCCTGCTTCCCGGGAAGTGGCTGGACATCGTCTGCTGATGGGAAGTAGAGAATAATCTTTTGCTTTTGCTTTGCTTCCATGCGTGGCCTTTTGCTTTTGCTGTATTAAACTGCCTTCATCTCAACCCACGAGTTTGGGGTTGTTTTTTCCATCTTATTTTTCTCCCCTCCCTGTCCTGCTGAGGAGGGGAGTGATAGAGCGGCTTAGTGGACACCTGGCATCCAGCCAAGGTTAAACCACCACAGGGATATTCCATACCATATAATGTCATGCTCAGTATATAACTGGGGGGGTTGGCCAGGAGGTGGCATTCTCAGGAACTAGCTGAGCATTTGTTCTGGGTGGTGAGCAATTATGCTGTGCATCACTTGTTTTGTATATTCTTTATTATTAGTGTAGTTATTATTATCTTCCTTTTCTGTCCTATTAGACTGTCTTTATCTCAACCCACAAGTTTTACCTTTTTCATTTCGATTCTATCCCCATCCCACTGGGCAGGGGGGGAGCGAGTGAACAGCTCTGTGGTTGTTTTAGCTGCCTGCCAGGTTAAACAACAAGAGAGTATAAAGCTCTAGCGGAGACCGATGCACTGTGTACTCTAATACCATCAGATTACAAAGGGGCAGAATCCATCTGTATTTCTGGAGTGATGGAAGGATCCCAAGAACTGTCTTTTTTGGAGGCTGAGGTAAGCCTAACTGGGAATGAATGTCAAAAGCACCCTATTGTGACTGGTCCGGAGGCTCCATGCATCCTTGGCATAGACTGCCTCAGGAGAGGGTATTTCAAGGACCCAAAAGGGTACCAGTGGGCTTTTGGTATAGCTGCCTTGAGTATGGAGAAGATTAAACAGCTGTCTAGCTTGCCTTCTCTCTCAGAGGATCCATCTGTGGTAAGGTTGCTGAGTATTAAAGAACAGCAGGTGCCAATTGCTACCATGACAGTGAACCGTCAGCAATATTGCACCGAGACTCCCTGATTCCCATCCATAAGCTGATTCGTTGACTGGAGAGCCAAGGAGGAGTGATCAGCAGAACTCGCTCACCCTTTAGCAGTCCCATATGGCCAGTGCAAAAATCTAATGGAGAGTGGAAGCTAACAGTGGACTATCGAGGCCTGACCTAAGTCACACTGCCACTGAGTGCTGCTGTACTAGACATGCTAGAACTTCAAGGTGAACTGGAGTCAAAGGCAGCCAAATGGTATGCAACAATTGATATCGCCAATGCATTTTTCTTGATCCCTTTGGCAGCAGAGTGCAGGCCACAGTTTGCTTTCACATGGAGGGGCATCCACTACACCTGGAATCGATTGCCCCAGGGGTGGAAACACAGTCTTAACATTTTGCATGGACTGGTACAAACTGCACTGAAACAAATTGAAGCTCCTGAACACCTGCAGTATACTGATGACATCATTATGTGGGGCAACACAGTGGATGAAGTGTTTGAAAAGAGGAGAAGAATAATCCAGATTCTTTTGAAAGCTGGTTTTGCTAATAAAACAAAGTAAGGTCAAGGGACCTGCATGGGAAATCCAGATTTAGGAATAAAATGGCAAGATGGGCATTGTCATATCCCAGTGGATGTGATCAATAACAGCTATGTCTCCACCAACTAACAAAAAAGAAACACAAGCTTTCTTATGTGTCAGGGTTTTTTTTGGAGAATGCATATTCCATGATACAGTCTGATTGTAAGCCCTCTCTATCAAGTGACCCGGAAGAACACTTTGAATGGGGCCCTGAGCAGCAGCAAGCTTTTGAACAAATTAAACAAGAGATAGTTTGTGCAGTAGCCCTTGGGCCAGTCCGGACATGACCAGATGTGAAAAATGTGCTTTATACCTCAGCCAGGGATAACAGCCCCACCTGGAGTCTCTGGCAGAAAGTGCCTGGAGAGACTAGGGTTTTGGAGCTGGGGATATAGAGGATTTGAAGCCCATTATACTCCAACTGAAAAAGAAATATTAGCAGCTGTTGTAGTTTAGCTCCAGCCGTCAGCTAAGCACCACACGTCCGCTGGCTCACTCCTCCCCCCACCAAGGGGACAGGGAGGAGAATGGAAAAAAAACCCACCTCGTGGGTTGAGATAAAGACAGTTTAATAGGATAACAAAAGAAGAGAGTAATAACAACAATAATAATTATAAGTGATGCACAAATGCAATTGCTCGCCACATGCAAAAGGAAAACAAAACAATCCGATACCCAGCCTGCTTCTGAGCAGCAAATATGATGCCACCCAGAGACAACCCCTGCGACAGGCACCACAGCTACTCCAACCCCTGCGACAGCACTGCAGTTACTCCAACCCCTGTGACATGCACTGTGGCCACTCAAACCCTGGTGATAAGCACTGCAGCTGAACCAGAGAACCAACCCATACTGGTATCAGTTGCCCCATACATAAGAAGAAATGATCATGAAAGTCAACTAGTTTAGTAAAGGATGATGAGACAGGGCCATCACAAGAACAGGAGGAAGAGACAGAAACAGAGATAACCACCCGATCCCTATCCCTGAGTGAGCTGCGAGATACATGAAAAGATTTCAGTTGTTGATTAGGTGAGCACATTGTCACCTGGCTGCTCCAGTGCTGGGATAATGGGGCCAGTAGCCTGGAATCAGAGGGTAGGGAGGCCAAGCAGCTGGGATCCCTTTCCAGGGAAGGGACCATTGGTAAGGCGAATGGAAAAAAAACCACAAGCCCTCAGCCTCTGGAGGTGACTCTTGTCAGGCATGAAGGAAAGGTATCCCTTCAAAGAAGATGTTTTATGTCACCCAGGCAAGTGGACCACCACGGAGTGAGGTATCCAATACCTGATGGAATTAGCCATGTGGAGATGGTTTATTATTACTGGGACAACGTGCAGTTACCCACAGATCCAGATGAAGTCCAATGTACCTGACCCATGTGGCAGAGGTTTGTGCAGAGCGCACCACCAGTGTGAAAATCTCTCTTCCTCCCTATGGGCCTGTGTCTCAGCTGTGGAAAGACTGTCCGAAAAATCCGAAAACTTGTTCGAGAAACTGTCCCGGGAGGTCCAGCAACTCAAAGAGGATATGTCCAATTCCCCACTTGTACAGACCAGTATCTCAGCTGTTAAGAGTAAAGCTTTCCTCTGCTCAAGAGAGAGGATATAGAGGGTACACACCATGAGGCACCCTGTGGTTTTACCTGCGTGATCACAGAGAAGACATGAGGAAGAGGGATGGAAAACCTACCTCTACCCTAGAGGCACAGGTACATGAATTGCAAGGAAAACCAACTTTAAATGGGGGTTCTTCCGGGAAAATTTCTGCTCCAGTCTCCAGTGGGCAGTTCCCCAGACAGGGTAGGAGGACTGATCTTACAGAAGGAGCTTCTGATTTGTATTTACATGAAGTGAATAACAAAGATGAGATTCGAACCCACGTACACCACACAAACCCATTCATCAGTAACGAATGCTATGACCAGGATTAGAGGGGCCCTGCCTCCAGCCAGATGGAGGAATGGGACAACTGGGTTTATTGGACTGTGTGGATCCAATGGCCTAGCATGTCAGACCCCCAGGAGTCTAGTGGCCACCAGTGCACAGCATACCCTAATGCCATCAAGCCATAAAGGGGCACAACCCATCTGTATTTCTGGAGTGACAGGGGAATTCCAACAGTTGACTGTAGCGGAAGATGAAGTGAGTCTAACTGGGAATCAGTGCCCTGCTGAGGAGGGGAGCAATAGAGCAGCTTGGTGAACACCTAGCATCCAGCCAAGGTTAAACCACTACAATGCAATGGGCTTGAATGGGAAACCCCGACTGCTCAGGAATTCTGGAAGTCATCATGGACTGGCCAGAAGGCCAAAACTTCAGAGTGTCACCAGAGGAGGTGACTCGTGCTAAAGAGGCTTCACTGTATAATAAATTACCAGAAAATGAAAAGCAATATGCCCTATTTACGGATGGATCCTGTTGAATTGTGGGAAAACAGCGAAGGTGGAAAGCTGCTGTGTGGAGTCCTACATGACAAGTCGCAGAAGCTGCTGAAGGAAAAGGTGAATTGAGTCAGTTTGCAGAGGTGAAAGCCATCCAGCTGGCTTTAGATATTGCTGAATGAGAAAAATGGCCAGTACTTTATACTGATTCATGGACAGTGGAAAATGCTCTGTGGAGGTAGCTACAGCAATGGAAGCAGAGGCAAACCCATCTGGGCTGCTGAATTATGGCAAGATGCTGCTGCTCAAGTAGAGAACTTGGTTATAAAAGTACATCACGTAGACGCCCACATACCCAAGAGTTGTGCCACCGAAGAACATCGAAACAAGAAGCTGCTAGAATTGAAGTGGCTCAGGTGGATCTGGACTAGGAACATAAAGTTGAGCTATTTATAGCTTAATGGGCCCATGACACCTCAGGACATTTAGGAAGGGATGCCATGTACAATTGGGCTCATGATTGAGGAGTGGACTTGACTATTGATGCCATTGAACAGGTTATCCATGAATGTAAAATGTGTGCCATAATCAAACAAGCCAAGCGGTTAAAGCCTTTTTGGTATAGAGGCCGATGGCTAAAATATAAATATGGGGAAGCATGGCAGATTGATTATATCACACTACCATGAACACGCCATGGCAAGCAGCATTGTACTTACAATGACAGAAAGGACTACTGGATGGTTGGAAACATATCCTGTGACCCATGCCACTGCCTGGAATACTGTCTTGAGCCTTGAAAAGCAAGTCTTGCGGTGACATGGCACACCTGAAAGAACTGAATCAGACAATAGGACTCATTTCCAAAACAACCTCATAGACATCTGGGCCAAGGAGCATGGCATTGAATGGGTGTATCACATCCCCTATCACATACCAGCCTCTGGGAAAACTGAATGATACAATGGACTGTTATAAACTACATGGAAAGCAATGGGTGCTGGGACATCCAAGCATTGGTATACACATTTAGCAGAAGCCACTTGGTTAGTTAACACTACAGGATCTGCCAGTCAACCTGGCCCTGCCCAATCAAAACCCCTGTGCACTGTGGAAGGAGATAAGATCCCAATAGGACATATAAGGAACTTGTTGGGAAAAACAGCCTGGGTTATTGCTTCCTCAGGAAAGGGTAAACCTGTTTGTGAGATTGTTTTTACTCAAGGACCTGGATGCACTTGGTGGGTAATGCAGAAGAATGGGGGAGTCCAATGTGTACCTCAAGGTGATTTAATCCTGGGTGAAAAATGATTTGAGTTGTATGATAGCAGTATTACATAATGCTGTATGTCACCACTGCTGTGACTGCCATATATCAAAGGTATTATAATGGGAACCTCTTACTGCTAGCCAATCTAGAGGCAAGAGGAGGAATTCATTGCAATGTTAAAACTTAAGGCCTAGTCCAAAGGGACCAGGGGTGGAGACTGTAATGGAAATACCTTTAAATTGTTGTAACCCATGATTTGAGTTGCATGTTATAGGAATTACTATAGCAGGAAACACCTGAACCAATGGAGGACAAGCCTTACAAGAAGCAGCACAAGTGCAGCAGTGACTCGACCTGAGCTGGTTTTGGTGCCCAGTAACTCCATGCAACACACCACCTCTCCTGTCCTGAGTGACCACGATAACAGATGGAGCCCAAAGTCATGGACTAAATGAACTCAATGGACATTTTGTAGAGGTGGTCCATAGACTAAGAGAATGATATCTACATATTTTATCAAAGGATGGGAAGGGGGATGGGAGTTAATGAAGATATATTGGATAGTGTGGGACCTGAGCATGATGTAAATGGTATGGAATAAGGGGTGGAGAATGTCCTGGTTTTGTCTGGGATAGAGTTAATTTTCTTCATAGTAGCTAGTATGGGGCTATGTTTTAGATTTGTGCTGGAAACAGTATTGATAACACAGGGATGTTTTAGTTACTGCTGAGCAGTGCTTACACAGTCAAAGCCTTTTCTGCTCCTCAGACTGCCCCACCAGTGAGTAGGCTAGGGGTGTGCAAGAAATTGGAAGGGGACATAGCCGGGACAGCTGACCCTAACTGACCAAAGGGATATTCCATACCAAATGACATCATACTCAGCAATAAAACTAGTGGGGAGGATGGCAGGGGGGCCACTGCTTGAGGACTGGCTAGGCATCGGTTGGCTAGTAATAAGCAATTGTTTTCATTTGCATCACTTGTCTTTCTTGGCTTTTATTTCTCTCTCTCTTCATTATTTTCATTACAATTTATAATTTTCTCCCTTTTCATTCAATTAGTAAACTGTTTTTATCTCAACCCACAAGTTTTCTCACTTTTACCCTTCTGATTATCTCCCCACCCCCCCTCCTGCTGGGGGGGAAAATAAGCGAGCAGCTGTGGGGTGCTTAGTTGTGGGCTGGGGTTAAACCACAACACACATACATCTGATATGGAAAGGATTTGGCTTAAACACCTTAGCTGAGGAATTCAAAGTTCTTCCTAACCCCTGGGACACTATGCCCCTGCAAAACCTTTGCACACAAGGATACAGGACTCTCATACAGCTCTTAGTAGGGAGCCACAGGATCAAATAGGAGCTCAGAGGGACACCAGCAATGCTCAGAGGCCTAAAATTAGCCCCAGAAAACGTTCCTCTGCTCCATTCTTGGGACCAGCGAGAACCAAACAAGGATCCAGCTGTCCCAACACTTCCATGAACAGGATCTTTGAATGCCCGACCTACTTGCAATAGAGATAGTAAGGTAAAGAGGGGATTCCTCATGTAAACTCCAGTGCCAGTACTCACAAGGAACCCAGGGCCCCATCTCTGAATTGGGAGCAGCATTTCCTTGGTGTTTCCAGTGGAAAGAAGACCTACTCCTAGATCAGCTAGTAAGACCAAGGGGCAATGGCAGCCCACACATGCTAAGAGCAGGCTGAAGGACATTAGACTGACTACTTTCTGTTGAAGATATAACTCCCACTTTGCCAGGTCTTTGAGTTTGCTAGAACATCACATCCCATTCCTGACAGAGGCAAGTCTATCCAAGGGTAAGCTGTACCAGCTTCCAGATTACTGCCAGCTGCACTAAACTGAACTAACATGGTTAATTCAGCCTGAATATAAGCTCACAGATTATCACCTGGGTTAGGTGATATGATTCTATGATTCTATATCCAAATCAGAGAGGTTCATGCTATGACCAGGTAATGGGAAGAGCTGCTGCATTACACATATACAGGAGATTTTCTGTCTCTGGAGGTATCAAACTATTTGGTCAGCAAGGGGGGAAAAGAAATAAAAAAAAGTGGATCCAAAATGGTGAGCCTTGTGTTAAAACGCCTCTTGTCAAAAGGCAGGGGAGCCCTGAGAGGATGCTGTGAGCTTGGTGGATTGGGATCTGCAAGCAGCTCCAGCAGAACAGAGGACAAACCTTTTTTCTGGTCTTAGCCACATAATATGTCTTTTCCATTACTAAGGGAGATGCAAGATCCCAGCATGGAACAGGTATTAGTAATTGCCAGAACTCAGCTGGGTAAAGGGGCTGCTCTACTGCTGCCCTATTGTGTGGTTGGGAGTTTGCAATGCACAGCAAAGCGCTGACATGAGCCAAGGACTTCTTCCTTCTTTCCTTTTAGCTTCCCCAGTAAATCTACTCCTGCCTCACTCGCTGTGGATACCACTTCAGCATCAGGCTGAAGGACAAGATGGCCTGAGGCCCAGTCTCCAATTGTCTCTGGACTGGCCCCAAACTTCCCTGGCAGACACTTCAGACGAAGAGCCACGCAGCCTGGGCAGCCACACATCTTAAGCAGCAGCTTCCCCATGTAACCTCTCCTGGCCAAATCATACCCAAGCTCTGAGGTGAGAGAAGGGCTTGGTCTGCCCCCCCCTGCCCAGAGGCACAGTGCTGATGAGGGCTCCCTTCCCCATGAGAACACACTGTGCAGGTGGGGCAGGCACTGCTGGATCCAGCCAGGCACAGGGATGGGGTGGGAAACCCACAGCCATCTCAGCCTGCTCCAGGCTGGTTACCTCAGAGCAGCGAGGGCCTGACCTTCGCGTTTCTTGACAGGGGCAATACAAAGACTACCAGTCCTCCTGAAACACTTCAGCCTCATACACTATGGCCAAGGGCCTCCTTGAGCTACAAAATCCTGGGAAAGTGCAGGCAGAGCTCAACTGGTTCTGATAAAAAGCAGGATGATGTCTGCCATGAGTTCTGGGTGAAGTCTCAGCTCTATTTCAGGTGAAGGACAGCAAGCAGCAGAGACCAGCAGCTGGGAAACACTCCTGTTCAATACTGCAGGTGCACAGAAGGATGAGTGCAGCAAGCAGCACAGGCAGAAAGTTCCCGAGGGCTTAACACACACTGCCCTTGAGCTCCTGACAACTGCATGCTGAGTTCAATGGTCTTAACAGCACCAGTCATACACTTCCAGGCTGCCTTCACCACACTGCCAGCAAGATGGGAGGCAGGAACACCCAGGTGACACCTACTCCACAAAGCTGTCCCTATGGGCCAAGGGGAGGAGAGGAGGGGGTTCCCCAGCTTCTTCACACAGCCCTGGTGAAGGAGAAAGCAGTAATGATTGAATAGGTGCCAACCTTAGTGCAAAGCTGAAGCAGATGGGAAAGGCAGCTCTCAGCTGTCAGCATCCACAGCGTGGTCTTGGGGTTGCTTGTTCCAGCTGTGTTGGGTCACCTGGAAAGACAAGCACACAGATAATCTTCAGCTCAGCTGGGAAATACCCTGCCCACACAAGACAACCTGCTGGCCAGGCAGTAATTGCTCATCTAAGCCAAGCAAGTTTGTGGCATGTGGACAGAACCAAGGGACCCTGAGCATCCCAGCACCTCAAAGATCCTGCCATGTCTTTTACCAGTGCTGAGGTCACTCCTCTGACTACAGCCCTCCCTCCAGGGGTTCCAGTTATCACCCTGGTTTCCTGTGTGACTCCAGGTGGGTACACAGTTGGTTCCCCAGAGAGGGCTGCTATGATTTCTGCCACTGTCTCCCTTCCCCAGATTTCAGTGGGAGGTAAAATCCTTTCTGCACTCTCAGCTTTGTCCTTCTCTACCCACTGCAGCTATACATTACTCCACCACACAGGCTTTGCCAGTACTTAAGTGGGTGTGCTGGCATATGGTTTAGCTGCAAGAACAGGCTCTGGCTGCGGTCTCCACAGGCTACCCACTAAACCACCCCACGGGAACACAGCCAAGGCAAGAAGGGCCAAACTCCACTGCTGGGGAGACACTGCTCCCAACAACCCAAACAATCCAAGCCAAATCCAATACTGTAGCATTTCCCAGGCTACAGTGAAGGGGGAAAATGACAACTGCTTAATAGAAATCTCTGAGGGGTCTGCCAAAACCGTCACAAAGATATCATTTAAGACTCCTCCCCAGGGTTCCAGTGCTGTAATTACAGACTACTTAAGATTGCACTGTGTGTGGGCTAGGTATTTGTGCCCAGCAGGTCCTGAAATTTGGGATGACGTCAGCCTCCTCAAAACTAGGTCTGACATTCCCCCAGCCACAGGCATAATCAGCAAGAGCCGCTTAGGGGCAGTCCCCACTCCCCAGCTTGCCCTCCTGCATGAGCTACCATCCTGCAGTACCACTGGCAGTACAAGACAGCTCTGACCAGAGCTGCAGCAGCAGCAAGCAGAGTGCTGCAGGCAGCTGATCAGCCACGCTGCTGGTCCTCCAGAAGCACAGCCTTTACACTGTGATGCAGGGAGGCACCCCCACACTAGCTTACTGGTGCACTGGTCCTTAAAACAATCCTGAAGGCACCCAGAATGTTTCTGCTTAATGTCACTTGCACTTACACAGCTAGCAGGTCAACCTGCACTGGTATCCCAGGAGAGGTCCCACCTGGAAAATCTACCAGCTGCACCTGCTAGTCACCAGGGCTATGTTTTTGGAGAGCTTACAAGCAGAACAAGTTCCAGTAAGTGTAGCATGTGTATATGTAAATATACATATATTTAAAACCTTCCACCAATTCCCTGCTTTACCACACTACCTTTCAGAGAAGGCTCTCAAAATGCTCTAAGCCTGAGCAGTGATAAGAATTGCTTCAGACATGGCTGAAGTACTGCCACCCACATACTGCTGCAGCACAGGAAGTGACAGCGATGCATCCGACAGGGACAGATTGAAAACACTCCCCAGAAAGAATGCAATTACCCCAAATGGAGTGAGGCCAGGAGATCTGGATTATCACCTCAGCTCTTGCATAAAGGGCTTCACATCTTTGTTCACTTCCAACAAGAAGAATCACAGGGTTGACATCAGCCCTGGCCTGGGACATGGTTTTGTTACTAAAAAGCACTTCCAGCTGAATCACTAACTGCACTTTTTGCAGCACACAGGACTCCTTTGGAAGCTTCCCATCCAAGTATCATTCTACCATCACACTGCTTAGCTGGGGGGAGTGTCCAGGCCACAACACAGGAGAGTATGACTGCAAACCACTGGCCAGTCATGAAAAACCTCTCTGAAATGCAGACCATGTCAGCTCAGCTGCTCTTCGTTCAAGATTCACAACCAGCTGAGGACATTGACAGAAACAGGGGGAAAACATGTTAATTGGCAGCTGGGTATTCACAAGGCCAAGCAAGTGAAACTAAAAAAAAAAAAAAAAAAGAAAAGAGAGGAACAAAGGCAAAGGGAGGATGAAGATTTGCAAGGAAACTTCCCAGTGAAAGAAAATAATTTTTAAACCAAACCTCAAACTTTGTGAGACCAAGTTTTCTGGAGGTTACAGTTACCTGGCTCACTTGCTCATGAGCAAAAGCAAAATGGAAAAACAAAGGAAGAAAGCTGAGCAGAAAACAGGCTCCAGGGAGCAGGGCTTCCAGGCACTGCAGACAGAAGGAAAGCTCAAAAACACATGATGGTGTTACCAGGATGCAGGGATCCACAAAACTCACTGGAGAGGGGGGTCCCTGGGAGTGATGTATGGTGGAGAGGCATCAGGGAAAGCCCTCCCACAGAAGACTCTCACTGCCAAGTAACCCACAAGACCTTCCACAAGCCATCTGTTAACATACAAGTGGCTCCCTTTGGGATTTCTCCTGTGTTACTCTTCACACCTGCCCTGCTTCAAACCTGACACATTAATTCCTCCAGCCATGGAAGTCTCTAATAATTTGATTACAGCTTCATTGACAGTGTGCTGAAGATATCACTTCTCTAACAAATACGGCTTCACTTTTTCTTTTCATATCTCTGGTTGTATACCTACCAATGATTTGTTTTCTTGTTCCAGGAAGCATCCTAGCCCCCAGGCACTGTGCATTTCCACGCAGCACACAATGATGCCTACCAAATCTAAAAGGGGACAAGCATGGGCAGGCCCAGAGGAGTAAGGGCAGGTAAAAGATTGGGGAAGAGTCAAGAGTCATTGACTTTCAAGAGTTGGATCAATAACTGTCATAGAATCATTTAGGTTGGAAAAGACCTTTAAAATCATTGAGTCCAACCGTGTCAGAGACGAGGGTGAGACCAATAGCCCAGCCGAAGTGTAACTACATTGCCGGTGACGAGCTATGGGAAGGCAGGCCACAATCAGAGGGGTTGTGTGCTAGTAAGATTCTTCAGTCTGCTCCACGAGGTGCTGGGTACATGGAAGCACATCTGAAATGCTTCTATACCAATGCACGCAGCATGAGGAACAAGCAAGAAGAGCTAGAAGCCTTGGCTCAGTCCCAGTGCTATGACATCATTGGCATAAGTGAAACCTGGTGGGAAGAGTCCTGTGACTGGTGTGCTGTGATGGATGGTTACAGGCTCTTCAGAAGAGACAGGCAGGGCAGGAGAGGTGGGGGGGTGGCGCTCTATGTAACAGAGGGGTTGGACTATACAGAGCTGTCAGTCAGCGATGACATGGTTGAGAGCCTCTGGGTAAGGATTAAGGGACAAGCAAATAAGGGGGAATGTCACTGTGGGAGTCTACTATAGACCACCCAGCCAGGATGACGCCTTCTTTGAAGAACTAAGAGAGGCTTCTAAATCAACTGCCCTTGTCCTTATGGGGGACTTCAACTTGCCAGACGTCAACTGGGAACACCACACAGCTGATACCAGCAGGTCCAGGAGTTTCCTGAAACATCTCGATGACAACTTCCTGGTACAGGTATTAAAGGAGCCAACGAGAAAAGGTGCCCTCCTAGATCTGTTACTCGTGAAGAGAGAAGGTCTCATAGGGGAAGTGGCGATTGGTGGCCGTCTTGGCCATAGTGACCATGAAGTGGTAGAATATAAAATCTTTGGTGATAGGAGGAAAACTGCCACCAAAACTTCAACCCTGGATATGGGGAGAGCAGACTTCAGGCTGCTCAGGGAACTAGTCAGTCAGGTCCTCTGGGAAACTGCTCTTGAAGGCATCAGGGTCCATCAGTGCTGGTCACTTTTTAAGGGCCACCTCCTAAGAGCTCAGGAACAGGCGATTCCAAGATGCCGCAAGTCAAGCAGGCGGGGCAGAAGGCCAGCTTGGCTGAACAGGGATCATCTTCTAGAGCTTAGGCAGAAAAAGAAAGTGCATGCCTGCTGGAAGCAGGGTAAGGCAACATGGGAGGACTACAGGGATGCTGCTCGCCTTTGTAGGGAGAAAATTCGTGCGGCCAAAGCTCAGTTAGAGTTGAAGCTGGCCAGTACTGGGGGGGACAATAAAAAGTGCTCTTTTAAGTACGTTAATAACAAAAGGAGGACCAGAGAGAATATTGGCTCATTGCTCGACGAGAATGGTCACCTTACAAACAGGGACATAGACAAAGCAGAGACCTTGAATGGCACCTTCGCCTCTGTCTTCAACACTGATGACGGGCTCTGGGACCCCAGTTGCCCCGAGTTGGAGGACCATGACTGCGGTAACGATAAACTCCCAGCTGACCCCGAACTTGTGCGGGACTTGCTGCTCCACCTGGATGCATACAAGTCCATGGGGCCCAATGGGATTCATCCCAGGGTGCTCAGAGAGCTGGCTGATGTCATTGCGAGACCTCTCTCAATTATTTTTCAACGGTCTTGGGAATCTGGAGAGGTCCCAGTCGACTGGAAGCTGGCAAACGTTGTTCCAATCTTCAAGAAGGGCAAGAAAGACGACCCTGGTAATTACAGGCCTGTCAGTCTCACTTCAGTGCCTAGTAAAATTATGGAGAAAATTGTGCTGGGAGTTATCGAAAAACACCTGAAGGACAACGCAGTCATTGGTCACAGCCAACACGGGTTCGTGAGAGGAAGGGCCTGTTTAACAAACTTAGTTTCCTTTTATGACAAGGTCACCCATCTAGTTGACCAAGGCAAGCCAGTTGATGACTTTTTTTTTAGATTTCAGTAAAGCTTTCGATACTGTCTCTCACAGCATCCTTCAGATGGTGAAGGGTCTAGAGGGGAAGACATATGAGGAGAGGCTGAAGTCCCTTGGTTTGTTCAGCCTAGAGAAGAGGCGACTGAGGGGAGACCTCATCATGGCCTACAGCTTCCTCACAAGAGGGAGCAAAGGGGCAGGTGCTGATCTCCTCCCTCTGGTGACCAGTGATAGAACCCAAGGGAACAGCATGAAGCTGTGACAGGGGAGGCTTAGGTTGGATATCAGGAAAAGGTTCTTCACTGAGAGGGTGGTCAGGCACTGGAACAGGCTCCCCAGGGAAGTGGTCACAGCACTGAGCTTGACTGAGTTCAGGAAGCATCTGGATAATGCTCTCAGTCACATGCTCTGATTTGGCTGGTCCTGTGTGGAGCCAGGAGTTGGACTCGATGATCCTTATGGGTCCCTTCCAACTCAGGATATTCTATGATTAACCTAACACTACTAAACCATGTCCCTAAGCACCACATATACATGTCTTTTAAATACCTCCAGGGATGGTGACTCAAACACTTCCCTGGACAGCCTGTTCCAATGCTTGACAACCCTTTTGGTGAAGAATTTTTTTCCTAATATCCAATCTAAACCTCCCCTGGAGCAACTTGAGGCCATTTCCTCTTGTCCTATCACTTGTTACTTGGGAGAAGAGACCAATACCCACCTCACTACAACCTCCTTTGAGGAAGTTGTAGAGAGCAATAGGGTCTCCCCTCAGCCTGCTCTTCTCCAAGCTAATCCACCCCAGTTCCCTCAGCTACTCTTGACTTGTGCTCTAAACCCTTCATAAGCTTTGTTGCTCTTCATTGGACATGCTCCAGCATCTCAATGCCTTTCTTGTAGTGAGGGGCCCAAAACTGAACATAGTACTCAAGGTGCGGCCTCACCAGTGCCAAATACGGGGGGGGGAATTAAAAAAAAAAAATAAATCACTACCCTAGTCCTGCTGGCCACATTGTTTCTGATGCAAGCCAGGATGCTGCTGGCCTTCTTGGCCACCTGGGCACACTGCTGGCTCATGTTCAGAAAGCTGTCAACCAACACCCCCAGGTCTTTTTCCTCTTCCCCAAGCCTGTAGCGTTGCCTGGGGTTGTTGTGACCCAAGTCCAGGACCTGACACTTGGCCTTGATAAACCTCATACAGTTGGCCTCAGCCCATCGATCCAGCCTGTCCAGATCCCTCTGCAGAGCCTTCCTACCCTCAAGCAGATCAACACTCCCACCCAATTTGGTGTCATCTGCAAACTTATTGAAGGTGCACTCAATCCCCTCGTCCAGATCACTGATAAAGATATTAAACAAAACTGGCCCCAATACTGAGCCCTGGGGAACACCACTTGTGACCAGCCACCAACTGGATTTAACTCCATTCACCACAATTCTTTGGACCCAGCCATCCAGCCAGCTTTTTTACCCAGCTAAGAGTGCACCCATCCAAGCCATGAGCAGCCAGTATCTCCAGAATGCTGTGGGAAATGTTGTGGATGTTGTCTACCTAGACTTTAGTAAAGCCTTTGACACCATTTCCCTCATCCATTAAGCAGGTCACCTTGTCATAGAAGGAGATCAGGTTAGTCAAGCAGGACTTGCCTTTCATAAACCCATGCTGACCGGGCCTGATCACCTGCTTGTCCTGTACGTGCCACGTGATGGCACTCAAGATGATCTACTCCATAACCTTCCCCAGCACCAAGGTCAGACAGACAGGCCTGTAGTTCCCCGGATCCTCCTTCTGGCCCTTCTTGTAGATGGGCGTCACGTTGGCTAACCTCCAGTCACCTGGGACCTCCTCGGTTAGCCAGGACTGCTGATAAGTGATGGAAAGTGACTCAGTGAGCACTTCCGCCAGCTCCCGCAGTACCCTTGGGTGGATCCCATCCGGCCCCATAGACCTGTGTGTGTGTGTCTCAGCGGTGTAGCAGGTTGCAAACCATTTCCCCTTGGATTATGGGGGCTTCACTCTGCTCCCCGTCCCTGTCTTCCAGCTCAGGGGGCTGGGTACCCAGAGAACAACTGGTCTTATTGCTAAAGACTGATGCAAAGAAGGCATTAGGTACCTCAGCCTTTTCCTCCTCCTTTGTCACTATGTTTTCCCCTCATCCAACAATGGATGGAGATTCTCCTTAGCCTTCCTTTTATTGCTATCTTCTTGAACCACCCTCAGACTCAGAAGCAGTGGGAAAGGTCTGGGTGTCTCTGTCCTCTGCTACTCAGCGCAGCTATGCCAAAACATGCCAGGGCAAGCAGCTGGTAGCAAACAGCAAGAAGGAAGACCAGCAGTACAGATGTGTTTCCCTGCCCTCAGAGGTCCATTGAACTCATGGAGGGAGCTTCCTTTCCTCCTGCTGCTGTGCGTGCTCAGAAGACTTGAAACTGTTGAGGAAACAGAGGCTGGGAAACCTCAGCACCACAGCAGAGGGAGAGTATATGGACTAGGGGCTTTATCTGCCTTGGAGGAAGCCGCCAGGAGTGAAACAGTGATCCTACCAGTAAAATTAAGACTATACATTACTCTCTAAAGTCTGTTTCTGCAAAGAGGGCAGACGTGAAGAACAGAGCATTGAGAGCTGCTCTGCCCAGCTTGCTGCAAAGGCAGGGGAGCCCCTCAGCGAGCCACACTTCAAACAGCAGGGTCCCCAAAGTCAGTGCAAGTTGAACCCCTCCAGCTTTTCTTCTGGCAGTGGGTAAGAAGCCTCTCACACGGGGAACAGAAACAAGGCGAGTGGCAGCACTGAAACAACCCCAGCTCTGCCCCACTTGCAGGCCAGACCTCGGTCCACATACATGCCCAGCTTCCCAAGGACAGCCAGCTCTATGGCTGGGGCAACAGGAGGGCTCTGTGGTCCCTGCTCATCCTGGCCACCCCGGGGTCCATAGGAAGGGATGCATTCAGGGCCCACAAGAGTCAGCAGGAACCCAGCAAAACATCACAGGAGCAGCCACTGCAGACAAAGCAGAGGTAGGTGCTGCCTCCTCTGCAAGGGACGCTGCAGTGGCAACATCCCACTCTGATCCCAACCCTGTACCTACCTCCCTGCCCACCTAGCTCCCACCACTGCCCTGCCCTCAGCTCAGGCAGGGCTGCCAGAAGGCTGCAGATCCCAGCCTGCCAAGATGCACAAACCAGCAACTGGGCTGCACGGAGGGAGCTGCATGCTGGGACACATAGTCCCTACCAGGGCCCCACAGCTCACTTACACCAAGACCTGCACCATGTGAATTGCTGCTATGAAATAAGACAGCAATAAGGCTTTACAGGATGACTTTATTCTCCAGGTCCTCAACCCCTTTCTAAAGCAGAACCCAACCAAAAGCAGCTCTAGTACTGTCACATTAGGAGTTTTCTCCTGTTTCACCTGCCAGACCTTGTTCACCTTCTGCATGTGTTACTAAGTTCACCAAGACTCTCCTTTACGTCAGGGTTCAATCCTGCTACACTCTCCACAAGGTCACAACTCCCCCTCTTTCCGAAGGCTAATGGAGAGAATTCAGGCAGATAAGGACAGGGCCATAACCAGATCTTTGCTTGCATGATGTTTTTCAAAAAGGCACTGAGTAGAAGTGACTTTTAAAATACCCTAAGATGCAGCATGGCATTCCTCTACCATACACTTTCCACAGCAGCACCAAACTCCACGTTCCTTCCTTAAAAAAATTTAAAAAAAAGTCTGGAAACCCTGGAGATAAGTCTATGCCCCTTGTACACATCACTAGACAGGTCATGTTCATGGGTGGGTTGCGAACAAGCCCACAGCCCCAGCTCCCATCACACAGCCATCCCTTCTGTCTTCCCTAATGCACAGCAGCTCTGCTCACACTTTCTAAATGTAACATCTGGGACTGCCAAGAGTACACTGCGTACTGCCCACGTGATTTCTGTGGAAATCGAGTGCCTCAGCCACAGCAAAATGCTTGAAAACCTCACCAGGTCTGCAGCTGCTCATTTTGTGTGAGTAAACGTCCCCGCGAACCGTCCTTCCGCCCACGGTGGCTGTCACCAGAGGGCAGCAGGCCTCTCGCCGCGGATGCTGAGGATTCACATCCGCTCCAACACTGTTTTCACAGCCCCACGCTGAAGGCTGTGATTTACCCACGGGGCAGATGCCAGCCAAGCAGGCGCTGGACGAGCCACGTCTCCCGCTCCCTGCCTCGATGGGCTGTGCGGCAGAGCCACGGCACAGCAGCTCTGGGCCTCCAGCAAGGCCCTACCACCACAGACCATCCAGCAGGGACAAGAACAAGCAGCGAGTCCCAGCTGGGGCTGGGTTTGAGCTGATGCTCTGGAGGAGGAAGAGACCCCATCCTGTTCACAGATCTGTAGACAGGCTGCCCATGCCATAGAAGAGAGGACATAGCCTCAGTGGGCAAGACCAGGGACAGCACAGCCTCCCTGAGATGCTAGGGGCCTTTGCAGAGGGGCTAGGAACTAGGATGGGGGAGCATTCCTCAAGCAGAGCCTGCACTGCCCCAGCCACACTGCACATCCTCCTGGGTAGCAGCCCTATTCACAGCCCTGCCGTGCCCCACCCTCCAAACTCCCCTCAGACCTGCCTCTGCCAGACCTTCCTATCACAGCCTTCTCAAAGCCACAGCATCCCTGGGCACCAAAACCTTCCAGCAGAAGGTGGGCACAGCCCCCACCCTCCCCAAGCCCTTCTCTGATCACATCACCGCCTGCTGCCCACCCTCCTGGCATCTCCTGCCACAGCTTCCCACGGTCCCAGGTCCCATGCTGGTCCCAGGATGCCCGACCACAGCCCTCCCGGTTCTGCCCCGTCACGGCCCCCCATCCCGGTCACGGCCCCCCCTCAGCTCTCGCCCATCTCAGTCAGGGCCCCCGGGCTGTGGGCCCCCCCTAACCGCAGCTGCCCTCAAACCTTCTGGAAGCGAAAGACTGGGGAAGGGGACGAGGTGCATTAACCCTTCCCACGCCAGGCAGGCAACCCGACCTCCCCGCCATACCCACCGACATCCCCGCCGCCAGCACAGCTCCAACTGCTATACTGCTCCGGCCATTCCTTCCGTGTATCAGCAGGGACACACCCACCTCCCCCGCGCTGATTGGTGCGCTGGGCGGGACACACCGAGGGGCGAGGCGAGCGGTGGGGCCATGCGGCCAATGGGTGAGCGAGGAGGTAGTGACGCGAGCGCCAAAATCCCACCCCCTGCCCGCCCCCTCCACGTGCGGGTATGTGATGACAGCGGGGAAGGGGCGGTCTCAGGCAAAGCGTCTTCTCATTGGCTGCCAGCGGCAGGGGCGGGGACTGACTCAGCGCTGGGGGGGCTGCCATTGCCTTGACCCTTCGCCTCTGCCCCGCGGCCAGGCTGACCTTTAACCTCTGACCCGACGCTAGCCCATCCGGACAGCGCTGGGCCCGAACACGACCCCACGGGCACCCCCCAGACACCATGGACATGGTGTGTCTCAGCCCCACAGACATAGCCTGTTCGGAATCCCACAGACACCACATCCCCAGCCCCATGGGCATGGCATGTTCCAGCCCCATGGGCATAGCCCCTCCTGACCTCAGGGCATGGCACGTCCCACCCCGTGGACACACCCACACGTGTGGTATGTCCTAGCCCCACGGACACAGCCCCCCCAGCCCCACAGGCATGGCATCCCCCAGGTGGGATCATCAGGGTGTCCCCTGACCCATGGACATGGCCCAAGCGGGACCACCTGTCCCCTGCCCCCACGTGGTGTTGGTGCCCCATGGGACCAGCCTGCCAGCAACCCATGCAGCCAGGCTGGGAAATGGCAGTGCCGGGCTGTGCCAGAGCCAACTGGTGGCACAGGAACCATGGGGACAATTGCCCCCAGGAAATGATTGCTCAGAAATATTTAAGCACCAAGCAATTGTGGGGCACCCGGGGCTCTGCCACCCACCAGCAGGGACTCAGGCCAGACCTGCTGCCCCTGGAGCTCACCAGCCTGATCATGGGCCATTTGGGTCAGGGAAAAGACTCCTTGACTTCAACAAGTTTGGGTGAAACTCCGCAAAAAACAGCCCCCGCAGCCGACTCACCTCTCTCCTCAGTGAGCTGCAGCTGCAACACTGCTCTAAAAATAGCAAGGACTGGTACTGTCAAATGATAAATATAACCAAGATCTCATCTTCTGATAGCGCTAGTGTGCAGCGAGCTGGATATGAACTGGCAGCGCATCGGCTTGCTGCCAGTCTGGGGGCATTATTTTCGGAGGTGCTGTCATGGACAAAGCTGCACTGGGCACTCTCCGGGAATAGCTGTGTGCAGGGAGGCAGCAGGATGGCCGGTCATTTCCTGCCCTTGGCCTACACATGCTTTTCTGAAGGGAGAAGTGGCAGCTTGATGCACTGCTACGTGGCTGTACCTTGTCTCTTCCTGGGGCCTCAATCTGCTGTTGTAGGGGATTTCTCATTAAATATCCCCTGGCTGGTCCTAGTTTCGGGTTGTGGGCCGTTAAAGGGTATTTAATATATGGAGCATTTTAATTTCTGAGTGTGATGACAGGAACACGCGATCCTCCAGTGCTCCTGGTGGTTTAGGAACCACTGCCTTAAACCACGCGTGTGCAAGTGCCGGTTTCAGGGAGGAAGAGCCTGGGAGATTGAATTTCCCCATGCCCCTCCTCATCCCTCACAGCACAGGTTTCCTACACGCTCCCAGGGCAATATTTAGCTTTTCTGCCCTTTGACCTCATGTGTCAGCTCTGCTGAGCTGGTGAGAAGCTCTGGTGTCCATCTGGGGCAGGAGAAGAGGCCATGGAAACCAAAGACGGGCTGAAAATGGCTCGGTCCCTATCACATGGCCACTTGTAATGATGTAGAAAAAATAAGGGTTAAGACTGTGCAAAGTATACGCCACCTCAAGTATCCTTAACAGTATGTTCTGAAACTACAGTAACCAGGATAGGATCTCTCAATGAACCAAGGATTTAGAACAATAGGACCCTTCAAAGTATTCTTTCCCTATTGTACGTGTATATAAAATATATCTAGCCTTGGAAGAGTATCAAGAAATAGTGTATCCTCAACTCACCTGTATTGATTTTAATACTAAAATGTACACCCCTTTGTGAATAATGAGCATGCTAATTAGAAGACCTCCCCAAATGTTTGAAACATGAAGTAAAATGCATATGTATGGTGAAGGCGGGTGAAAGGTGGTTAAGGAAGTGTAAGAACACCAATCAGCTACATCTTGTTATTATAAAAAAGGCACACTTGATGTACTCGGTGTGCCAGCTGGTGTTAGATGCCTGGCACCCTATTCTGGCCAGAATTCAAATAAACAAATATCTTGACTCTGTGTGTGATTGGCTTTTTGCACACCGAGTGAAGAACCCAGGTTTGGGACAACATTTTTGGAAACCCAGATGGGACAGCCATAAGGCCTTGCCCGGATCATCTTGCCTACCCTGCTGGCAGAGAAAGGATCAGACAGGACTGCAAGTGTGCACCAACCAATTTGATCGGGGACTCCTCCGGGTCCCCTCAGGTGCTGGGACAGTGAGCAACTCAAAGGTGCAATGTCCAAGAAAGATATTTGTGCAAGGGTGAAAGGGGGGCCAACTCCTGGTTTGGAGAGTATTTAATTATTTTCTGCGGAATAAAGTCACACGTAGATGCTTGTTAACAGGGGTAAAAGTTACCTTTGCTGACAAAGTGAGGAAATAAAGTCAGAGCCAAGTGTGCACCAGAGGTACGAGTTATGGGAACAAGCCAATCCACGATCCCTCCCTGTAGCCCTTTAGGATGCATCCTGAAAAATTAGAATAAATTTGGGGGTGATCCAATGACTAAAGATAAAATGAAGAGTTATTGTAATCAAGGGAGGCCAAATTATAAGCTAGATGATGATGAATGGTGACTGGAAAATGAGTCTTTACAACTTAATACTATATTGCAATTAATGTTGTTTTGTCATCAACTTGGGAAGTGGGATGAAGTGCCTTATGTTGATGCATTTAAGACTTTGTTTAGGAAACCGGATATTCAAAAAAGTGTGAGATAGAAGGGGATATGTTAATGCCATGCATTGAAGAAAAGGAAAGGAAGCAAGGAGTTGTTTGTTGTGGGACAGATGAAAAAGAAGATGTGCAGATGTTGGTTCCCTCCTCTCCACCTCCATACAATACAGGAAGGGACAAGTAAAGATAATCCAGAAACGAATGAAGGGAGGGAACAAACGGGAAGTGAAAGTTTTAGTCCCATCTCCAGCAGGACCCAGGGACATTCTCAGCCAGTGATACAAGCACCTCTAAGACAAGCAATAGGGACTGATGGTATGCCTGTCTTTGTACGTGTCCCCTTTACTACTTCTGATCTATTAAATTGGAAACAATCTGTTGGGTCTTATAGGGAAAATCCTGAAGGAATGTATCAGCTTTTAGAAACTATGATGCTGACTCATAATCCTAATTGGGGAGATATGCAGTCTCTATTGAACACCTTTTGCACTGTCAAAGAAAAAAGAATGGTATTAAAGTGAAAGAAGGAGGAAGGAAGAATAGACAGGAAGATCCCGATGAATATTTGCCTCTAAGAGAGGATCCAGAATGGGATCCAAATATGGGAATGGGAAAAGCCAAATTGAAACAATACCAGTGTTGTCCCGAAATGTGGGATCTTTACCCAGTATGCAAAACCAATTCACACACAGGGTCAAGGTATTTGTTTATTTCACGGCTGTGCAGAGATGGGTGCTAGGTGGTCACTCCACAAAGCTAGCACACCAGTTACAGTTACATTGTATATTTATACAGTCCAAGGTGTTCCTCCTATTAGTCACACCTTCTTAACTACAATCGGTTAACTCTTTTCTTGCTTCCATTTAAAGATACAGTACCTTCTAAATTCACTGCGCATGTTCGGTGAGTAGGGGCCTTTATCTGGGGAGAGGGTGTATTCAGCACCGGAGATCTGGTTTTCATATTATAACGAGGCAGTTCACTCTAAGGACACCAATTAGAGGAATTTTGCTGACTTCTTACTCTCGATGATGTACATCTTGTTTTTAACAAGTGTTCCTCTGTTCAAGGTTCCTTTGCTACATCTTATCTAAGTATACCTCATTCTAAGATAAACAATGTTCTTCATGAAATTAAATTGGGTATGTGGTATGTTAGTTACGTTAACTGTGTCAGCTAGGCATCAGTTACGTTAATTATGTCCTTAAGCAGCTAGGCATCACCAGCAGCTGATACTATATGGAATACAGCATGGGGTCCCCAAACTGAAAAAACTAAGCTATATGAAGTTAGGCAAGAACCTGATGAAAGCCCGTCGGCTCTCTATGAGAGATTATGTAAAGTAGCTAAGAAACAGACTGATTTGAACTCAGAGGAAGAGGCAAATCAAAAGATGTTTAATATGTTGTTCATAGGTCAGTCATCACAGGATATAAGGAAAAAGTTGCAGAAAGTAGATGGAGCAGGGGGAATGTCTATTTCTCAGTTAATTGAGATTGCTTATAAAGTATATAACAACAGAGAAGAGCAGAAGAATAAAGAACAGGCAAGTATGAAACTATGAGCCTCCCTTTTAGCGGCAGCAATAGTAGATAGAAGAGGTGGACCAAGAGGAAGGGGAAGAGTAGATTGTGGAGAAAGGGGTGGTCGTGGAGAACGAGGTAGAGGTGCAGGAATTTGAATCCAAATCCCAGTGTTCAAAGAATGCAGAAGGATGGTGGATAACTCCAAATCAGCAGGTTTGCACTACAGCCAAAATGATGGAAACCCTCCTTAAGAAGTTACATGAAGAAACTCATATGGGAGCAGACGCTATGATAAGCAGTGTTAAAAGATATGCCATAGGACCAAAAATGCAGAAAAATGCAGATGCAACAGTAAGAAGATGCTGAACTTGTTGTGCGAATAACCCCCAGGGAGCACTGGCAAATAGATTTCTCTCAGTTGCCAAAGTATAGACAATATAAATATCTACTTGTTTTGGTAGATACCTTTTCAGGATGGCCAGAAGCTTTCCCTTGCCACACCAATCAGGCCAGAGAGGTTGTTAAAGCACTATTAAAGGAAATAATCCCTAGATTTTGGAATTCCTGAGGGGCTATCTTCAGATAATGGGCCTCATTTTATTTCAGTAGTCCAGGGAGTGTCACAGTTTCTTCAATTTAAGTGGGATTTACACACTCCCTGGAGACCACAGTCTAGTGGAAAGGTGGAAAAAATGAACCAGACCCTTAAGAGGCAGATCTCAAAGTTGTGTCAGGAAACCCAGCTCAAGTGAATAGATGTTTTACCAATTGCCTTGATGAGAGTTAGAATCACCCTGCGAGTAAGGGAAGGAGTGAGTCCTTTTGAAATATTATATGGGAAACCATGTCCAGTTAAAAGTATAGAAACTCAAAGTGACCAAATGCATGTCAAAGGAGAAGGAATGTTAAGGAATTATTTGCTGTCTCTTTCGCGTGTTTTATCATCTTTACACAGGTATCTCAATCTCCTTTGCCCCTGGATACGCCAGTACACAACTTTCAACCTAGAGACTTGGTTTCTATTCGAATCTGGAAAGATGAGCCGCTGAGGGAGAAGTGGAAAGGACCTTACATATTCCTGTTGACCACCTATACCAGCATAAAAGTGGAAGGAATCAGTTCTTGGGCCCACTACACACGAGTCAAACCAGCCCCTCTGCCAGAATCTGAAGATGAGTGGAGAGCCATCCCGGAGGGACCATTAAAAACTGTACTGTTGCACAATCCTGTTGTAAAATGAGAGGATACATATTCTTGTTCTCTTTCCAAGTTGCAGGATCAACTGTATTTTTCCAGAAATGGCTCAGATTAGAGAAGACACATTGAGAAATAGAGCTGCCATTGATTATCTGCTCTTAAGACACAACCATGGATGTGAGGAGTTTAAAGGAATGTGTTGTTTCAATTTCACAGATAACTCTCAAATAATAGAAGAAGATATACGAAAATGAAAAGATTTGGCCTCAAATTTTAAGGAACGAGAAGGACTGGATTTTTCGTGGTTAACGTCTTGGTTACCTAATCTGAATTGCCTAAACCACTATTCTTGATGGCTATGCTCATACTGATTATATTACTGTTAAGTTGTTGTATGATCCACTGCCTGCTAATATGTATGGATTTAGGTAAGACTATATTAAGTGTGGTGGGTTGACCCTGGCTGGAGGCCAGGTGCCCACCAGAGCTGCTCTATTACTCCCCCTCCTTCACTAGACAGGGGAGAAAAGGTATAACGAAAAGCTTATGAGTCGAGATAAGGACAGGGAGACATCACTCACCAATTATCGTCACAGGCAAAACAGACTGAATGTAGAGAAAAAATCATCTAATTTATTACCAAGCAAAACAGAGTAGAGGAATGAGAAATAAAATCAAATCTTAAAACACTTCCCCCCACCCCTCCCTTCTTCCTGGGCTTAACTTCAGTCCTGGTTTCTACCTACTCCCCCCTCAGCGGCACAGGGGGACAGGGAATGGGGTTACGGTCAGTTGACCACACGTTGTTTCTGCCGCTTCTTCATCCTCAGGGGGAGGACTCCTCACATTCTTCCCCTGCTCCAATGTGGGGTCCCTCTCACAGAGGACAGTCCTCCATGAACTTCTCCAACGTGAGTCCTTCCCAAGGGCTACAGTCCTTCATGAACTGCTCCAGCGTGGGTCTCTCCCATGGGGTGCAGACCTTCAGGAGCAGACTGCTCCAGCGTGGGTCACAAGTCCTGCCAGCACACCTGCTCCAGCATGGACTCCTCTCTCCACAGATCCACAGGTCCTGCCAGGAGCTTGCTCCAGCACAGGCTTCCCACGGGGCCACAGCCTCCTTCAGGTGCCTCCACCTGCTCTGGTGTGGGGTCCTCCACAGGCTGCAGGTGGAATCTCTACACCCCCTCATCCTTCCTCCATGGGATGCAGGGGGACAGCCTGCTTCACCATGGTCTTCACCACGGGCTGCAGGGGGATCTCTGCTCTGGCGCCTGGAACACCTCCTCCCCCTCCTTCTGCACTGACCTTGGTGTCTGCAAAGTTTCTCACATCCTCTCACTCCTCCCTCTGGCTGCAAAAGCTCCCACTAGGTTGTTTGTTTTCCTTCTTAAATATGTTATCACAGAGGCGCTGATTGGCTCAGCCTTGGCCAGTGGCGAGTCCGTCTTGGAGCTGGCTGGCATTGGCTCTATCAGACACAGGGGAAGTTTCTAGCAGCTTCTCACAGAAGCCACTCCTGTAGCCCTCCTGCTACCAAAACCTTGCCACGCAAACCCAATACAGAACTAGAAAACCCCAACAAATAATGATGACAAAATTGGAAGACAACCCATTCTCCAAGCAAATTGATCAAAAAGAATTGGAGAACAAACTTTTTGGAAAGTATATGTGTCGTGAAATAAGGTTTTGTTACAGGGCTTTGGTTTAACAGCAATTTAGAATACATTAATATTTGTGATAGATCACTAGATTAGTTTGTATAATTATTAACAGCACTTAATCATCAGCCAATTTAACAGAATGATTCAATGGAATTTGTTACAATCAAAATAGCAACTTAAAGATTCGAAAATGGCAAAGGTCACCTGAAACTTACAGCAGAGTTACACACACAGATGGGGGTTAAATCAAAGCATACCTGCAGACAGGCAGACAAACAATCCTGGATCAAATTACACACAGACAGACACGAAATTACACACACACAGAGATAAATAATTCTGAACCAATTGCATGCATGCACACACAGAGGTTAACCTATGATTAAAATTTCCCTTTTCATGAGTTTCATAAATTACTCAATTTTCCGTGCCGGCATTCATCAATGGACAGTCAGTGAACCTCGTGAAATCAAGCCTTTGAGTCCTTGCAAAATTGTTGATGGACGACCTTTCAATCCTCGCAAAATCTACCCTGAGAGGCGTTCCAGCTCAGAGGGAGATACTGGGTCACGCAGCCTGCTGCAGTCCGGGAGAGCTCAAAAGGTCTCACTTTTGGATCGCTATTTATAGGATCTAGAGATGATTTGCTTTGGTCAGTATTCTCCATTCTGGCTACATTTCGTGCTGAGTCATTCTGGTAGACAATTCTGACAGCAGATGGCCCAAGTGTGGCCAGGGGGTGCCTGGCCACCCCAGCTCCAGGCTACTGCACTTGTGACCAAGATAACAGCACAACAGGGCTCGTCCTAATGTTCTTACTATTCAGGTATGTCCTGGGTTTGGCTACGATAGAGTTAATTTTCACCAGAAGCTGGGAGGGGATGCAGCCGGGACAGGTGACTCAAACTAGCCAAAGGGGATATTCCATACCATGTGACTTCATGCTCAGCATAAAAGTGGGGCTAGTCAGGGAGGGGTGGTGTGGCTGGCTCCTGGATGTGCTGGGCTGGATGTTCAAAGAGAGGGCTCCTTCCACACATCATGCACCCGATGCTACATGGAGTAAGTGGGTTGCACTGATCACACAAGGGGCTAGAATAGGAAGCCCCAATCATCCAGGAATTCTGGAAGTGATCACAGACTGGTCAGAAGGCAATGATGTCAGAATGTCACCAGGAGGAGGTGACACATGCTGAAGAAGCCTCATTACATAATAAACTAACAGAAGATGAGAAGCCATATGCCCTGTTCACTGATGGGTCCCGTTGCATCGTGGGAAAGCATCGGAGGTGGAAGGCTGCTGTATGGAGTCCTACACGGCGAGTCGCAGAAGCTGCTGAAGGAGAAGGTGAATCGAGCCAGTTTGCAGAGGTGAAAGCCATCCAGCTGGCTTTAGACATTGCTGAAAGAGAAAAGTGGCCAATGCTGTACCTCTATACTGACTCATGGATGGTGGCCAATGCCCTGTGGGGGTGGTTACAGCAGTGGAAGCAGAGCAACTGGCAACGCAGAGGCAAACCCATCTGGGCTGTCTCATTGTGGCAAGATATTGCTACCTGGTTAGAGAAGCTGGTTGTAAAGGTACGTCATGTAGATGCCCACGTACCCAAGAGTCGGGCCACTGAGGAACATCAGAACACCCAGCAGGTGGATCAGGCTGCCAAGATTGAAGTGGCTCAGGTGGATTTGGCCTGGCAGTGTAAGGGTGAATTATTTATAGCTCGGTGGGCCCATGACACGTCAGGTCACCAAGGAAGAGATGGAACATATAGATGGGCTTGTAACCGATGTGTTTAACTTTTTTAACCATGGTGATGGGATCAAGATGAGATTATTAGCAATAGTAGGGAATGAGAAAATATTTTAGGAATGAGGACCTGAGAGCTTGGTGGTACCATGGAACTGATAAACTGTGTGGTCGGTATGTACCATGGAACTGATAAACTGCATTATTGGTACGTGAGCCAAATAATATTTCATTTTCTGTCAAAATCATGTCCTTTGAGTGAACTTTGTTCATTATAATCTCATTATAATACCAAAACACACCTCCATGCTAAAAACTACCCACCTCCAAGGTACGACCACCCCTCACTGGGCATGCTCTCTGAATTTCTTTAAGTATATAGCTTTAAAAGCAAAGCGAGAAAGTTTTACACCAATCATAATGAAGTAACTATGTAACTATGTGATGTAATTGTGACCATGTGTGTATTGAGAATATAAATATGTGCGTGTTCGTAGGCTAGGTATGCACGTTGGGTGGAACTATCCCCCGTGCATCCAGCGCTGCAATAAAGAATGCCTGCCTTTTAACACTCCATTGGTGTTACGAGGTTTATTCCCGGATTTCGGTGACAGGCTCGTGATCGAGGGTTGGACTTGAGCATGGACGCCATCTCACAGGTCATCCATCAATGTGAAACGTGTGCCGCAATCAAGCAAGCCAAGCGGGTAAAGCCTGTCCGGTATGGAGGACAATGGCTGAAATATAAATATAGGGAGGCCTGGCAGATTGACTACATCACACTCCCACAAACCCGCCAAGGCAAGTGCTATGTACTTACAATGGTGGAAGCAACCACTGGATGGCTGGAAACATATCCTGTGCCCCATGCCACTGCCCGGAACACCTTCCTGGGTCTTGAAAAGCAAGTCCTGTGGCGACATGGCACCCCAGAGAGAATTGAGTCAGACAATGGGACTCACTTTCGGAACAACCTCATAGACACCTGGGCCAAAGAGCATGACATTGAGTGGGTCTATCACATCCCCTATCATGCAGCAGCCTCTGGAAAAATCAAATGATACAGTGGACTGCTAAAGGCTACCCTGAGAGCAATGGGTGGTGGGACCCTCAAACACTGGGACACACATTTAGCAAAGGCCACCTGGTTAATTAACACTAGGAGGGTCTACCAGTCAAGCTGGCCCTGCCCAATCAAACCTTTTAAGTACTGTAGAAAGGGATAGAGTTGTCATAGTACATATGAAGAATATGCTGGGGAAGACAGTCTGGGTTAGCCCTGCTTCAGACAAAAGCAAACCCATCCTAGGGATAGCTTTTGCTCAGGGACCAGGGTGCACTTGGTGGATGATGCGGAAGGATGGGGAAGTCCGATGTGTATCTCAAGGGGATCTGATTTTGGGTGAGAATAGCCAATACATTATATTGTCTGTTGTTAATTGCTAAATAACCCTGTCATTTTGATATCTTGCATCGAATTTAAAAGTTAATCATGATTCTGTAGCTAAGAAGTTACAGGTAGTTCTTCATAGTTTCATAGTTAAGAATGTTACGGATAGTTTTTCATAGTTAAGGATGTTACTGATTGCTTTGTAGATAGTTGCTAGGTACTACTAAGGATGGCTATTGTACAGTCCTACCCCTATGTTAGTTAATATTTATCCAAACAATGTATCAATTAAGATGTGATTGTCAAGAGGTAGAAGCATAACTGATAAATCATTAGTCTGATCAACAGACCCTGAAGAACCATTTGGAAGTGCCAGAAGTATTGAGACTAGGCGAAAGGTAATTTAGGCCAAGGTCTCTGCGACCACCGACCCATGAGCCCCCCTGTTAGTCAAGTGGCACTGGGGGTGCTGACACAGAAATTGGGAAGCTGGAAGAGACCAGTGGAATACTTTTCCAAACAACTGGATGAAGTCAGTAAAGGTTGGCCCGCCTGCTTGCGAGCAGTAGCGGCGACTATAACCCTACTTGAGGAATCTCGAAAACTAACCCTGGGCCAACCAATTACTGTATTTGTACCTCATGCTGTATTGTCCCTTCTTGAAAATAAGGGACACCACTGGATATCCCTGAGTAGGATAGCTAAATATCAAGCTGTGCTGTTAGAACAAGATGATGTCATACTTTCTTTGACCTCCACCTTGAATCCTGCCACCTTACTCCCAATCTCTGAGTCTGATGAACTGCAACATGATTGTGTAACCACTATTGAACAAGTGTATTCCAGCAGGCTGGACCTATAAGATGAACCCCTACCTGATGCCAAAGCGGAGCTCTTCACTGACGGCAGCAGTTACATGTTGGAAGGAAAACAAAGAGCTGGATACACGGTGGTAACAAATAACCAAACATTAGAAACCAGAGCACTGCCTAGCAATACATCCGCTCAAAAGGCAGAATTGATAGCACTGACTAGAGCTTTAGAGCTGAATCATGGAAAAAGGGTCAATATATATACTGATTCTAAATATGCTTTTGGAGTGGTGCATGTGCATGGAGCAATTTGGAAAGAGAGAGGACTATTAAAGTCACAAGGAAATCTGATAAAATATGGGACAGAAATTATGAAACTCTTACAAGCAGTTCTTCAACCAAAAGAGGTTGCAATAATGCATTGTAAAGCTTACCAAAAGGGAAACAGTGAAGTTATAAAAGAAAATTGAAAAGCAGATCGGCTAGCTAAAGAAGCAGCCATGAGGGAGTCCAGTGTAGAAGGAGCTTTAATTCCAGGATCTCGTTTAGAACTGTTACCACCAAAATATACTGAAAAGGAAAACCAGTTGGCAGAACAATTAGATTGCTCCAAAAATGATCAAGGTTGGTGTGTTACCGCTCAAATGGCAATAAAAACTTTCCAAACAGAAATACAATTTAGAAAGCCAACATTGGTTTATTCAGTGCTGGGTGCATGGGGGATCTCTCCTCCTAATGTGCACACCTAGCCTACAAACATACACATATTTATATTCTCAAAACACACATAGTTACAATTACATCACATAGTTACTTCATTATGATTGGTGTAAAACTTTCTCACTTTGCTTTTAAAGCTATAGACTTAAAGAAATTCAGAGAGCATGCCCAGTGAGGGGTGGTCGTACCTCGGAGGCGGGTAGCTTTTAGCATGGAGGTGTGTTTTGGTATTATAATGAGATTATAATGAGCAAAGTTCACTCAAAGGACATGATTGTGACAGAAAATGAAATATTACTTGGCTCATGTACCAACCACGCAGTTTATCAGCTCCATGGTACCACCAAGCTCTCAGGTTCTCATTCCTAAAATGTTTTTCTCATTTCTTATTGGTTACCTGTTAGGTTGGGGCTGTACAGGGGCCATAGCAGCAAGACTGGTTACTAACAACACAATCGTTCGACCATTACCCTACTACTGCTAATAATCTCATCACCTTGATCCCATCACCCTGGTTATAAGGACTATACACAACCTATCCCATCACCATGGTTAAAAAAAAAAGTTAAACACATCGGTTACAGGTGGGTGACGCCACTGAAACAATTATTGATTCTTGAAAAAAAGATAGAAATTGTGCTTAAAAGACTGGACCAAGAAACACATACAGGAGCAGATGCACTGGTATTAACTGATAAAAGAAATGTTTTTGGGCCCAAAATGCAGAGTATAGCAGATATTGTAGTAAAGAAATGTACCATCTGTTGTGCTAATAACCCAAAAATCAGGAAGAAGATTATAGGAGGACTTGTGAAACAAAGAATAACTCCTGGGGAATACTGGCAAATAGACTTTTCAGAATTACTTAGATGTAACCAATATAAATATTTATTGGTATTTAAGTAGATACCTTCTCTGGTTGACCAGAAGCTTTCCCTTGTCGTACCAACAAAACTAGAGAGGTAATTAAAATCTTGTTAAAAGAAATTATACCCAGATTTGGTATTCCAGAGGGGATCTCCTCTGATAACGGACCTCATTTTATTGCAGAAATAGTACAGGAAATTTCCAAGTTTTTGCAGATTAAGTGGGAACTACACACTCCCTGGAGGCCTCAATCTAGCGGGAAAGTAGAAAGAATGAATCAGACTCTCAAAAGACAAGTTTCTAAACTCTGTCAGGAAGCACACCTTAAGTGGACAGAAGCCTTACCCTTAGCTCTTTTGTGAATCCGAATAACCCCTAGGGTCAAGGACGGAGTAAGCCCCTTTGAAATCCTATACGGGAAAGCACATCCTACAAACCTTTTAAATGTCAAGGGAGACCAAATACATATAAAAGGTCAGGCTGCAATTAAAGAATACTTGATTTCTCTCTCACAGACTTTATCTTCACTACACAAGTACCTAAATCAAAAGGAGTCTCTTCCCTTGGACACACCAGTTCACCCGTTCCAACCAGGAGATGTTGTTTACATATGGACCTGGAAAGATGAACCACTAAAAGAGAAATGGAAAGGACCCTATACCGTGCTATTGAACACTTATACTGTGGTCAAAATAGAGGGAATTAATTCCTGGATCCATTATACACAGGTAAAAAGAGCACCAAGGCCTGATGAAGATGAATGGGCCTCCACACCGACTAGAGAAGCTAAGCCTCGAGGAACTGTACCTGAGAAACAGGACTTGTCTAAGTAGAGGTGAAGTGCCCACAAAGCCAATTGTTTTCATATTTAGTATTAATAATGTCATTACCTATTGTTTTGCTGTTTATGTATAGAATAATTTTTTTTTTTTCCCCACAGGGATAATTATAGAACCTCCTGGGAAAGCATTATTAATTTAACTCTGCTAAAATGGTAAATATTATAATAGTATATTCAGTATTAGCCATCTGTGAAGGACAATTGTAGTTATAATGAAAAGAAACAGTGAGACGTGAGACATGAGACTCATGAGAAGAGATCTCATCATCTCAAAGGGAAGGAAAAGTTATATCCATAAAGTAGAGTTTTCCACTTTACAGGGACAGAAATGTGTTTGGGTTAGTGCTTAGACACTGTTTAATTTAGGGTTAAATGCACTACCTTGCTTTGCTAATGAGTATACCTTTGAAGAAGAGCCGAATGACTGATAAAAAGCATGCTTTGCTAAAGAGTGTCCTTGAAGAAGAGCTGAAACACTGATAAAAAGGAAACATCCTGCCCCAGAAGGCACCAAGAGCTGAGCAATTGCCAGAGAGGCCTGAAGTCAACAAGAATCAGCAGTAACTAGGGGAAGGGAAGGGGGGGGGGGAGTTCATGACTAATCAACCACCCACCCAATGAAAGGGCTATGCAAATTACCCCAAACCCTCAAGGAGCATGCCTGCTAATTTAAAGATGCTTGACCAATAGTAGATGATGTGGTAATTAATAACCAATTAGCATAAATTTAGGCAGGTTTTTCTAATCCTGTAACAAGATAAATATGTGGTAGATTCTGTGTGTGGTGTGCTAGCTTTGTGGAATTACCACCTAGCACCCTTCTCTGCACAGACATGAAATAAATAAAATACCTCTGCTATGTGTGTGTATTGGTGTACTGCACACCAGGTAAATGATCCCACTTTTGGGGCAACACCAGGACTTATCAGCAGTGGGTTTCATCCCCTCTCTGCAAACCCTGGGAACCTGCAAAGAACTTCTCAAGGGTCTACAAAGGCAAGCATAAGAGGTTTAAATACATTATGCAAGGCTCTGCACTATGGCTGGCCACCTTCCAGAGGCTTGCCTGTTAGGAGGGCTGGGATGAGGGTGTTTCCCCACGAAGATGAGGCATCCAGGGCAGTGCACAGTGGAATGAAGTCCTTCCGTAATGAGCTCTGCTGCCTGCAGGGCTTCCCTTTGAAGGATGTGCTGATGAGCTGCCTGAGTGCAGCTGAGTTTATCACTGGGTTAGCTCCCTTCTGGAACTGCCAGGACTGCCCTGACTGGCTAGCTTGCAGGCTGGGGCCACTCAGCCTGTTTGTCAGGCTGGCTGCTTCCGCTTGAGAGGCTGTTGGGTGCAGAGCTCCAGCAGGCTGAGGAGCTGACACCAGCAAGGTTCCTGCCATAGTTTTAATTTAATTTCATAGTTTTCATCATGGAAAGGTGATGCCTCCATGCACACCCTCATTTTGCAATTGCAAAAGCACCTTTGAAAAGTATGCACATCATCTCCCAGAGCTGATGGGGCAAGATGTGCCTCCATATGGGTGATACCACTCCTGCATCGCCTGCATGCTGCCTGCACTGGCAGGCTGACCCATGCTATGCATGCCTGATCCAAGTCTGCATCTGTAAAGCAGTAAAGGACCTGAGTGCAGAAATGAACCTGGAAAGACCTGGAGCCCTGCTAGGGAGAGATTGCAGGGAATTTTGAAAGGCCCTTGGAGGAAGCTGGTGGGAATCAACTGTCATGTTGCTCGGGGGCCCCTTGCGAGCCATGCTGGGCTAGCAGGGCGCGGAGCAGCAGCAAGGCTGGACCAGGCACCCCATGGTGACTCATGGCCTCGTCTCAGCTGGCAGAGGAGAAGAAGAAAGCCCAAGGGGCAGGTGTGCAAGAGGAGCATTGGGTGTCACTTCCCCTCTTAATGGAGTGCTGTGCAGGCATCTCTTCATCAGGCTGCTGCGAAAGGGCTTTGGCTTTTCTCTCTCTCACAGCTTCATCCCTCTGCATGCTACAGAAAGACCTTGGCTCCTGCAGTGCTGCCTCCCAGGTCTCTTCATGCTTCTTGTCCTCCCTGCATTTAGCAATGAGAGAGAGAGGCCAAACCCTGCCTCTCTTCCCCCATTGCTATCACAGGAGGGGATGCACCTCAGCACCAGTGGTACTGTGTTGGAGCCAGGGGACGTCCCTAGGGGAGTGTGAGCTGGTGCTGCAGGATCTTTCCCCCACTGGAACCTGTTTCCAGCAACGTGCTCGGTTTACCTGTTTGACTGAAATGGCTGTAAAACTGGAGATATGAATCATCCTTGGAGAGTTTCCTGCTGGTGGATTCAGAGCCTTATTGGAAAAGGGAGGGTAGACAGCACTACTGAGGAAAGATGGATCCGATATCGCTTTAATGAGCAATGGTGGTAGGGTCAGGCTGGGCTTTTCTCTTCCTCCAAAACCCTACATGACACTCATAGCTCCAGTATTGCCTCTCTCTCATCAGCTGTCTCCCAGCACCTTGCAGAGGAAGGCAGCATTGTGACCCCATGGGACCGTGGGGAGACTTAGGCACTGAGGAGCAAAGGGATCTTCCTGGCTAAGCAGCAGAAAGCAGGTCATTAATCAGGTGCTTTAGCCACTGCACTTCACTGCTGCTTTGAGTTGGAAATGCACATAGGGCTTCCCAGAGCCAAACAGGGGTCTTGGCTGTGGGCAACACTCAATAGGTTCATACTGCAGCTGCTGGCCCAGAGCAGTTTGGCAGATGATGTAATGAGGGGTGACAGCTGCAGGTTGCAACTTGGCAGGCTCAGGGTGCCCAACATGAAGAATTTCTGCAAGGGAGATGCACAGCTCCAGGCAGGTACCCAGAGGAGGGATCTCCAGCCTTGGGGGTTTGCAGTACAAAGATACAGCAGATCTGATGTCATGTTGGTTACATCCTGCTCTGAGCAGGAGGTCAGGCTGGGGATGTCCCCGCCAGCGGTGCTTGGGGGGGGATGCCCAGCTACCACCCCATACCCAATGCTGGAACATGCCTGGGGACAGTATGTGCCAGCTCAGCACCAGGGAAATAATCCTCGCTCACTCCTCACTGTTGGGGGACACAAACTCCCCACCTGCAGCCCTACAGACCCCTTGTCCCTTCACACCAGGCCCTGAGTCTCTGAGCATGCAGTGGCACGCACAGCCAAGAGCCTGGCCCCACACTTGCCCCCGGCCCTGCCTCCCTGTCAGCCCCTCTCTGCAACCACCCTCAGGTGCTTCCACTAGTGTTATCCCAGTCTGACCAGTCTTCTGCTGCAGCACAGTGAGGCAATGTGATCGTTCTGCTGCCACTTCACCCCTTGGGGTCACCCATTGCCCCAGTCAAACACTTAACAACCCCACCTGACCTGCAGCTGGGGAGTTGGGGGACGGGCTGTGGGTTTAAGATGGCACCAGGGATGGGCTCCAGAGAGGGTGTTGCTGGTCCAGGTAGGCCCCAGGGAGAGATGTGATCTGCCCTGGCATTGGGTGTGGGAACGGGTCACTCCCTCATTCTCCCATGCCTGAGTTTCTCCTGCTGTGGCTTCCCTGCAAATATGTTTCCTTTCCTTTGTACCTGTCTTGAAAAAAAAAAAAAAAGAAAAAAAAAGGAGGAACTGATAAACTCTGTTTGTCAACCCAGATAGCATCAGTCCCAAGCAGCCGGACAATGTGGGCTGTGCCAGGGCTGGTGTGTACCAGGGCTGCCCAGAGCCATGCAGTGACATCTTATGTCCACTGCTGCCTGTGCAGCCATGCTGGCAGCCTCCGCCAACACCAAGTGTGTGAACAAACATCCCCTTGACATCACCTTGACGGGATGATGGAGGCTGGGGCCACCCAGAAATGCCTCGCACCTCTGCAGGCTGCCCCAGGGCCTGGGGCTACCTGCTCACTCCCAGCATGGCTACGGGTGCCTGCTTGCATTTTAGCATTTGTCCCTGGCCATGCTCAGTGTTCAGGGCTAAGCCCTTCCACTGAGCTCTGTTGCAGAGCACTCGCAGGGATCCTGTACCCTGTGGCAGCCCTGGCACCCTGGAGTGCTGCATCTGGCTGTACTCCCTCTTACACCACTTGGGCATTTTCCTGAGGACACAGCTGCTGGATGGCAGGGCTGAGCTTTGCATGAATATGGAATTTTTGAACTCTGGGTTGTGGGTAAAGACAGCTCCAGGGCTGTGCTGCAGGGAGGCACAGCAAAGTCCCTTCCCCGCTGCCTGCTGCCTGCTGCTGCAGAGGTGCTGAGGTCTGCGGGCTTCATCTGGAAACTGAGGCCCTGGGATATATCCCCATTTCAGTCACTGAAAATTTGGGATGATGATAGAAAATCCCTTCCTATGCCTGCCTTGGTCAGTGAATGCTGCCTGTTGGCACAAGGTGGCAGCCCAGCCCAGCTTATTTTCAGTAGGGCCATGTCCGGCACCTTGGGCAGGAGCTGGGCTCTGTCCTGCCCTGCTAGGGTGGCCTTGGTCCCCACAGACTTGGGGTGCATGTCCTCCCCTCAGGGTGCTGTCCTCACCATGCTTGGATCAGTGTTACAGGATGGACAAACCCTGCTGCAGGAGACAGCTCCACTGGGCACAGGGAGCAGTGGGGAGGCACCACCTCAGGTCAGTTGGCCAAACTGGCCATGGTGGCACAAATCAGCACTTGCCACTACTGCAGAGCCTGTCCTCTGCGAGCACGGGGAAGCCTTGCAGAGTGCGTCCCCTGCAAGCATGCACCCAACAGGTTGGTGCAGGACCCAGGCAAGTACCCATCTTGTACCAGACCTGGCATGATCCCTGGAGGAGGGAGGGGTTGCATCCATATCGCTCACCATCGGGAGGAAGGAGGGCCCCTGGGCATTGAAGTCTCTCTGCTCAGATACATGGTGGCGAGGCCCCCTGAGGAATGAAGCAGCCCTGCCCGTGGGCACTCATGGGTTGCACCTCAGCTGTCCTGACTCCACTGCACCTTCCCTCTGCGAGGGGATCTGGGGACAAGGGACATGCTGGTGGGCTCCAGCCCTGCAGCTCCTGGGTTAGAGAGGTCTCAGAGTGAGGGCACACCAGGTACATGGTTGCTACCAGGACCTTCTTTCTGGGCTTTTCTGAGCAAGAAGGAGCAATGTAGGCATGGGGAAAATGAGCCAGCACAGTGATGGGGAAAGAAGGCATGGCAGGCTCCCATTTCTTTCCTCCCTCCCTCCATGCTCTGCAGGTGCATTTTGTAAGAACAAGAAGAGCTATGGAGCTTCTCCCATGGGATAATTCAGTGGCATCTTCCTGATGGTGCCCAGCTCAAGCCTGGGATTTATCTGTGTCTCTGGAGCAGCTGAAGCTGCTGTGTGTGCCTGCATTGCTGGATTGTCTTCATCTTGATGTGTTCCCTTTCCCATCTTTCGTTTGATCATCTCTAACAGGGACACGTGAAAACCCTGCTGATGCATTAGACCTTATTAAGAAGTCTGCATTAGCTAGCATTTCCTTTGGATTTATAGTTGAATCTCATGCCGGACCTGTTTACCCCCTCGTTCTGTTGCCATAACCTGAGCCTTGACAACCTAAGGCTGAGCTGGGCACTCCCAACTATGCTGGTTTTGGCTGGGATGAACTTAATTTTCTTCATAGTAGCTAGTATGGGGCTATGTTTTTGATTTGTGCTGGAAACAGTGTTGATAATATAGAGATGTTTTAGTTATTGCTGAGCAGCGCTTACACAGAGTCAAGGCCTTTTCTGCCTCTCACACCAACCCACCAGCGAGGAGGCTGGGGGTGCACAAGAAGTTGGGAGGGGACACAGCCAGGACAGCTGACCCCAACTGACCAAAGGGATATTCCATACCAAATGATGTCATGCTCAGCATATAAAGTGAGGAGAAGAAGAAGGAAGGGAGTGACATTCAGAGTTATGGCATTTTTCTTCCCAAGTAACCATTACACATGATGGAGCCCTGCTTTCCTGGAGATGGCTGAACACCTGCCTGCCTCTGGGAAGTGGTGAATGAATTCCTTGCTTTGCTTTGCTTGTGTGCGCAGCTTTTGCTTTACCTATTAAACTGTCTTTATCTCAACCCACGAGTTTTTCCACTTTTACCCTTCTGATTCTCTCCCCCATCCTGCCGGGGGGGAGTGAGTGATCGGCTTGTGGTGGGTTGACCCTGGCTGAGGGCCAGGTGCCCACCAGAGCCACTCTATCACTCCCCTCTTTCATTAGACAGGGGAGAAAAGGTACAATGAAAAAAAAAACTTACGGGTCGAGATAAGAACAGGGAGAGATCATTCTCTAATTATCATCACGAGCAAAACAGACCGAACTTAGAGAGGGAATTCATCTTATTTATTACTAAGCAAAACAGAGTAGAGGAATGAGAAATAAACCCAAATCTTAAAAACACCTCCCCCCACCCCTCCCATCTTCCCGGGCTCAACTTCACTCCCGGCTTCAACCTCCGCCCCCCTCAGCGGCACAGGGGGACGGGGAGTGGGGGTTACGGTCAGTTCATCACGCGGTGTTTCTGCCGCTTCTTCATCCTCAGGGGGAGGACTCCTCTCATCGTTCCCCTGCTCCAGCGTGGGGTCCCTCTCACGGGAGACAGTCCTTCATGACCTTCTCCAACGTGAGTCTCCTCCACGGGGTGCAGACCTTCAGGAGCAAACTGCTCCAGCATGGGTCCCCCACGGGGTCACAAGTCCTGCCAGCAAACCTGCTCTGGCGTGGGCTCCTCTCTCCACGGATCCACAGGTCCTGCCAGGAGCTTGCTCCAGCGTGGGCTTCCCACGGGGTCACAGCCTCCTTCAGGTGTCTCCACCTGCTCTGGCGTGGGGTCCTCCAGGGGCTGCAGGTGGAATCGCTACACCCCCTCATCCTCCCTCCATGGGCTGCAGGGGGACAGCCTGCTTCACCATGGTCTTCACCACGGGCTGCAGGGGAATCTTGCTCCGGCGCCTGGAGCACCTCCTCCCCCTCCTTCTTCACTGACCTTGGTGTCTGCAGAGTTTCTTACATCTTCTCACTCCTCTCTCTGGCTGCAAAAGCTCTCTCTAACTGTTTTTCTCTTTCTTAAATATGTTATCACAGAGGCGCTGATTGGCTTGGCCTTGGCCAGCGGCGGGTCCGTCTTGGAGCCGGCTGGCATTGGCTCTATCAGACACAGGGGAAGCTTCTAGCAGCTTCCCACAGAAGCCACCCCTGTAGCCCCCCCGCTACCAAAACCTTGCCACGCAAAACCAACACAGGCTGTGTGGTGCTTAGTTGCTGGTTGAGGTTAAACCACAACAGTCCTTTCTGGCGCCCAATGTGGGGCTCAAAGGGTTCGAGATAATGACAGGTTTGATTGGAATGTGCTAGATCAAATTTATAGCTGTTATTGCTGTTTAGCTATTAATTGGCAGGCTCCTGTGCTTGCCATGGGGCTTGCTTGCCTTACTGTAGAGTCTAGTGCTCGTTAGTGGCTGCTTTTTGCTTTCGCTGCTTGCTGTACTGCTGTACTGCTTATCATCTTACTGTGCTGTGCCTGGGAACATTTTGATAACAGCAATGGTGATGTGCCTGGGCTGGCAGATGGCCAGGGCATCACTGCTGGTTTTGTGCTGCTGTACCTGACAGGCCGGAACTCCAGCATGCACTCGAGCTGAAGGGACTGTGACCTGTGGGTGAGTTCAAGCTGGAGCAGGACACCCCAAAGTGTCTGTGGCTGTGGATAAGTCTGTGACAGAGCAGGTACATCTCGAAGCATCTGTGGCCGTGGTTATGCCTGTGCCACAGCAGGTATACCTCTGAAGGGATTGTGGCCCAAGGATAAGTCCATGCTGGAGAAGGTACACCTCGAAGCATCTGTGGCTGTGGATAAGTCCATGTGTACATGCTGCAGCAGGTACACCTCGAAGCATCAGTGGCTGTGCATGAGGTCATGCTGGAGCACCTCAAAGCATGTGGCCCACAACAAAGCAGGTACTCCCCTGGAGGGACTGCAGCCATGGGTAAGGCCACGTTGGAGCAGGTTTGCTTCTGAAGGGACTGCGGCTGTGGGCAAGGCCGTGCTGGAGCAAGTATATCTCTGAAGGCATTGTGGCCCATGGAGAAGGCCACGCTGGAACAGGTGCACCTCGAAGCGACTGTGGCTGTGGATAAGTCTATGCTGCAGCAGGTGTACCCCTGGAGAGACTGTGGCTCGTGGATAAGGCTCCACTTGGAGCAGGTACTCCCCTAAGGGACTGCAGTCTGAGGATAACTCCAAGCCGGAGCAGGGGCAAGGGGAGGTGTTCATTGCAATGTTAAATCTGATGGTCTGACTCGAAGGGACCAGGGGTGGAGACTGTAATGGAAATACCTTTAAATTGTTGTAACCCATGATTTGAGTTGCATGTTATAGGAATTACTATAGCAGGAAACACCTGAACCAATGGAGGACAAGCCTTACAAGAAGCAGTGCAAGTGCAGCAGTGACTCGACCTGAGCTGGTTTTGGTGCCCAGTAACTCCATGCAACACACCACCTCTCCTGTCCTGAGTGACCACGATAACAGATGGAGCCCAAAGTCATGGACTAAATGAACTCAATGGATAATTTGTGGCCATTTTATGGACATCTTACAAAGGTGGTCCATAGACTAAGGGAATGACATCTGTGTATTATATCAAAGGATGGGAAAGGGGGTGGGAGTTAATGAAGATATATTGGATAGTGTGGGACCTGAGCATGATGTAAATGGTATGGAATAAGGGGTGGAGAATGTGCTGGTTTTAGCTGGGATAGAGTTAATTTTCTTCATAGTAGCTATTATGGGGCTATATTTTGGATTTGTGCTGGAAACAGTGTTGATAATATAGAGGTGTTTTTGTTATACAGACATGTTGTTGTTGAGCAGTGCTTACACAGAGAGTCAAGGCCTTTTCTGCTTCTCGCACTGCCCTGCCAGCGGGATGGCTGGGGGTGCACAAGAAGTTGGGAGGGGACACAGCCAGGACAGGTGACCCAAACTGACCAAAGGGATATTCCATACCATATGATATCACATTCCGTATATAACTGGGGGTGGGCTGGGAGGCAGCGCAGCTCGAGAAATAGCTGAGCATCAGCTTCAGGTGGTAAGAAATTGTGGTGTGCATCACTTGTTTTGTATATTTATTATTATTATTATTATCATCTTTCTTTTCTGTGCTATTAAACTGTCTTTACCTCATTCCATGAGTTTTACTTTTTTTTTTCCTTTTTGATTCTTTCCCCTATCACACTGTGGAGGTGGGAGTGAGTGAACGGCTGTGTGGTTGTTTTAGCTGCTGTCTGGGTTAAACCATGACAGTCCTTTTGGCATCCAACATGGGGCCTGAAGGGTTGAGATAACGACAGATCTGACCAGAGCGTGTTAAAACAAATTTGTTATAAGCATTCATTACATTGGTTTAATCGTCGTTTCTCCGCTGATCACAATGTTGTATTTGTTCTTAGAGTTGTGTTATGTAATATCTTACTTGGCATTTATAGAATCATTTTGGTTGGAAAAGACCTTTAAGGTCATCAAATCCAAACATTAACCTAGCACTGCCAAGTCCACCACTAAACCATGTCCCGAAGCACCACATCTACACATCTTTTAAATACCTCCAGGGATGGTGACTCAACCACTTCCCTGGGCAGCCTGTTCCAGTGCTTGATAACCCTTTCAGCTAAGAAATTTTTCCTAATATCCAATCTAAACCTCCCCTGGAGCAACTTGAGGCCATTTCCTCTCATCCTATCACTTGTTACTTGGGAGAAGAGACCAACACCCACCTCACTGCAACCTCCTTTGAGGTAGTTGTAGAGAGCAATAAGGTCTCCCCTCAGCCTCCTCTTCTCCAGGCTAAACAACCCCAGTTCCCTCAGCTACTCCTCATAAGACCTGTTCTCTAGACCCTTCACCAGCTTCATTGCCCTTCTTTGGACATACTCCAGCATCTCAATGTCTTTCTTGTAGTGAGGGGCTCAAACCTGAACATAGTACTCTAGATGTGGCCTCACCAGTCCTGAGTAGAGGGGCATGATCACTTCCCTAGTCCTTCTGGTGACACTGTTTCTGTTTCTGCTGTTGGCCTCCTTGGCCACCTGGGCACACTGCTGGCTCATATTCAGCTGGCTACCAATCAATACCCCCAGGTCCTTTTCTGCCAGGCAGCTTTCCAGCCACTCTTCCCCAAGCCTGTAGCCTTGCATGGGGTTGTTGTGACCCAAGTGCAGAACCCAGTACCTTGTTGAAGCTCATACAGTTGGTCTTGGCCCATCGATCCAGCCTGTCCAGATCCCTCTGCAGAGCCTTCCTACCCTCAAGCAGATCAACACTCCCACCCAATTTGGTGTCATCTGCAAACTTATTGAAGGTGCAATCAATCCCCTCATCCAGATCATTGATAAAGATATTAAACAGAACTGGCCCCAATACTGAGCCCTGGGGAACACCATTTGTGACTAGCGGCAGTGGTGGGTTTGTTACAGCAAAATCAAATGTAACCAAGACTATTGCTGCTAAGGACGACCATTGTATAGTCCTACCCCTGTGTTAATGTATATCCAAACAATGTACTATTTAAGACGCGATTGTCAAGAAGTAGAAGCGCAACTGATAAATTCTTAGTTTGACCAACAAGCCTCGAAGAATCGCTGAGGATTGTCAAAGAATGAAATTAAGGGAAATGTAATTCCAACAGGGGGAGATTGTGACCACCGACCCATGGACCACTGACGTGGTTTAGCCCCAGCCGGTAGCTAAGTGCCACGCGCCGCTCGCTCACTCCTCCCCCGGCGGGATGTGCAGGAGAACGGCAAAACAAGGGCAAAGCCTCGAGGGTTGGGATAAGGGCAGTTTACTGGGACAGCAAGGGAGAGGGAAACAATCAACAACAGTACTGATAACAGATATTCACAATGGGTGATAACAGAGAACGATTTTACCGATCCGATGACCGACCGAACGCTCGACCCGTCCCGGAGCCACGCCGACACGCCGAACCGGCCCCTGCCCGACTAGCCCCCTTTTATGGCGAGCATGACGTCACATGGTATGGAATAGCCCCCAGCCAGCTTGGCTCACCTGTCCTGGCTCCTTGGGAAATTAACTCTATCCTTGCCAGAACCAGGACATTATCCACCCCTTATTCCATACCATCTACGTCATGCCCAGATTATTTTACAGATCTCATTGCCTTACGCTATGGGCTATCCCTCTAAAATGTCTGTCGAGTTCATTTAGTCCATGGCTTTGGGTTCCATCTGCCATTACAGTCTCTCAGAGCAGGAGCAATGGTGCATGCTGCTGGATTGTTGCACGCTGCATCTGGAGTCTTCACAGCCGGTGTATCTGGTATGGTCCATGCTCACAGTCTGGATGCCAAAGATGTGATTTTTTGATAAAGTTTCTGGGCACCAGTAGCTGAAGTCAGTTCTAGTTCCATCATCGTGGCACTTTGTTCAGTTTCAAAGTCCAGCCTTCATTAGTTTTGGGTGATTCTTATGGTCATACCATTGATACAGTATATCGCTATTAACATCATGCAATTTAATTTATTGGCTATTTTCACCCAAAATCAAATCCCCTTGGGGTACACACCGGACTTCCCCATCCTTTCTCATCACCCACCAAGTGCACCCTGGTCCCTGAGCAAAAGCAATCCCGCAGATGGGCTTGCCTTTGCCTGAAGCAGGGATAACCCAAACTGTTTTACCCAACATATTTTTCATGTGCACTACAGGAACTTTATCCCCTTCTACTGGGCGTGGGAATTTTGACTGGGCAGGGCCAGCTCGATTGGCAGATCCCCTAGTGTTAACTAACCAGGTGGCCTTTGCTAAATGCGTATACCAGTGTTTGAGGGTCCCACCACCCATTGCCCTCAGGGTGGTTTTTAGCAGCCCACTGCACCTTTCAACTTTCCCAGAGGCTGGTGCATGATAGGGGATGTGATACACCCACTCAATGCCATGCTCTTTGGCCCAGGTGTCTATGAGGGTGTTCCGAAAATGAGTCCTGTTGTTTAACTCAGTTCTTCCTGGGATGCCGTGTTACCACAGGACTTGCTTCTCAAGACCCAGGATAGTGTTCTGGGCAGTGTCATGAGGCACAGGGTATTTTTCCAGCCATCTGGTGGTTGTTTCCACCATTGTAAGTATATAGCGCTTGCCTTGGCGGGTTTGTGGGAGCGTGATGTAGTCGATTTGCCATGCTTCCCCATATTTATATTTCAGCCATCGGCCTCCATACCACAGAGGCTTTACCCGCTTGGCTTGCTTGATTGCAGCGCACGTTTCACATTGATGGATGACCTGTGAGATGCTGTCCCTGCTCAAGTCCACCCCTCGATCACGGGCCCATCTATATGTCGCATCTCTTCCTTGATGGCCTGAGGTGTCATGGGCCCACCGAGCTATAAATAATTCACCGTTACGCTGCCAGTCCAGATCCACCTGAGCCACTTCAATCTTGGCAGCCTGATCTACCTGCTGCTTGTTCTGATGTTCCTCAGTGGCCAGACTCTTGGGTACGTGGGCATCTACATGACGTACCTTTACAACCAGCTTCTCTAGCCGGGCAGCAATATCTTGCCACAATGGGGCAGCCCAGATGGGTTTGCCTCTACGCTGCCAGTTGCTCTGCTTCCACTGCTGTAACCACCCCCACAGGGCATTGGCCACCATCCATGAGCCAGTGTAGAGGTACAGCATTGGCCACTTTTCTCTTTCAGCAATGTCTAAAGCCAGCTGGATGGCTTTCACCTCTGCAAACTGGCTCAATTCACCTTCTCCTTCAGCAGCTTCTGCAACTCGCCGTGTAGGACTCCATACAGCAGCCTTCCACCTTCGATGCTTTCCCACGATGCGACAGGACCCATCAGTGAAGAGGGCATATGGTTTCTCATCTTCTGCTAGTTTATTATAGGGTGGGGCTTCTTCAGCACGTGTCACCTCCTCCTCTGGCGACATTCCGAAATCTTTGCCTTCTGGCCAGTCTGTGATCACTTCCAGAATTCCTGGACGACTGGGGCTTCCTATTCTAGCCCGTTGTGTGATCAGTGCAACCCACTTTTACTCCACGGAGCATCGGTTGCATGATGTGTAGAAGGGGCCCTCTCTTTGAACATCCAGCCGAGCACTGGGAGTCGGGGTGTCAAGAGGAGCTGTGCTTCAGTGCCAATCACCTCTGAAGCAGCTCGAACCCCTTCGTAGGCTGCCAATAGCTCCTTTTCCGTTGGAGTGTAGTGGGCCTCGGATCCTCTATATCCCCGGCTCCAAAACCCCAGGGGTTGACCTCGAGTCTCCCCTGGTGCTTTCTGCCAGAGACTCCAGGTAGGGCCATTCTCCCCGGCTGCGGTGTACAGCACATTTTTTACATCTGGTCCTGCCCGGACTGGCCCAAGAGCTACGGCATGAACTATTTCTTGTTTAATTTGTTCGAAAGCTTGTCGTTCCTCAGGGCCCCATTTGAAATCATTCTTCTTCCGGGTTACATGGTAGAGAGGGCTTACTATCAAGCTGTAATTTGGAATGTGCATTCACCAGAAACCCACAACGCCTAAGAAGGCCTGTGTCTCCTTTTTGTTGGTTGGTGGGGACATGGCTGCTATTTTGTTGATAATATCCATAGGGATCTGATGCCGCCCATCATGCCACCTTATTCCTAAAAACTGGATTTCCTGCGCAGGCCCCTTCACCTTACTTCATTTTATGGCAAAGCCAGCCTGCAGCAGGATTTGGATTATTTTCTTCCCTTTCTCAGAAACTTCCTCTGCTGCTGTGCTGCCCCATACAATGATGTCATCAATGTATTGCAGGTGCCCTGGGGCTTCACCCTTTTCCAGTGCAGCCTGGATCAGTCCATGGCAGATGGTGGGGCTGTGTTTTCACCCCAGGGGCAGTCGATTCCAGGTGTACTGGATGCCCCTCCAAGTGAAGGCAAGCTGTGGCCTGCACTCTGCTGCCAAAGGGATCGAGAAAAATGCATTAGCGATATCAATTGTGGCATACCATTTGGCTGCCTTTGACTCCAGTTCATATTGAAGTTCCAGCATATCCGGCACAGCAGCACTCATGGGCGGTGTGACTTCATTCAGGCCACGATAGTCTACTGTCAGCCTCCACTCTCCATTGGACTTCCGCACTGGCCATATGGGACTGTTAAAGGGTGAGTGGGTTCTGCTGATCACTCCCTGACCCTCCAGTTGATGAATCAGCTTGTGGATGGGAACCAGGGAGTCTCTGTTGGTGCAGTATTGCCACCGGTGCACAGTTGTAGTAGCAGTCGGCACCTGTTGCTCTTCAACCCTCAGCAACCCTACAACAGAAGGGTCCTCCGAGAGACCAGGCAAACTAGACAATGGTTCAATTTCCTCCGCTTCTAAGGCAGCTATTCCAAAAGCCCACTGGTAACCTTTTGGGTCTTTGAAATACCCTTTCCAGAGGTAGTCTATGCCCAGGATGCATGGAGCCTCCGGCCCAGTCACAATGGGGTGCTTTTGCCACTCATTCCCAGTTAGACTTACTTCAGCCTCCAACAGAGTCAACTGTTGGGATGCCCCCGTCACACCAGAAATAGATATCGGTTCCACCCCTTCATAGTTCGATGGCATTAGGTTACACTGTACACCCGTGTCCACTAGGGACTTGTACTCTTGTGGGTTCGATGTGCCAGGCCACCAGATCCACACAGTCCAATAAACCCTATTGTCCCTTTCCTCCACCTGGCTGGAGGCAGGGCCCCTCTAATCCTGCTCATCATAGTCACTACTCACGTCTTGCAAAAAGGACTTAGAAGTCCCTTCAAGAGGATCAGAAGTGCGATCTGGCCTTTCACTTGGTCTGGGGGGCTGCCCGGTGGAAACTGGAGCAGCATTCTTTCTGGAAGAGTCCCTTTTTACAGCTGTCTTGCCTTGTAGCTCATGTACGCGTGCCCGCAGGGTTGAGGTGGGCTTCCCATCCCATTGCTCTCATGTCTTCTCCGTGGTCACGCAGGAAAAACCACAGGATACCTCGTGGTGTGTATGCTCTATATCCCCTCTCTGGAGCAGAAAAACGCTTACTCCTAACAGCTGAAATGCGGGTCTGTACAGGTGGGGAGTAAGATATATCCTCTTTGAGTTGCTGGACCTCCTGAGACAGTTTCTCCACAGCCGAGACTAGGGAGGAAGAAAGGCTCTCTTCATATTGCCGGACTCGGCCAGCCACTTCCTCCACTGTGGGTGCCTCTTCACTTTTCCAGTCGATTACTGCCAGTGAGTTGGCATACGATGCTGGTGCACTTCGCACAAATTTTCGCCACATGGTTCTGGTACAGTGGACTTCATCGGGGTCTGTGGGCAACTGTGCGTTGTCCGGATCATAATAAACCATCTCCCGCACAGCTAATTCCCTCAGATATTGGATACCTCCCTCCATGGTGGTCCACTTGCCTGGCCGACATACGACATCTTCGCTGAAAGGATACCTTTCCCTCCCACTTGACAGGAGGCGCCTCCAGAGGCTAAGGGCCTGTGCCTTCTTCCCAATTGCTTTGTCAATGCCCCCTTCCCTAGACAGGGATCCCAGCTGCTTGGCCTCCCTGCCCTCCTGTTCCAGGCTACTGGCCCCGTTATCCCAGCAGCGGAGCAGCCAGGTAATAATGTGCTCCCCTGGAAGGCGGCTGAAATCTTTCCGCATATCTCGCAGCTCACTCAGGGACAGGGATCGAGTGACCACTTCTGGTTCTGGCTCTTCTTCTTGTTCTCGTGATGGCCCCAGTTCATCATCATCTTTCACTAAGCGAACCGATTTCCTTGTGTATTTCTTTTTGTGTATAGGGGTGACTGATACTGGTATGGGTTGATCTTTTGGCTCGACTACAGTGCCTGTTGCAGGGGTTTGGGTAGCTGCAGTGCCTGTTGCGGGGGCCTGGGCAGCTGCAGTGCCTGTGGGTCTGCTCTCTCCCTCTGGATGGTGCTGTCTACTATCAAGCAGTGTTTGATAGATTGTGGCCAGGGCCCAGCACAGCCCAATAAGTTGTGTCTCCTTAGAATCCCCACAGCATTTTCCTTTCAAATAGTCTACCATTTTATCAGGGTCTTGCAATTATTCAGGAGTGAAGCTCCAAACCATTGGGGGTGAGAAGTTCTCTAGATACCTGCCCATACTCTCCCACATGCCATGCCAGCCCTGACCACTCAGCCTTGGGGAAGATCCCTGGGTGATACTCTTGAAAAAATTTTTGCTAACCCTGAACAGGAGTGGGAAAGCATTCAGGAGACCTAGCAATAGGAATATACTGGCCTGAACATTCCAAGGGTCTTCAAAATTCTCAAAAATTGTTGTAACCAACCAAAAGGGAAAAGGGGAGGTGAAAGAGTGGGAGAAGGTATCCCCCCCTGTCTTCCCCATAGATTGGGTCCAATTATTAATCAATTCTGAAAGATATTGACCAAGGTACGGGCCTGACCGAAATGCTACATACACATACCAGCTCAGACCCATGACTGTCAATGATATCTTATCATAAGTCATTATCACACAATACAACAACATGAGAACACGAACCCCTCTCCCAGAGGTGATAAACAGCACCGCAGGGATTACATGAAGTAAACACGGGTTTACAAACCAGAGCCATGTGACCAAACAGAACATCATTATGACCAGTGACTGTTTAAATAACATTTTAAATGCTTATAACAACTTTGTTTTAACACACTTGGGTCAGACTTGTCGTTATCACAACCCCTCAAGCCCCACGTTGGGCGCCAAAAAGGACTGACGTGGTTTAGCCCCAGCCGGTAGCTAAGTGCCACGCGCCGCTCGCTCACCCCTCCCCTGGCGGGATGGGGAGAAGAATGGGAAAAACAACGGCAAAGCCTCGAGGGTTGGGATAAGGGCAGTTTACTGGGACAGCAAGGGAGAGGGAAACAATCAACAACAGTGCTGATAACAGATAGTAACAATGGGTGATAACAGAGAACGATTTTACCGATCCGACCAGACTCGACCCGTCCCGGAGCCACGCTGACACGCCGAACCCACCCCTGCCCGACTAGCCCCCTTTTATGGTGAGCATGATGTCACATGGTATGGAATAGCCCCCGGCCAGCTTAGCTCACCTGTCCTGGCTCCTTGGGAAATTAACTCTATCCTTGCCAGAACCAGGACAACCACCCACCCTAATTACACCACCGACTCAAAAGGAAGAACTATTAGGCATGCGCACTAATTTACATAGGAGGCAAAGATTATTAATCAATCATATAATGATAAATAATACATATGTATTAGAAAGATGAATATGTTAATGTTGTATGCAAAAATAATCACTGATTTGGAGCTTTGGTGTGCTGTCTTGGGACAGACACCCATATCTGTGCAAATATGCAATAAAATACCTCTGCTCTGTGTGTATATTGATGTGTTGCACACCAGGTAATTGAACCCCAGTTTTGGGACAACAGTTTTTGACAATCCAGATGGGACCACGCTGACAGCCTTGCCCGGATCATCTTGCCATACCCAACAGGGAGAAGCGGATTGAGTGGACTCCAGCACGCACCGACCTGTTGATTGGGGACTCCATCAGCTGCTCTCCTGCACTCGGGCGGTAAGCGACACGATGGTGTGACGCTACTAAAAAAGAGTAATTTTTTTTATAAGGGAAAAGGTCTAACCTCTGGGAAGTAGCTTACATTTGGGGGACGTAGGGTCCCATTTGAGCTCTGCCTAAGACGCATCAATGGAAGATACGCAGCAGTATCATAGCATTGTTTCCACACTTTGTTTTGGGTAATGAAGGGAGACATCCTTCATTTTGGTATTTCTTTGTTGTCATGCTGCTATAAAAGTCCATTGTGTAGCCCTACCTCTGCTGGTCTAAGGCCAGACAGGAAATATCTAAATAATGTACCTTTGTCTGATAAGTAGGTTGTGATTGTTAAAAGCTGAAGATTAACTGATATATTACTAGTTCAGTCAGTAAACCATGAAGAACCATTTGGACTTGCCAAAAGTACCAGGAAACTAGGGGAAAGCTAATTCTGGCAGGGGGAATTGCGACCACTGACTCACGGACCACCTACCCCAATTATACCACCTACTCAAAAGATAAAGGCAGAGAAAATAACTGAGCATGCATTCTAGTTTGCATGCTAGATGAAGAAATCTAATCCAATAATTTAATAAAATAACAATGCGTATGTATTAGAAAGATGAATATGTTAATGTTGTATGTATAAATAACCACTGATTTGGAGCTTTGGGGGTGCTGTCTTGGGACAGACACCCATATCTGCGCAAATATGCAATAAAATACCTCTGCTCTGTGTGTATACTGGCATGTTGCACACCGGGTAAACAAACCCCCAGTTTTGGGACAAGAGTTTTTGGTGACCCAGATGGGACTGCACTGACAGCCTTGCCCGGATCGTCTTGCTGTACCCGACAGGGAGAAGTGTGTTGTGTCCTAAGGCCACTTGCTGTCTTTCATGTAACTGAAAGGGTTTTTCTAAATTTGGAAGTCCTAATGCAGGAGCATTCAGCAGTCCAGTCCAACAGCCCTTCTGGACCCTTGGTGGCAGCATATAGTGGCTTAGCAATCAATCCAAAATTAGGAATCCACAACCAACACCATCCAGCCATACCCAGGAATCCTCTCAGTTGTTTCTTTGATGTTGGTACAGCAATTCTGCAAACTGCTTCCTTTCACTCTGCACTCAGGCTCCTCTGTCCCTGCATAATTTCAAATCCCAGATATCAAACTCTATCTTTTGCTATTTGTGCTTTTTTCTTAGAAACATGATATCCTGCAAGTCCCAAAAAATTCAGTAGCACTGTAATTACTTGAGCCAATTAATAAATCATCGACATACTGCAACAAAGTTATGTGTCCATTATTATTTTGCCAATACATTACCAAATAACGTCGGGCTATTTTTGAATCCTTGTGGCAATACAGTCCAACATAGTTGAGTCCAGTAGTCGGGATTTCCCACTCAAAAGCAAAGATGAGCTGACTCTGTTCGTCCAATGGAATGCAAAAGAAAGCATCTTTTAAATCTAAAACTGTACATTACATGTTACTTTCAGGGATGGTAGCAAGTAACATATATGGGTTTGGCACCACAGGGTGGACATCAACTGTCCGAGTATTTATTTCCCACAAGTCTTGTCAAAATGGGGATATTAAATTCCGATTGGCACTCCTGTAATGGCCTATATTCTAAAAAAGAATTTATGAGTGTTTCTAATCCCTTCCACGCCTCTAGTTTGATAGGATATTGTTTCCTTCTTACTGGCTGGGCTCCATATTTCAGTTCAATTCACGGTTTCCCCGATGCCCACATTACAGCATCCAATACTTCTTCTGGAATATCTGCATTTTCATCTTTTTCACCTTGAATCAGCAGGTACATCTGTGCTTTCCAGGCATTTTCTGGGGGAATGTGTAACTCTACCAAATTTTCAGAAAAGGTTATTTGTGCATTTAACTTACATAATAAATCTCATCCCAGCAGTGGCAAGGGGCACTCAGGCATATAGAAAAATGAATGAGTTACCATAGTGTTTCCATTGGTTGTGAAAAATTATCTTCTCCCGGTGGCACCAACTACACTAGTTTTAATTTTCAATCAGTAAGTACTGAGTGAGTTGAAAAAAAGCTACTGATTCATTCCCCAGCTTTACTGGAACCAGAGGATCAGCTGGGGAGACTTTAACAGATTCCTCCGGTCCCCTTCAATGTAACCTTATTTCTGCCGATACCCCAGTAGCTGCTTCCATTCCTTTTTTCTGTGGACAGTCTTTTTCTGTGCCCTTCTTGTCTACAATAGGCACACTGATTTACTCCTACAGGCTTTCTCCGGTATTTCCATGAGCTCCTCCTCTGCCTCTAAATCCCAATAAGCAATTGATAGCAATTGAGATATTGTCATGCCATCAGCACTGTCTACTTTCTGTAATTTCTTTTGAGTGTCGGGTGCTGCTTGACCAATAAACAACACATTAAAAAGTTTAGAAATATTTCTGTCCTTGGGGTCCAGGTTAGTCCACTTCTGAGCTACTTCACATAATCTTTCATGAAAGACAGATGGAGGTTCCTTATCTCCCTGTCGTATTTGATACAGTTGTGCCTAATATGGATATCTATCTCCCAAGGGGGGATCCTGGGTGGGATCCAAATACTGGTGGAGGGTTACAAAAAATAAAAGAGTACCAAAAATTTATCCTGTATGGTATCCGACGTGGAATTCAGAAGCTGCAAAATTGGCCAAAATTGTGTGAAATATGACAGGGAGATAAGGAATCTCCATCTGTCTTTTATGAAAGATTATGTGAAGCAGCTCGAGGAGGAGAAGGTCATGGAGAAAGCCATTGCGATATTCCTGTAAGAGTAAATCAGTGTGCCTATTGTGTACAGGGAGGGCACTGGAAAAAAAATTGTCCACAGAAAAAAGGAATGGAAGCAGCTACCAAGGTATTGGCAGAAATAGGGTTAGATTGAAAGGGGCCAGAGGAATCTATTAACATCTCCCCAGCCGATCCTCTGGTTCTAGTAAAGTTGGGGAATGAAACAGTAGATTTTTTAATAGATAGTGGAGCAACTCACTCAGTACTTAGTGATTGCAAGGGACCTTTAAGTAAAATTAAAACTAGTGTAATCGTTGCCACCAGGAAAAGAAGTCAAAGGTCATTTTTGCAACCAATGGAGTGTACCATTGGAAACACTATGGTAACTCATTCATTTCTCTATATGCCTGTCATAGTTTAGTCCCAGCCAGCAGCTCAGCACCACGTGGCCACTCACTCACCACCTGGCAGGATGGGGAGGAGAATGGGAAAGACAAAGGCAAAGCCTCATGGGTTGGGATAAGGACAGTTTACTGGGAGAGCAAGGGAGAGGGAAACAACAACAGTACTGATAATGGAATATTCACAATAGGTGACAACAGAAAGCAATTTACCCATCTGGGACCCGACCAGCGAATGTTCAGCCCACACTCAGACCATCCGGGAGCTGTGCTGAACCCACCCCTCCCTGACTAGCCCCCTTTTATGGTGAGCATGATGTCACATGGTATGGAATAGCCCCCTGGCCAGCTTGGCTCATCTGTCCTGGCTCCCTGTGAAAATTAACTCTATCCTAGCTCATAACCAGGACAATGCCAGAATGCCCCTTGCCACTGTTGGGATGAGATTTATTATGTAAGTTAAATGCACAAATAACCTTTTCTGAAAATTTGATAGTTACACATTCCCGCAGAAAATACCTGAAAAGCACAGATGTGCCTCCTGACTCAAGGTGAAAAGGATGAAAATGCAGACATTCCAGAAGAAGTATTGGATGCTGTAATACCACTGGTATGGGCATCAGGGAAACTGGGACGAGCAAAAAACTTTACTCCAATCAGAATTGAACTGAAATCTGGAGCCCAGCTGGTAAGAAGGAAAAAAAATGCCCTATCAAATTAGAGGCATGGAAGGGATTAGAACCACTCATAAATTCTTTTTTAGAATATGGACTATTACGGGAGTGCCAATCGGAATTTAATACCCCAATTTTGCCAATAAAAAAGCCTAATTCTCAAGAATATAGATTGGTACAAGACTTGCAGGAAATAAATAGACAGTTGATGTCCACCCTGTGGTGCCAAACCCATATACATTACTTGCTACCATCCGAAAATGTAACCGAAAATTTGGAATTGATTATTAACCAATCATATAATGATAAATAATACATATGTATTAGAAAGATGAATATGTTAATGTTGTATGTATAAATAACCACTGATTTGGAGCTTTGGGGGAGCTGTCTTGGGACAGACACCCATATCTGCGCAAATATGCAATAAAATACCTCTGCTCTGTGTGTATACTGGCATGTTGCACACCGGGTAAACAAACCCCCAGTTTTGGGACAACAGGTTGACCCTGGCTGGATGGCAGGTGCCCATCAAAGCCACTTTATCACTCTCCCTCCTCAGTTGGACAGGGGAGAGAAAATATAACAAAAGGCTTGTGGGTCGAGATAAGGACAGGGAGAGATCATTCACCAATTACTGTCATGGGCAAAACAGACTTGACTTGAGAAAATTAAATTAATTCATAACCAATCAAATCAGAGTAGAGTAATGAGAAATAAAACCAAATCATAAAACACCTTCCCCCCGTGTTGGCTTTGCGTGGCAAGGTTTTGGTAGTGGGGGGGGCTACAGGGGTGGCTTCTGTGGGAAGCTGCTAGAAGCTTCCCCTGTGTCTGATAGAGCCAATGCCAGCCGGCTCCAAGATAGACCTGCCGCTGGCCAAGACCAAGCCAATCAGCGCCTCTGTGATAACATATTTAAGAAAGAGAAAAAAACAGTTAGAGAGAGCTTTTGCAGCCAGAGAGAGGAGTGAGAAGATGTAAGAAACTCTGCAGACACCAAGGTCAGTGAAGAAGGAGGGGGAGGAGGTGCTCCAGGCGCCGGAGCAAGATTCCCCTGCAGCCCGTGGTGAAGACCATGGTGAAGCAGGCTGTTCCCCTGCAGCCCATGGAGGAAGGATGAGGGGGTGTAGAGATTCCACCTGCAGCCCGTGGAGGACCCCACACCAGAGCAGGTGGAGGCACCTGAAGGAGGCTGTGACCCCGTGGGAAGCCTGCGCTGGAGCAAGCTCCTGGCAGGACCTGTGGATCCGTGGATAGAGGAGCCCATGCCAGAGCAGGTTTGCTGACAGGACTTGTGACCCCATGGGGGACCCATGCTGGAGCAGTTTGCTCCTGAAGGTCTGCACCCCGTGGAGGAGACTCACGCTGGAGAAGGTCGTGAAGGACTGTCTCCCGTGAGAGGGACCCCACATTGGAGCAGGGGAACGATGAGAGGAGTCCTCCCCCTGAGGATGAAGAAGCGGCAGAAACACCGCGTGATGAACTGACCGTAACCCCCACTCCCCGTCCCCCTGTGCCGCTGAGGGGGGCGGAGGTTGAAGCCGGGAGTGAAGTTGAGCCCGGGAAGATGGGAGGGGTGGGGGGAGGTGTTTTAAGATTTGATTTTATTTCTCATTCCTCTACTCTGTTTTGCTTAGTAATAAATAAGATGAATTCCCTCTCTAAGTTCGGTCTGTTTTGGTCATGATGATAATTAGTGAATGATCTCTCCCTGTCCTTATCTCGACCCATAAGTTTTTTTTTAGTTATACCTTTTCTCCCCTGTCTAATGAAAGAGGGGAGCGATAGAGCGGCTCTGGTGGGCACCTGGCCCTCAGCCAGGGTCAACCCACCACACCCCCACTCCTCCCTTCTTCCTAGGCTTAACTTTACTCCCAGTTTTCTCTGCCTTCTCCCCACCAGCAGCACAGTGGGACAGGGAATGGGGGTTGTGGACAGTTCATCACACATTGCCTCTGACGCTCCTTCCTCCTCAGGGGGAGGACTCCTCCCACTCTTCCCATGCTCCAGAGTGAGGTCCCTCTCATGGGAGACAGTCCTCCATGAACTTGTCCAACGTGAGTCCTTCCCCCGGGCTGCAGTTCTTGATGAACTGCTCCAGCGTGGGTCTCTTCCACAGGGTCACAAGTCCTGCCAGAAAACCTGCTCTGGCATGGGATCCTCTTTCCATGGGTCCACAGGTCCTGCCAGGAACCTGCTCCAGCGCAGGCTTCCCATGGGGTCACAGCCTCCTTCGGGCACCCACCTGCTCTGGCGTGGAGTCCTCCACAGGCTGCAGGTGGATATCTGCTCAACCATCAACCTCTCTGGGCTGCAGGGAGACAGCCTGCTTCACCATGGTCTTCTCCACGGGCTGCAGGGGAATCTCTCCTGTGGCGCCTGGAGCACCTCCTCCCCCCACCTTCTTCTCTGACCTTGGTGTCTGCAGAGTTGTTGCTCTCACATATTCTCATTCCTCTCTCTGGCTGCAATAGTGCTGTTTTTGGGGTTTGTTTTTTTTTTCCTCCCCCTTCTTAAATATGTTATCACAGTGGCACTACCACCGCCGCTGATTGGCTTGGCCTTGGCCAGCGGTGGGTCCATCTTGGAGATGTTGTTATGGGACATAAGGGAAGCTTCTAGCACCTTCTCGCAGAAGCCATCCCCATATCCCCCTCGCTACCAAAACCTTGCCACGCAAACCCAATACAGCCACCAACTGGATTTAACTCCATTCATCACAACTATTTGGGCCTGGCCATGCCATGAGCAGCCAGATTCTCCAGGAGAATGCTGTGGGAAACGGTGTCAAAGGCTTTACTAAAGTCTAGGTAGACAACATCCACAGCCTTTCCCTCATCCACCAAGAGGGTCACCTTGTCATAGAAGGAGATCAGGTTAGTCAAGCAGGACCTGCCTTTCATAAACCCATGCTGACCGGGCCTGATCACTTAGTGGTCCTGTACGTGCTGTGTGATGGCACTCGAGATGAGCTGCTCCATAACCTTCCCCAGCACCGAGGTCAGACAGACAGGCCTGTAGTTCCCCGGATGCTCCATCTGGCCCTTCTTGTAGATGGGCATCACATTTGCTAACCTCCAGTCAACTGGGACCTCCTCGGTTAGCCAGGACTGCTGATAAATGATGGAAAGTGGCTCAGTGAGCACTTCCGCCAGCTCCCGCAGTACCCTTGGGTGGATCCCATCCGGCCCCATAGACCTGTGTGTGTGTGTCTCAGCGGTGTAGCAGGTTGCAAACCATTTCCCCTTGGATTATGGGGGCTTCACTCTGCTCCCTGTCCCTGTCTTCCAGCTCAGGGGGCTGGGTACCCAGAGAACAACTGGTCTTATTGCTAAAGACTGATGCAAAGAAGGCATTAAGTACCTCAGCCTTTTCCTCCTCCTTTGCCACTATGCTTCCCCCCACATCCAACAAAGGATGGAGATTCTCCTTAGTCCTCCTTTTGTTGTTAATGTATTTATAGAAACTTTTTTTTATTGTCTTTAACAGCAGTAGCCAGGTTAAGCTCTACTCGGGCTTTGGCCCTTCTAAGTTTCTCCCTGCATAGCCTAATGACATCTTTGTAGTCCTCCTGAGCTGCCTGCCCCTTCTTCTAAAGGTCATAAGCTCTCCCTTTTTTCCTGAGTTCCAGCCAAAGCTCTCTGTTCAGCCAGGCCGGTCTTCTTCCCTGCTGGCCCATCTTTTGGCACATAGGGATGACCTGCTCCTGCGCCTTTAAGATTTCCTTCTTGAAGAATGTCCAGCCTTCCTGGACTCCTTTGCCCTTCAGGACTGCCTCCCAATAGACTCTGTCAACCAGGCTCCTAAACAGGCCAAAGTCTACCCTGCAGACGTCCAAGGCAGAAGTTCTGCTGACCCTCCTCCTTACTTCACTCTGGTGACACAACTCTCGGAGCCTGATACTGTTTGTCAGTGTTTATGTGTGGTTTGTCACCTCTGGGCGTTGGATTAAGGTTATTGCTCTGCTGTACTATGTACCACTGGCTTAAGGTATTATAAAATCATTGATCATCAGACCAATCTGGTATCTGTACTCAGCAGTGGTGAGGGGCATGCAGAGTGGAGTGATAGTAGCGGTTTCATATCTGTACTTCTGTCCTGGTTTCAGCAAGCATAGAGTTAATTTTCTTTCTGGCAGCTGGTGTAGTGCTGTGTTTTGGATTTAGGATGAGAAAAATGTTGATAACACACTAATATTTTAATTGTTGCCAAGCAATCAAGGACTTTTCAGCTTCTCATACTGACCTGTGAACCACAAGGTGGGAACACCCAAGAAGCTGGGAAGGGACACAGTCAGGGCAGCTAACCCAAACTGGCCAAAGGGATATTCCATAATATATGATGTCATGCTCCATATATAACTGGGGGTGGGCCGGGAGCCAGCACAGCTCGGGAACTAGCTGAGCATTAGCTTCAGGTGGTGAGAAATTGTGGTGTGCATCACTTGTTTTGTATACTTATGACGATGATGATGATGATCTTTTCTGTCCTATTAAACTGTCTTTACCTCAACCCACAAGTTTGTCCTGGTTCTGATAGGATAGAGTTAATTTTCACAGGGAGCCAGGACAGATGAGCCAAGCTGGCCAGGGGGCTATTCCATACCATGTGACATCATGCTCACCATAAAAGGGGGCTAGTCGGGGAGGGGTGGGTTCAGAGTGGCTCCCAGATGGTTTGAGTGTGGGCTGAGCCTCCGGTCCGTCAGTTGTCTGGGACTGGTAAATTGCTTTCTGTTGTCACCTATTGTGAATATTCTGTTATCATCAGTACTGTTGTTGTTGTTTTCCTCTCCCTTGCTGTCCCAGTAAACTGTCCTTATCCCAATCCATGAGGTTTTGCCTTTGTCTTTCCCATTCTCCTCCCCATCCCGCTGGGGGAGGGGTGAGCGAGCAGCCACATGGCACTCAGCTTCCGGCTGGGGCTGAACCACATCAGAGTTTTACTTTTTTTTTCTTTTCGATTCTCTTCCCCATCCCAGTGGGAGGGAAGGAGGGAGCGAGTGAGTAAATGGCTCTGTGGTTGTTTTAGCTGCCTGCTGGGTTAAACCACGACAGTCTTTTTGGCACCCAACACTGGAAACAAAGGGTTGAGATAACAACAGATCTGACCAGAGCATGTTAAAACAAATTTGTTGTAAGCATTCATTATATGAGTTTAACAGTTGCTGGTCACAATGTTGTATTATTTGTTCACATGGTTGCGTCATGTAAGTGCTTACTTGCATTATGTATTCCCTATGGTGGTGTTTATCACTTCTTGGAGCTGGACCAGAATTTTCCTTTTGCTGCACTGTGTGCTACTTGCTCGTGATAAGATAACATTACATCAGTCGCCGAAGGGAGCTGCTCTGGTGCTGGCCTCATCTGCAGCAGAGCGGCAGATCTACGCGCACAGAGGGTTCTCCTGACTTTCCAGAGGCAGGGAAATGCCGGGGGAGTGGAAGAGACCTGCCACGAGCCAGCAGCTCTCACAGGAATCACTGAAAAGGCCTGGGCATTGCCAGAGCAACAACACCCACCCCCACATCTATAAAAAGCAGCCTAGGGAGCACTAGCTCCTGCACTTCAGGAGGGCAGACTTTGGCCTCTTCAGGGACCTGCTTGGTAAATGTGTTGGGTTTGCATGGCAAGGTTTTGGTAGCGGGGGGGGGAGGGGTGTGTGTGCTACAGGGGCGGCTTCTGTGAGAAGCTGCTAGAAGCTTCCCCTGTGTCTGATAGAGCCAATGCCAGCCAGCTCCAAGACGGACCCGCCGCTGGCCAAGGCCAAGCCAATCAGCGCCTCTGTGATAACATATTTAAGAAGGGAAAAAAAGAACAGTTAGAGAGCGCTTTTTGCAGCCAGAGAGAGGAGTGAGAAGATGTAAGAACATCTGCAGACACCAAGGTCAGTGCAGAAGGTGGGGGAGGAGGTGCTCCAGTGCCTGGAGCAGAAATCCCCCTGCAGCCCATGGTGAAGACCATGGTGAAGCAGGCTGTCCCCCTGCAGCCCATGGAGGAAGGATGAGGGGGAGCAGAGATTCCACCTGCAGCCCCTGGAGCACCCCACTCTGGAGCAGGTGGAGGCACCTGAAGGAGCCTGTGGCCCGTGAGAAGCCCATGCTGGAGCAAGCTCCTGGCAGGACCTGTGGGCCCATGGAGAGAGGACCCCACGCCAGAGCAGGTTTGCTGGCAGGACTTGTGACCCCGTGGGGGACCCCACGCTGGAACAGTCTGCTCCTGAAGGTCTGCAACCCATGGGAGAGAATCATGTTGGAGAAGTTTGTGAAGGACTGTCTCCCGTGAGAGGGACTCCATGCTGGAGCAGGGGAACAACGCGAGGAGTCCTCTCCCTGAGGAGGAAGGAGCGGCAGAAACACCGCGTGATGAACTGACCATAACCCCCATTCCCTGTCCCCCTGTGCCGCTGAGGGGGGCGGAGGTTGAAGCTGGGAGTGAAGGTGAGCCCGGGAAGATGGGAGGGGTGGGGGGAGGTGTTTTAAGATTTGATTTTATTTCTCATTCCTCTACTCTGTTTTGCTTAGTAATAAATAAGATGAATTCCCTCTCTAAGTTCGGTCTGTTTTGCTCGTGACGATAATTAGTGAGTGATCTCTCCCTGTCCTTATCTTGACCCATAAGCCTTTCGTTATACCTTTTCTCCCCTGTCTAGTGAAGGAGGGGGAGTGATAGAGCGGCTCTGGTGGGCACCGGGCCCCCAGCCAGGGTCAACCCACCACAGTAGAGTACGATGGGACAAAGCCCTGGAAGGAAGAGAGGCCCAAGACAGCTGGCTGATATTCAAGGGTCAACTCCTCCAAGCTCAGGAGCGATGCATCCCAACAAAGAGGAAGTCAAGCAAAAACACCCAGAGGCCCCCATGGATGAACAAGGAGCTCCTGGGCAAAGTCAAACACAAAAAAGGAAGCCTACAGAGGGTGGAAGCAAGGGCAGGTAGCCTGGGAGGAATACAGAGAAACTGTCCGAGCAGCCAGGGATCAGGTTAGGAAAGCCAGAGCCCTGATAGAAATTAGTCTGGCCAGGGATGTTAAGGACAACAAGAAAAGCTTCTATAGGTATGTCAGTGATAAGAGGAGGACGAGGGAAAATGTGGGTCCCCTCCGGAATGAAACAGGTGACCTGGTTACCCAGGATATGGAGAAGGCTGAGGTACTCAACGACTTCTTTGCCTCAATCTTCACTGGCTAGTGCTTGAGCCACACTGCCCAGGTCACAGAAGGCAGGGACTGGGAGAATGCAGAACCACCCACTGTAGGAGAAGATCAGGTTTGAGAATATCCAAGGAACCTGAAGGTGCACAAGTCCATGGGACCTGATGAGATGCATCCGCGGGTCTTGAGGGAACTGGTGGATGAAGTGGCCAGGCCACTCGCCATCATATTTGAGAGGTCGTGGCAGTCTGGTGAAGTTCCCACCGACTGGAAAAGGGGGAACATAACCCCCATTTTTAAGAAGGGGAAAAAGGAAGACCCAGGGAACTACAGGCCGGTCAGTCTCACTTCCGTGCCAGGCAAGATTATGGAGCAGACCCTCCTGGAGACTATGCTCAGGCACATGGAAGATAAGGAGGTGACTGGTGACAGCCAACATGGCTTCCCTAAGGACAAATCATGCCTGACAAACTTGGTGGCCTTCTATGATGGGGTGACAGCATTGGTGGACAAGGGAAGGGCAACTGATGTCATCTCCCTGGCCTTGTGCAAGGCATTTGACACTGTCCCGCACGACATCCTTGTCTCTAAATTGGAGAGACATGAATTCGATGGATGGACCACGCAGTGGATAAGGAATTGGCTGGATGGTCGCACTCAAAGAGTTGTGGTCAATGGCTCAATGTCCAAGTGGAGAACGGTGATGAGTGGTGTTCCTCAGGGGTCGGTCCTGGGACCGGCACTGTTCAACATCTTTGTCGGCAACATGGACAGTGGGATCGAGTGCACCCTCAGCAAGTTTGCCGACAGCACCAAGCTGTGTGGTGGAGTCGACACCCTGGAGGGAAGGGATGCCATCCAGAGGGACCTTGACAGGCTGGAGAGGTGGGCCCGTGCGAACCGCATGAAGTTCAACAAGGCCAAGTGCAAGGTCCTGCATGTGGGTCGGCGCAATCCCAAGCACGACTATAGGCTGGGCGAGGAATGGACTCAAAGCAGGCCCGAGGAGAAGGACTTGGGGGTATTGATTGATGAGAAGCTCAACATGAGCTGGCACTGTGCGCTTGCAGCCCAGAAAGCCAACCGTGTCCTGGGCTGCATCAAAAGAAGTGTGACCAGCAGGTTGAGGGAGGTGATCCTGCCCCTCTACTCTGCTCTTGTGAGACCCCCACCTGGAGTGCTGCATCCAGCTCTGGGGGCCCCAGTACAAGAGAGACATGGAGCTGTTGGAGAGAGTCCAGAGGAGGGCCACGAAGCTGATCAGAGGGCTGGAGCACCTCTCCTATGAGGACAGGCTGAGAGAGTTGGGATTGTTCAGCCTGGAGAAAAGAAGGCTCCGGGGAGATCTAATTGCGGCTTACCAGTACCTGAAGGGGGCCTACAGGAAAGCTGGAGAGGGACTGTTTATCAGGAAGTGTAGTGACAGGACAAGGGGTAATGGGTTTAAGCTGAAGGAGGGTCGATTTAGATGAGATATTGGGAAGAAATTCTTTACTGTGAGGGTGGTGAGGTACTGGAACAGGTTGCCCAGAGAGGTTGTGGAGGCCCCATCCCTGGAAGTGTTTAAGGCCAGGTTGGATGAGGCTTTGGGCAATGTGGTCTAGTGGAGGGTGTCCCTGCCCACAGCAGGGGGGTTGGACCTAGATGATCTTTGAGGTCCCTTCCAACCCAAACCATTCTAAGATTCTATGAGGTGCCAGGAGGAGCTGTGCTTCAGTGCAAATCACCTCTGAAGCAGCTCGAACCCCTTCGTAGGCTGCCAATATCTCTTTTTCAGTTGGAGTGTAGCGGGCCTCGGATCCTCTATATCCCCGGCTCCAAAACCCCAGGGGTCGACCTCGAGTCTCCCCTGGTGCTTTCTGCCAGAGACTCCAGGTAGGGTCATTCTCCCCGGCTGCAGTGTACAGCACATTTTTCACATCTCATCCTGCCCAGACTGGCCCAAGAGCTACTGCATGAACAATGTCTTGTTTAATTTGTTCAAAATCTTGTCGTTGCTCAGGGCCCCATTTGAAATCATTCTTCTTCCGGGTTACATGGTAGAGAGGGCTTACTATCAGACTGTAATTTGAAATATGCATTCTCCAGAAACCCAGAACACTTAAGAAGGCCTGTGTTTCCTTTTTGTTGGTCGGTGGAGACATGGCTGCTATTTTGTTGATCACATCCATTGGGATCTGATGACACTCATCATGCCATATTACACCTAAAAACTGAATCTCCTGCGCAGGCCCCTTGACCTTACTTCGTTTTATGGTGAAGCCAGCCTGCAGCAGGATTTGGATTATTTTCTTCCCTTTCTCAGAAACTTCCTCTGCTGCTGTGCTGCCCCACACAATGATGTCATCAATGTATTGCAAGTGCTCCAGAGCTTCACCCTTTTCTAGTGCAGCCTGGATCAGTCCATGGCAAATGGTGGGGCTGTGTTTCCACCCCAGGGGCAGTCCATTCCAGGTGTACTGGATGCCCCTCCAAGTGAAGGCAAACTGTGGCCTGCACTCTGCTGCCAAAGGGATCGAGAAAAATGCATTAGCAATATCAATTGTGGCATACCATTTGGCTGCCTTTGACTCCAGTTCATATTGAAGTTCCAGCATGTCTGGCACAGCAGCACTCATGGGCGGTGTGACTTCATTCAGGCCACGATAGTCTACTGTCAGCCTCCACTCTCCATTGGACTTCCTCACTGGCCATATGGGACTGTTAAAGGGTGAGTGGGTTCTGCTGATCACTCCCTGACCCTCCAGTTGATGAATCAGCTTGTGGATGGGAACCAGGGAGTCTCTGTTGGTGCGGTATTGCCACTGGTGCACAGTTGTGGTAGTGAATGGCACCTGTTGTTCTTCAACCCTGAGCAACCCCACAACAGAAGGGTCCTCTGAGAGCCTGGATAAAATACACAATGGTTCAATTTCCTCCATCTCCAAGGCAGCTGTACCAAAAGCCCACCGGTAACCTTTTGGGTCTCTGAAATACCCTCTCCAGAGGTAGTTTATGTCCAGGATGCATGGAGCCTCCGGCCCAGTCACAATGGGGTGCTTTTCCCACTCATTCCCAGTTAGACTTACTTCAGCCTCCAACAGAGTCAATTGTTGGGATGCCCCCGTCACACCAGAAATAGAGATGGGTTCCACCCCTTCATAGTTCGATGGCATTAGGGTGCACTGTGCACTGGTGTCCATTAGGGCCTTGTACTCCTGTGGGTTTGATGTGCCCAGCCATCGGATCCACACAGTCCAATATACCCTATTGTCCCTTTCCTCCACCTGGCTGGAGGCAGGGCCCCTCTAATCCTGCTCATCATATTCGCTACTCACTTCTTGCAAAAAGGACTTAGAGGTCCCTTCAAGAGGATCATAAGTGTAATTGGGCCTTCCACTTGGTCTGGGGGGCTGCCCGGTGGAAACTCAAGGAGCATTCTTTCTGGAAGAATCCATTTTTACAGCTGTCTTGCCTTGCAGCTCATGTACTCATGCCCGCAGGGTTGAGGTAGGCTTCCCATCCCATTTCCTTATGTCTTCTCCATGGTCGCGCAGATAAAACCACAGGATACCTCGTGGTGTGTACACTCTATATCCCCTCTCCAGAGCAGAGGAACACTTACTCTGTCCCCCTGCAGCCCATGGAGGAAGGATGAGGGGGTGTAGCGATTCCACCTGCAGCCCGTGGAGGACCCCACGCTGGAGCAGGTGGAGGCACCTGAAGGGGGCCGTGACCCCGTGGGAAGCCCGTGCTGGAGCAAGCTCCTGGCAGGAACTGTGGACCCGTGGAGAGAGAGAGGATCCCACGCCAGAGCAGGTTTGCTGACAGGACTTGTGACCCCGTGGGGGACCCGTGCTGGAGCAGTTTGCTCCTGAAGGTCTGCACCCCGTGGGAGAGACCCACTCTGGAGCAGTTCATGAAGGACTGTAGCCCGTGGGAAAGACTCATGTTGGAGAAGGTCGTGAAGGACTGTCTCCTGTGAGAGGGACCCCACGCTGGAGCAGGGGAATGATGAGAGGAGTCCTCCCCCTGAGGAGGAAGAAGCGGCAGAAACAACGTGTGATGACCTGACCGTAACCCCCACTCCCTGTCCCCCTGTGCTGCTGAGGGGGGCGGAGGTTGAAGCCGGGAGTGAAGTTGAGCCCGGGAAGATGGGAGGGGTGGGGGGAGGTGTTTTAAGATTTGGGTTTATTTCTCATTCCTCTACTCTGTTTTGCTTAGTAATAAATAAGATGAATTCCCTCTCTAAGTTCGGTCTGTTTTGCTCGTGATGATAATTAGTGAATGATCTCTCCCTGTCCTTATCTCGACCCATGAGTTTTTTTTTAGTTATACCTTTTCTCCCCTGTCTAGAGAAGGAGGGGAGTGATAGAGCAGCTCTGTTGGGCACCTGGCCCTCAGCCAGGGTCAACCCACCACATGGACTTGGCAGTGTTAGGTTTACAGTTGGACTCAGTGATCTTAAGGGTCTTTTCCAACTTAAATGATTCTATGATTCTGTGTCTCCTCCTTTGTGTCTTTTTGTTTGTCCCCCTGTGTCTCCTGCCTCTAGCAGCTACTGCCTTTTTTAAATATGTTTGGGCAGAGGCACCAGATGCTCCTCTGAATGGCTGAAATTTTGGCACAAGAGGGGTTAGTTCCATCCATTTCCAAGCCAGCTGGAACCAAGTGTGACTCACATAAGTCAGTTCATGGAGTTCTCCCACACAGGGCAGCCCCCTGCTACCGACAACCTGCTAGTTATGCCAAATACATCACCATGCATGCTTATACTACACAGTCCCACACTCATTCACATGCTTACACTCACACCCCCCCACATGCTCACACACATTCACATTTGCCCTACTCAATCATGCACTCATATTAGCACCACACCAAACCCCTTCATGTGTTCATGTTCATGCTGCACCACATGCTTGCACCCTACCATATAGTCACACCATAGTCACACTACACACCATGCACTGTGCACAGAACTGTGCCATACAGTCAAGCATTCACACTCCCTCCCTACATGCTCACACTCACCCTGCACTCCTGTCACATGCTTAGTTACCCAGCACTACACTCACCCCATCCCACACATGCTCACACTCAAACCACACACCACTTGAACAGTATAATCAAGTGCTCACACCATGCCACACAGTCACTACCCACCCTACAAAAGCTCACACCGACTCCAAATCACCCACAATTGCATGCTCACGCTTAATCCATATCTTCTAGTCATGCATTGAAACTCGCACCTACACATACTCAACCCTCACCCTGCTTTCATGTTCACACGCATCCCACATCAGTCAGTCGTGAATTCACACTCACCCCAGTCAACCACACCACATACAATGCAACCATGCATTCATGCACCATGCATTCACAATACACCACATATAAATGCTGCACCACACACATGCGCGCACCCACTGAACCACTCACGCACTCGTGTTCAACCTACTCACACTCACCCCACACCACCTAGAATTGTGCTCACGCTCACCCCACACATGCTCAGACACTCACACTCATCCTGCTCAGTCACAGTGCACCCCTCCCATGTGCTCATACTTGCAACATACCACACAACAAAGTCACACCAAAACATTCACTCAGACTACACACAGCACGTGCTTGCACTCACCCCGCATGCACCCCATACACACTCACCCCATCCTCAGCCTGTGTGTACTGCACCACACAATCAAGCTATCACACTTGTACCACACTAGTCATCCCCCATTCCACATGCTCACAGTCACACTCCACTACACACATGCTCCCAGTCACACCACACCATGCTTAAAATCATAGAATCATAGAAGAATTCAGGTTGGAAGGGACTACCAGAGATCTTCTAGTTCAACCACCTACTAAAGCAAATTTAATTAGATCAGGTGTTTGACCACCCTCATGATTTAATTTTTTTCCTTATATGTAACCAGAATTTCCAAAGTTCCAACTTGTGTCTGCTGCCTCTCATTCTATCACTGCACATCTCAGAAGAGTCTGGCTCTGTCTTCTCTGTATCCTCCAATCAGGTAGTTGTAGACAGCAGTAAGGTCTCCCTTGAGTCTTCTCTCCTTCACGCTGAACAGTCCCGTTTCTCTCAGCCTCTCCTCGTACATTGTGTTCTCTAGCCACCGACCACCATGGTGACCTTCCCCTGAACTTGCTCCAGTATGTCAGTATCTTTCTTGTATCGGGAAGCCGCAAACTGGGCACAGCACTCAGAGAAGGATCACTTCCCTGCACTTGCTGGCCATGCTCTTGCTAATATAGCCCAGAAGGTAGCTGTCTGCCTTTGCTGCTCCTAACTCAGGTTAAACTTCTTGTCCACCAGGACTCCCAGGTCCTTTTCTGCAGAGCTTCTTCCTAACTAGTTGACCTCTCAGCCTGTCTTATTGCATGAGATTATTCCATCCCAGGTACATGGAAATTCATGAAGATCTTCTCGATTGAAAGCAGCCCTGAGGAGAAAGACTTGGGGGTATTGATTGATGAAAAGCTCAACATGAGCCGGCAGTGTGCGCTTGCAGCCCAGAAAGCCAACCCTGTCCTGGGCTGCATCAAAAGAAGTGTGACCAGCAGGTCGAGGGAGGTGATTCTGCCCCTCTACTCTGCTCTTGTGACACCCCACCTGGAGTACTGCATCCAGCTCTGGGGGCCCCAACATAAGAAGGACATGGAGCTGTTGGAGCGAGTCCAGAGGAGGGCCACGAAGCTGATCAGAGGGCTGGAGCACCTCTCCTATGAGGACAGGCTGAGAGAGTCAGGACTGTTCAGCCTGGAAAAGAGAAGGCTCTGGGGAGACCTTATAGCACCTTTCCAGTACCCCCCCAGAAGGGGGCCTACAGGAAAGATGGGGAGGGACTGTTTATCAGGGAGTGTAGTGACAGGACAAGGGGTAATGGCTTTAAACTGAAAGAGGGTAGATTTAGTTTAGGTATTAGGAAGAAATTCTTTACTGTGAGGGTGGTGAGGCACTGGAACAGGTTGCCCAGAGAGGTTGTGGAGGCCCCCTCCCTGGAAGTGTTTAAGACCAGGTTGGATGGGGCTTTGGACAACCTGGTCTAGTGGAGGGTGTCCCTGCCCATGGCAGGGGGGTTGGAACTAGATGGGCTTTAAGGTCCCTTCCAACCCAAACCATTCTATGATTCTATGATCCTGTCAGCCCATTTCTCCAGCCTGTCCAGGTCCCTCTGAATAGCAGCCTTGCCATACAGCATATTGACTGCTCCCCCTAATTTGACGTAATCTGAAAACTTGCTGAGAGTGCGCTCTGTCCCATCATCCAGGTCATTACTGAAGACATTTAACAGTATTGGGCCCAATATTGGCACCTGAGTGACCCTACTAGTTACTAGCCACCTGCTGTACGTCATACCTCTGATAACAACTGTGAGCCTGGCAGTGCAGCCAATTTTCCACCCACCTTATCATCCACTTATCCAGCTCATGTCTCACCAATTTGGTGATAAGGAGACTATGGGACACCATGTCAAAGACCTTACTAATGTCAAGGTATTCAACAGCTACTGCTCTCCCCTTGTCAACTGAGCCAGTCTCCTCATAGAAAGCAATCAGGTTGGTCAGGTATGATTTGTCCTTGGCAAACCCATGTTGGCCACTCCCATTCACCTTTTTACCCTTCATATGTTTAGAAATGGCTTATAAGAGGATTTGCTCCATAACCTTCCCAGGGACTGAGGTGATGGCTGATTAACCTTCTTGCCCCTCTTAAAGATGGGTATGACATTTGCCTTTTTCCAGTCATCAGGAACCTCCCACAATTGCCATGACCATTCGAAGATGATAGAGAGCAACCTCAAAATGACATCAACAGGCTCCTTCAGCACTCTCAGGTGCATCCCATCTGTTCCCATAGACTTGTGCGTGTCCAAGTGGGTTAAGTTCTCCCTGACTATTTTCTCTTCTGTGGGTACTTCTTTACTCCCACAGACTCTGCTAGGAGGCTCAGGAACCCGAGTAGCCTGAGAGCAAACCTTACCAGTGAAAACTGAGACAAAGAAAAGGCATCAAGTACCTCATCCTTTTCCCTGTTGCTTGTCACTAGTTCTCCTGCCCCACTGACCCACAATGGGCCCACACTCTCTTTAGTCTCCCTTTTGTTACCAACGTCCTTGTAGAAACTTTTCTTGTTGCCCTTCACCTCCCTTGCTAGTTTCAACATCAGCTGAGCTTTGGCTTTCCTGACTCCATTCCTACACGCGTAGGAAATATTTCTATATTACTCCCAAGTAGCGTGTCTGTGTGGGGGATGCCGGACTTGTCCAGGTTTGTTGGTGCTGAATACAGGGCCATTATGACCCAGCAGAAGGGGCCCTGGGGGAGTCCAGCTTGGGCAAGAGCAGGGATTGAGCAACTTGCTTATCTTGCACTGATAAGCACTGGACCTGAACAGGGGCAGGAGATGAGCAATTTGTTCATCGTAACAAGATGCGGAGCCTGACGGGTCTACTCCTCAATCAACTAAGTGACGCCTGGGGTGAGGGGGAGCCTTCACAGCTTGACAGTTACTTTGGTAAAACTCAACAGACCACCGCTCCTCTGTACTGAACGCCTTTGTTCTCCGCCACTTCCCCCCGCCAGCCCCGATCAACTGCACAACAAGCCTTGTTGAGGGCCAATTGGCACACAAGACCTGACTTAGTCCCACCTCACCAAAAGTATAAATCTGGCATTTAGAATCCTCTTTTTTGAGGACAAGAACTCCAACTATCCGGACGGGTCGATGGGCCTGGACCTCTCTCCTCCCCAAGCAGGGACGCCTCTTTGGTAAGACTTGCGCCTCCGATTATGTCGGATGTTACCCCCGGGAAAACTATCATTAACAAAAGTGCTGAACTATTAACTAGAGCTCAAAATTGTTTCAGTAAGTACATTTACCAACGGCAATTCCAAACTTTTTATATCTGTCGCCTCAATAAATTACCTATTTTTCTTTTCAACTTTGCGAAACTGTTTCAGTGAAAGTCCTTAGTGGGGCTCTGACAGGCAAACGTTGACTCTGATAAGTGGCTACACACATAACCCTTTAGACATAAACCGTTGACCAAGTCTGGGACTAAGACTGGACCTAGCCGCACCTAGGCTCCTCTCTGAGAAGGAGTTTAGAAAGCAAGGGGGCCCTTTCTGAACCTCGTGACTCAATGGGAGGGCCTCCCTCAGCCACACATCAAACTTGTACCCTTTTACGCGATACTGTGCTTCTATCCTAATTCTCCTTTTTGTGTTTGAGCTCAGTCAGAAGTTTATCCATGCTGGCCTTCTGCCATGCTTGCTCAACTTTCTGCACATTGGAATGGGCCATTCTTGTGCTCTGAATATCAGATAAGGCCCCTTTGTCCTCCAGAGCGGTTTCCCAGGGGATCCTGCTAAGCAGGTCCCTGAAGAGGCTAAAATCTGATCTTCTGAAGTCTAGGGTTGTAATTTTGCTGTTTGTCTTGCTCAGTCCTCTCAGGATCCTAAACTCTGCAGTCTCATGGGTGCTGCAACCAAGGCTGCCCTTGACCTTCAGATCCTCAACCAATTCTTCCTTGTTTGTGGGTAGCAGGTCCAACAGAGCATCTTCCCTAGTTGGCTCATCAGTCGCCTGCATCAAGAAATTGTCTTCAGTACATTCCAGATATCTCCTGAATTGCTTGTATTCATCTGTATTGCTTTTCAAGCAGATATTGCAGTGGTTAAAGTCATCCATGAATACCAGGACATGTGACTGTGAGGCTTTCTCCAGCTGCCTAAAGAAAGCTTCATCTGCCTCGTCTTCCTGATCAGGATATCTGTAGCAGACACCTACTACATTATGAGAGTTATCCCACCATGTCTCTGTCATTCCAATGAAGTCATAGCTCTACAGTTGTGCATGGACTTCTAATTCCTCCTGGTCCTCATGCTATGTGTATTTGCATACAGGCATTTGAGATGGGCCCCAAGTCTTGATGCTTTTACAGAGAAAGTGTGAGAGCTTCCCCTGTCATGGTGTCCCCAGCACACATCTAACTCTGCCCCTTGCTCCTTCACTTCTCCTCAGGTTATGGTAACCCCCCTCTGGCATATCTAGTTTAAAGCCTTCCTCACTAGGTTGGCAAGCTTGTTTACAAAAACACTCTTGCCCTAGAGATGGTGGGCCCTTCTGCGTCTCTGCTATGCTAACTGCTGCAACAACTGCTATGTCTCTGCTGTGTTCTATGAGCTTGACCCTCCCTAGTCAGGAATCAGCCTTTCCCAGCAGTAGCCTGGGTCCGAAGATGTCAGAAGCAGCTCCCAGCAGAACTGGGGCAGAGCCTAGAACTGCTGTGCAAACTGAGCACCAATCATGAAAAGCAGCCCCAGCAGTGTCCTAGATGTCCTGCCTGTGCCCTGCCCTACCAACTAATAAATCCCTTTTTACTGTCCCTGTTCATAGCGTTCTGGGTTGCTGTGCTCCCTAAGGAGCAATTAAATAGCAAATGGCAGCCATACACAGGCACCTGCAGCTCTGGCCGTTCTGGGGCAAGGCTTCTCCCCATTGTGATTCACTTAGCTTGTGAAAGCTCATGCTGCTTCATGCTCCCACCACTCTCACTCGCTCACAGTCACACCACACACATGCTCACACTCACGGTGCTCAATGTCATGCCCACATTCTAAACCTCACCCCCCCCACACACACACACACACTTACAGTCACATGCTCACCCTGCACCACACACTCACGCCACACCAATTGCACTTACACTCGCACACCACACACACTGTGCCACACATGCATTCACAATCACACTGCAGTCATCACCCCATTCCCACAAAATCTCACACTGATTCTGTAACCGATGTGTTTAACTTTTTTTTTAACCACGGTGATGGGATAGGTTGTGTATAGTCCTTGTAACCAGGGTGATGGGATCAAGGTGATGAGATTATTAGCAATAGTAAGGTAATGGTCAAATGATTGCATTGTTAGTAACCAGTCTTACTGCTATGGCCCCTGTACAGCCCCAACCTAAAAGGCAACTAATAAAAACATTTTAGGAATGAGAACCTGAGAGCTTGGTGGTACCATGGAGCTGATAAACTGCGTGGTTGGTACATGAGCCAAGTAATATTTCATTTTCTGTCAAAATCATGTCCTTTGAGTGAACTTTGTTCATTATAATCTCATTATAATACCAAAACACACCTCCATGCTAAAAGCTACCCGCCTCCAAGGTACGACCACCCCTCACTGGGCATGCTCTCTGAATTTCTTTAAGTCTATAGCTTTAAAAGCAAAGTGAGAAAGTTTTACACCAATCATAATGAAGTAACTATGTAACTATGTGATGTAATTGTAACTATGTGTGTTTTGAGAATATAAATATGTGTATGTTTGTAGGCTAGGTGTGCACGTTAGGAGGAGAGATCCCCCATGCACCCCAGCGCTGAATAAACCAACGTTGGCTCTCTAAACTGCATTTCTGTTTGGAAAGTTTTTATTGCCGTTTGAGCGGTAACAATTCGGTATCACCCACAGTCCTGTGCTTACATTCATTCAACAGCACATACACTCACCCTGCTCACAATCATCCCACACCACTGTCATGTGCTCTAATCACCCTGACCGTACAGTCACACTGCACCGCACCCCTCACTCACCACATGACACACTGCAGCACATCATGCATGCTGACACTACAGTCCCACACTTGCCCTCTACCACCCACAGTCACATGCTCACACTCACCCTCCACCCCCCCAACACTCACTCTCCACTGCCTGGAATTACACTCATACTCAACCCACACACACGTGCTCACCCGACTCACCCACTCAGAGTCACACCATGCCACACACTCCCCCCTCACCAAAACACATGCACAGTCACATGCTCACCCTGTATCACACTCACACTGCACACCAGTCGTGCTCACACCTACACCCTAGTCACACTGCAACACATGTGCTCACAATTGCACTGCACAGTCATGCACTCACATTCATCCCACTCTGCATCACACTCACCCCTACACACTCAGTCTTATACTCAGTACAGGCCCCCCCCAGTCACATGCTCACCTCTCACCCCATAGCACACATTCACATTGACCCCACACTGTCACATGCTCACACTCACCCTGAACCACCCAGTCACGTGTTCACACTTGCATGTCCCCACAAGCTCACACAAACACTGCTCAGTCACATGCTCACATTCACCCTATACACACACACTCACTCCCTACCCTGCGCACACTACACACACACACTACACCTGTCACACCACTTGCACACACTACACAGACACATTTTGTCTGCGCACCCACTGCCCGCACACTCACTACCCACAGACATATGTGCACTGTCCACACAAGTACCACACCTGCCATGTGCTATATATGCACTACACACAATGTCCACTCCCCCCCGCCAATGCCAGCCCTCCCATGAGCAAGGAAGCAGCAGCAAAGGTTCAGGTGGCCTCAGGGTCCAGGAGATTTCACAGGTACACTATTTGCACTATTTACAGTATTTACAGGTTTAAGTGCAGTTTCAGAAGAAGGAAATAAAGGAGGGGAGGGGTACAGAGAAGGAGGATGTATGGGAGATCCAAAAGCATCAGATCCTTCGTAGGAAGATGGAGTTTAAATTTATACATTTTGTCCCTCCCAAAGGCTTTCCTGTACAAACTGGAGGCCTGCTATCTGGTTCCATAAAGTTTAAATCTCTCTCTGTAAGTTGAGGGCATCCTTTTGAAATTTCTTATTTTCTTTTGTGACTGTTTATCTCAAATTCCATGGAGCAGTTTGTAGAGAGCTAGGCCTTAGCCTGTTTCTCTATGTCTCCCTACCTGCTTTATGGCTAATACAACTTGGGTCTCAATAATTTGTGGTAGTCTACTATTTTCAAGAGAACTTAAATATACTCCTTTAAGTGTACATTTTATTCACAGAATCATAGAATCACAGAATGGTTTGGGTTGGAAGGGACCTTAAAGATCATCTAGGTCCAACCCCCCTGCCATGGGCAGGGACACCCTCCACTAGACCACGTTGCCCAAAGCCTCATCCAACCTGGCCTTAAACATTTCCAGGGAGGGGGCCTCCACAACCTCTCTGGGCAACCTGTTCCAGTGCCTCACCACTCTCACAGTAAAGAATTTCTTTCTTGATATCTAATCTAAATCGACCCTCCTTCAGCTTGAACCCATTACCCCTTGTCCTGTCACTACACTCCCTCATAAACAGTCCCTCACCATCTTTCCTGTAGGCCCCCTTCAGGTACTGGTAAGCCGCAATTAAGTCTCCCCGGAGCCTTCTCTTCTCCAGGCTGAACAATCCCAACTCTCTCAGCCTGTCCTCATAGGAGAGGTGCTCCAGCCCTCTGATCAGCTTCGTGGCCCTCCTCTGGACTCACTCCAACAGCTCCATGTCTCTCCTGTACTGGGGCCCCCAGAGCTGGATGCAGTACTCCAGGTGGGGGTCTCACAAGAGCGGAGTAGAGGGGCAGGATCACCTCCCTCAACCTGCTGGTCACACCTCTTTGGATGCAGCCCAGGACACGGTTGGCTTTCTGGGCTGCAAGCGCACACTGCAGGCTCATGTTGAGCTTCTCATCAATCAATACCCCCAAGTCCTTCTCCTCGGGGCTGCTTTCAATCCATTCCTCGCCCAGCCTATACTTGTGCTTGGGATTGCGCCGACCCACGTGCAGGACCTTGCACTTGGCCTTGTTGAACTTCATGCGGTTCACACGGGCCCACCTCTCCAGCCTGTCAAGGTCCCTCTGGATGGCATCCCTTCCTTCCAGTGTGTCGACCACACCACACAGCTTGGTGTCGTCAGCAAACTTGCTGAGGGTGCACTCGATCCCACCGTCCATGTTGCCGACAAAGATGTTAAACAGTGCCGGTCCCAGTACTGACCCCTGAGGAACACCACTCATCACTGTTCTCCACTTGGACATTGAGCTGTTGACCACAACTCTTTGAGTGTGACCATCCAGGCAATTCTTTATCCACCGAGTGGTCCATCCATTGAATCCATGTCTCTCCAATTTAGAGACAAGGATGTCATGCGGGACAGTGTCACATGCCTTGCACAAGGCCAGGTAGATGATGTCAGTTGCCCTTCCCTTGTCCACCAATGCTGTCACCCCATCATAGAAGGCCACCAAGTTTGTCAGGCATGATTTGCCCTTAGTGAAGCCATGTTGGCTGTCACCAGTCACCTCCTTATTTTCCATGTGCCTGAGCATAGTCTCCAGGAGGGTCTGCTCCATAATCTTGCCAGGCACGGAGGGGAGACTGACCGGCCTGTAGTTCCCTGGGTCTTCCTTTTTCCCCTTCTTAAAAATGGGGGTTATGTTTCCCCTCTTCCAGTCAGCGGGAACTTCACCAGACTGCCAGGACTTCTCGAATATGATGGAGAGTGGCCTGGCCACTTCATCCGCCAGTTCCCTCAAGACCCACGGATGCATCTCATCAGGTCCCATGGACTTGTGCACCTTCAGGTTCCTTGGATATTCTCGAACCTGATCTTCTCCTACAGTGGGTGGTTCTGCATTCTCCCAGTCCCTGCCTTCTGTGACCTGGGCAGTGTGGATCAAGCACTAGCCAGTGAAGACTGAGGCAAAGAAGTCGTTGAGTACCTCAGCCTTCTCCATATCCTGGGTAACCAGGTCACCCGTTTCATTCCGGAGGGGACCCACATTTTCCCTCATCCTCCTCTTATCACTAGCATACCTATAGAAGCTTTTCTTGTTGTCCTTGACATCCCTGGCCAGACTAATTTCTATCAGGGCTCTGGCTTTCCTAACCTGATCCCTGGCTGCTCAGACAGTTTCTCTGTATTTTTCCCAGGCTACCTGCCCTTGCTTCCACCCTCTGTAGGCTTCCTTTTTGTGTTTGACTTTGCCCAGGAGCTCCTTGTTCATCCATGGGGGCCTCTTGGTGGTTTTGCTTGACTTCCTCTTTGTTGGGATGCATCTCTCCTGAGCTTGGAGGAGTTGACCCTTGAATATTAGCCAGCTGTCTTGGGCCCCTCTTCCTTCCAGGGCTTTGTCCCATGGTATTCTACCAAGCAGGTCCCTCAAGAGGCCAAAGTCTGCTCTCCTGAAGTCCAGGGTAGTGAGCTTGCTGAGTGGTCTCCTCACTGCCCTAAGGATCCTGAATTCCACCATTTCATGGTCACTGCAGCCAAGGCTGCCCTTGAGCTTGACATCCCCTACCAGGCCCTCCTTGTTGGTGAGAATAAGGTCCAGCATGGCACCTCTCCTCATGGGCTCCTCTATCACTTGGAGGATGTGTTGGTTTTGTGTGGCAAGGTTTTGGTAGCGGGGGGGCTACAGGGGTGGCTTCTGTGAGAAGCTGCTAGAAGCTTCCCCTGTGTCTGATAGAGCCAATGCCAGCCGGCTCCAAGACGGACCCACCGCTGGCCAAGGCCAAGCCAATCAGCGCCTCTGTGATAACATATTTAAGAAAGAGAAAAACAGTTAGAGAGTGCTTTTGCAGCCAGAGAGAGGAGTGAGAAGATGTAAGAACATCTGCAGACACCAAGGTCAGTGCAGAAGGAGGGGGAGGAGGTGCTCCAGGCGCCGGAGCAAGATTCCCCTGCAGCCCGTGGTGAAGACCATGGTGAAGCAGGCTGTCCCCCTGCAGCCCATGGAGGGAGGATGAGGGGGTGTAGAGATTCCACCTGCAGCCCCTGGAGGACCCCACACCAGAGCAGGTGGAGGCACCTGAAGGAGGCTGTGGCCCCGTGGGAAGCCCGCGCTGGAGCAAGCTCCTGGCAGGACCTGTGGATCCGTGGAGAGAGGAGCCCATGCCAGAGCAGGTTTGCTGGCAGGACTTGTGACCCCGTGGGGGACCCACGCTGGAGCAGTTTGCTCCCGAAGGTCTGCACCCCGTGGAGGAGACTCACGTTGGAGAAGGTCGTGAAGGACTGTCTCCCGTGAGAGGGACTCCACGCTGGAGCGGGGGAACAATGAGTCCTCCCCCTGAGGATGAAGAAGCAGCAGAAACACCGCGTGAGGAACTGACCGTAACCCCCACTCCCTGTCCCCCTGTGCCGCTGAGGGGGGCGGAGGTTGAAGCCGGGAGTGAAGTTGAGCCCGGGAAGATGGGAGGGGTGGGGGGAGGTGTTTTTAAGATTTGATTTTATTTCTCATTCCTCTACTCTGTTTTGCTTAGTAATAAATAAGATGAATTCCCTCTCTAAGTTCGGTCTGTTTTGCTCGTGATGATAATTAGAGAATGATCTCTCTCTGTCCTTATCTCGACCCGTAAGTTTTTTTTTTTTCATTGTACCTTTTCTCCCCTGTCTAATGAAAGAGGGGAGTGATAGAGCGGCTCTGGTGGGCACCTGGCCCTCAGCCAGGGTCAACCCACCACAGAGGAGAAAGTTGTCATTGACACATTCCAGGAACTTCCTGGATTGCTTGCGCTCAGCTGCCTTGTCCCTCCAGCAGATGTCGGGGTGGTTGAAGTCCCCCATAAGGACCAGGGCTTGTGAGCGTGAGGCTGCTCCTGTCTGCCTATAGAGGGCTTCATCTGCTCAGTCCCCCTGGTCAGGTGGCCTGTAGCAGACCCCCACTATGATGTCCCCTGCCCCAGCCCTCCCTTTAATCCTGACCCATAGGCTCTCAGTCAGCTCCTCATCCATCCCCAGGTGGAGCTCCATGCACTCCAGCTGGTCACTGACATAGAGGGCGACGCCCCCTCCTCATCTGCCCTGCCTGTCCTTCCTAAAGAGCCTGTACCCTTCCATCCCAACACTCCAGTCATAGGAGCTATCCCACCACATCTCTGTAATTCCAATAAGGCCATAGCCTTGCAGGCGCACACACGTCTCCAGCTCCTCTTGTTTGTTCCCCATGCTCTGTGCGTTCGTGTAGAGGCATTTCAGTTGTGCCCCTGATGAGGCTGACTTATTGGCTGGGGTGGCTGGGATTCTTTTGATGTATCTTCCCAGTGTTACCCTGTTGGTTCCTGTTGCATCCGGAGCCCCCGGCTCGTCTCCTCTAGGCTTCAAGAGTGCTGTAGTGCATCCAGCACGTCTCTGAGCAGTAGGCCGAGGGCCCTCGCCAGCGCCCCGTCCCTCCAACCTGGGCACATCATCCTACAACATGTCGCTGGCAAGCCTGATGTTATCCCCCTCCCCCTTCGAGCCTAGTTTAAAGCTCTGTCGATGAGCCCCGCTAGTTCCTGGGCAAAGATCCTCTTCCCCCCTTTGAGAGAGGTGAATCCCATCAGGGTTCATCAGGCCTGGTGCCGTGTAGGCTGCCCCATCGTCAAAGAACCCAAAGTTGTGGCGCTGACACCAGCCACGGAGCCATGCATTTATGGACTGCGTCCGCCTCTTCCACCCAACATTGCTGCCCTCAACTGGAAGGAGGGAGGAGAATATTATCTGCACTCCCGAATCCTTCAGTGACTGCCCTAAGAGCCTGAAGTCCCTTTTGATCGCTTTCTTGTTGCGTGTCTCTGCTTCATCCCCACCCACATGGAGGAGCAGCAGTGGGTAGTAGTCAGAGGGCTGTACCAGGCTGGGGAGTTTCCTAGCGATGTCCTTGACATGGGCCCTGGGGAGGCAGCAGACTTCTCTGAGAGGAGGGTCTGCCCTGCATATCGGGCCCTCTGTACCTTTCAGAAGGGAGTCCCCTATGACTATAACTCTCCTTTTCTTCTTTGTGGGGGTGGTCACAACCCGAGGCCTGTGCCTTTTGGGCCTAGGTGCTACTTCTGGAATAGCTTGTCTGTCATCCATATCCTCGCTCGAGCGGCCTTCCACAGCCAGAGCCTCGTACCTGTTGCACAGGGGTACGTGGGAAGGCGAGGTAGGTGAGGAGGAGAAGGTTTGCCGCCTGCCAAGCATGGACTTGTTTCCATTCGCTCCCCTCTTTGAGGCTGCTGCCTTCTGCCTGGCGAGGGGAGGATACAGGGTCCCCTTCACTTTGGCTTTGGTCTGTTGGCTGTCCCTGTTTCTGCCTCAGGGAGGGCAGAGCTTGGCTCCACCAGTCTATCTCTCTCTCAGCCTCTCTGATGCTCCTTAACCTCTCCACTTCTTCATGGAGTTCTGCCACCAGGCTGAGCAGATCGTCCACCTGGTCACACCTCAGGCAGCCAGTCTCACTACTGCCTTCCCCTGCCAGTGCCAAGCTCAGACACTCCCTGCAGCCTGAGAGCTGGGTGGCTGCATGCTTCTGTGGCAGCTCTGTCTGTGTTGCCACATGCTTCCTGGCGAGCACAGAGCTTAGGGCTTTCTGCCTGGTGGGTGCCATGGCTGAACTCCTCCTATGAGAGAGTGATGACCACCAGTGGACTCTCCTCTTGAGCAGGTAGACTGACTAGGCCCTGCCTGCATGCCCTGCCTGGCGAACTGCTGCGCCACGCTCTGTTCGCCGCGCTCCGGGTCACTAGCACTCCCTAGGCTGCTTTTTATAGGCATCGGAAGTGGGTGCCGTTGCTTTGGCAATGCCCAGGTCTCGTCAGCGGTTCCCGCGAGAGCAGCCGGCTCATGGCTGGTCTCTTCTGCGTCCCTGGCATTTCCCTGCCTCTGGAAAGTCAGGAAAAAACCCCTGTCCGCCTAGATCTGCCGCTCCGCTGCAGGTCGGGCCGGCACCGGAGCTGCACTCTTCCGCGACTGACTCCTTCTCTCTGAGCTCCTGGTGTCAGGGAGCAGGGAGGGCTCATTGCTACTTAGGGAGGGGAAGCGAGGGAGATCCCATGGCTGACAGGGTAGTGGAGGGGATTTGTCAGCCCGGGCCCCATCCTACAGCACCTGAGTAAGGTGAACAGGGCAGGCCCAAAGATCATGGTCCCAGAAAGGACCTCTAGACCCTTTTACATGACACCTATCCATGAGCTTCCAGCTGAAGATGGCAGTAGGAGCAAGGACAGTAAAGATTGCAACCTTTCCGTGTTGGTGTCAAATTAAGAAGCCCCAAAAGCTGTGAACAGATCTGCCCATCTCCTCTCTGTTCTTGTTCAGCAGTTGTTTCAATGACATATGGCCTTGCTCCTCTTGTTTACCAAGCATGATGTCAGCAGAGTCCTGAGGTGGCATTAGATGGCCTTTGTTTGGACTAGTTCAGCTACTTATCTTGTGTTGATGTGGCCTTGCAAGTAGTCAGTCTGTGATCTCTGCACTAAGGATTTCCGTTCTCTGCATTCCGAAGAACCAGCTTCAACAAAACAGCTTATTAAGGACAGACACAAATGGATGGTGAAACTAAAAAATAGTTCTAAACTGCTTCCTCAAAAAAATCAAGAATTCTGTCTCATTGGGCATTTATTCTTCTGAGCAGGTAACTTGACTCAAATTCTTAGGCCAGTTGTTTAATGTTTAAGGTTTGCTGTGCAGTAGCTGTATTGCCATTAGTATTGATGACAAGAGTTTCTCTAAGATCAGGTGTCCTTAAAACAGCCAGTATCTCAGACAGTAGCAGATTTTTATCTCTCACTTGCATAAGAAGATGTTTCAATAGAATAGCAGCAATGCTGCACTAAAAATCTAATAGCTCTGTTTATGAAACAGGCACCTTGGATACAAGATATAAACAACAAATCCAAGAGACACATGGTGCTCCTTGTTGCCTGTGCATGCAGCTAAACCATGGTCTATGGGAAAGCATTGAAGCCTACGCTGAGACCACTGCAGTTTCTGCAGTTTTGATGGTAATCCATCGATTCATCCCTCCTAGATCTCTTTGGTCTTGATTTCAGGCTCCAGAGTTGAGTTGTTTTGACTGTGACCTTTAGTCCTCAGTTTATGAGTTTTTCTTCATCTTTTGGAGAAGTGATGGCTTTCAAAGGCAAATTTCCATAGGCTCTGCTTTAATGTTTGGATTGCTTCAGGTCATTGTTGGAGTTTCTCATCCTCATAAATCTCATCAGGTTGTATGTTGATAGTCCTTCAGTTAATTGATGTCCTCTTTCTAGATCATTTCTGTCCAGATTTCCTTTGAATGTCATCCCTAATTTGTGTGGAGCTCATCTAAGATATCGGTGCAGCTGTTTCTCTTATCTTGTTTTCTAATATCGTATAACAACAAAGCAATGTATTGTACATTAGAAAGAGCAACTGACTCTGTGTTATGGTTAAAATAAATTACTTTTATGGCCTCCTTTCAAGCAACGAGAAATAGGTTGTCTTTTTTTCTACTTAATGCAGGTTTTCTAGAGCAGAGCACTAAGTTTCCAGTTTCCTAAAACTTTCTCAAGTGGGACCTGTTTTATCCCCCTTGTTTGGGCAAGACTAATTGCATAAAAAACCAGTGGTGTTTTGGTTACAAAGGTGTAGTCATTCATTCCTAGTCCAAGGAAATACCTACTACTGAAACTTCAAATTCTATTAAATCTGGCAATGTTCCTTGTTCTTGTTGAAAGTGATTTGTGTTCTAGTACACTGGCTGCTATTTTCTCCAGATGTTTTGGGGTCACTGTCTTCATAGGATGATGATTTATGTGGCTGAGAGAGGACATGTAGGACAGATATCCCCTTTAAGTATCAGAAAAAAGCAACATTTGGTCCTTTCTAAAAGCATTGTAGGTCCCAATGAAATGCTCATCTGCTGATAAAACTTGTTCTTGTTTTTCTCTGGGGCAAGTATGGGTGTAATAGAATGTTTATTTTCCATCTGAGTGCTAACTCTCCTATTACTTCAAAATTAAGTGTGGTGTTCGTGGTGTGATCTTGGAATCTCCTCCCTCTTTTAATGCCATTGGTGATAAATGCAAACCTGCCTGGTTAATAAGGTGGTGTGACTTATTCTTTTGCTGTAGGTATCACTGAGGAAGAGGCCAGATACCGGACCAGAAAATTAAAAGAAATAAATTCACTGGGAGATGATGAGGTAAATCTTTCTAAACTGAAAGATGAATGTAGCCCTGAATGCCTCATAGCTTGCTTTTATTCTTTGTATCAGATTGCTGTGATTGTGTGTTGGTTTTGCGTGGCAAGGTTTTGGTAGCGGGGGGGGCTACAGGGGTGGCTTCTGTGGGAAGCTGCTAGAAGCTTCCCCTGTGTCTGATAGAGCCAATGCCAGCCGGCTCCAAGACGGACCCGCCGCTGGCCAAGGCCGAGCCAATCAGCGCCTCTGTGATAACATATTTAAGAAAGAGAAAAACAGTTAGGGAGAGCTTTTGCAGCCAGAGAGAGGAGTGAGAAGATGTAAGAACATCTGCAGACACCAAGGTCAGTGCAGAAGGAGGGGGAGGAGGTGCTCCAGGCGCCGGAGCAAGATTCCCCTGCAGTCCGTGGTGAAGACCATGGTGAAGCAGGCTGTCCCCCTGCAGCCCATGGAGGAAGGATGAGGGGGTGTAGAGATTCCACCTGCAGCCCCTGGAGGACCCCACACTGGAGCAGGTGGAGGCACCTGAAGGAGGCTGTGACCCCGTGGGAAGCCCGCGCTGGAGCAAGCTCCTGGCAGGACCTGTGGATCCGTGGAGAGAGGAGCCCACGCCAGAGCAGGTTTGCTGGCAGGACTTGTGACCCCGTGGGGGACCCACGCTGGAGCAGTTTGCTCCTGAAGGTCTGCACCCCGTGGAGGAGACTCACGTTGGAGAAGGTCGTGAAGGACTGTCTCCCGTGAGAGGGACCCCACGCTGGAGCGGGGGAACGATGAGTCCTCCCCCTGAGGATGAAGAAGCAGCAGAAACACCGCGTGAGGAACTGACCGTAACCCCCACTCCCCGTCCCCCTGTGCCGCTGAGGGGGGCGGAGGTTGAAGCCGGGAGTGAAGTTGAGCCCGGGAAGATGGGAGGGGTGGGGGGAGGTGTTTTTAAGATTTGGTTTTATTTCTCATTCCTGTTTTGCTTAGTAATAAATAAGATGAATTCCCTCTCTAAGTTCGGTCTGTTTTGCTCGTGATGATAATTAGAGAATGATCTCTCCCTGTCCTTATCTCGACCCGTAAGTTTTCTTTCATTGTACCTTTTCTCCCCTGTCTAATGAAAGAGGGGAGTGATAGAGCGGCTCTGGTGGGCACCTGGCCCTCAGCCAGGGTCAACCCACCACAGATTGTTAAGGTAACTACTAAATGTTCATCATTTACACATCTTCCATGAGCTGTTTACAGAACTGTTTTCACAAGTGTACTGTTAGTGTTAAGGAGAGGAACATTTTTCTGTATGCTGGAAGTGCTCAAATAGTGAGAACTGTTTCATTGATGCACATTTACCCAAAGGAAAGGTACCATCATGCTTTACCTCACAAGAGAGTGAAACAGTTTTTGATAAGCTGTGGTAGGTTCTCTTAATTTGTGAAACTGATGTAGGAAAAATAAGAGTTAAGACTGTGCAAAGTATACGCCACCTCAAGTATCCTTAACAGTATGTTCTGAAACTACAGTAACCAGGATAGGATCTCTCAATGAACCAAGGATTTAGAACAATAGGACCCTTCAAAGTATTCTTTCCCTATTGTACGTGTATATAAAATATATCTAGCCTTGGAAGAGTATCAAGAAATAGTGTATCCTCAACTCACCTGTATCGATTTTAATACTAAAATGTACACCCCTTTGTGAATAATGAGCATGCTAATTAGAAGACCTCCCCAAATGTTTGAAACATGAAGTAAAATGCATATGTATGGTGAAGGCGGGTGAAAGGTGGTTAAGGAAGTGTAAGAACACCAATCAGCTACATCTTGTTATTATAAAAAAGGCACACTTGATGTACTCGGTGTGCCAGCTGGTGTTAGATGCCTGGCACCCTATTCTGGCCAGAATTCAAATAAACAAATATCTTGACTCTGTGTGTGATTGGCTTTTTGCACACCGAGTGAAGAACCCAGGTTTGGGACAACATTTTTGGAAACCCAGATGGGACAGCCATAAGGCCTTGCCCGGATCATCTTGCCTACCCTGCTGGCAGAGAAAGGATCAGACAGGACTGCAAGTGTGCACCAACCAATTTGATCGGGGACTCCTCCGGGTCCCCTCAGGTGCTGGGACAGTGAGCAACTCAAAGGTGCAATGTCCAAGAAAGATATTTGTGCAAGGGTGAAAGGGGGGCCAACTCCTGGTTTGGAGAGTATTTAATTATTTTCTGCGGAATAAAGTCACATGTAGATGCTTGTTAACAGGGGTAAAAGTTACCTTTGCTGACAAAGTGAGGAAATAAAGTCAGAGCCAAGTGTGCACCAGAGGTACGAGTTATGGGAACAAGCCAATCCACGATCCCTCCCTGTAGCCCTTTAGGATGCATCCTGAAAAATTAGAATAAATTTGGGGGTGATCCAATGACTAAAGATAAAATGAAGAGTTATTGTAATCAAGGGAGGCCAAATTATAAGCTAGATGATGATGAATGGTGACTGGAAAATGAGTCTTTACAACTTAATACTATATTGCAATTAATGTTGTTTTGTCATCAACTTGGGAAGTGGGATGAAGTGCCTTATGTTGATGCATTTAAGACTTTGTTTAGGAAACCGGATATTCAAAAAAGTGTGAGATAGAAGGGGATATGTTAATGCCATGCATTGAAGAAAAGGAAAGGAAGCAAGGAGTTGTTTGTTGTGGGACAGATGAAAAAGAAGATGTGCAGATGTTGGTTCCCTCCTCTCCACCTCCATACAATACAGGAAGGGACAAGTAAAGATAATCCAGAAACGAATGAAGGTGTCACCGAAATCCGGGAATAAACCTCGTAACACCAATGTAGTGTTAAAAGGCAGGCATTCTTTATTGCAGCGCTGGATGCACGGGGGATAGTTCCACCTAACGTGCATACCTAGCCTACGAACACACACATATTTATATTCTCAATACACACATGGTCACAATTACATCACATAGTTACATAGTTACTTCATTATGATTGGTGTAAAACTTTCTCGCTTTGCCTTTAAAGCTATATACTTAAAGAAATTCAGAGAGCATGCCCAGTGAGGGGTGGTCGTACCTTGGAGGTGGGTAGTTTTTAGCATGGAGGTGTGTTTTGGTATTATAATGAGATTATAATGAACAAAGTTCACTCAAAGGACATGATTTTGACAGAAAATGAAATATTATTTGGCTCACGTACCAATAATGCAGTTTATCAGTTCCATGGTACATACCGACCATGCAGTTTATCAGTTCCATGGTACCACCAAGCTCTCAGGTCCTCATTCCTAAAATATTTTCTCATTCCCTACTATTGCTAATAATCTCATCTTGATCCCATCACCATGGTTAAAAACTTAAACACATCGGTTACAATCCCCCCTTTGGAAGTTTTGAAATAATCACCTTTTCAATACTTCCACTATACTAACTATTTTCTATGTGTTGGAAGAAACTCTGGGTTGTTTGTTTTGCTGTTTCGCAACAGCTTGGATGATCATATGAGTGAGAGAAGTTTCACGAATAATTTGTTCTTTCAGATGTGTTAATCGATTCATCATTTTCCAAGTTATGATATATAATATTACTGACAAGGTCATACTGATCAAAACCAATGTTAAAAGAATCACGATGGGGTGACATAACTTGTTTAGGATGCCTGTAGCGGTAGGCGACCATCCAAAAAGTGTGTCCCACCATTTAAGTTCTGCATCTCTCTGCACTCTTTCAAAAACTCGATGTATTTCCTTCACATTGTGATGAACAGTTATTAGGGTTTTCTGCCCATTTTCCTTAATTTTTTCCAGAATTTCAATCAAATCTTTGTGTCGTAATAACTGTTTTACTAAAGTGAGATTCATTCCAATGGGGATAGGTAATAATTCATGAATCAACATGTAGTTAGACTGCAAAAGTTGGTGCGATGTGACCGGGGTCGAATAAGAAAAGTCACATCCATCAATCTTAGTAAAATTACAAATACAAAAATTTGAATTATTTCTAATCTCTACCACTACCTCATCTACATACAAAAAATCACAAACAGTTCTCAAGCATACACAGCCCTTGCCGATATATACAAGTATGGTTTCAGGGTTTTCGTTAGGATGAACCTCAAAATGGCAAATATTTTGTTCAGTGTCCAAACAAATATCTTGTGCCTCAATTGCATTACCTTCACAGACAAATCCTTGTTGTTCCCGCACGATGCAAGATTCCAAATTAACAGTTTGCCATTTTTCATTCATCTTTCGGGCCCATACTCTATGCTCGGAAGGATAGAGTATAGTTCCGTTATGGTTTATCCCTAATGCAATGATGGGGTAAATTGAGTATTTGGTAGCATTGGATATAGTGAGCACAAAAGTTGTAGCTGTGTTTGTAACGGGATCATAAGTAAAGTTTACCAGGCTCCACCAGGACTGGAGTTCTTTCTCAAAATCAGTAGCACTGTCCCAAATTATTTTCCTAATTTCAGTAGGGAGAGTGCCTTCTTCGCCTTCTCTTATAATTGAGGCAGCCACCGACTGCATCCATAATTGAGCCTGAATGCAACTGAGAGCCAAGGAGAGGTTATTTTGGATCACCCCAAGTGCGTCCGTAATTAACTCGTGGTCCCTTACATTTATTCTTTCCCATGTGGGTAATATACTTGACAACAGCCACTGGTTAGTTCCTAAAGCCAGTAAAGAGGATCGTAAAGGTTGTTGTAATCTAGCCAAATCACTAATTGAGGCTGCCAATTTGTTCATTATTACTTCTGAATCAATGCTATTCAAAACTCCCAATCCTGTTCCCAAAACACCGGTCAAGTCTCTTTGTGTTCTTTTCGTAGTAAGAGTTCGTTTTTGTAGCCAGGTTGTCCACCCCTCATATGAGGTTTTTAAGAAAGGTGAACAAGCTGGTTGAATATCTGAAACATTGTTTTGCATTGACAATTCAACTTGTTTAAGAGACCATGCCGGGTTAAACAACATTTGTTGCAAGCCTGTATTTCTGATCACGTATGGTCCAATTTCAAAGATTTTCGGGTTAAGCGCAACAATTGGTTGGGTAGTAGGTATTATAACGTCTATTTTAAGTTCTCCCCAGTATTTGGTGTTATTTTTACCACAGATCACTTTACGGGAGTATTGTACAGTAGTCAAATTTAACCAACAGTCTAAATTTTGATCTTTACACAAAATAGGGCCATGTGATCCATTTTCATAACTGTTTATAGGTTCAATGCGAGATTCAGTGATTAATCTGCATCTTATTGTGATGTCATTCCCTTGTGGTACCATAAAAGAGGGGGTGACTTCACTTTTACTAGTTAACGTAAAAAGGGTATCTGTGCCAGCGTGCGTGACTACTGCAACAAGCATCACTAGGGGTTTAGTTACAACATTTATCTTGAATTTGAATGTAAGGCTTCGTAATCCTCCTGTCAATGGATTAGGTCTCCAATTGCATATCACATAAACTGGCTTAGTCAAAGTAAAATTGTGCCAACAATCTCCTTGTTCCTTAATACAGAATTTGGTGATTTCAACATTATTGGTACTAGGGTCTAAGGAGTAATTACCGACATTCTGCTGGCGGCAACACGTAATGAGAGAATCTTGTTTGTTACATTTCCATTCTGTGGTGGGACAGAGTCTCGTTGTAAGATTAGAACTAGGGTCTAATAGATTTCCGGTAATGGTAACTGAAGAAGCTTTCTCATGAAGAGATCCTTCCATCTTTCTGCATCCTACTTGGATTTTTTCTCCAATTGTTCCTGTTAAGACACGGACCCAGTCCTTTCTGTCCCATTCCCACTCTGGTGGGTGGTAAACTTCAGATTCATGCATTACCACAGTGGCTAAATTTGGAGAATGGTCTTTGGGATATGGTCCCATCATAGCTTGGGACCATAGCCATTCTGTATTTCTTTGGCTACAGATCAGCGACAAAACACAAAAAAGTGTTATTAACCCAATCAAACAATTCATAATATTCATAGTTCAACACATAACATGCAAACCTTTTATAAATTTTCCATTTTGAAAACCAGTTCTTTTAGCTTTCCAGTTCCCTGTCAAATTTTCTACACAGTCTGAGTTTCAAAGGTCCTTTTTGCATAGATGTCCACTGCTCTGACGGTGCCTTCTTTACTCGAGTATAATGAATCCACGGCTCCACTCCTTCTACCTTAACTGCGGTATAAGTTGTCAACAATACCTGGAAGGGTCCTTTCCACTTTTCTTGGAGTGGTTCAGAACTCCACGTTCTTATATACACAAAGTCACCCGGCTGGTATGGATGTACAGGCGTATCAAGAGCAAGCGGTCTGGTCAGCACAATATATCTTCTGAGCGCTTCGAGGGTCTTTCCTAAAGAAATCAGATATGTTTTCAAATCTGTTTCCCCTGTTACCTTCATGTCCCCTGGGATTAAAGGAGTTTGGTAGGGTTTGCCATATAATATTTCATATGGACTTACACCGTCTTTAGATCTTGGTTGGATCCTTATTCTTAACAGAGCTAATGGCAAGGCCTGTGGCCATTTCAAAGATGTTTCTTGGCAAATTTTACTCATTTGTCTTTTCAAGGTCTGATTCATTCTTTCAATCTTCCCGCTTGATTGCGGTCTCCAGGGAGTGTGTAAGTCCCATTTTATCCCCAGAATTTTACTTACTTGCTGGACTATTTCTGCTACAAAATGTGGTCCTCTATCAGAAGACATGCCCAATGGTACCCCAAACCTTGGTATTATCTCTTTTAACAATATTTTAACCACTTCTCTCGCTTTGTTGGTGCGACAAGGAAAAGCCTCCGGCCATCCAGAAAACGTATCAATCAGTACCAGCAAATATTTATACCCATTTTGTCTGGGTAATTCAGAAAAATCGATTTGCCAATAATCTCCTGGGGAATTACCCTGCTTTGTTACTCCTAAAGGTGCTTTCCTCTGGTTTAAAGGATTATTTTTAAGACAGATCGGGCACTTAGCTATTATTGACTTAATTATTCCTGTCATTCCTACGCACACTACAGATGTTCTCAAACTTGTAACCATGGCATCTACACCCCAATGTGTCTGTTCATGTTGCTCTTTTGCAAGTTCCAACATAATTTGTGGGGTTACTATTACCTGATTTTCTGGTGTCACCCACCATCCTTCTGCATTTTGGGATGCCTTTAAATGCTCTGCCAATTGTTCGTCTAATTTACCGTATCTTACTTTTACATTTGGAATTTTTACCTGTTTTACTGGTACCAGTGCAAGGATACCTCGTTCTGCAGCCTCTTTTGCAGCTTTATCCGCCAACCGATTACCTATATTGACAGCCGTCTGACCAAATTGATGAGCTTTGCAATGCATTACGGCCACTTCCTTTGGTTTTTGCACATCTTGCAGGAGCTGAAGAATTTCCTCTTTATGTCTTATAGGTGATCCTTGGGCTGATAACAGCCCTCTTTCTTTCCATATGGCTCCATGAGCGTGGATCACACCAAATGCATATTTGGAGTCAGTCCATATGTTTACTCTTTTCCCTTCGGCCATTCGTAAGGCCTGCTTCAGCGCCACCAATTCTGCTTTCTGTGCTGATGTATTTGCAGGTAGTGTCCCTGACTCCAATATTTTGTCGATGGTGACAACAGCATACCCGGCTATTCGCCTTCCTTCTTGCACAAAACTGCTTCCATCCGTGAACAGTTCCAGATCAGGATTCTCCAAGGGTTCGTCCTTCAGGTCCGGTCTGCTGGAATAAACTTGTTCAATGGTTAACAGACAGTCATGTTCCAATTTCTCAGTAGGATTTTCTGTTGACAGGAACATTGCTGGATTTACAATTGCTGTGGTTTTTAATTCCACATCATCTTGTTCCAATAGGACAACCTGGTATTTCAACATTCTGCTAGGGGATAACCAATGACCCCCCTTTTGTTCTAAGACAGTTATTACCATATGCGGTACATATACCACTATTCTTTGGCCCATAGTCAATTTTCGGGCTTCCTGAATCAGCAGCACCGTTGCTGCCACGGCACGCAAACATCCCGGCCATCCTTTACTCACAGTGTCAAGTTGTTTGGAGAAGTACCCCACTGGTCGCTTCCAAGATCCCAGCCGCTGCGCCAGCACTCCAAGGGCCAGATGTTGCCTTTCGTGTACAAACAGCTCAAAAGGTTTGGTTAGATCAGGTAGACCCAGTGCAGGGGCCATCATTAATGCCTTTTTGAGTTCTTTAAATGATTTATGGCATTCAGGTGTCCAAGTCAGGTATTGATCTTTAGATTCTTTCAGGGCTTCATATAGGGGTTTCACATACAGTCCATAATTTAAAATCCAGAGTCTGCACCATCCAATCACTCCCAAAAAAGCTCTCAGTTCCTTTGGGCTGTTAGGTTCGGGAATCTGACAAATGGCTTCTTTCCTTTCGTTTCCCAATTGTCTTTGTCCTTGAGATATCTCAAATCCCAAATAAATCACTGCTTCTTTCCCTATTTGAGCCTTGTTTCTGGAGACTCTATATCCTCCCTGGCCCAGGAAATTCAATAAACTGATAGTCATTTCAAAACATGTTTCTTTACTTTCTGCTGCTATCAGGATATCATCCACATATTGTAGTAATATGCCTTCTCCTTGATTCTGTTTCTTCCACATTTCTAATTCCTTTGCCAATTGGTTTCCAAATATTGTAGGGCTATTTTTAAATCCTTGTGGAAGTACAGTCCATGTTAATTGCGTTTTCCTTCCTGTAGTGGGACTCTCCCATTCAAAGGCAAATATGCCTTGACTTTTCGTATCCAGAGGTATGCAAAAGAAGGCATCCTTTAAATCCAGCACAGTAAACCATTTATGTTCCTCCCTCAGAGATGTCAGCAAGGTATATGGATTGGCCACTACTGGGTGTATATCTTGAACTATCTGATTTATGGCCCTTAAATCCTGAACTATTCGATATTCCCTGCCTCCTGATTTCCTTACTGGTAATATAGGGGTATTGTATTCTGACTCACATTCTACTAACAGCCCATATTCTAAAAATTTTGTGATTAATTCCTCTAGCCCCTTTCGGGCTTCCCATTTGAGAGGGTACTGTTTTTGTCTTACCGGCTTGGCTCCAGGTTTTAAAGTCACCTTTACCGGTTCTGCCAGTTTGGATCGTCCCGGAACTCCACTTGCCCATACCAGGGGGATAACTGCATTGTCCACTACTTCTGGGATCTGTTCCTCCTTGGGGAAATCCTGTAACATAAACACTCTCGCCTCTATAGCTTTTGATTCTGGTATTAGTAATCTAATTTCTCCATCTTTAAAAATAATTTGTGCCTCTAATTTGCTTAATAAATCCCGCCCCAATAAAGGCAATGGACATTCGGGCATATATAAAAATTGATGTGTTATCCACTGTTTTCCTAATTTAAATTTTAATGGTTTCAGAAAGGGCCGGTTTTGTTTCTGCCCCGTCGCACCAACAACCTCTGCAGATTTATGGCTAAGTTTTGCTTTACATGTGTTCAATACCGAATATGTAGCCCCTGTATCTACTAAAAATTCCATTTCTTCATTCCCTAGCTTTAGTGTAACCAGGGGCTCAGCTAGGGTTGATTCCCCCGGTCCCCTTCATGATTCATTATCCAAGGTCATCAATTTGATGGCCTGAAGCGTTGGATCTAATCCCCCAGCTTTGGGGCAATCCCTTTTCCAATGCCCACGCTCCTTGCAGATAGCACATTGGTCTCCTGCTAATCTGGAGACCACCCTTCTCCTTCCAAGCCCCCGATCAACAACGTTCATTCCTCGTCCCCTTCCCATGCCTCCTTTATTATTCTCAGTCAGAGCGGCCAGAATTCTCCCATCCCTTCGCATGTCCCTTCGCATTTGTCTAACTTCTTTTTCCTTTTCCCTGTTGTTATACACAGTCCAGGCAATTTCAAGCATTTTACCTAAGTCTCTAGACTCAGCCCCTTCCAATTTCTGAAGCTTTTTCCTTATGTCTGGGGCTGATTGTCCCATAAATATAGAGGCCAATTGTAAAGCTTCCTCCGGTTTCTCTGGGTCCAGATTGGTATATTTTCTAGCAGTCACCTTCAGTCTTTCCATAAAGGCCGAAGGGGATTCGTTTAGTTCTTGTCTTACTTCATATAATTTAGACCAATTAATTGCTTTTGGCATTGCATGTCTAACGCCAAACAAAATCCACTTCTGGTACCTGGTTAACATTCCTCTGGGCCCTGGCTGATTAGGGTCCCATTCAGGGTTTGTGGATGGAAAATTCTGGTCCACCGATCCTTGTATATTTCCATTAGCATGGGCACTTTCTACTTGTTTTCGGGCTATGTTTAATACCATTTTCTTTTCAGTGTCTTCCAATAATGTATCCAATATTACTTGTAAATCTTCCCAATCAGGATTTTGGGTTCTAATTATTGTTTCCATTACTTTGGCAACTCTTTCTGGGTCATCCCGATAGGTGCCTGCAGTTTCTTTCCATGCTCTTAAATCGGTTATGGAGAAGGGGACTTTCACCATCACCGGACCCTCGTTGCCAACAGCCTGTCGAAGAGGGGCCTGGAGGGGAGTTAATCCGTTTCCTCCCCCTCTTCCCCTTGTTCTCCCAGCAATTGGGCTGAATTCTTCCGCCTCTTCTTCCACAGGAGGGGCGGAAGCATTATTGGCCCCCAGATTTTGACCCCCTTGATCATTTCCTAACCTCCTGCGAGGCGCAACTAACAGTTCAACATCATCGTCTTCAAATTCACATTTAAAACACCGTTTACCACTATCACAAGATGAGCAACCTGTTTTTAAATCCTTATCAGGTTCCTGCCCCTTTAATGCCATTACTGTAGAACTAGATGAAACCAATTCACATTGTCTTTGCCATTCCGGATGATTTCGCAGTGTGAAAAACAAATCCACATATGCCATTTCATGCCATTTACCTTCCCTTTTACAAAATAACATTAGTTGCAAAATAGTGTTATACTGCAACGTCCCGTTTTCCGGCCACTTTTCCCCATTCTCTAAAATATACAGTGGCCACCAGTGATTACAATATTCAATCAACTGTTTCCGAGTCAAAGGATCAATGTTTCCCAGATCTTTCCAATGTTCCAAAATACATCCCAGTGGTGTTTTTCGTGGGATTGGTTTCTTACTCGGAAAAGTACCCATCTCCCAGGGACTTAGTGGTTGTGATTGTGCACTATCACAAGCACTTAGTCAGAGGGACTCCAACCCGTGTTAGATCTCCCTCAGGGATTTCCCCTGCCACTGGAAATCCCAGGGATTTCTGCTGCCACCAGAAATCCCTACCTTGGAGGCTTCCCCTCCCCTGTGGGCCCTGCTCCACAGGCTTTCGCCTAGCAGAGACTTTTACCTGAGACGTCTCCTCAGCCCAACTCTGCGCAGCTTTCACCGCGCCTTACGAGCAGGCCTCCCGTGCTCCTAATGCGGGCCTGTCCCAATGCGGGCCTGTCCCGGTGCGGGCCTGTCCCAATGTGGGCCTGTCCCGGAGAGCCACGGGGCTCCTTGAACCTAGTGTGGGCCTGTCCCAATGCGGGCCTGTCCCGGTGTGGGCCTGTCCCGGTGTGGGCCTGTCCCGGTGAGCCACGGGGCTCCTTGAATAAGGCCTTCAACTTGTGCTCTTGGTGCGGGCCTGTCCCGCCACGATGGTAAGAGCAAATATTCAAAAAAAACAATATTCAAATCAAATAAGAATGCCTTTACCTCTCCCAGGGGTCTTGCTCGGAGCTCTTCGGTCCGGGGATCGGAGGTTCTCCCCGAGAATTCCCCGGTGCCGGCTGGAGATCCTGCGATCCCACGGATCCGTCGAGGTTCAAAAGCAGGGTCCCATCTGGGTCGCCAGAAACTGTCACCGAAATCCGGGAATAAACCTCGTAACACCAATGTAGTGTTAAAAGGCAGGCATTCTTTATTGCAGCGCTGGATGCACGGGGGATAGTTCCACCTAACGTGCATACCTAGCCTACGAACACACACATATTTATATTCTCAATACACACATGGTCACAATTACATCACATAGTTACATAGTTACTTCATTATGATTGGTGTAAAACTTTCTCGCTTTGCCTTTAAAGCTATATACTTAAAGAAATTCAGAGAGCATGCCCAGTGAGGGGTGGTCGTACCTTGGAGGTGGGTAGTTTTTAGCATGGAGGTGTGTTTTGGTATTATAATGAGATTATAATGAACAAAGTTCACTCAAAGGACATGATTTTGACAGAAAATGAAATATTATTTGGCTCACGTACCAATAATGCAGTTTATCAGTTCCATGGTACATACCGACCATGCAGTTTATCAGTTCCATGGTACCACCAAGCTCTCAGGTCCTCATTCCTAAAATATTTTCTCATTCCCTACTATTGCTAATAATCTCATCTTGATCCCATCACCATGGTTAAAAACTTAAACACATCGGTTACAAAGGGAGGGAACAAACGGGAAGTGAAAGTTTTAGTCCCATCTCCAGCAGGACCCAGGGACATTCTCAGCCAGTGATACAAGCACCTCTAAGACAAGCAATAGGGACTGATGGTATGCCTGTCTTTGTACGTGTCCCCTTTACTACTTCTGATCTATTAAATTGGAAACAATCTGTTGGGTCTTATAGGGAAAATCCTGAAGGAATGTATCAGCTTTTAGAAACTATGATGCTGACTCATAATCCTAATTGGGGAGATATGCAGTCTCTATTGAACACCTTTTGCACTGTCAAAGAAAAAAGAATGGTATTAAAGTGAAAGAAGGAGGAAGGAAGAATAGACAGGAAGATCCCGATGAATATTTGCCTCTAAGAGAGGATCCAGAATGGGATCCAAATATGGGAATGGGAAAAGCCAAATTGAAACAATACCAGTGTTGTCCCGAAATGTGGGATCTTTACCCAGTATGCAAAACCAATTCACACACAGGGTCAAGGTATTTGTTTATTTCACGGCTGTGCAGAGATGGGTGCTAGGTGGTCACTCCACAAAGCTAGCACACCAGTTACAGTTACATTGTATATTTATACAGTCCAAGGTGTTCCTCCTATTAGTCACACCTTCTTAACTACAATCGGTTAACTCTTTTCTTGCTTCCATTTAAAGATACAGTACCTTCTAAATTCACTGCGCATGTTCGGTGAGTAGGGGCCTTTATCTGGGGAGAGGGTGTATTCAGCACCGGAGATCTGGTTTTCATATTATAACGAGGCAGTTCACTCTAAGGACACCAATTAGAGGAATTTTGCTGACTTCTTACTCTCGATGATGTACATCTTGTTTTTAACAAGTGTTCCTCTGTTCAAGGTTCCTTTGCTACATCTTATCTAAGTATACCTCATTCTAAGATAAACAATGTTCTTCATGAAATTAAATTGGGTATGTGGTATGTTAGTTACGTTAACTGTGTCAGCTAGGCATCAGTTACGTTAATTATGTCCTTAAGCAGCTAGGCATCACCAGCAGCTGATACTATATGGAATACAGCATGGGGTCCCCAAACTGAAAAAACTAAGCTATATGAAGTTAGGCAAGAACCTGATGAAAGCCCGTCGGCTCTCTATGAGAGATTATGTAAAGTAGCTAAGAAACAGACTGATTTGAACTCAGAGGAAGAGGCAAATCAAAAGATGTTTAATATGTTGTTCATAGGTCAGTCATCACAGGATATAAGGAAAAAGTTGCAGAAAGTAGATGGAGCAGGGGGAATGTCTATTTCTCAGTTAATTGAGATTGCTTATAAAGTATATAACAACAGAGAAGAGCAGAAGAATAAAGAACAGGCAAGTATGAAACTATGAGCCTCCCTTTTAGCGGCAGCAATAGTAGATAGAAGAGGTGGACCAAGAGGAAGGGGAAGAGTAGATTGTGGAGAAAGGGGTGGTCGTGGAGAACGAGGCAGAGGTGCAGGAATTTGAAGGGGCCCTTCTCTGAGTCCAAATCAGTGTGCCATTTGCAGACAGGAAGGACATTGGAGAAATGAATGTCCCGACAGGGAAGGAAAGAATAGGTCAGAGGAAATTAATGTTATGATGCCGGAAGATTCAGAAACCAATGATGAGGTAAATCTTTCTAAACTGAAAGATGAATGTAGCCCTGAATGCCTCATAGCTTGCTTTTATTCTTTGTATCGGATTGCTGTGATTGTTAAGGTAACTACTAAATGTTCATCATTTACACTGGATCGGGGGAAGATATTAATGCATCCCCAGCAGATTCTCTGGTTCCAGTAAAACTGGGGAACGAGACCATAGATTTTTTGATAGATAGTGGAGCTACCCACTCAGTAGTGACTAGCTGTAAGGGATCTTTAAGTAAAACCACAATACCAGTTGTTGGGACAAGGGGAAAGAGAACTTTGCAGCCATTCTTACAACCTACGGAACATACGATTGGAGATACTAAATTGTCTCATGAGTTTCTATACATGCCAGAATGTCCCCCTTCTGCTGTTAGGATGAGATTTACTATGTAAATTAAATGCTTGAGTAACCTTCTCTGAGAACTCTGTACAGTTGCACCTCCCTCAAGAAACAGCATGGAAGGCTCAAATCTGCTTACTAATGGATAAGACCTTGGAAGAACCTGAAGACAGCATCGCAAACATGGTATTAAACATGATAATTCCTTTGGTGTAAGCCTCGATGAAACCAGGTTGATGTGGTTTAGCCCCAGCCGGTAGCTAAGTGCCACGCGCCGCTCCCTCACCCCTCCCCCGGCGGGATGGGGAGGAGAACGGAAAAACAACAGCAAAGCCTCGAGGGTTGGGATAAGGGCAGTTTACTGGGACAGCAAGGGAGAGGGAAAACAATCAACAACAGTGCTGATAACAGATAATAACAATGGGTGATAACAGAGAACGATTTACCGATCCAATGACCAACCAGAGGCTCCACCCGTCCCGGAGCCATGCCAGACCCGCCCCTGCCCTACTAGGCCCCTTTTATGGTGAGCATGATGTCACATGGTATGGAATAGCCCTCGGCCAGCTTGGCTCACCTGTCCTGGCTCCTTGTGAAATTAACTCTATCCTTGCCAGAACCAGGACACAGGTAAAGCAAAGAATGTGATCCCAATTAAAATCGAACTCAAACCTGGGGCAAGCCCGATGAGTGTAAATCAATACCCTATTCGATTGGAAGCACGCAAAGGATTAGAACCCTTGATAAATACTTTCATGCAATATGGATTGCTTAGAGAATGTCGATCTGAATTTAATAGTCCAATTTTACCAGTAAGGAACTCTTGCTCTCAAGACTATACAAGATTTAAGATGTTACAAGATTTAAGAGCAATAAATCAAATAACTGTGGACATACATCCTACTGTACCAAATCCTTATACTCTGCTAACCTCAGTACCTGGAACAAATTATTATTTTACTGTTTTGGACTTAAAAAATGCTTTCTTTTGTATCCCAGTGGATGAACAAAGTCAAACAATCTTCGCCTTTGAATGAGAGAATCCCAGGGGACGAAAGGTGCAACTGTGTTGGACTGTACTCCCCCAAGGAGTGGCCAGGACACTCTCCATCATATTTGAGAAGTCCTGGCAGTCCACCAAAGTTCCCACCAACTGGAAAAGGGGAAACATAACCCCCACTGTTAAAACAGAAAAAAGGAAGACCCAGGGAACTACAGGTCGGTCAGTCTCACCTCCGTGCCTGGCAAGATCATGGAGCAGACCCTCCTGGAGACTGCTCAGGCACATGGAAAATAAGGAGGTGATTGGTGACAGCCAACACGGCTTCACTAAGGGCAAATCATGCCTGACAAATTTGGTGGCCTTCTATGATGGGGTTACAGCATTGGTGGACAAAGGAAGAGTGACAGATGTCATCTCCCTGGCCTTGTGCAAGGCATTTGACACTGTCCTGCACGACATCCTTGTCTCTAAATTGGAGAGACATGGATTTGATGGATGGACCACTCGGTGGATAAGGAATTGGCTGGATGGTCGCACTCAAAGAGTTGTGGTCAACGGCTCAATGTCCAAATGGAGAACGGTGATGAGTGGTGTTCCTCAGGGGTCAGTACTGGGTGTAAAAGGATATAAGAAATTTACCAGACACGAGTTATCCTAGGTTTGCTTTATTTGCAGTGCGCTGGATGCACGGGGGAAACAGCTCCACCCAATGTGCATACAGGTGATTACCAACACACAGGTTATATAGAATCAAAACATACATGTTCATCATTTTTCTCAGAAAAGGCAGTCCTATGATAATCATTTCTTGGAATCCATTTCCATATTCTCCTCCCCGTCACGCATGCTCAGTGATTTGAGTCAGTGGTCTTCAAGGGGTCTCTGGTGGTCGTCAGTGGTTGCACACCTGTGTTCGCTGGATGACCCTCTTCTTGCGGGCATGTGCAGTATCCTTGCTGTGGATGCACCTGTCCATAGCAACTTACTTCATAAGATTAATATCTCCGGGCCTATTGTCCAGTTGGGTAGGGACTGTACAAGGAACATAGCAGCATTGTACCTTGCCATGGTCAGTTAGCTTCATTACCTATTACCTTGGTTACAAACTCCTTTCCCACGATTATAGGCTTTGAAACAGTTCTAGGCCTTAAGCAGCTTTCTAGTTAACATAAGTTTTGATATAGCTAAGCTTCTACATTTTCTACACTGGGACTGGCACTGTTCAACATCTTTGTTGGCAACATGGACAATGGGATCGAGTGCACCCTCAGCAAGTTTGCCGACAACACCAAGCTGTGTGGTGTGGTCGACACCCTGGAGGGAAGGGATGCCATCCAGAGGGACCTTGACAGGCTGGAGAGGTGGGCCCGTGCGAACCGCATGAAGTTCAACAAGGCCAAGTGCAAGGTCCTGCATGTGGGTCGGCGCAATCCCAAGCACAACTATAGGCTGGGCGAGGAATGGATTGAAAGCAGCCCCGAGGAGAAGGACTTGGGGGTATTGATTGATGAGAAGCTCAACATGAGCCGGCAGCGTGCGCTTGCAGCCCAGAAAGCCAACCGTGTCCTGGGCTGCATCAAAAGAGGCGTGACCAGCAGGTCGAGGGAGGTGATCCTGCCCCTCTACTCCGCTCTCGTGAGACCCCACCTGGAGTACTGCATCCAGCTCTGGGGGCCCCAGTACAGGAGAGACATCAAGCTGTTGGAGTGAGTCCAGAGGAGGGCCACAAAGCTGATCGGAGGGCTGGAGCACCTCTCCTATGAGGACAGGCTGAGAGAGTTGGGGTTGTTCAGCCTGGAGAAGAGAAGGCTCCGGGGAGATCTAATTGTGGCCTTCCAGTACCTGAAGGGGGCCTGCAGGAAAGATGGTGAGGGACTGTTTATGAGGGAGTGTAGTGACAGGACAAGGGGCAATGGGTTTAAACCGAAGGAGGGTTGATTTAGATGAGATGTTGGGAAGGAATTCTTTACTGTGAGGGTGGTGAGGCACTGGAACAGGTTGCCCAGAGAGGTTGTGGAGGCCCCCTCCCTGGAAGTGTTTAAAGCCAGGTTGGATGAGGCTTTTGGGCAACGTGGTCTAGTGGAGGGTGTCCCTGCCTGCAGCAGGGGGGTTGGAACTAGATGATCTTTGAGGTCCCTTGCAACCCAAACCATTCAATGATTCTATGATTCTATGACTCTTGGAGCTGTTAGCTTTTGTCCTAATCCTGTTATTAATGCCTCAGTTTATGAATCTTGTATTATAATACCTGCCATAAATGGCTTTGGTTTCCTGGGTGGGTTTTTTTTATTATTTGGGGGTTTTTTGTTTGTTTTTGTTTTGGGGGTTGTTTTTGGTTTTTTAGTGTGTACTTGGCTAAACAGCTATAAACCAGAAGTTATGTTGTTGTTTGGGTTTTTTTAAGAGAGACTCGAACAGGCACATGAGTAAAACTGTTCTTTACAGTTCATACAGTTTGCAAAATAAAATTTGACATGTTAATGCCTGTACCAGAAGTTTAGTATTTTTTAACTCATGTGTCAATGCCAACATCAGTGATTAGGAACATGGTGCTTGCTTAAACTCTTAAGACGTCTCTTTCAGTAGCAAGATAACTTACAATATGTTCTTCCAGTGACTTTAGGAGGTTTTTGTCCTGGGATCTTTTATCTATTCAAAGTGCGACCTCACCAGAGCTGAGTACAGGGGCACGATCACTTCCCTAGTCCTGCTGGCCACACTTATTTCTGATACAAGCCAGGATGCTGTTGGCCGCCTTGGCCACCTGGGCACACTGCTGGCTCATGTTCAGCCGGCTGTCAATCAGCACCCCCAGGTCCTTTTCCACCAGGCAGCTTTCCAGCCACTCTTCCCCAAGCCTGTAGCATGTTGTTGTGACCCAAGTGCAAGACCCAGCACTTGGCCTTGATAAACGTCCTACAGTTGGCCTCGGCCCATTGATCCCTCTGCAGAGCCTTCCTACCCTCAAGCAGATCGACACTCCCACTTTTGGTGTCATCTGCAAACTTCCTGAGGGCGGACTCAATCCTCTCGTCTAGATCATTGATAAAGATATTAAACAGAACTGGCCCCAAGACTGAGCCCTGGGGAACACCACTTGTGACCGGCCGCCAACTGGATTTAACTCCGTTCACCACAACTCTCTTGGCTCCGCCTTCCAGCCAGTTTTTTACCCAGCAAAGAGTGCACCTAAGCCAATTAATTAATATCACATAAGAATTCACAGGTTTTAAACACTCATTAGAATTCATGTTAAATATTTAATAGCAGTATGTGGTTAATGTATTTAAGAATTTTGTAGTAATTCAATAAAGCTTGTGGCACTGCATGTACTTTTGCTTATCTGCTGCCTGCAAGTATGCAACATCTATGAATATCTAATGATTTACATGGACAAATATAAAATAGACATTTAATGTAGAAGTACTTTTGAAAAATGAACTCTGCCTGCATTATTCTGTGCATAAGAATTGTAAGCTTGCCTGAATGTAGCATAGTCCTTTGGAACTTGAGAATTCCACTTAGAAGACACATTGATTGTGTCTCTCTATTGAAAGCTGACCTGACCTTTGTATATGATACAGGAGCTCAACCCTCTTTTACATAGGAGCAGGGTGGGTGTCCTTCCCAAACCTAAAACATGTTGAATACGGCGTATTCTTACTTAGCATATAGGTAAATAATTGATATATTTTTAGATATAATAAAAATATCCTCAAGAACATTTGTAAGACTCATCCAATTTTCCATCACGATGTGCTAGATGAGATGTGATCACTGCTGAGGGCAGGACACAATCAGCTGGACAACAGGACTAGGTATCTAGAAGGAGCAAAAAACCTCCTGAATGTGAGTAGGTTTTTTCCTCATTCATCCACCCTGTGCCACTCAGCTCTACAGACCTCATCTTCTTGCATGGCTTTCGAACTGCAGAGTCCTAGTCTGCCTAGTGGTATTTAGTACAGGATAACTTTGTGTCTTTATCTTCTTTTCTGTGCGTTAAGTTCAGCTGTCTTCGTTTGAGACAATGGATGAACAGACTAAAGTTGCACAGCAATATTTAAGCAGCAGGTTCATTCAGAGTTTATATGGTGTCATAAAAATGCTTTCTAGTCTCTATTCCTACAAGCACTTAATAGTCAGTTTTCTTTTTGAGACTGCTGATAGCCATTGGACTGATGCCTCAAAAAGAACAACCTACTTCCATTTTTGGATCTCTCAATATAATAATTCAGAAGCCATTGCTGTCCTGCGCTGCTGAAATTGCTCATCAACAGACTTCCTTTCACCACTTTGTCAACCAGTCAGTGCTGTGAAATCCAGCAGTTCTTGTTTTCACAATCCTGAATAACTCAACAAGTTGACAGTTTGCTGATAAGACTAACCACCTTTCGGGATCACTTGTGCATTTTAAATAGCACAGATCAGAAGATAGCCATAGCAGGCTATGAGAAGTCTGCATGTTGTCACCCTCTGTATAATGAACTGGTTGTTAATCCTTACCAAATCCAGTAAGAGGTTGTCTGGTGGCCCTGTTTTGCACAGACTGCAGCACCAGGTTGCTAGGGTTGTCACTTCCTTTGTCTTTGGACCTTTTTTTCTAGAAAAGATTGTTCTTGTTATTTTGCTCAATTGTCCTAATTTTCTCATATCTCTATGTAATACGACACAGAGGAGAATAACAAAATAAAACCCCCGGCATTCCCCTAGGGAACACTTTGATGCTGTAACAAACAGCTTTGTAAAAAGTCAAAGCTGGTTAATAGAAATATGTGTTCTCAAATTTAGTATTAAATGAGATGTAAATTTTTTTCATTTTGGACATGCAGTGGGTCACAGAAGAGTTTGTATGTGTTGGCTGGGCAAACATCGTGTTACTGCCCTGCTGGATACACTCATTATCTAACTGCTTCAGTCTCCTAGTGCAATGTTTCTATGAGCCCACACTTTCAGTTTAGAACTATTGAAGCCATGCTTGAATGTCTAAACGTAAATGGGCTTATGCTCAGTTGTGAGCTCCCAGTCATAGTGACATTGTGGTGTGGAGAATCAGATCTTTTAGATGTCTAATTTGAGATCTCAGAAGTGAGAATAGGGCCTGTGCTTGTAGTAAAGCTGACTTTACCTTAACCAGATGTGCACTTTTTAACACCTGGGTTTGGCATGAAAAAAGAGACTTCTTGGGAGTGTTTGAATATAGATTTTAAGGAGCATATTTAGTCCTTTGATACCACCAGCGATGTTTTCTCTTAAGTGTGATATGTTGTACTCTGAAAACTGCTTCATGAAGTTACCATTTGCTTTCTTATGAGTCTGTGTGTCCCTTCTTCCCCCCGCCCGCAGTATTCCTTTCAGGAGGAAGTCCAGAAGAAACCATTGCCCAGTGCTGCCTCCCAGCGTTGTAAATTAGACTTTATTTATAATCTTTTTTCCCCCTGTTTCAGTGTACTTTATTTCCTTCTCTGATTAGTTATCAAAGGATGGTACATCTGAACAATATTTTCTTGTTAAATGTACTTAAATATCTGTGATGTAAATAACTTTTGTTAGTTATGAAAAAATCTGCCCCCAAAAATGTTGCTCTAATACTTTTGATGCTAGAAAGTGAAATCAGGCATTGAGTCTTTAATCTATTTGTGTCCTCATGTGCGGTAGGAACACAAAATGTGTTCAATGTCACCTAGGTTGTCAGATCGCTGCAATACTGATGCAAATAAGAAAATTGGATGCTGAGATTTCTTTATATAACTAAGGCTATGATATCTTTAAACATCATGTGCTGAATATAATTTTTATGACTTTAATGGAATTTTAAAAGGAGGAGAATAGATAGAGACAGAAGCACTGCCAGTAGCCTGTTAAAATGTACTTGAGGTTTGTGTACTTGTCCCAAAACTGGGGGTTCATTCGAGAAATGAATGAGCTACCATAGTGTTTCCAATAGTACACTTCATTGGTTATAAAAAATGATCTTTACCCGGTGGCACTGACATCTGGCATCGAAGTTAAGAGTTAATCATGATTCTGTAGCTAAGAAGTTACAGATAGGTCTTCATAGTTCCATAGTTAGGAATGTCACAGATAATTTTGCAAATAGTTGCTAGGTACTGCTAAGGATGGCTATTGTACAGTCCTACCATTATGTTAGTTAATATTCACCCAAACAATGTATCAATTAAGACATGACTGTCAAGAGGTAGAAGAAATCATTAGTCTCATCAACAGACCCTGAAGAACCATTTGGAAGTGCCAGAAGTATTGAGAAACTAGGGGAAAGGTAATTTGGGCCAGGGTCTCCACGACCACCGACCCATGAGCCCCCTACCCAAATTATACCCCCTACCCAAAAGATAAAGGCGGAGAAAAGAACTGAGCATGGGTTCTAATTTGCATACTAAGCAAAGAAATATGAACCAGTCATTGTAACTGGGAGTGTACTACCTTGTAACTTTTGTGTATAAATATGACAAGAGAACCAGCGTTAGGTGTGCTTGATTTGTGGAAATCCACCAAGCACCCAGGCCTGAATAAAAAGCAATATCTCTCCTGTGTGTGTGAGAATTGACTTAGCGCACACCGGGCAACGAATCTGCTTTTCGGACAACAGCACCCATTACACTAGTTTTAATTTTACTTAAAGGTCTCTTGCAATCAGTAAGTACTGAGTGAGTTGCTCCACTACCCATTTAAAAATCTACTGTTTCGTTCCCCAGCTTTACTGGAACCAGAGGATTGGCTGGGGAGACTTTAATAGATTCCTCCAGTCCCCTTCAATCTAACCCTATTTTTGCCAATACCCCAGTAGCTGCTTCCATTCCTTTTTTCTGTGGACAATCTTTTTTCCAGTGCCCTTCTTGTCTACAATAGGCACACTGTATCACTCCTACAGGAATATCACAATGGCTTTCTCCAATATTTCCACGACCTCCTCTTCTACCTCTAAATCTCCCTCTAAAATTTCCTCTCCCTCTCCCTCTGTCTCTTCCTTGTCCTTCTGACAAGGTGGCCAACAAGGAACCTTGTAATTTTAATTTCTTTTGGTTTTCCTTCTCTTCCACCTCATCTTGATTATTACAGACTTTATAAGCAATCAATAACAATTGAGATATTGTCATGCCATCAGCACCATCTACTTTCTGTAATTTCTAATGCTGGGTGCTGCTTGACCGATAAACAACACATTAAAAAGTTTAGAATTATTTCTGCCCTGGCGGTCCAGGTCAGTCCACTTCTGAGCCACTTCACATAATCTTTCATAAAAGACAGGTGGAAGTTCTTTATCTCCCTGTTGTATTTGATACAGTTTTGCCCAATTCTGCAGTTTCTGGATTCCATGCTGGATACCATACAGGATAAGTTTTTGGTGCTCTTCCATTTTTTGTAACCCTCCACCAGTATTTGGATCCCACCCGGAATCCCCCCTTGGGAAATAGATATCCATATTAAGCACTCCCCCATATTCCTGGGTTACTCCTTCTTTAGCTTTTTCTACAACTGTTCTCTTTTCCTCTGTACTAAACAAATATTACAAAAGAGCTTGAATGTCACCCCAATTAGGATTCTGAGTCATCATTACAGTTTTAATAGTGCTATACATCCCTTCTGGGTTGTCTTGATATGAGCCTACTGCTTGTTTCCAATTATAACAAATGCGAAGTGGTAAACGGAAAATGCACGTACACCGGACCTCCCTCTGGACCAACAGCTTGTCTAAGAGGGGCTTATATGCTTGGGTTTTTGACCCCTCGTCCTCCCAGCTATTGGACTACCAATTTCATCTTCATCTGAACTTTCAGCTTTGGTTTTAGGAGGCACAACTAACAACTGAACCTCTTCATCATTTTCCTCTGTACCATTCCTTTTTGTTTTACAGCTTGTATAACAATGTCCTGGTTTTAGCTGAGAGGATTGATTTTTCTTCATAGTAGCTAGTGTGGGGATATGTTTCGGATTTGTGCTGGAGACAGCATTGATAATATAGAGATGTTTTTGTTCTATGGACTTATTGTTGAGCAGTGTTTACACGGGGCCAAGGCCTTTTCTGCTTCTTGCACTGCCCTGCCAGCGGGATGGCTGGGGGTGCACAAGAAGTTGGGAGGAGACACAGACAGGACAGGTGACCCAAACTGACCAAAGGGATATTCCATACTATATTGTAACCGATGCGTTTAACTTTTTAACCATGGTGATGGGATCAAGATGAGATTATTAGCAGTAGTAGGGAATGAGAAAAACATTTTAGGAATGAGAACCTGAGAGCTTGGTATGTACCATGGAGCTGATAAACTGCATGGTTGGTACATGAGCCAAGTAATATTTCATTTTTTGTCAAAATCATGTCCTTTGAGTGAACTTTGTTCATTATAATCTCATTATAATACCAAAACACACCTCCATGCTAAAAGCTACCCACCTCCAAGGTACGACCACCCCTCACTGGGCATGCTCTCTGAATTTCTTTAAGTCTATAGCTTTAAAAGCAAAGCGAGAAAGTTTTACACCAATCATAATGAAGTAACTATGTAACTATGTGATGTAATTGTAACCATGTGTGCATTGAGAATATAAATATGTGCGTGTTCGTAGGCTAGGTATGCACGTTAGGTGGAACTATCCCCTGTGCATCCAGCGCTGCAATAAAGAATGCCTGCCTTTTAACACTACATTGGTGTTACGAGGTTTATTCCCGGGTTTCGGTGACAGTTTCTGGCGACCCAGATGGGACTCTGCTTTTGAACCTCGACGGATCAGTGGGATCGCAGGACCTCCAGCCGGCACCGGGGAATTCTCGGGGAGAACCTCCGATCCCCGGACCAAAGAGCTCTGAGCAAGACCCCTGGGAAAGGTAAAGGCATTCTTATTTGATTTGAATATTTGTTTTGAAGGCCTTATTCAAGGAGCCCCGTGGCTCTCCGGGACAGGCCCGCATTGGGACAGGCCCGCACCGGGACAGGCCCGCACCGGGACAGGCCCACACTAGGAGCACGGGAGGCCTGCTCGTAAGGCGCGGTGAAAGCTGCGCAGAGTTGGGCTGAGGAGACGTCTCAGGTAAAAGTCTCTGCTAGGCGAAAGCCTGTGGAGCAGGGCCCACTGGGGAGGGGAAGCCTCCAAGATTGGGATTTCTGGTGGCAGCAGAAATCCCCGGGATTTCCAGTGGCAGGGGAAATCCCTGAGGGAGCTCTAACACGAGTTGGGGTCCCTCTGACTAGTGCTTGTGATGATAGTGCACAATCACAACCACTGAGTCCTTGAGAGATGGGTACTTTTCCGAGTAAGAAATCAATCCCACGAAAAACACCACTGGGATGTATTTTGGAACATTGGAAAGATCTGGGAAACATTGATCCTTCGACTCGGAAACAGTTGATTGAATATTGTAATCACTGGTGGCCACTATATATTTTAGAGAATGGGGAAAAGTGGCCGGAAAACGGGACGTTGCAGTATAACACAATTTTGCAACTAATGTTATTTTGTAAAAGGGAAGGTAAATGGAATGAAATGGCATATGTGGATTTGTTTTTCACGCTGCAAAATCATCCGGAATGGCAAAGGCAATATGTGAATTGGTTTCATCTAGTTCTACAGTAATGGCATTAAAGGGGCAGGAACCTGATAAAGATTTAAAAACAGGTTGCTCATCTTGTGATAGTGGTAAACGGTGTTTTAAATGTGAATTTGAAGATGATGATGTTGAACTGTTAGTTGCGCCTCGCAGGAGGTTAGGAAATGATCAAGGGGATCAAAATCTGGGGGCCAATAATGCTTCCGCCCCTCCTGTGGAAGAGGAGGCGGAAGGATTTAGCCCAATTGCTGGGAGAACAAGGGGAAGAGGGGGAGGAAACGGATTAACTCCCCTCCAGGCCCCTCTTCGACAGGCTGTTGGCAACGAGGGTCCGGTAATGGTGAAAGTCCCCTTCTCCATAACCGATTTAAGAGCATGGAAAGAAACTGCAGGCACCTATCGGGATGACCCAGAAAGAGTTGCCAAAGTAATGGAAACAATAATTAGAACCCAAAACCCTGATTGGGAAGATTTGCAAGTAATATTGGATACATTATTGGAAGACACTGAAAAGAAAATGGTATTAAACACAGCCCGAAAACAAGTAGAAAGTGCCCATGCTAATGGAAATATACAAGGATCGGTGGACCAGAATTTTCCATCCACAAACCCTGAATGGGACCCTAATCAGCCGGGGCCCAGAGGAATGTTGACTAGGTACCAGAAGCGGATTTTATTTGGCGTTAGACATGCAATGCCAAAAGCAATTAATTGGTCTAAATTATATGAAGTAAGACAAGAACTAAACGAATCCCCTTCGGCCTTTATGGAAAGACTGAAGGTGACTGCTAGAAAATATACTAATCTGGACCCAGAAAAACCCGAGGAAGCTTCACAATTGGCCTCTATATTTATGGGACAATCAGCCCCAGACATAAGGAAAAAGCTTCAGAAACTGGAAGGGGCTGAGTCCAGAGACTTAGGCAAAATGCTTGAAATCGCCTGGACTGTGTATAACAACAGGGAAAAGGAAAAAGAAGTTAGACAAATGCGAAGGGATGGGAAAATTCTGGCCATTCTGACTGAGAATAATAAAGGAGGCATGGGAAGGGGACGAGGAATGAATGTTGGCAATCGGGGACTGGGTAGGAGACGGGTGGTCTCCAGATGGGCAAGTGATCAATGTATGATTTGTAAAGAGCGTGGGCATTGGAAAAAGGATTGCCCCAAAGCTGGGGGATTAGATCCAACGCTTCAGGCCATAAAATTGATGACTTTGGATAATGAATCATGAAGGGGACCAGGGGAATCAACCCTAGCTGAGCCCCTGGTTACACTAAAGCTAGGGAATGAAGAAATGGAATTTTTAGTAGATACGGGGGCTACATATTCGGTATTGAATACATGTAAAGCAAAACTTAGCCATAAATCTGCAGAAGTTGTTGGTGCGACGGGGCAGAAAGAGAACCGGCCCTTTTTGAAACCATTAAAATTTAAATTAGGAAAACAGTGGATAACACATCAATTTTTATATATGCCCAAATGTCCATTGCCTTTATTGGGGCGGGATTTATTAAGCAAATTAGAGGCACAAATTATTTTTAAAGATGGAGAAATTAGGTTACTAATACCAGAATCAAAAGCCATAGAGGTGAGAGTGTTTATGTTACAGGATTCCCCCAAGGAGGAACAGATTCCAGAAGTAGTGGACAATGCAGTTATCCCCCTGGTATGGGCAAGTGGAGTTCCGGGACGATCCAAACTGGCAGAACCAGTAAAGGTGACTTTAAAACCTGGAGCCAAGCCCGTAAGACAAAAACAGTACCCTCTCAAATGGGAAGCCCGAAGGGGGCTAGAGGAATTAATCACAAAATTCTTAGAATATGGGCTGTTAGTAGAATGTGAATCAGAATACAGTACCCCTATATTACCAGTAAGGAAATCAGGAGGCAGGGAATATCGAATAGTTCAGGATTTAAGGGCCATAAATCAGATAGTTCAAGATATACACCCAGTAGTGGCCAATCCATATACCTTGCTGACATCTCTGAGGGAGGAACATAAATGGTTTACTGTACTGGATTTAAAGGATGCCTTCTTTTGCATACCTCTGGATACGAAAAGTCAAGGCATATTTGCCTTTGAATGGGAGAGTCCCACTACAGGAAGGAAAACACAATTAACATGGACTGTACTTCCACAAGGATTTAAAAATAGCCCTACAATATTTGGAAACCAATTGGCAAAGGAATTAGAAATGTGGAAGAAACAGAATCAAGGAGGAGGCATATTACTACAATATGTGGATGACATCCTGATAACAGCAGAAAGTAAAGAAACATGTTTTGAAATGACTATCAGTTTATTGAATTTCCTGGGCCAGGGAGGATATAGAGTCTCCAGAAAGAAGGCCCAGATAGGGAAAGAAGCAGTGATTTATTTGGGATTTGAGATATCACAAAGACAGAGACAATTGGGAAATGAAAGAAAAGAAGCCGTTTGTCAGATTCCCGAACCTAACAGCCCAAAGGAACTGAGAGCCTTTCTGGGAATGATTGGATGGTGCCGACTCTGGATTCTAAATTATGGACTGTATGTGAAACCCCTATATGAAGCCCTGAAAGAATCTAAAGACCAATACCTGACTTGGACACCTGAATGCCATAAATCATTTAAAGAACTCAAAAAGGCATTAATGATGGCCCCTGCACTGGGTCTACCTGATCTAACCAAACCTTTTGAGCTGTTTGTACACGAAAGGCAACATCTGGCCCTTGGAGTGCTGGCGCAACGGCTGGGATCCTGGAAGCGGCCGGTGGGGTACTTCTCCAAGCAACTTGACACCGTGAGTAAAGGATGGCCGGGATGTTTGCGTGCTGTGGCAGCAACGGTGCTGCTGATTCAGGAAGCCCGAAAATTGACTATGGGCCAAAAGATAGTGGTATATGTACCGCATATGGTAATAACTGTCTTAGAACAAAAGGGGGGTCACTGGCTATCCCCTAGCAGAATGTTGAAATACCAGGTTGTCCTACTGGAACAAGGTGATGTGGAATTAAAAACCACAGCAATTGTAAATCCAGCAATGTTCCTGTCAACAGAAAATCCTACCGAGAAATTGGAACATGACTGTCTGTTAACCATTGAACAAGTTTATTCCAGCAGACCGGACCTGAAGGACGAACCCTTGGAGAATCCTGATCTGGAACTGTTTACGGATGGAAGCAGTTTTGTGCAAGAAGGAAGGCGAATGGCCGGGTATGCTGTTGTCACCATCGACAAGATATTGGAGTCAGGGACGCTACCTGCAAATACATCAGCGCAGAAAGCAGAATTGGTGGCGCTGAAGCAGGCCTTACGAATGGCCGAAGGGAAAAGAGTAAACATATGGACGGATTCCAAATATGCATTTGGTGTGATCCATGCTCATGAAGCCATATGGAAAGAAAGAGGGCTGTTATCAGCCCAAGGATCACCTATAAGACATAAGGAGGAAATTCTTCAGCTCCTGCAAGATGTGCAAAAACCAAAGGAAGTGGCTGTAATGCATTGCAAAGCTCATCAATTTGGTCAGACGGCTGTCAATATAGGTAATCGGTTGGCGGATAAAACTGCAAAAGAGGCTGCAGAACGAGGTATCCTTGCACTGGTACCAGTAAAACAGGTAAAAATTCCAAATGTAAAAGTAAGATATGGTAAATTAGACGAACAATTGGCAGAGCATTTAAAGGCATCCCAAAATGCAGAAGGATGGTGGGTGACACCAGAAAATCAGGTAATAGTGACCCCACAAATTATGTTGGAACTTGCAAAAGAGCAACATGAGCAGACGCATTGGGGTGTAGATGCTATGGTTACAAATTTGAAAACATTTGTAGTGTGCGTAGGAATGGCAAGAATAATTAAGTCAATAATAGCTAAGTGCCCGATCTGTCTTAAAAATAATCCTTTAAACCAGAGGAAAGCACCTTTAGGAGTAACAAAGCAGGGTAATTCCCCAGGAGATTATTGGCAAATCGATTTTTCTGAATTACCCAGACAAAATGAGTATAGATATCTGCTGGTGCTGATTAATATGTTTTCTGGATGGCCGGAGGCTTTTCCTTGTCGCACCAACAAAGCGAGAGAAGTGGTTAAAATATTGTTAAAAGATATAATACCAAGGTTTGGGGTACCATTAGGCATATCTTCTGATAGAGGACCACATTTTGTAGCAGAAATAGTCCAACAAGTAAGTAAAATTCTGGGGATAAAATGGGACTTACACACTCCCTGGAGACCGCAATCAAGCGGGAAGATTGAAAGAATGAATCAGACCTTGAAAAGACAACTGAGTAAAATTTGCCAAGAAACATCTTTGAAATGGCCACAGGCTTTGCCATTAGCTCTGTTAAGAATAAGAATCCAACCAAGGTCTGAAGATGGTGTAAGTCCATATGAAATATTATATGGCAAACCCTACCAAACTCCTTTAATCCCAGGCGACATGAGGGTAACAGGGGAAACAGATTTGAAAACATATCTGATTTCTTTAGGAAAGACCCTCGAAGCTCTCAGAAGATATATTGTGCTGACCAGACCGCTTGCTCTTGATACGCCTGCACACCCATACCAGCCGGGTGACTTTGTGTATATAAGAACATGGAGTTCTGAACCACTCCAAGAAAAGTGGAAGGGACCCTCCCAGGTACTGTTGACAACTTATACTGCAGTTAAGGTAGAAGGAGTGGAGCCGTGGATTCATTATACTCGAGTAAACAAGGCACCGTCAGAGCAGTGGACATCTACGCAAAAAGGACCTTTGAAACTCAGACTGTGTAGAAAATTTGACAGGGAACTGGAAAGCTAAAAGAACTGGTTTTCAAAATGGAAAATTTATAAAAGGAACTAACCAGTGGCTGTTGTCAAATATATTACCCACATGGGAAAGAATAAATGTAAGGGACCACGAGTTAATTACGGACGCACTTGGGGTGATCCAAAATAACCTCTCCTTGGCTCTCAGTTGTATCCAGGCTCAATTATGGATGCAGTCGGTGGCTGCCTCAATTATAAGAGAAGGCGAAGAAGGCACTCTCCCTACTGAAATTAGGAAAATAATTTGGGACAGTGCTACTGATTTTGAGAAAGAACTCCAGTCCTGGTGGAGCCTGGTAAACTTTACTTATGATCCCGTTACAAACACAGCTACAACTTTTGTGCTCACTATATCTAATGCTACCAAATACTCAATTTATCCCATCATTGCATTAGGGATAAACCATAACGGAACTATACTCTATCCTTCCGAGCATAGAGTATGGGCCCGAAAGATGAATGAAAAATGGCAAACTGTTAATCTGGAATCCTGCATCGTGCGGGAACAACAAGGATTTGTCTGTGAAGGTAATGCAATTGAGGCACAAGACATTTGTTTGGACACTGAACAAAATATTTGCCATTTTGAGGTTCATCCTAACGAAAACCCTGAAACCATACTTATATATATCGGCAAGGGCTGTGTATGCTTGAGAACTGTTTGTGATTTTTTATACGTAGATGAGGTAGTGGTAGAGATTAAAAATAATTCAAATTTTTGTATTTGTAATTTTACTAAGATTGATGGATGTGACTTTTCTTATTCGACCCCGGTCACATCGCACCAACTTTTGCAGTCTAACTACATGTTGATTCATGAATTATTACCTATCCCCATTGGAATGAATCTCACTTTAGTAAAACAGTTATTACGACACAAAGATTTGATTGAAATTCTGGAAAAAATTAAGGGAAACGGGCAGAAAACCCTAATAACTGTTCATCACAATGTGAAAGAAATACACCGAGTTTTTGAAAGAGTGCAGAGAGATGCAGAACTTAAATGGTGGGACACACTTTTCGGATGGTCGCCTACTGCTACAGGCATCCTAAACGAGTTGTGTCACCCCATCGTGATTCTCTTAACATTGGTTTTGATCAGTATGACCTTGTCAGTAATATTATATATCATAACTTGGAAAATGATGAATCGATTAACATATCTGAAAAAACAAATTATTCGTGAAACTTCTCTCACTCATATGATCATCCAAGCTGTTGCGAAACAGCAAAATAAACAAACAATCCCAGAGTTTCCTCCAACACAGAGAAAACAATTAGTATAGTGGAAGTATTGAAAAGGTGATTATTTCAAAACTTCCAAAGGGGGGATTGTAACCGATGTGTTTAACTTTTTTAACCATGGTGATGGGATCAAGATGAGATTATTAGCAGTAGTAGGGAATGAGAAAAACATTTTAGGAATGAGAACCTGAGAGCTTGGTATGTACCATGGAGCTGATAAACTGTGTGGTTGGTACATGAGCCAAGTAATATTTCATTTTTTGTCAAAATCATGTCCTTTGAGTGAACTTTGTTCATTATAATCTCATTATAATACCAAAACACACCTCCATGCTAAAAGCTACCCACCTCCAAGGTACAACCACCCCTCACTGGGCATGCTCTCTGAATTTCTTTAAGTCTATAGCTTTAAAAGCAAAGCGAGAAAGTTTTACACCAATCATAATGAAGTAACTATGTAACTATGTGATGTAATTGTAACCATGTGTGCATTGAGAATATAAATATGTGCATGTTCGTAGGCTAGGTATGCACGTTAGGTGGAACTATCCCCTGTGCATCCAGCGCTGCAATAAAGAATGCCTGCCTTTTAACACTCCATTGGTGTTACGAGGTTTATTCCCGGATTTCGGTGACACGCCGGAGCAAGCTCCTGGCAGGACCTGTGGATCCGTGGAGAGAGGAGCCCATGCCAGAGCAGGTTTGCTGGCAGGACTTGTGACCCCGTGGGGGACCCATGCTGGAGCAGTTTGCTCCTGAAGGTCTGCACCCCGTGGAGGAGACTCACGTTGGAGAAGGTCGTGAAGGACTGTCTCCCGTGAGAGGGACCCCACGCTGGAGCAGGGGAACGATGAGAGGAGTCCTCCCCCTGAGGATGAAGAAGCGGCAGAAACACCGCTTGATGAACTGACCGTAACCCCCACTCCCCGTCCCCCTGTGCCGCTGAGGGGGGCGGAGGTTGAAGCCGGGAGTGAAGTTGAGCCCGGGAAGATGGGAGGGGTGGGGGGAGGTGTTTTAAGATTTGGTTTTATTTCTCATTCCTCTACTCTGTTTTGCTTAGTAATAAATAAGATGAATTCCCTCTCTAAGTTCGGTCTGTTTTGCTAGTGATGATAATTAGAGAATGATCTCTCCCTGTCCTTATCTCGACCCATAAGTTTTTTTTTAGTTATACCTTTTCTCCCCTGTCTAATGAAAGAGGGGAGTGATAGAGCGGCTCTGGTGGGCACCTGGCCCTCAGCCAGGGTCAACCCACTACAGATATATACACACAGATATCATTCCCTTAGTCAGTGGGTTGAGATAAAGATAGTTTAATAGGTAAAGCAAAAGCTGCACACCCAAGCAAAGCAAAACAAGGAATTCATTCACTACTTCCTGGAAACAGGCTGTGGTGGTGCAGCCCCCAGGCCACTCTGAGATCTCAGGATAAGCCCCATTGTATCTTGGATACAAATGCAGTGATTTGGGTGTCAGGCACTCTGGCCACACCTAGGCCATCTGCTCCCTGAATGATACATTAGGATAAGCCCCATTGTGCTGTTATCTTGGTCACAAGCACAGTAGCCTTGAGCTGGGGTGGCCAGGCACCCCTTGGCCACACCTAAGCCATCTGTTGTCTGAATTGTCTACCAGAATGACTCAGCAGTAATTGTGACCAGAATGGAGAATATTGACCAAAGCCAATCATCTTGAGATCCTATAAGTACCCATCCAAAAGTGAGACCCTTGCAGCTCTCTGGGACCCCAGCCAGCTGTGTGATCCAGTATCTCCCCCAGAGCTGTGACACCTGTCAGGGTAGATTTAGCGAGTACTCAAAGGCCTGATTTCATGAGGTTCACCAACTGTCCACTGATAAATGCCGGCACATAAAAGTGAATAATTTATTAAACTCATGAAAAGGGAAACTTTAATCATAGATTAACATCTGTGTGCATGTGTGCAATTTGGTTCAGAGCTATTTGCCTATCTGTCTGTGTGTAATTTGATTCAGGATTGTTTGTCTGCTTTGATTTAACCTCCATCTGCGTGTGCAACCCTGCTCTAAGCTTTGGGTGACCCTTGCCATTTCTGAATCTTTAACTAAGTCACTATTTTGATTATAACAAATTCCATTGAATTATTCGGTTAAATTGGCTGATGATTAAGTGTTGTTAATAATTATACAACCTAATCTAGTGATCTATCACAAATATTAATAAATCCTAAATTCCTGCTAAACCAAAGCCCTGTAACAAAATCTCATTCAAGACACAGGCAAGTGTTCAGCCATTTCCAGGAAAGCAGGGCTCCATCAGGTGTAATAATTACCTGGGAGGACAAAGGCCATCACTCTGAACGTCCTTCCTTCCTTCTTCCTCCAGCTTTAAATGCTGAGCATGACATCATATGGTATGGAATATCCATTTGGTCAGCTGGGGTCAGCTGTCCCACCTGTGTCCCCTCCCAACTTCTTGTGTTCCCCCAGCCTACTCACTGGTGGGGTGGTGAGAGAAGCAGGAAAGGCCTTGACTCTGTGTAAGCACTGCTCAGCAATAACGAAAACATCCCTGTATTATCAACACTTTTTCCAGCACAAATAAAAAACATAGCCTCATACTAGCTACTATGAAGAAAATTAATTTTATCCCAGCCAAAACCAGCACAGATGGTTGCTTCCACCACTGTAAGTACAGAGCACTTGCCTTGGTGGGATTGTGGGAGTGTGATATAATCAATCTGCCAGGCCTCCCCATATTTATGTTTTAGCCATCATCCTCCATACCATAGAGGTGTCACCGAAATCCGGGAATAAACCTCGTAACACCAATGTAGTGTTAAAAGGCAGGCATTCTTTATTGCAGCGCTGGATGCACGGGGGAAATAGCTCCACCAAACGTGCATGCCAGGTGATTACCAACACACAGGTTATATAGAATCAAAATATACATATTCATTATTTTTCTCAGAAAAGGCAGTCCTATGATAATCATTTCTTGGAATTCATTTCCATATTCTCCTCCCCATCACACATGCTCAGTGATTTGAGTTGGTGGTCCTCAAAGGATCTCTGGTGGTCGTCAGTGGTCTCACACCCGTGTCCGCTGGGTGACCCTCTTCTTGTGGGCATGCGCAGTATCCTTGCTGTGGATGCACCTGTCCATAGCAACTTACTTCATAAGATTAATATCTCCAAACCTATTGTCCGGTTGGGTAGGGACTGTACATGGAACATAGCAGCATTGTACCTTGTCATGGTCAGTTAGCTTCATTACCTATTACCTTGGTTACCAACAAATTATCTCAACCTGATTCTATAGTTTCTGTTTCACGGCCCCTATCCCACGGTTACATTTCCCCCCTTTGGAAGTTTTGAAATAATCATTTTTTTTCAATACTTCCACTCATATTTTCCTATCCTACACAAAGGTATGCACTGAATAAGTCAACAGGTAACAATAATTATACTTATAAACAATAAAGCAAATACAAATAACTGCTTCAACCAACTTAAATTAGGAAGCCATGAAGTCAACAAAGATAAGTCCAACCCTTCTTGTTCTGTAACTGAGGAAGCCAATTCTTTTAACTGCCGAATTTTCTTTTCTATTAATAGTGAATTATCCAAAGGATTAAAACAGCACATTCCTTTAAATTCTTCGCACCCATGATTATGCCTCAATAATAGGTAATCTATAGCAGCTCGATTTTCCAGAGTAGCCTCTCTGACTTGAGTCATCTCAGTTCCCAAAGCTGTCAAAGCTTGTGAGGTATAATTTATATCTTTTACCAAAGCACAAGCAATCCTTTTTAATGTATGATAATTCATGGCTACTCCTACTCCTGGAGTCAATGCTGCAGCAGCCGCCATTTCACTGCTACTATATAGGGTGACTTGAGAATCACAATCTTCAGGCAACTGATGAACATCTCTTCTTGATCTATTCTTGTGTTCCAAATCTTCCTTGTTCAGTAATAAAGGAGCTAATCTACCTATTGAACAAGGACCTCCTCTTGCATTAGCTGGTACATAGGTATAAGCAATTCTTCCACAAAGTAAAAACCACCTTAAAGGTAATTTAGTATGACTCCAGGCATAACTTATATTCTGGGTTTTATTACAGGTTATAGGGGGCCGGGGTTGTGTTAAGTTCTCGCACTTTGAGGTGCAATTCATAAAGGTGACACAATATCTAGCTGGGAGAGTACCTCGTATTTTAACTTTTAGCATCCCTTTTTCTTTAATTTTAGTTGTTTTTCCCATATTGTATAGTTGAAAGTAAGTTAGGCTAATATCAAAGCCTTTAAACATGGTGTAATTCTTTAATAACTCCAAAGGAGTCGGGAGTCCTATTAGACAAGAACTATACATTTCTCCTACCAAACTTCCTGCATCTAAACAGAAGGAGGACATGTTGGTTACTTCTCTGGCTAACAGTTCCCAGATATTTCTGTTCCGATCCCATTTTGGTAATAAAATTTGAGAATTACCATTTCTTATCCAAAATGCTAAAACACCCAGAGCGATTAACCCTTTCATTACTGATTAAGTTTGCTGTATCAATAGCACAGTTAATATTATTCACAACAAAGCCACAGAACTTATACAATCCCTTGATTAAATAATTCACTGAATGCGACTTAATTTCAATTTCAAAGGTCCCTCTTGTTTGGATGTTCACTGGTCTGATGGTGCCTTCTTCACTCGAGTGTAGTGAATCCACGGCTCCACTCCTTCTACCTTAATTGCGGTATAAGTTGTCAACAGTACCTGGAAAGGTCCCTTCCACTTCTCCTGGAGTGGTTCAGAACTCCACGTTCTTACGTACACAAAGTCACCCGGCTGGTATTGATGTACAGGCGTATCCAGGGCAAGCGGCCTGGTCAGCACAATATATCTTCTGAGTGCTTCGAGGGTCTTTCCTAAAGAAATCAGATATGTTTTCAAATCTGTTTCCCCTGCTACTCTCATATCCCCTGGGATTAGGGGAGTTTGGTAAGGTTTGCCATACAATATTTCATATGGGCTTGCACCATCTTTAGATCTCGGTTGGATTCTTGTTCTTAAAAGAGCTAATGGCAAGGCCTGTGGCCATTTCAAAGATACTTCTTGGCAAATTTTACTCATTTGTCTTTTCAAGGTCTGGTTCATCCTTTCAATTTTCCCGCTTGATTGCGGTCTCCAGGGAGTGTGTAAATCCCAATTTATCCCTAGGATTTTACTTACTTGTTGGACTATTTCTGCTACAAAATGTGGTCCTCTATCAGAAGACATGCCTAATGGTACCCCAAACCTTGGTATTATTTCCTTTAACAATATTTTAACCACTTCTCTTGCTTTGTTGGTGCGGCAAGGAAAAGCCTCCGGCCATCCAGAAAACATATTAATCAGCACCAGCAGATATCTATACTCATTTTGTCTGGGTAATTCAGAAAAATCGATTTGCCAATAATCTCCTGGGGAATTACCCTGCTTTGTTACTCCTAAAGGTGCTTTCCTCTGGTTTAAAGGATTATTTTTAAGACAAATAGGACACTTGGCTATTATTAATTTAATTATTTCTGTCATTCCTACACACACTACAGATGTTCTCAAACTTGTAACCACAGCATCCACACCCCAATGTGTCTGCTCATGTTGCTCTTTTGCAAGTTCTAACATAACTTGTGGGGTCACTATTACCTGATTTTCTGGTGTTACCCACCATCCTTCCGTATTCTGAGATGCTTTTAAGTGCTCTGCCAGCTGTTCGTCTAGTTTACTGTATCTTGCTTTTAAATTTGGAATTTTCATCTGTTTTACTGGTACTAGTGCAAGGATACCTTGTCCTGCATCCTCCTTTGCAGCTTTATCCGCCAACCGATTGCCTACATTTACAGCCATCTGACCAAATTGATGAGCCTTGCAATGCATTACGGCCACTTCCTTTGGTTTCTGAACTTCTTGTAGGAGTTGAAGAACTTCCTCCTTATGCCTTATCGGTGATCCTTGGGCTGAGAACAGTCCTCTTTCTTTCCAGAGAGCTCCATGAGCGTGGATCACACCAAATGCGTATTTGGAATCCGTCCATATGTTTACCCTTTTCCCTTCTGCCATCCGTAAAGCCTGCTTTAGTGCCACCAATTCTGCTTTCTGTGCTGATGTATTTGCAGGTAGCGTCCCTGACTCCAATATCTTGTCGGTGGTAACAACAGCATACCCAGCCATTCGCCTTCCTTCTTTCACAAAACTGCTTCCATCCGCAAACAGCTCCAGATCAGGATCCTTCAAAGGTTCGTCCTTCAGGTCCGGTCTGCTGGAATAAGCTTGTTCAATGGTTAGCAGGCAATCATGTTCCAATTTCTCGGTAGGATTTTCTGTTGACAGGAACATTGCTGGATTTACAATTGCTGTGTTTTTTAATTCCACATCACCTTGTTCCAATAGGACAACCTGGTATTTCAACATTCTGCTAGGGGATAGCCAGTGACCCCCCTTTTGTTCTAAGACAGTTATTACCATATGCGGTACATATACCACTATCTTTTGGCCCATAGTCAATTTTCGGGCTTCCTGAATCAGCAGCACCATTGCTGCCACAGCACGCAAACATCCCGGCCATCCTTTACTCACGGTGTCAAGTTGCTTGGAGAAGTACCCCACCGGCCGCTTCCAGGATCCCAGCCGTTGCGCCAGCACTCCAAGGGCCAGATGTTGCCTTTCGTGTACAAACAGCTCAAAAGGTTTGGTTAGATCAGGTAGACCCAGTGCAGGGGCCATCATTAATGCCTTTTTGAGTTCTTTAAATGATTTATGGCATTCAGGTGTCCAAGCCAAGTATTGGTCTTTGGATTCCTTCAGGGCTTCATAGAGGGGTTTCACATACAGTCCATAATTTAGAATCCAGAGTCGACACCACCCAATCATTCCCAGAAAGGCTCTCAGTTCCTTTGGGCTGTTAGGTTCGGGGATCTGACAAACGGCTTCTTTTCTTTCATTTCCCAATTGTCTCTGTCCTTGAGATATCTCAAATCCCAAATAAATCACTGCTTCTTTCCCTATCTGGGCCTTGTTTCTGGAGACTCTGTATCCTCCCTGGCCCAGGAAATTCAATAAACTGATGGTCATTTCAAAACATGTTTCTTTGCTTTCTGCTGCTATCAGGATGTCATCCACATACTGTAATAATATACCTTCTCCTTGATTCTGTTTCTTCCACATTTCTAACTCTTTTGCCAATTGATTTCCAAATATTGTGGGGTTATTCTTAAATCCTTGAGGAAGTACAGTCCACGTTAGTTGCGTCTTTCGTCCTGTAGCGGGACTTTCCCATTCAAAAGCAAATATGCTTTGACTTTCTGTATCCAGAGGTATGCAAAAGAAGGCATCCTTTAAATCCAGTACAGTAAACCATTTATGTTCCTCTTTCAAAGAGGGCAGTAAAGTGTATGGATTGGCCACTACTGGGCGTATATCTTGAACTATCTGATTTACGGCCCTCAGATCCTGAACCAATCGGTATTCCTTGCCTCCTGATTTCCTTACTGGCAATATAGGGGTACTGTATTCTGATTCACATTCTACTAACAGCCCATATTCTAAAAATTTTGTAATTAATCCCTCTAGTCCCTTTCGAGCCTCCCACTTAATAGGATACTGTTTTTGTCTTACTGGCTTGGCCCCAGGTTTTAAAGTCACCTTTGCCGGTTCTGCCAGTTTGGATCGTCCCGGAACTTCACTTGCCCATACCAAAGGAGTTACTGCATTGTCCACCACTTCTGGAATCTGTTCCTCCTTGGAGGAATCCTGTAACATAAACACTCTCACCTCTATGGCTTTTGATTCTGGTAGTAGTAATCTGATTTCTCCAGCTTTAAAAATAATTTGTGCCTCTAATTTGCTTAATAAATCTCGTCCCAATAAAGGCAATGGACATTCAGGCATGTATAAAAATTGACGTGTTACCCACTGTTTTCCCAGCTTAAATTTTAACGGTTTCAGGAAAGGCCGGTTCTCCTTCTGCCCCATCGCACCAACACCCTCTGCTGATTTATGGCTGAGTTTCGCTTTACATGTATTCAGTACCAAATATGTAGCCCCCGTATCTACTAAAAACTCTATTTCTTCATTCCCTAGTCTTAATGTAACCAGGGGCTCAGCTAGGGTTGATTCCCCCGGTCCCCTTCATGATTCATTATCCAGAGTCATCAATTTAACAGCCTGGAGCGTTGGATCTAATCCCCCAACTTTAGGGCACTCTTTTTCTCCAATGCCCACGCTCCTTACAAACCGCACATTGATCTCCTGCCAATCTGGAGACCACCCTTCTCCTTCCAAGCCTCCGATTGCCAACATTCATTCCTCGTCCCCTTCCCATGCCTCCTTTATTATTCTCAGTCAAAATGGCCAGAATTCTCCCATCCCTTTGCATTTGTCTGACCTCTTTTTCCTTTTCTCTGTTGTTATACACAGCCCAGGCTACTTCAAGCATTTTACCTAAGTCCCTGGACTCAGCCCCTTCCAATTTCTGGAGCTTTTTTCTAATGTCTGGGGCTGATTGTCCCATAAACATAGAGGCCAATTGTATAGCTTCTTCCGTGTTTTTTCTGGGTCCAAATTAGTGTATTTTCTAGCAGTCACCTTCAGTCTTTCCATAAAGGCTGGAGGGGGACTCATTTAATTCTTGTCTCACTTCATAAAGTTTAGACCAATTAATTGCTTTTTTCAAAAGAGCAAATATTCAAATCAAATAAGAATGCATTTACCTCTCCCAGGGGTCTTGCTCAGAGCTCTTTGGTCCGGGGATCGGAGGTTCTCCCCGAGAATTCCCCGGTGCCGGCTGGAGGTCCTGCAATCCCATGGATCCGTCGAGGTTCAAAAGCAGGGTCCCATCTGGGTCACCAAAAACTGTCACCGAAATCCGGGAATAAACCTCATAACACCAATGTAGTGTTAAAATGCAGGCATTCTTTATTGCAGCGCTGGATGCACGGGGGATTGCTCCACCTAACGTGCATGCCAGGTGATCACCAACACACAGGTTATATAGAATCAAAACATACATATTCATCATCTTTCTCAGAAAAGGCAGTCCTATGATAATCATTTCTTGGAATTCATTTCCATATTCTCCTCCCCATCACGCATGCTCAGTGATTTGAGTTGGTGGTCCTCAGGGGTCTCTGGTGGTCGTCAGTGGTCTTGCACCTGTGTCCGCTGGGTGACCCCCTTCATGCAGGCATGCGCAGTATCCTTGCTGTGGATGCACCTGTCCATAACGACTTAATAAGATTAATATCTCCAAACCTATTGTTCAGTTTGGTAGGAACTGTACAAGGAACATAGCCGCATTGTACCTTGCCATGGTCAGTTAGCTTCATTACCTATTACCTTGGTTACAAACTAATTATCTCAACCTGATTCTATAGTTTCTGTTTCACGGTCCCTATCCCACGGTTACAGAGGCTTTAACCACTTGGCTTGCTTAATTGCAGAATGTTTCACATTCATGAATAACCTGTGAAATAGCAGGGGTTTTTTATGTTCTTCAGTGGCCCACCTCTTTGCTATGTGGGCATGTACGTGACAATTAGGTACATGTACTTTTACAATTAGGTTCTCTAGCTGGGCAGCAATATCTTGCCACAATGAGGCAGCCCAGATGGGTTTGCCTCTATGCTACCAGTTGCTCTGCTTCCATTGCTGTAACCACCCCCACAGGGCATTTCCCACCATCCATGAGGCAGTATAGAGGTAGAGCATCAGCCACTTTTCTCTTTCAGCAATGTCTAGAGCCAGCTGGGTGGCTTTCACCTCTGCAAGCTGACTCAATTCACCTTCTCCTTCAGAAGCTTCTGCGAGTCCTCATGTAGAACTCCATACAGCAGCCTTCCACTTCTGATGCTTTCCCACAAGACAAGACCCATCAGTGAACAGGGCATATTGCTTCTCATTTTCTGGCAATTTATTATACAGTGGGGCCTCTTCAGCATGCGTCACCTCCTCCTCTGGCGACTGTAAAAGAAATCTACCAGACGTGAGTTACCCTAGGTTTGCTTTATTGCAGCGCTGGATGCACGGGGGAAACAGCTCCACCAAATGTGCATACAGGTGATTACCAACACACAGGTTATATAGAATCAAAATATACATATTCATTATTTTTCCAAGAAAAGGCAGTCCTGTGGAGAACAACGCTTTAGCGAATAAAGACGGCGTAAATAACATGTGACTGGCCGAATCCAGGAGATAAGGAGCTGAGATCAGACAGCCAGGCGCCTGCCAGGTGCAAGAGAAAAACAGAATAACAGATCTTGCAGGGAACACGAATCAGGTGATGATTGGGGAATAAAAGAGCCTCCCCTTTTAACAAGAAATACTATATAATCAGAAAATTCTGTAATAAAGTTGATTCTATACTTGCACCCTACGGAGTCTGTGCCTAGCATACACCACAAATGGCGCCCGAACAGGGACTTGAAAAATAGAATAGGGACTTGAAAAATAGAAGAAGGACCTGAAAAATAGAAGAAGGACTTGGAAAAGAGAAGAAGGAAAAGCAGTGCTGATAATTACCGGTGGTGTACCCCTGCATAGCTGGGCGGAGGAAACTGCACTGCATCGAGCGCTCATATTCATCACCGGTCGCTGGACGACACAGGTGAGCAGCCGCAGGGAAGTTTTTTAGACTGTCGTTTTTTATTATGGGACAGTCAGCGACTCGAGAACAGAAGTTGCATACAGAGAATTTACAACGTATTTTACGAGACCAAGGTTTTAAGGTCGCTCCGCTGCATTTGGTGAGGTTGCTTGTATGGATTCGGGACTATTGTCCGTGGTTCCCTGTTAAAGGCTCATATGATCTCACTCAATGGCAGAAGGTTGGAGAGGAGCTGCAAGCTAAGCAGCTTGTGCAGTTGGAGCTCCCCGAGGATATATTGATTACTTGGCATGTGGTTTATACTGCTCTCAGGACTCTGCTACCTGCTGAACAGATATTGCAGAAAGTGAATGACTCCGTATTACCACCCGCTGAGACAAATACAAGAAAAGAATCTTGTTCGTTTGAATTAATAGATCCTGAGTTGGAGTCAGACTATGCTGAGGTGGTGACTGAACCTCTGCTGTCGGAGGGTGGAGCAGACCCTGGGGATCCTTTTGATCCAGGTCCCATTGACCCCGAACGAGAGCCGGATTTATATCCCCCGCTTACTCCTGTAAAAGCGATGGCTGCTTCTGCCCCCACAGCAGAAGAGATTTTGCAACAACAGAGACAAAAGACTCTCTCACGGATATCCCTGACGCCCACCCCCCCCACCCCCCCACTCAGCGCGCACCTGCCCCCTTCTGAATGAAGAAATAGAGTTTTTAGTAGATACGGGGGCTACATATTTGGTACTGAATACATGTAAAGCGAAACTCAGCCATAAATCAGCAGAGGGTGTTGGTGCGATGGGGCAGAAGGAGAACCGGCCTTTCCTGAAACCGTTAAAATTTAAGCTGGGAAAACAGTGGGTAACACGTCAATTTTTATACATGCCTGAATGTCCATTGCCTTTATTGGGACGAGATTTATTAAGCAAATTAGAGGCACAAATTATTTTTAAAGCTGGAGAAATCAGATTACTACTACCAGAATCAAAAGCCATAGAGGTGAGAGTGTTTATGTTACAGGATTCCTCCAAGGAGGAACAGATTCCAGAAGTGGTGGACAATGCAGTAACTCCTTTGGTATGGGCAAGTGAAGTTCCGGGACGATCCAAACTGGCAGAACCGGCAAAGGTGACTTTAAAACCTGGGGCCAAGCCAGTAAGACAAAAACAGTATCCTATTAAGTGGGAGGCTCGAAAGGGACTAGAGGGATTAATTACAAAATTTTTAGAATATGGGCTGTTAGTAGAATGTGAATCAGAATACAGTACCCCTATATTGCCAGTAAGGAAATCAGGAGGCAAGGAATACCGATTGGTTCAGGATCTGAGGGCCGTAAATCAGATAGTTCAAGATATACGCCCAGTAGTGGCCAATCCATACACTTTACTGCCCTCTTTGAAAGAGGAACATAAATGGTTTACTGTACTGGATTTAAAGGATGCCTTCTTTTGCATACCTCTGGATACAGAAAGTCAAAGCATATTTGCTTTTGAATGGGAAAGTCCCGCTACAGGACGAAAGACGCAACTAACGTGGACTGTACTTCCTCAAGGATTTAAGAATAGCCCCACAATATTTGGAAATCAATTGGCAAAAGAGTTAGAAATGTGGAAGAAACAGAATCAAGGAGAAGGTATATTATTACAGTATGTGGATGACATCCTGATAGCAGCAGAAAGCAAAGAAACATGTTTTGAAATGACCATCAGTTTATTGAATTTCCTGGGCCAGGGAGGATACAGAGTCTCCAGAAACAAGGCCCAGATAGGGAAAGAAGCAGTGATTTATTTGGGATTTGAGATATCTCAAGGACAGAGACAATTGGGAAATGAAAGAAAAGAAGCCGTTTGTCAGATCCCCGAACCTAACAGCCCAAAGGAACTGAGAGCCTTTCTGGGAATGATTGGGTGGTGTCGACTCTGGATTCTAAATTATGGACTGTATGTGAAACCCCTCTATGAAGCCCTGAAGGAATCCAAAGACCAATACTTGGCTTGGACACCTGAATGCCATAAATCATTTAAAGAACTCAAAAAGGCATTAATGATGGCCCCTGCACTGGGTCTACCTGATCTAACCAAACCTTTTGAGCTGTTTGTACACGAAAGGCAACATCTGGCCCTTGGAGTGCTGGCGCAACGGCTGGGATCCTGGAAGCGGCCGGTGGGGTACTTCTCCAAGCAACTTGACACCGTGAGTAAAGGATGGCCGGGATGTTTGCGTGCTGTGGCAGCAATGGTGCTGCTGATTCAGGAAGCCCGAAAATTGACTATGGGCCAAAAGATAGTGGTATATGTACCGCATATGGTAATAACTGTCTTAGAACAAAAGGGGGGTCACTGGCTATCCCCTAGCAGAATGTTGAAATACCAGGTTGTCCTATTGGAACAAGGTGATGTGGAATTAAAAAACACAGCAATTGTAAATCCAGCAATGTTCCTGTCAACAGAAAATCCTACCGAGAAATTGGAACATGATTGCCTGCTAACCATTGAACAAGCTTATTCCAGCAGACCGGACCTGAAGGACGAACCTTTGAAGGATCCTGATCTGGAGCTGTTTGCGGATGGAAGCAGTTTTGTGAAAGAAGGAAGGCGAATGGCTGGGTATGCTGTTGTTACCACCGACAAGATATTGGAGTCAGGGACGCTACCTGCAAATACATCAGCACAGAAAGCAGAATTGGTGGCACTAAAGCAGGCTTTACGGATGGCAGAAGGGAAAAGGGTAAACATATGGACGGATTCCAAATACGCATTTGGTGTGATCCACGCTCATGGAGCTCTCTGGAAAGAAAGAGGACTGTTCTCAGCCCAAGGATCACCGATAAGGCATAAGGAGGAAGTTCTTCAACTCCTACAAGAAGTTCAGAAACCAAAGGAAGTGGCCGTAATGCATTGCAAGGCTCATCAATTTGGTCAGATGGCTGTAAATGTAGGCAATCGGTTGGCGGATAAAGCTGCAAAGGAGGATGCAGGACAAGGTATCCTTGCACTAGTACCAGTAAAACAGATGAAAATTCCAAATTTAAAAGCAAGATACAGTAAACTAGACGAACAGCTGGCAGAGCACTTAAAAGCATCTCAGAATACGGAAGGATGGTGGGTAACACCAGAAAATCAGGTAATAGTGACCCCACAAGTTATGTTAGAACTTGCAAAAGAGCAACATGAGCAGACACATTGGGGTGTGGATGCTGTGGTTACAAGTTTGAGAACATCTGTAGTGTGTGTAGGAATGACAGAAATAATTAAATTAATAATAGCCAAGTGTCCTATTTGTCTTAAAAATAATCCTTTAAACCAGAGGAAAGCACCTTTAGGAGTAACAAAGCAGGGTAATTCCCCAGGAGATTATTGGCAAATCGATTTTTCTGAATTACCCAGACAAAATGAGTATAGATATCTGCTGGTGCTGATTAATATGTTTTCTGGATGGCCGGAGGCTTTTCCTTGCCGCACCAACAAAGCAAGAGAAGTGGTTAAAATATTGTTAAAGGAAATAATACCAAGGTTTGGGGTACCATTAGGCATGTCTTCTGATAGAGGACCACATTTTGTAGCAGAAATAGTCCAACAAGTAAGTAAAATCCTAGGGATAAATTGGGATTTACACACTCCCTGGAGACCGCAATCAAGCGGGAAAATTGAAAGGATGAACCAGACCTTGAAAAGACAAATGAGTAAAATTTGCCAAGAAGTATCTTTGAAATGGCCACAGGCCTTGCCATTAGCTCTTTTAAGAACAAGAATCCAACCGAGATCTAAAGATGGTGCAAGCCCATATGAAATATTGTATGGCAAACCTTACCAAACTCCCCTAATCCCAGGGGATATGAGAGTAGCAGGGGAAACAGATTTGAAAACATATCTGATTTCTTTAGGAAAGACCCTCGAAGCACTCAGAAGATATATTGTGCTGACCAGGCCGCTTGCCCTGGATACGCCTGTACATCAATACCAGCCGGGTGACTTTGTGTACGTAAGAACGTGGAGTTCTGAACCACTCCAGGAGAAGTGGAAGGGACCTTTCCAGGTACTGTTGACAACTTATACCGCAATTAAGGTAGAAGGAGTGGAGCCGTGGATTCACTACACTCGAGTGAAGAAGGCACCATCAGACCAGTGAACATCCAAACAAGAGGGACCTTTGAAATTGAAATTAAGTCGCATTCAGTGAATTATTTAATCAAGGGATTGTATAAGTTCTGTGGCTTTGTTGTGAATAATATTAACTGTGCTATTGATACAGCAAACTTAATCAGTAATGAAAGGGTTAATCGCTCTGGGTGTTTTAGCATTTTGGATAAGAAATGGTAATTCTCAAATTTTATTACCAAAATGGGATCGGAACAGAAATATCTGGGAACTGTTAGCCAGAGAAGTAACCAACATGTCCTCCTTCTGTTTAGATGCAGGAAGTTTGGTAGGAGAAATGTATAGTTCTTGTCTAATAGGACTCCCGACTCCTTTGGAGTTATTAAAGAATTACACCATGTTTAAAGGCTTTGATATTAGCCTAACTTACTTTCAACTATACAATATGGGAAAAACAACTAAAATTAAAGAAAAAGGGATGCTAAAAGTTAAAATACGAGGTACTCTCCCAGCTAGATATTGTGTCACCTTTATGAATTGCACCTCAAAGTGCGAGAACTTAACACAACCCCGGCCCCCTATAACCTGTAATAAAACCCAGAATATAAGTTATGCCTGGAGTCATACTAAATTACCTTTAAGGTGGTTTTTACTTTGTGGAAGAATTGCTTATACCTATGTACCAGCTAATGCAAGAGGAGGTCCTTGTTCAATAGGTAGATTAGCTCCTTTATTACTGAACAAGGAAGATTTGGAACACAAGAATAGATCAAGAAGAGATGTTCATCAGTTGCCTGAAGATTGTGATTCTCAAGTCACCCTATATAGTAGCAGTGAAATGGCGGCTGCTGCAGCATTGACTCCAGGAGTAGGAGTAGCCATGAATTATCATACATTAAAAAGGATTGCTTGTGCTTTGGTAAAAGATATAAATTATACCTCACAAGCTTTGACAGCTTTGGGAACTGAGATGACTCAAGTCAGAGAGGCTACTCTGGAAAATCGAGCTGCTATAGATTACCTATTATTGAGGCATAATCATGGGTGCGAAGAATTTAAAGGAATGTGCTGTTTTAATCCTTTGGATAATTCACTATTAATAGAAAAGAAAATTCGGCAGTTAAAAGAATTGGCTTCCTCAGTTACAGAACAAGAAGGGTTGGACTTATCTTTGTTGACTTCATGGCTTCCTAATTTAAGTTGGTTGAAGCAGTTATTTGCATTTGTTTTATTTTTAATAAGACAACAGGTAATGATAATTATACAGTGCATACCTTTGTGTAGGCTAGGAAAATATAATGATAATTTTGTAATGATTTTGTAACCTAAGGGTATAAATGTGTAAGGGATTAAAGGCTAGGTGTGCATGTTAGGAGGAGAGATCCCCCATGCACCCAGCGCTGAATAAACCAATGTTGGCTTTCTAAACTGCATTTCTGTTTGGAAAGTTTTTATTGCCATTTGTGTGGTAACAACATGGGTCGTATACAATGGACTTTATCAGGATCTGTGGGCAACTGTAATAAACCATCTCCCGCACAGCTAATTCCCTCAGATAATGTTGTCTGAAAAGTGGATTCGTTGCCCGGTGTGCAATAAGTCAATTCTCACACACACAGGAGAGATATTGCTTTTTATTCAGGCCTGGGTGCTCGGTGGATTTCCACAAATCAAGCACTCCTAACACCGGTTTTCTTGTCATATTTATACACAAAAGTTACAAGGTAGTACACTCCCAGTTACAATGACTGGTTCATATTTCTTCGCTTAGTATGCAAATTAGAACCCATGCTCAGTTCTTTTCTCCGCCTTTATCTTTTGGGTAGGGGGTATAATTTGGGTAGGGGGCTCATGGGTCGGTGGTCGTGGAGACCCTGGCCCAAATTACCTTTCCCCTAGTTTCTCAATACTTCTGGCACTTCCAAATGGTTCTTCAGGGTCTGTTGATGAGACTAATGATTTCTTCTACCTCTTGACAGTCATGTCTTAATTGATACATTGTTTGGGTGAATATTAACTAACATAATGGTAGGACTGTACAATAGCCATCCTTAGCAGTACCTAGCAACTATTTGCAAAATTATCTGTGACATTCCTAACTATGGCACTATGAAGACCTATCTGTAACTTCTTAGCTACAGAATCATGATTAACTCTTAACTTCAGTGCTGGATATCAATATTGGACACCCCTCCATCGTGATCCACTTGCCTGAATGACACAAATTTCACCTCCAGTAGCTGAGGGCTTGTGTCTTTTTCCCAATTGCCTTGTCAATGCCACCTTCCCTGGACAGGGATCCCAGCTGCTTGGCTTCCCTACCCTCCAGTTCCAGGCTACTGGCCCCATTACCCCAGCAACAAAGCAGCCAAGTGACAATGTGCTCACCTGGATGGTGGCTGAAATCTTTTCTCATATCTTGCAGGTCACTCAGGGACAGGGATCTGGTGATTACCTCTGATTCCGCCTCTTCCTCCTGTTCTCGTGATGACCTTGGTTCATCGTCATCCCTTCCCAAGTGAATGGATTTTTTTTGGTGCATTTCTTCTGTATATGAGTGACTGATACTGGCACGGATGAGTTCTCTGGTTCAGCTGCAGTGCCTGTTGTCAGGGTTGGAGTGGCTGTGGTGCCTGTCACTGGGTTTGGAGTAGCCGCAGTCCCTCTCGCGGGGGTTGGAATACCTGCAGTGTCTGCCGTTTTTGTCATCAGATCCAGAGAAATTCTCTTCCCTTTGAGGGTACCGAATAGTGTTGAACAGAGCTCAGTAGGCATTGGTCAGGCCCTATAAAATTGCAGTGATTTGTGTGTCTCTGGTACTGCCAGGGTGACAGCATACTTTTACCAAATATTCTACTAGCTTTTCAGGATTCTACACTTGTTCAGGGGTGAAGTTCCCAAACCACTGGAGGTGCCCACTGCCCTAGGTACTTGCCCATGCTATCCCACACACCCTGCCACTTATAACTATCCAGCCTTGGGGCACATCTCTCAGCGATATTTTAAAATATTTGTTTAACCCTAAACAAGACCTGAAACACATTCAGGAGATATAGCAATAGAAGCATGTTGGTCTGAACATCCCAAAGGTATTCAAAATTCTCAAGAGCTGTTGTAACTATCCTGAAGGAGAAAGGGAAGGTGAGGGTGAAAGTATTCCCCTCTGTCTTCCCCATAGATTAGTTCTCCACCAAAAAAAGGTAGAGAGTGTGATTATTAATAATTCCTGGGAGATAGTGTTACAGTAAAATCAGATGTAACCAAGACTATTGCTGCTAAGGATGACCACTGTATAGTCCTACACCTGTGTTAGTTAATGTTTATCCCAACAATGTACTAATGAAGACGTGATCGTCAAGAAGTAGAAATGTAACTCATAAATTGTTAGTTTGACCAACAAACCTTGAAGAACCATTTGGACTTGCCACAAGTAATGGGAAACTAGGGGGAAAGGTAATTCCGGCAAGGGGAATTACAACCACCGACCCATGGACCATTTACCCCAATTATACCACCTACTCAAAAGATAAAGGCAGAGAAAAGAACTGAGCACACGTTCTAGTTTGCATGCTAAACAAAGAAATCTAAACCAATCATTTATTAGAATAACAATGCATATGTATTAGAAAGATGAATATGTTAATGTTGTATGTATAAATAACCATTGATTTGGAGCTTTGGTGTGCTGTCTTGGGACAGACACCCATATCTGCGCAAATATGCAATAAAATACCTCTGCTCTGTGTATATTTGCGTATTGCACACCGGGTAAATGAACCACCAGTTTTGGGAAAACAATAACACCCGAGATACAAAAAGGACAACAATGCTGAATACACAGATCAAAACATTCTCATGGCCAATAATTTTATCATAAGCAAGTAGTACACAGTTATCGTAGTTTAACCCAGCTGGAAGCTAAAACAGCCACACAGTCATTTGCTCACTCCGCCTCCATTCTGGTAGAGGCAGAGCCCCTCTAATACTGGTCATCGTATTCGTTCCTCACTTCTTGTAAAAATGACTTAGAAGTCCCTTCAAGAGGATCATAGAATCATAGAATTATATGGGTTGGAAGGGACTTCAAAGATCATCTAGGTCCAACCCCCCCGCCATGGGAAGGGACACCCTCCACTAGACAAGGTAGCCCAAAGCCTCATCCAACCTGGCCTTAAACACTTCCAGGGAGGGGGCCTCCACAACCTCCCTGGGCAACCTGTTCCAGTGCCTCATCACTCTCACAGTAAAGAATTTCTTCCCAACATCTAATCTAAATCGACCCTCCTTCAGCTTGAACCCATTACCCCTTGTCCTGTCACTACACTCCCTGATAAACAGTCCCTCACCATCTCTCCTGGAGGCCCCCTTCAGGTACTGGTAAGCCACAATTAGATCTCCCTGGAGCCTTCTCTTCTCCAGGCTGAACAATCCCAACTCTCTCAGCCTGTCCTCATAGGAGAGGTGCTCCAGCCCTCTGATCAGCTTCGTGGCCCTCCTCTGGACTCGCTCCAACAGCTCCATTGTCTCTCCTGTACTGGGGCCCCCAGAGCTGGATGCAGTACTCCAGGTGGGGTCTCACAAGAGCGGAGTAGAGGGGCAGGATCACCTCCCTCGACCTGCTGGTCACACTTCTTTTGATGCAGCGCAGGACACGGTTGGCTTTCTGGGCTGCAAGCGCACACTGCCGGCTCACGTTGAGCTTCTCATCAATCAATACCCCCAAGTCCTTCTCCTCGGGGCTGCTCTCAATCCATTCCTCGCCCAGCCTATACTTGTGCTTGGGATTGCACTGACCCACGTGCAGGACCTTGCACTTGGCCTTGTTGAACTTCATGCGGTTCGCATGGGCCCACCTCTCCAGCCTGTCAAGGTCCTTCTGGACGGCATCCCTTCCCTCCAGCGTGTCGACCACACCACACAGCTTGGTGTTGTCGGCAAACTTGCTGAGGGTGCACTCGATCCCATTGTCCATGTCACTGACAAAGATGTTGAACAGTGCCGGTCCCAGTACTGACCCCTGAGGGATTCTCCTCATCACTGTTCTCTGCTTGGACATTGAGCCGTTGACCACAACTCTTTGAGTGTGAACATCCAGCCAATTCACAGATTCACAGATTGGTAGGTGTTGGAAGGGACCTCTAGAGGTCATCTAGTCCAACCCCCCTGCTAAAGCAGGTTCACCTAGAGCAGGTTGCACAGGATTGTGTCCAGGTGGGTTTTGAATATCTCCAGAGAAGGAGACTCCACAACCCCTCTGGGCAGCCTGTTCCAGTGCTCGGTCACCCTCAGAGTAAAGAAGTTTTTTCTCATACGCAGATGGAACTTCCTGTGTTCCAGTTTGTGCCCATTGCCCCTTGTCCTGTTGCTGAGGACCACTGAAAACAGTCTTGCCCCATCCTCTTGACATCCACCCTTTAGATATTTATAAGCGTTGATAAGATCCCCTCTCAGTCTTGTCTTCTCCAGGCTAAACAGACCCAGCTCTCTCAGCCTTTCCTCATACGAGAGATGCTCCAGTCCTCTTAATCATCTTTGTAGCCCTCTGCTGGACTCTCTCCAGTAGTTCCCTGTCTTTCTTGAACTGGGGAGCCCAGAACTGGACACAATACTCCAGATGTGGCCTCACCAGGGCAGAGTAGAGGGGGAGGATAACCTCCCTGAACCTGATGGCTTCACTCTTCCTAAGTCACCCCAGGGTACCTTTGGCCTTGGCCATGAGGGCACACTGCTGGCTCATGGATAACTTGTCCACCAGGACTCCCAGGTCCTTCTCCACAGCAGTGCTTCCCAGCAGGTCAACCCCTAACCTGTACTGGTGCTGGGGGTTATTCCTCCCTGGGTGCAGGACCCTACACTTGCCCTTGTTGAATTTCATTAGGTTCCTCTCTGCCTAGCTCTCTAGTCTGTCCAGGTCTCGCTGAATGGCAGCACAGAGTTCTGGTGTATCGGCCACTCCTCCCAGCTCTGTATCGTCAGCAAACATGCTGAGGGTACACTCTGTCCCCTTGTACAGGTCATTGATGAATATGTTGAATAGGACCAGACCAAGCGCTGACCCTTGGGGCACGCCACTAGCTACAGGCCTCCAACTAAACCCTGCGACACATCATAACCCTCTGGGCTCTGCCATTCAGCCAGTTCTCAACCCAGCTCACTGACCTCTCATCCAACCCATACTTCCTATGCTTGCTAACGAAGATGTTATGAGAGACATTATCAAAAGTCTTGCTAAAGTCAAGGTAGACAACATCCACTGCTCTCCCTTCATCCACCCAACTGGTCATGCCATCATAGAAGGCTATCAGATTGGTCAGGCATGATTTCCCCTTGGTGAATCCATGTTGACTATTCCCAATAACCTTCTTCTCCTCCATGTGCTTATTGATAACCCCCAGAATGAGCTGTTCCATCACCTTTCCAGGGATGGAGGTGAGGCTGACTGGCCTGTAGTTTCCTGGGTCCTCCTTCTTGCCCTTTTTCAAGACCAGAGTGACATCAGCTTTCCTCCAGTCCTCAGGCACCTCTCCTAATTCCACTGAGTGGTCCATCTGTCGAATCCACATCTATCCGATTTAGAGACAAGGATGTCATTGCTGGACAGTGTCACATGCCTTGCACAAGTCCAGGGAGATGACATCAGTTGCCCTTCCCTTATCCACCAATGCTGTAACCCCATCATAGAAGGCCACCAAATTTGTCAGGCACGATTTGTCCTTAGGGAAGCTGTGTTGGCTGTCACCAATCACCTCCTTATTTTCCATGTGCCTGAGCATAGTCTCCAGGAGGATCTGCTCCATAATCTTGCCAGGCATGGAGGTGAGACTGACCAGCCTGTAGTTCCCTGGGTCTTCCTTTTTCCCCTTTTTAAAAAGGGGGGTTATGTTCCCCCTCTTCCAGTCAGTGGGAACTTCACCAGACTGCCAGGACTTCTCAAATATGATGGAGGGTGGCCTGGCCACTTCATCCGCCAGTTCCCTCAAGACCCGCAGATGCATCTCATCAGGTCCCATGGACTTGTGCACCTTCAGGTTCCTTAGATATTCTCGAACCTGATCTTCTCCTACAGTGGGTGGTTCTGCATTCTCCCAGTCCCTGCCTTTGCCTTCTGTGACCTGGGCAGTGTGGCGGCTCAAGCACTAGCCAGTGAAGACTGAGGCAAAGAAGTCGTTGAGTACCTCAGCCTTCTCCATATCCTGGGTAACCAGGTCACCCGTTTCATTCCAGAGGGGACCCACATTTTCCCTTGTCCTCCTTTTCTCACTAACATACCTATAGAAGCTTTTCTTGTTGTCCTTAACATCCCTGGCCAGGCTAATTTCTATCAGGGCTTTGGCTTTCCTAACCTGATCCCTGGCTGCTCAGACAGTTTCTCTGTATTCCTCCCAGGCTACCTGCCCTTGCTTCCACCCTCTGTAGGCTTCCTTTTTGTGTTTGACTTTGCCCAGGACCTCCTTGTTCATCCATGGGGGGCCTCTGGGTGTTTTTGCCTGACTTCCTCTTTGTTGGGATGCATCTCTCCTGAGCTTGGAGGAGGTGACCCTTGAATATTAGCCAGCTGTCTTGGGCCCCTCTTCCTTCCAGGGCTTTGTCCCATGGTATTCTACCAAGCAGATCCCTGAAGAGGCCAAAGTCTGCTCTCCTGAAGTCCAGGGTAGTGAGCTTGCTGAGTGGTCTCCTCACTGCCCTGAGGATCCTGAATTCCACCATTTCGTGGTCACTGCAGCCAAGGCTGCCCTTGAGCTTCACGTCCCCTACCAGGCCCTCCTTGTTGGTGAGAAGAAGGTCCAGCATGGCACCTCTCCTCGTTGGCTCCTTGTCCTGGTTTCAGCTGAGAGGGTTAATTTTCTTCATAGTAGCTAGTGTGGGGATATGTTTTGGATTTGTGCTGGAAACAGTGTTGATAATATAGAGATGTTTTTATTCTATGGTCCTGTTGTTGTTGAGCAGTGCTTACACAGAGTCGAGGCCTTTTCTGCTTCTCGCACTGCCCTGCCAGCGGGAAGGCTGGGGGTGCACAAGAAGTTGGGAGGAGACACAGACAGGACAGGTGACCCAAACTGACCAAAGGGATATTCCATACCATATGACGTCATGCTCAGCTTATAAGGAGCTTGGGGGGAAGAGAGAGGGGGGGGGCGGTGGCATTTGGAGTGATGGTGTTTGTCTTCCCAAGTAACTGTTACGCATAACAGAGCCCTGCTTTCCTGGAGATGGCTGAACACCTGCCTGCCCATGGGAAGTGGTGAATGAATTCCTTGCTTTGCTTTGCTTGTGCGCGCGGCTTTTGCTTTCCCTGTTAAACTGTCTTTATCTCAACCCATGAGTTTTCTCACTTTCACTCTTCCAATTCTCTCCCCCGTCCCGATCCGGGGGGAGTGAGTGAGCGGCTGCGTGGTGCTCAGCTGCTGGTTGGGGTAAAACCACGACACTCCTCTGGCACTTGGAGGAGAAAGTTGTCATCAATGCATTCCAGGAACCTCCTGGATTGCTTGTGCCCTGCTGTGTTGTCCCTCCAGCAGATGTCAGGGTGGTTGAAGTCCCCCATAAGGACCAGGGCTTGTGAGCGTGAGGCTGCTCCTATCTGCCTATAGAGGGCCTCATCCCTCCATCCTCCTGGTCAGGTGGCCTGTAACAGACCCCTGCTGTGATGTCCCCTGCCCCAGCCCTCCCTTTAATCCTGACCCATAGGCTCTTGGTGGGCTCCTCCTCCATCCCCAGGTGGAGCTCCATGCACTCCAGCTGGTCACTGACATAGAGGGCAACACCCCCTCCTCATCTGCCCTGCCTGTCCTTCCTAAAGAGCCTGTACCCTTCCATCCCAACACTCCAGTCATAGGAGCCATCCCACCACATATCCATCCTGCCAATAAGATCATAGCCCTGCAGGCGTGCACACATCTCCAGCTCCTCTTGTTTATTCCCCATGCTACATGCATTTGCATAGAGGCATTTCAGCTGGGCCACCAATGAGGCTGACTTACTGGCTGGGATGGCTGGGATTCTTTTGATGCATTTTCCCAGTGTTTCCCTCTTGGCTCCTATTGCCTCAGGACCCCCTGGCTCATCTCCTCTAGACTTCGAGCGTGCTGCAATGTGTCCAGCACGTCTCCGAGCAACAGGCCGAGGACCCTCGCTGGCACAGCCCATCCCTCCAACCCTGGCATGTCATCTCACAGCTTGTCACAGACACGCCTGCTATTATCCCCCTCCTCCTTCGAGCTTAGTTTAAAGCTCTGTTGATGAGCCCCACTAGTTCCTGGGCAAAGATCCTCTTCCCCCCTTTGAGAGAGGTGAATCCCATCGGAGTTCATCGAGCCTGGTGCTGTGTAGGCCATCCCATTGTCAAAAAACCCAAAACTGTGGCGATGACACCAGCCATGGAGCCTTGTATTAATAGACTGGGTCCATCTTTTCCTCCCAACGTCGCTGCCCGCAACTGGAAGGAGGGAAGAAAAAGTAACTTGTGCTCCAGGTTCTCTAAATAACCGTCCCAAGACACTGAAGTCTTTTGATTGCTTATGCATTATGTGTCACAGCTTCGTCCCCACCCACATGGAGGCGCAGTAGTGGGTAGTAGTCAGAGGGCCGTACCAGGCTGGGGAATTTCCTTGTAATGTCTTTAACACGGGCCCCAGGACGGCAGCAGACTTCTCTAAGAGGAGGGTCTGCCCTGCATATTGGACCCTCTGTACCCCTCAGAAGGGAGTCCCCTACAACTATAACCCACCTTTTCTTTTCTGTGGAGGTGGTCATGATACAGGGTGTGGACCTTTCTGGCATTGGTGACACCTCTGGTGTAGCTCGACTATCGTCCATATCCTCCTTTGACAGGTCTTCCACAGTCAGAGCCTCATACCTGTTGTACAGAGGCACCTGGGAGGGTGACGTGGGCAAGGAGGAGGTTCACCTGCCACCCCAAGCATGACTTGCTTCCATTCACTCCTTCCTTTTAAGCTACTGCCTTCATCCTGGCAGGGGGAGGATACAGGGTCACTTTCATCTTGGGTTTTGTTTGGTGTCTGTCCCTGTTTCTGTCTCAGGGAGGGCAGAGCTTGGCTCCACCAGTCTCTCTCTATCTCTCTCTCAGCCTCCTTGATGCTCCTTAACCTCACCATTTCTTCACATAGTTCTGCCACCAGGCTGAGCAGATCATCCACCTGGTCACACCTCATGCAGCTATTCTCACTACTGCCATCCATTCCCAGTAACAGGCTCTGGTACTCCCTGCAGCATGAGAGCTGGGTGGCTGCATGTTTCTGTGGCAGCTCTGTCTGGGTTGCCACATCCCTTCTGGTGAGCACAAAGGTTAGAGCTTTCTGCTGTGTGGATGCCATAGCTAAACTTCCGTGGAGGTGATGACCACTAATGGACTCACCTCTTGAGCCAGTAGGGTGGCCAGGCCCTCCCTGCACACCCTCCCACACAAACTGCTGCACCACGCCCTGGCTGACACACCACGCTCTGTTTGCTGCCCTGAGGATCTTGAACTCCACCATTTCATGGTCACTGCAGCCAAGGCTGCCCTTGAGCTGCACATTCCCCACCAGCCTCTCCTTGTTGGTGAGAACAAGGTCCAGCATGGCACCTCTCCTTGTGGGCTCCTCTGTCAGTTGCAGGAGGAAGTTATCATCAGTGCATTCCAGGAACTTCCTGGATTGCTTCTGCCCTGCTGCGTTGTCCCTCCAGCAGATGTCAGGGTGGTTGAAGTCCCCCATGAGGACCAGGGCTTGTGAGCGTGAGGCTGCTTCTATCTGCCTATAGAGGGCCTCATCCACAGTCTCCCTGGTCAGGTGGCCTGTAGCAGACCCCCGTTATGATGTCCCCTGCCCCTGTGCTCCCTTTAATCCTGACCCAGAAGCTCTTGGTGGGCTCCTCCTCCATCCCCAGGTGGAGCTCCATGCACTCCAGCTGG